>NW_020527593.1:713750-1427500 GCF_003368295.1 Carassius auratus | reverse complement strand
AGATAAGCCTCTGAAAGGTGGGGGACACATTTGTATTGCCTTATCACCTTGGCTCATGAATATTTATTAGGTGTTGTAATGTTTGCCCAGTTGTCCTAACTGATTTGTTGAAAGACAAGTAGGTGGGCGCTAGGCATAGTAGGATTACTTCATACCACCTGCACGTTCATTCAGTCTAATGTTGATGCAGCCAGTTGGCAGAGACTTCTGCTTGGTCTTAGTCAACCTAGTAAGCTGCTATTTATTTCAAAACAGAATCAAAACAAACTTTTTGATTCAACATAGAACTTACTCCACATAAGGCTACGATGTGGCCATACAATTGTTTTTCTGCATCTTGAGACTCTTCAGAGGCGGTGTGAATGCATTTACACCACAGTTAGAATTGCATAAATAATACTAGGAGATGAAAGGGTTTTACATGGGCATTACTGGGTTTATGATTAATATTGAAATCTGATTTGTTCAGAAACTAAGTAAATGACTGTCTTTAGGATTGGGTGACCGAATCTTTGGTACACTCGTTCTAAACCATGGATTCATTCCGTAATGAAACACAGCTGTGATTTTTGGTCAGAAAAACTGTTCTGTTGTGGCTTTGTTTTAAATTATTTAGGAGCAAAAGCAAACAATATTGCATGTAAAATGTAATACAATACTGTTTATTGAAATGCTGTGAATATTGTTTTTAATCATAGGTATTAACACCAAATTAACATGATATATATGAATATATAATTATATGCATATGATGTAAAATAATGATTATTATACAGCCCCAGTTATAATGGTTGCTTCGCCTGCCCCTACATGTACACTATAAAACATTATCTTGGTCTGTTTTCTCTTTCTCTAGGGTACTAGAGGTGAGCGAGGACCTCCTGGTCTTCCTGGAACCCCAGTAAGTTTAAACTTCGCCAGTTATGCTCCAGATTGTCTCCTAAAAGGTCATTTCTGGCAGGATTGTCATTGTAGCCCTCTTTTCTTAGAAACTGAGACAGAGTGACCCCAGATGACTTTTAGAGTGCAGGCCATAATATATACTGTAGAGACAAGCCAATGTTGAGTACTTCTTATAGAAGGTTTTTAGGTTCAGAGTTTTCAGTTAGAATGAACCAAAAAGGGAAATAAATTAAAGGAGTAAATAAAAAAGGAATAAATGACTCTTTGCTGTGAGGTTAGAGAGGCCCCTACAGGTTTTGCCCAGAATTGCAGAATGCTTTCCAAAATATTTGTGCCATGTCAAGATCCTCAAACCTCAATAGCTGTGACGTATTTGTATCAGTTACTGCTCTGAACACAAAATGCAACAAACAGAACAAACCCACTGAAAGTTTAGTGTGATCCACCAGGCGCTGCGCAGTGGACCACATACATATTTCTGTTTAGTTGTACTTTCCGTCTCACTTTACTAGTACCAAGCATTCAAAAACTAGTAAAACATGCTGCATGACTTTGAGAAATGAAGAGGAAAGTTGGGATGCATGTGGAAGGATTGCTTTTATTTGTTTGTTTCTTGTTTTTGCTTAATCATAAAGGAATATATTTCTAACTGTTGCTCTCTTATTATCATTGTTTTATAGGGCAATATTGGTTTCCCCGGTCCTCAAGGGCCTCCTGGACTGCCTGTAAGTCAACACATGCAAAGTTAAGACCAGCCCATCGGTCCCACTTTATATTAAGTGGCCTTAACTACTACGTACTTAAATAAATACAATGTACTTATTGTGTTCATATTGTATTGCAACTTTTTTGCTGCTATTGAAGTGGGAAACAGGTAAGGTTAGGGACAGATTTGGTGGTATGGGTAAGTTTAAGGGTGTGTTAAGGTGTAAGGGATGGGTCAGCGTGTAATTATACATGTAATTACAGAAATTAATTTATATTTTTCAAATATAAGTACAATGTAAAAACATGTATGTACACAATAAGTGCATTGTACCAAATTAATAATTAAAATTTAACTACATAGTAGTTAAGGCCACTTAATATAAAGTGGGTCCAGCCCATCTTTTCTCGTGTGCAATGATGAATGCCACAAGGAATAAAACTGCACTGTTGTGCTGCTTGTTCAATTACCTCTCTATAGCCATTGTGTATGTGCTGACAGGTTATTTTGCAAGGCATGTTTTAGCAGAGGTTTGGGCTTACTGATGAATTGAGTCTGAGCCAGAATGGATTTTATTTTAATGTTGTCCAGATTTATGCTTTGTGAGCTTTATCTAACTTTCTTTAATTTGCTTCAATCAACACTGTTTGAAACAACAAACTCAGCTGTGTAGATTTTCTTGCTTTTTTTCACCCCGTTCTTTTCCTATTAGCATGGAAAAGCAGAAAATAAAGATTTACAGAATGCCAATCTTTTCCGAAATGACATTTTCTGTGGAATTGATCCGCTTATTGAATGATATATAACTGAACCACTGAGGAGTGTGTGCAGTCAGCAAGATTCGGGAAAATAGAAGACATTGCCAAAAGAGACAGTCAAGAGAGGGTTATTATTATTTTTTTTATTCTAGCTTACTTAAAGATGAAGTCAAATACAAAATCTGTGAGTGAGTCATTATTAAGTTCTTGAAGAGTCTAAACACTGACAATTTCACAACTTTGTTTGTTGGAGTGGTCCGACATGTCAAAGCCTCACTCAACCAGTGATGTGAGTTTAAAATGGACTGCTTTCATTAATCATTCTTAAATTAAATTAAAGTTAAACCAGTGAGATCAAATCCACCTGCTAGACACGGCAATACACTTAATGATTTAACAGGCATGAAGCGGGTCAGAGACTCTCAAACCTGCTGCCGGCAACTCTTAAATTCATTATCATTATTTATGCAGTATTTTTCTCGAGGGAAAGTCTTCATGACGTTGAAATCCGCTGTCTTTGACCTTGCTGAACAAAAAGTCCTGACAAAATTGTTTTCTTCCCACAGGGCACAAATTTATTTACAGTTTTTCTCGGTCGATTTTACTAAATAAGGCCAATGCATTTAGAAAAAAGTACAATATTATTAGTATGAGAACAGTCTGGCTGGAAGATTATTTTGATACAGTTTCGATCTCTGTTAACTGCTTAAATAGCATTGACCTTCATTTAGGTGATGTATCTATGCAGGAAGCATTTCCTGGAGTATTATCCAGTATGAGATTCAGCTCAGGTCTATGTCTTTTTCATTATGAATGCAATAGCTAATAGGCATGTTTTGTCTCGTGGCTATAGAGGTAAAAACAATAAAAACAATCACTATGCATCATTTGTCTCTTCCTGGTATACATATGCCAGGAAAGAAGGATTCAGGAATTAATTCCCCTTACTTTCGTCCCTCGGTTGGAAAATAAATGCCAAGCATTTGGCAGGTGTATTAACGTTTTGTTATGCTGTTAAGATCACAATTATCTGAAGTATTCTCCAGATATTGTAATGCCATTATAATATAGAATGTCTTATTTATATGGCGAATAGACATAAAATGCTTATATTTTCATTTTTCGCTGGCTCTGTTGCTAATGCCCCTTTATTTATTTTTTTTAAATCATAGGGTCAACAAGGTCAGAGAGGGACAGATGGACTTCCAGGACAGAAAGGTGAACAGGTGAGTATCTCAAGAATACAGAAGCCCATGGACAGTTTACTGTATTATTGAGATACTTTTGTTATTTTCACAAAGGCTCCACCAGGAAATCCTGGCTATCCTGGAACCATGGGACCACCTGGACTCCCTGTAAGTCTTATCAATATTTGACTGACCATTGACAACTGACCAGATGCAGAGACATCATATTAATGTTTCGACAAGTTTTTTGACTGGTGGGTTGAAGTCATAATGCTTTTTTTCCAGGGCCTTAAAGGAGAGCGTGGCAGTCCAGGGACTGCAGGGCAGAAAGGAGATTCTGTAAGAACGGACTCTTTAAACAATTTTAAAAGTGTGCAGTTTTTTCATTGACTTTTAATGGGATCTATTTTTATGTCAGTAATTTATGTGATCAAAAATACAGGAAAACAATTATTTTAAATGATACAAAATAAAATATATATTAAAATAGAAAACATTTATTTATTAATTTGTTTCCTGTGATGGCAAAGCTGATTTTTCAAATGAACAGCATTTATTTAAAATAGAGGTCTTTTGTAACACAGTAAAAGTCGGGAAGTTGTGGCCTATTGGTTAGAGAGTAAGTCTCCCAGTCGAAAGGTTGTGGGTTCGAGTCCCGGGCCGGCAGGGATTGTGGGTGGGGGGAGTGCATGTACAGTTCTCTCTCCACCTTCAATACCATGACTTAGGTGCCTTGAGCAAGGCATCAAACCCCCAACTGCTCCCTGGGCGCCGCAGCATGAATGGCTGCCCACTGCTCTGGGTGTGTGTTCACTGCTCTGTGTGTGTGCACTTCGGATGGGTTAAATGCAGAGCACAAATTCTGAGTATGGGTCACCATACTTGGCTGAATGTCACGTCACTTAAAAGTGTAATTTTAATCAATTTAATGTGTCCTGGCTGAATATAAGTATTCTTTATAAAAATCTTACCGACCCTTTTGAATGGTGATGCAGTTATTACACAAAAATACATACTTTTCAGACCACCTCAAACTTTAGTTTTGACTGTCCTTTGGGGGGGTTCGAGCCATGCAGGAGCATCCACAAAGGAAATCTTATAATGACTTTGTAAAAAGTGTTTGAAACTTTGCACTGTTTTTAAAAAGGGTCCACCGGGATCTCCAGGTTATCAAGGACCAGGCGGCCCAGCAGTGAGTAAACATCCAGTTTTCATGCCTTTATTTTTTCTGCTTCACATAAATATATATAGACTCTTACCTGAAGTCATGACTCTCAACGGTGCTGCACTTCACTGCTTTGTCTTTTTTTTATCATTGGGATTTTCTTGGACGGCTGATAATCATGCACAAAATGTAGAAGCCAGATTCCCTTTTGTATTATCTTTGTGAGTAATAACTCTCAGATCAAACAAAAAAAACTTCAAGCATTTTGTAGATTGATTGTGGCAAAAACCTAGGAGAGCGTTGGTTTTGGTTCTTTTCTTTTAGTCTTTCTCCCACAGATTCAACATTGTTCTCAAAAACTGCCAATTTGCAATGTTAAAAAACATGTTTCCCTGACTGGCAGGGTCCTAAAGGGGAAGCTGGAACAGCGGGACCTGTGGGACCAAAGGGAGATCAGGTATGAAGCATGTTGCTGATATATTGCCAACAAAATGCTTCCCTTTAAAATATCTTTCCATGTGTGTCATATCCCTTGATATCACATTCTCATGATACCTTATTCTTTGATATTACACTATGTAGAGCAAGATGTTCTGTTTGCATTTTCAAATTTACAAGGCCAAGATCTGAGAAATGTGCTAAACATATATCTGTTTTTCCTGGAAAACAAATGTTTAAAAATGTTCTGTATTCACTATGTAAATTATCTGGTGTATCATCTTCATGTTGTTGCTGTGATTACAATTTACAGTGTGCATAATAACAGTTCTTGCATCTTCTGTTTACAGGGCTTCCAAGGGTCCCAAGGATTCCCAGGACAACCGGTGGGAATTCAGTCATTATGAAGCATCGTTTCCCCAACCGTTTCACTCAAAAATTACACATTAAACAGTAGAAGTGAAATTAATTTCACACTGTAAACTATTTTTACTTTAATTCTGAAATAAGCCTCATCTCTTTTCTCCTCATGTCTCCAGGGTCCTCCGGGTTTCTCAGGAAAAGCAGGTCCTCCAGGCCCTCCAGGACCACAAGCTGAAAAGGCAAGTGACAGTACTATCACGCCTGACCATGCATTGATCAATGAAATTATATAATATAGTGAAATGTTGAAATAAATCCTCAGTATATGAGCAATGACATTTGATAAATGACTCACCATTTGCATTCATTGGCATTATCACTTATGGACACTTTCACAAACAAGTGCTCTGGGATACTCTTTAGTCATTAAATGGCTTGAATGTGGAGTGTAGATGCTTCTCTGTCAAGCACTCACCCTTACTTGATTTACACCCTTAGGGTAGTACTGGAGTTCAGGGCCCACAGGGACCCACAGGTCCCCCAGGATCACCCGGGGCCCCAGGCATGCCTGTGAGTCTCACAATCTTATGGATAGATCACAGACGTTCAGCCTGTGTTGTCTCTGTGCACAATTAAAACTTTCACAGTGATGATATCGTTTTGCATTTTGTTTTTGTTTACAGGGACCACCTGGAATGGAAGGACTTGATGGCAAAGATGGAAAACCAGGTTTAAGGGTCAGAAAGTATAAGAAAATATTATAACCACATGCAGTATATACATATTCAGTTTTTATTATTTTTAACTGTGTTCTATTCTCACAATTGCACAGGGTGAACCAGGACTGCCTGGCTCTGCTGGACCCAGTGGAATGCCGGTATTAACCGTACCATATTTTCTTTCTTAGTTTTCATATAACAAGTTCATTGAGGATTTTATCAGTGAAACATGAATACCAAAATCAACATTTGGAACAAAGACTGAAACAAAGAACAAAGTCAACTTTAATAAGGCATCTCTCATTTCTCATTCCAGGGTTTCAAGGGCATCAAAGGACACACAGGTCTCCCAGGAATGAAAGTATGAGCCTTTTCTTTGAGTTTTATAGTCTTGTCATTATTTCTATTTTGAAATGAGCATGAATGAATAAAAAATGACTTCCCATTGATCCTGTCTTTAAAGCTGACATCTGTAATGTTTTTGATGTTCAAATACTTTCTCTTAACGAGCAAAGAAAACTGCAGAAGTGTAAATATTGCATTTCCATATTGTTCTGGGTGTCTGAATGACCCTACATTCCAAGTTTGAGCTCAGTCTATGGCATAGGTTTGAAACGAGACAGTTTGCTAACCCAATCAATGGGGAAACCTTTTGGAAACAGTCATTATATTTGCAAATTAGCACATTTAACAGTGCAGAAATTACATCTTTTATTTCTACACTAGTCTGTCTTTATACATATCCCTTTATATTGCATTCTATATCATCCCTCTCTCTTCCTTACTGTTATCTGTAGGGAGATAGAGGACCTCAGGGACCTGCTGGAGCAACGGGAAGGTCTGGCCTAGAGGTAAGCTGTCTTCTATTAGATATATTGCCACTGCATCTTTAAATGTGATTCAGATTTCCCAACAAATGTGCAATAGATTTCAGATCATGAAAGAATGCTCTGAAAATAAGAGTCTGCACTCTTAGACCAGCAACATACCCCATGCAAGTAAGCAATCACAGATGCATATGCTTGGCCAGCGTTTTGCAACAGCGTGATCCCATTGTAAATACTCAGTGTGTGTTGTCATGTTACTATACTAAAGGAAGAGGTAGAGTTGGCTCTTCTTTACTGCCAAGCCATTTCACTGTTGTATTCAAACAGAGAGGAGATTAAGAGACATACTTATGGTTATAATAATATTCAGGCATATTCTCTTTAAACAGTTGTTCCATTAGTTAGAAGACAGTTAGCACTTATGTCCTTAATATAATATTACATGATGTCCCTTGTGGCAATGTTGAAAAATTATACTTGCATTGTGCTCTAATAAATTGGGGTCTGGCACACACACCTTGATAAGTAAAAACTTTTTTTACTTTCATTTCAGGGTGATCCCGGTCCTCCTGGACCACAAGGACCACCTGGAGCTCCAGGACATGTTGTAAGTATTTAAAATATCTTATAATTTCTACTTTTGTAGTTTGTACATAAACGTTACCGTTTAACAGTTTGGGGTTGGTACAATCAATTTAATGCATCCATGCTTCAAAACAAGAAATTTTACTGAACTCAAATTTTTGAATGGTAGTGTACGGATAAACCCCTTGAGAATGTGATAAATTAACACTTCCGTTTTAAATTTTTAGGGTGCTGCCGGATCTCCAGGGCCACCGGGACCAATTGGGCCACCTGGAGTCGTAAGGAAAAGTCTTCTAAAACAGATAATCCGTCAGTGATGTTTTTAATTGTTTGGATTCTTTACTGTTTTCTTGTTCTTTACCAGGGCATTAAGGGAGACAAGGGTGAGGCAGGAGATAGAGGGCAGCCTGGATTACCCGGCCCACCAGGGCTCCCAGGACATCCCGGGCTAATGGTCAGTACCTAAACTTAGTTTGTTTACCATAATATTTACCATAAGTTTTTATAGTATTATTATTGTAACAAGGAAGCTAAAGCTGAGTGAGAATCCATGTGCAGAAGTTTATTTGAAAGGCAATCAAGAAATCAGTGTCAGAAAACAGGCAGTTGTCAAAACACAGTCAGTCAGTCCAAATCGGCAGCCAGAACTAAAGGAAAATCCAATAATCAGAAGTAGAAGCACACAGGCAAGAAGTTATACACAATAGCAACAGGCAATTGTAATAGAACACTCGGTAAGGCAGTGAGACTGGCAATACTTCACAGAGAGTGTTTGGCCAAGCCATGTTTAATGGCTTCCAACATTAAGTCACCAACGAGGCAGAGGGGGCATAACAGTCAATACACGGGCAAGGGGTCTCTCTGCTGGCCTGGCATTAGTTATTCTTTTAGACATTTTTTTTGTCTCTGATTTATGTGTGTGTGTGTGTAATTTTTTTTTTTTTTTTTTTTTTTTTTGTCTGTAGGGTGAACCAGGAAGTGATGGAGCGGTGGGTAAAGATGTAAGTATCTCGTTTGATTTCCTTTACTATACAAAGTTTACGCACAAATCTTGTGATCACAATTCCACATAATTTTTAGATTAAGCCGTAATTCCAAAGAATCAGTCTCCACCTTAAACTGAAAAAGTTTTTATTTGATTGATGCCAGTTTTAACACTTCCTCACCAGAATTACTTTTATTTGAAGTTATGGTAGATTTTTAATTAGGTGTTTGTATGACACACAGTTCAGGTAAATCTTTTTTATGGGTAAATCGGAATTCTAGAGACTGGACTTTTAATTATATTTACATGCAGGGTGCGGTTTGTGAAAAAAAAAAAAAAAAAAAAAAACAGAGGGGGGATGTTTTGAAACACTTTAATTCATAAAAATAAACCATGAGAACATGCGCATATTTATGACGTAAGTGCATCGTATTGTATTGCCTCCCTATGCTCACATACTGCAATTTAATTTAGCCATTTAATTAAATTGTCAATAAAACAGTTTTTATTACTATATTCTAATGTTTCTGTTGTCAGATAACGGAATTAATAATATAATGACTGAAACGGGGGCCATTAAGACTACATAACCAGCTCTCAAACATTAATGCTGAAGTAGATAACTTTTGTAAAAAAATGTATTTGTGAAACATGTCATTATGTCCTGACAGTAGAATATGAGACAGATAATCATTAGGGTGCACCTATAATAAGTGTTTATATTCAGACTATTTTAGATTGCTTCGGGGCACCGCGGCGGAGTAACCCAGTACCTTTGTGATTCTTCATAGACATAAACAGAGAGAAGTAGTTCCGGCTACAATGTTCTTCCGTAAGACGCAAGCAGTTCTGTTTATTAACCGCTAGAGCGTCAAAAGTTACCGACTGCAGCTTTAATCTGCACTAATGAAATCAAATACACATACGATAAAGTCAGTGGTTATCCTGTGACTGATGCCGGCTATACTTGCTTGTAATATAGAGTTAGAAGCAACATAATATATATATATATCTTTTTTTTTTACTGAAAGTGTTGATCCTCTCTGCGCTCGCTGAACACAGCATATGCAGAGAGAGAGGCTCGCACTGGGAAAGAGAGACCTCGCGCTCGTGCAGCAACACCAGGGAATCTCTCAGACTAAATAATGATTGCCCAAAAAGTCACTGGATTTGTCGCTAGTCGCTTTTTCGTAAAAAAAAAAAAAAAAAAAAAAAAAAAAAAAAATAGTCGCTAAATCTTGTGACAAAGGTGCCAAGTTAGCAACTCTACTGCCCAGCGGACCGGCTTCAACGGTCTCGCAAGTGTTGATAGGCTATTACTCATGAGGTGCAACCAATCAGATAGCGTCGTGGGCGGGTGCGCAGCAGCTATATCAGAGCCAGCCAAAGTAGCTCATTTAAAAATAAAATTGACTTTAATCAAACCACGGATCCGTGATAAGTTTTGTGATCCGTCTCGCCACTAGTGTAGTAGCACTGATCTCTTTTGGGGGGGGGGGGGGGGACATTGACCAGAAAGGGGGAAATCCCACGCATCCCCGCCTGCAAATCGCACCCTGTTTACATGTTCATAGTACGACTAAATTCTGATTGACATAGGGATGTTTTCGTGCACATAGACCCAATGATTATTGCTGCAAAATTTTTACTGTCTGTCCCAGTTTCAGTCCTATAATTATTTGTAACCGCAGGGAGCCCCAGGCCAGCCAGGAGAAACTGGTCCATCGGGACCAAAGGTAAGATGCATAGGAAGTTTTCACATCTCTGTTATAATGCCTTTGCATCATTGAACACTGACATCTTTTCACATGCATTTGGATACATCTTTTTCAGGCATAAGAGTTTCCCCATTTCATACTACGCATACTCAACACATCCTTTTAGGTTTTGTGCTTACCTTTGTCAGGTGGCTCCATCTGCAATCACAAGAGCATTTCTTCTAACCTATTTTTGCCTTCACTCTTTTTTTTTTTTTTTTTCTCCCTCATCTGCCACAGTAGCCTGTTTGAACACCACTCTCAGCTTACATCATGACACTATTATGCTCCATAATAAAGCCATACAGGAGCCTCTATCTGTCACTGTGACAGGACAGCATTGTCAGGTTTTTGAAATGTAGGTGTGAATGAGATGACAGCAGTGCTTTTCCCTTGACACAACCCCTTAGCAGAAGCTCTGTATAGACTGCTACATGTACAGCATTAGTGTTGGGAATGCTACTTAAACTATGAAGTATTAAAACTATCCTTCCTTACAAGCCATTAGCAAAAACTAGCTTAACTACATTGAAGATATTTAGGTGGACAGTGGTTTTAGATGTGTACTGTAACTACTAGCATTAATTAGCATTTGGACCTATAGAAGTAGACAACACCACAATGTATGCAACTAAACTGAAGACATAATAATGAACAGCATTAATTATCTAAATATATATCCACAAAAAAGTAGATATAAAATGCAAAGTAAGAAATCAATGTTTGTTTTATGCTATTTTTCTAAATAAGCCATACATTTAAGTAAAATATTAAGTAAATATTGCTCTTCTGTACTGTAGAACTAAAGAACTAAAACTTTTTAATTATCTTGGTTAATTAAATAATAATAATAATAAGAAGAAGAAGAAGAAGAAATATAAAATATAAAATATAAAATATTAATATTAGACGGAACAACAAAATTACTAAAAGTTGAAGTAAAACTAAAATTAAAAATGTAAATAAAAAGTAAATAAATTAAATATAGTAAATATTATATACTTTTATATTAATAATATTATTATAATATAATATGATATGATAAATGCTAAAATAACACTGCTCATCTGCTTTAAGTTCGATGCAGTGTGGTTTAGTAAATTAATTAAACAACAACAGTAATAAAAATAATAATAATAATAATAATAATAATAATAATAATAATAATAATGTCCAGTAGTGTTTCTGTAGAATTTGTGTGTTATTATTTTTCTTATGTTTTCAAAGCAAAGCCAGGCTACAATACAAGCCATTAAAACTATCCCTCACCCGTCTGCAGTCACTGACTAAGCTGCATCGATTAATCAATAGCTAATTTACAAAAAAAGTTATAAAAACATACATAACCAGCAGAGTGCTTTTCAGAAAGTATAAAATCACAATTGAATGCAAACCAGAATGAAATTACAAGCCACAACTGTAGCATTCATTGTATTCACTCTTGTCGGCCTTCAATAAAAAAGTAGATGGGACAGACCTTGAAGATTTTTTATTTTGCGGACTGTATTGTGCTGAGCATGCGTTTCTGTATGAAGCCTATTATGCATTGCTATTACAGGGATCACTGAGTAGCCTGCGGTCATTGTCCTAGAATCACCTGTGTGGTAAATCACAGCTACTCTTTTGATCCTATCCAGGGCGAAGCAGGGGCTGCAGGGCAAAGGGGACCCCCGGGAGAGCGCGGACGTCCCGGCCCACCAGGAGAAGGCTTTGGTTTTGGCTCCAAAGGACCAGAAGGGATCATAGGACCAGCTGGACCCCGTGGTGAGAGCGGAAACCCTGGTTCACCTGGACCAGCTGGTGCCCCCGGACCACCAGGAATCCCAGGGAATGAGGTGAGGCTTTTTTCAGTGATGGTACACTGCCAAAAGATTGTATTAACTGACAGAAACAGTTTCTCGTCTACAGTCTCATAAAGAACAGTATCTACTTTATGAATCAATGTTTGCTTTTAATTTTCCTTGTCCACCAGATTTTTAACATGAGAATGGGCAGCCATTTGTAAGTTGGATGCACGAGGCTTATGCTGTCATCCGAGTCCAGTTCTTTTTAGTGGATGATGGATAAGATACCTTGCAGAATAGTAGATACAGTACGAGCATTTAAACTTCAAATCGTAATTATTTAATTTTTCCAGGCTGTTGTAAACTATGATGACTTAAGGTCCTTCATCAGGCAGCAGGTCATGAAGATCTTCGACGGTAAGACAACTTTTGTAACCAGAAATATCTGGAAGCACTGAAACTTGATTTCTAGATGGTTTCATTTCACACAGAAATTATCTTAGGGTGATTTAATTTCTTCCCCATCGCTCCATAAAAAATATTGGTTTCTGGACACTTTAAAAGAGTTAAATACAAGTTACAGTGCCTGGTACAGGTTAAAATCAGTTTGTTAATTTTTAACAATATTGCACTTATATTGGAAGTCTATGGGGCAGGTGTACACGTTTTTTTTTCTTATTATTTATTTAGAATGGTTTTCAAAGTGAATTTGTTTCTGCAGAGCGTATGGGCTACTACATGTCCCGAATGCAGATGCCTGTGGAGATGGTTGCGTCCCCTGGTCGACCGGGACCCCCAGGGAAAGATGGAAGTCCAGGCATCCCAGGTCCCCCAGGGATACCGGGCCGCTCTGGGCAGATTGGCCGAGAAGGAAGGCAGGGACCCATGGGTCCAGCCGGTAAGAGGAACTAATGTGCTAATGTTTCCTGCAGCAGTCCAGAGTTCCATTTGCCCAGTCTTCCACAATGTTGCTTTCATATGTGTCCCCAGGTGCCTCTGGTGTAAAGGGAGAAAAAGGAGATAAGGGTGTTGGAGAGATGGGAGACACTGGCCCTCCAGGTGCTCCAGGTCTGACTCCTGAGTTTTCAAAGTCAATGTTAAAGTGGAAGTTATTTAGCCAACTTTATGATCATTCTGCTGTAATGTCTTTCTCATTCCTTCTGTTCCTCTCAGGTGTTCCTGGTCCTCCTGGTTACAGTAAGATGGGACCACCAGGTCCTTCTGGTCAGCAGGGCATCCCTGGTATACCTGGACCTCCAGGACCATCTGGAACAAAGGGCAAGGATGGTCGTTGTCACCCGTCAGACTGTATGAGTATGCCTGTGGAGTACAATCCCAAGGGCCCAGCTTCCAGAGGTCCCATGTACTAGAAAATTGTTTAAGAGAAATAATAGATGGAGGATGGTAACCACTGATTGACAATCTCGCTGTTACCTACCTGAGAAGATCCATGGAGAACCAAATGATTCATGTCATTTCCTTTCCGCATGATGCAATACCAAAACACTGGTTCACCACCAATGGGGACTTTTACAAGTTATTGTCTCCTGATGAACCAGTAAAGAAGGGCTAAGCATTAACATCACTACAATCAGTGCAACTTCCCAAACTTGAGTGCCTTAACCCCTGAGTACTGTCCCATAATGCCATAATTTTTGAGTTTGTGCTTTACAATTATAGTAAATAGAAGACTTCAGGATCACTGGACATATAATGTTTTGACAGTCTTTAGAGGCACCCAGATTTATTCAGCTTTCAAGATTTTTCATTTCTTTACCAGGCCTTGTAAAAAAATGTTGGTTTCTGATTGATATTCCATAACTATCTTCAAGGTCCTTTATTAACTATTATAGCAATATTCTGAGTTAAATCCTCCACGGCATGCTGTTGATTGATGCAGGAATTATTTTTAATTGTACCTCATTTTGTGAAAATGTTGACAGATTTGCACTTATAATGGAATTCTATAGGGCATGCCTTCAACATTATTATTATTATTATTATTTTCAAATTGAGGTATGAATCAAATTTTCTGCTGAAAAGAAAGATGCTGTTTCTTGGGCTTGTATTGAATCTTGAATATTCCTTTAATACTATCTTTGTGAGGCGGTCATCTTGGCAGCTGCTAATTTAGCTATTTAACTGCTTTAGCATGGAAATGTATGTGTCTTAAATATCCATCTGTTTCCAATGAATAATTCCTTCAACAGTGTGAGACATTTAATATAAATAGTTTGAGATTATCATTAGGGATAGGTACAGTTACCTAATTCATTAGGTTTATTATTCAAAATGAACCTCCCCATGGGCTTGTGTTGTAGATATTCATATTTATATGTAATGGCTTTTTGTACTTAAAAAAAAATATGGTCGACTCAGATATTTTGGAATAATTTGATAAGCTCTGAACAAATGGATGTTTTGTAAAGGTAAGTTTTGTATGCAATTTTGTGACGTATCATGACGGAAAGGGTTTTTATTTGTATATGAATATTTCAGTGACACCTATTTCTCGAGCTCTGTGATGACATCTTCTCCTCCATCACTCTGGACTCTTTACTTTGAAATACTGTACCACCTGCAGCTGAACTATCATGTGCTTCTAGAACCCTCTAATCTTAAATATGCTTTGCTAGTCATCCTAAACATCAGAACCCAGCCTCAGTTCAGTCATCTCTAAAGAAAACAGCATCTCAGTGATTCTCTGCTGCATCAGCCAGTCTGTTGCTTTTACACTCTGCACTTTATCCTCTCTTTGTCACTCCCTCAGTTTTTTTCTGTGTGTGTGTGTGTGAGAGAGAGAGAGAGAGAGAGAGATTGTGTGTGTGAAGATAGCGAGAAAGACTATATATATTGGGTGGATAGCACTTTTCATGAAATGAACGTTATGAGCATGCCAATTTCAGATTGGCCTTTCAACCTTTTATTTATCCAAGCTTTAAAAAATCTCCCCCATCATCATGCATCTTATCATAGCACTATTTGTAAGCAAAGTCATTGATGTGCACTTTTAATTTTTTTTTTAAAGAAACTAATAAAAAGTTTGACAGCAGAGTTCTCTGGATTCGTTCACTTGTCGGACCCAAAACAACGTGTATATATATATATATATATATATATATATATATATATATATAATATCTTCAGTCTGTAGCATAGCAACAGTTTTCTGTTCACAGAGGACGACTGAAATGTCTTGAAATACTTAGTACTGAGCCCAAGGATACAGAGTTTCCAGTTAAATTTCAACGCTTTGTAAATAACAGAATATATGATGGTGAGGGGATGAATTTGGAAATAGAAATAAGATCGCTTATACTGAAAATGTTGTAACCATAGTGATCAGAATATGAATCAGTGGTGTGATGCGAGAAACATGAATTGTGTGCTATATACGATGCATATGATGTCTTACAAACTTGGTTCCGGGCACCCCCAGGGGTCTCAAGGAGTACTAGAGTGTCAATGGAAAACTTAAGAAAATAAAAAGGTTAAAACAGAAAGAATTTACCTTAAACTAAAACTAAATAAAATTAATTTGTTAAAAAAAATTGTCACTATTAACTAAAAGTTCTGCCTCAGTAAACTCCAAATTTACTGCTTATTAGTAGATGGTAAGGTAGTTGTTAAGTTTAGGTTTTGGGTATGATAAAGGGATAAAAACTATGGTCATGCAGAATAAGTAATTAGTATGTGCTTTATAAGTATACTAAAATAATAATAAATAAAAAAAACAGCCAATATACTAGTGATAATAAGAGAATTGGTCCCTAAAGTGGAACGTAAAATAGATTACAAATAAATTAAATAAATATATTTATAGCACACTGAGTTTAATTTTTTTTTTTTTACCACTACTCAGCACCACTACATACTGTTTATTCTACAAAAGGGCATATGTATACAGCAGTAGTTACCCAGATGATCAGCTGACAGTGCTGCCATATGACAGAAAGCATTAAGACGTTTCTGACTGCTGAGTGCTGCGACTGACCCTCAGAATCAAGAATCCCGGAGCAATACAATCTTCTGTTGTTGTATACTGAGTGAGAGAATCGGAGACTGTTTAATGCGTCTTTACAAATTACATAAACTCTGCATTTCTTTTTTTTAGAAAAAGTAATGCCGGTCATTACTTTTTTCATTTGCAATTCATGCTTGCTGCCTTATCACAAACAAGGCTAGACATCAAAATGAATATATTTTATTAAACCAAAAAAGACGTGTGAGATCGAGAAGAGAGAAAGTAAGTTCTTCAAAAGTTCAAATCGTTTGCCTCTCTCAGATGTTCACGATACAGAAGAACATTGAGTTTTACAAAACGTTCCTTTTTATTGATTGGGGTAAATCTGAACAACCAGGCAAGAAAACTTGAGTCTTTACAGACGAACCAGAAAAGAACAATAAATATTCTGTTAATGAAGATAATCAGTTCTTCTCTAAGTACATAACACAGTATCTTGGAAGTGGCATACAGGTTTGTATTTCACCAGAAAGTCTGAGCATTGTTTGGAGTTTAATCCTGAATGCTGATTGAATTCAATAAATTTATATTAGTTTTAAACCCACCCTGTCCATTCAAAATGAATACACATTTACAGTACAAAGATTTACAGCATGGGATCGAGGATAAGGTCAATGGGAGCATGTCTCTGTCTCACCTAGAAGAGCAGAACAGAGGCATTGATTCATGGATCAGACAGGTACAATACAAAACAGGGACATTATGTATCCTCTTGAGCCAAGGAAGCTGATCACTGAAGCACAAGGTAAATGAATCTATTAATAAAGTAGCTTTAAATATTTTTTTTTTTTATTATTGGTTCAATTATAGGGGAATTTCCTGGCATGAAAAAATCTCACTATCATCCTTTATCTTTTAGAAGCTTGTATCAGATTCATAAAACAAATAACACTTAAAAAAAAAAAAATCGCACACAAAACAGCACCTTTGTTTGAATGGCATTCTCACAGTTCTTCTAGTCCAGGGCGCAGGATGATGATGTCATCAGTGATGTCACTAGTAATGTTCTCACATCTCTTTGTACTGTGAGGTGCCACATAGCAGCAGCGGCTAACATTGCCAACTTAAAACTTCCTTTCTGTAGATGTCAAATCATTCATAAACAATCCTAATGCATACAAAAAGTTCACAATATCAGACGGCGGCTGTTCCCTCCCCCCTCACAAAGTGTCCAATAAAGAAAAGGCCTGTGTGCCTCTCTTTCCATGCTTCATCTCCTTTTCTTTGTTTTATTCTGACTCTCTCTCTCTCTCTCTCTCTCTCTCTCTCTCCGAGATGTTCTTATGCCCCAGTAGAGGGCTTGATTTAAGTGGATGGGCCCTTCACTGTTCCCGCCTCTTGTAGTCTGGGAGAAGTGTAGACAGAGGCTGCCAAACATGCAGCTGCTTCACAAAATCCAGGAAGTCCAGGAGGACCAGCTTTTCCGGGGCGGCCTGGCTCACCCGCTGCACCATGTGGTCCTTGTTCGCCTGGCCTACCATCACGTGCCACGCCGTCAAGACCTGGAGGACCTGTGAGAAAGCAGGATGGGCTGCTGAGTAAACCAATTCAGACAATTCAGACTGAACCGGTGGACTTTGAGCTTACCTGGCAGTCCAGGAGGTCCCGGTTGGCCAGGATGTGGTCGGCCAGGATCCCCTCTCTCTCCCTTTGTACCCCTCTTTCCTGCAAAATGGAAACATGGGGATAGGATTTTAAAGTAATGAAGATGACTGACAGTATTTCACAAGAGCAAGATCTATATTTACAAGGTTTTTTTCACCTTTAAAACCAGTGTTTCCTATCTGGCCTGAGGCCCCGATCATGCCAGGAATACCGCGGCCGCCTGGCAGTCCATGAGGACCCTGAGGTCCTGGAGGTCCAGGTGGTCCCGGAGGACCCGGAGGTCCCATCACACCTGCTCCACCCAGCACCGCTCTCTTGGAGCTCACCGCTACCGCTGCTAACTTCTCTGTCAGAAGAATAGAAAGCGGGAAGTTCAGTGTAAAGTGATTCAGATCAGATAAGTTGAAGTCATTCATGCAGAACATGTTTTAGTGTCTAAAAACACAGGGTAGTGGAAACCTAGAGCTGCAGTTTTTAAGGCTGAACTTCTTTCATCATGAACCCTGTTTTTGGACCGCCATGTCATGCACAAGATGCTGCACACAATCTTTATTTTAACTTGAGTGTTTCTTTTTTTAGAATGCCATGTCGTGCGATACTGCGAAAGACATTAATTAGAAAAACTATTGAAAAGCAGCTCAGCGAAATGTAAAAACATGAGATGCAAGGCAGTGCAATAAAAAAAAAAAAAATTGCAAGGTCTGGAGACATTTCTTTTCTTAAAATCTCCACTTATTTTAACTTGAGTATGCGGTGTCATGCGCGAGACATGAACGCAACAAATTTAAGCAAATTCATATAGCATGTTTACATAGGAAAACAATTGAAAAGTAGAAAAAAAAGCCATTGAAAGCGCATTCTGTGTGAAGCTCCTCGTGCACAAGAAGCGTCAAAAAAGCTGAGCTCAAGCGCAGCGGTCAATCATATCTACTATTGCATGCTCAAATAGAAAAACAATGGAAAAGAAGCTCAGCGAAATGTAAAAACATGAGATGCAAGGCAGTGCAATAAAAAAAATGCAAGGTCTGGAGACATTTCTTTTCTTAAAATCTCCACTTATTTTAACTTGAGTGGCATGTTGTCCACTTATTTTAACTTGAGTATGCGGTGTCATGCGCGAGACATGAACGCAACAAATTTAAGCAAATTCATATAGCATGTTTACATAGGAAAACAATTGAAAAGTAGAAAAAAAAGCCATTTAAAGCGCATTCTGTGTGAAGCTCCTCGTGCACGAGAAGCGTCAAAAAAGCTGAGCTCAAGCGCAGCGGTCAATCATATCTACTATTGCATGCTCAAATAGAAAAACAATGGAAAAGAAGCTCAGTGAAATGTAAAAATGTGAGATCTTTTTTATAGAATTCATTGATGCGGGTCATTACTGCATAACACATATTTGCTTTAAAAAACATAAGACATGGTCAGTGAAATGGGGAAAAGCAATCTTTTAAAAGAAATGACACAAGCCCAATGGTCAAACATGTCAGTCTAGCCTGTTTAAACTGAAAAACAATGGGAAAGACGAACAGTGGGATGGAAAAACATGTTCTGTGTGAACAGCCCCTTATGTGCAATACTGCAAAAGACTCCAAACGTGATCGCAGAGGTTAAACACATCCATCTAGCTCATGTTTACATAGAACAACACCGAAAGAGCAGCACAGACGAATAAAAAGTATGTAATGTGTGATGGAGGTGCTCAACCCTGAAAAGAATCCCTGCAAATAGTGTTGAACCTTAGCTTAGCACACAGTCACATCTCACTGGGTGTCCTGCAATATTGGGTAAATATCATTAAGATAACAACCCAGAGGTGGACATTCATCTGTTGACCAGTTCTCAAAGTGTCACAGTGACCAAATCTCCACATCTAATCTATTTTCCAATGGGGAATGAGAGAGAAATCCTTCCCCTCGGTTCAGGTGAGCGTATGTGTGTGTGTGTGTGTGTGTGTGTGTGTGTATAAGCGAAGGTAAGTGTGCAACCGCAGGCTGAAGGCTGAGGGATTACATTGTGTGAAATGGTGGGAGCCAGTGGAGGTTATCACGGGCCGGTTCAGGTCATCTCTCTCTTGCAAAATAGATGATCAGAGAGCACACAGACTGACAATCCCAGAGAAAACAAAACTGTGTGCTAGTCTATTCTGAACAGCAGATACATAGCTGCAGACTACACAGTCCACAGTTTTTGGCAGGAAAGCTGTCCCTGAGGAGTGATGAGTTGCACGTTTCGAAATACATTTCGATGGATGAAAAGTACTGTGCACGATTTAAGTAAGATTTAGCAGCCATCTTCCTGATACACTGATCGCAGCTGTTCAGAGAAAGTACAGTTATTGTTGTTCACCTTGAAGCATCTTCAGGACTACGTCAATGAGGTGCTGATCTGTAGCATCACGACCCTGGAAAGCGAAATCATAAAAATGAGGAAAGCACACATCAAAGTATTTTCTGCAAGTGTTTTTTTCTATTGTGCTGAGCTCTGCATGCTATATCGCAACCTGTCTGGCTGTTGTAACACTTTGGCTTTGTTGTATTGGAGGCAAAAAAATGCTGAACGGAATGTTTTTGGGTAATGTAGGTGCTGGAAATTGTTCTTGAGGTTTTGTTGATGCTGTTCAACACTCACAGATGGTCCTTGAATCCCTGGCATCCCTGGAACTCCTCTTTCTCCGTGCAGGCCTCGTGAACCAGGTAAGCCTGGAGGACCCTGGTCTCCTGGTTTACCGGGATCTCCAGTAGGGCCGTTGTGCCCTGGGTCACCAGTCACACCTTGCTGTTGATAGAGAAGGCAGTAATTAAGAAATATAGAAACTGAGATGTTCAGTATTATTTTATAGGATGATGCTGAAGTTTAATCATTACCCTAGAGGTGAAATATGTCATTTCTTTGTCACTAGTGCTACCCATTGAAATAGCAAAAACAATGAAAATATGAGTGATAAAGTACTTCCCGTTTTTCCTCTTGTTTATGCAAAATGTTACAAAGCCAATATTAATTACAAAGCTGATAATAACAATTAATAATAAGAATAGATACTTTTTTTGCACAATTTACAGTAAGAAAAAATGTATTAATTAAAATAAAAACATTAATCTAGTAGAACAAACCTTGTTCCGTGCCAGAGTTTTGGGCAGAAGAATAATAAGTCTGAGCAAGTCTCATACAGATGATTGTTACCAAACAGTTTCCCTGAACATGCCCCACAAACCAGTGCTATTGTAGCATTATTAAAATACTGTTAATATGCTTACTTTGTTAATATACTTAATATTTTTTTAATTAATTAAATTAATAAATGATTTTATTGTTCGCTATATTTATTAATATTTTGAATTATTTTGTTTTTATTTTTGAGATTTTTGTTTTATTTTGTCATTTTTTATTAGTTCAGTACTTCTATTCAGATTTTATTTATTTTATTTCAGATTTAGTTTTAGTAATTTTATATTTTCACATATTTCAGTTAGTTGCAAAGGCAACATTTATCTATCTATCTATCTATCTATCTATCTATCTATCTATCTATCTATCTATCTATCTATCTATCTATCTATCTATCTATATATATATCTATCTATCTTAAGTAAGTGTTAAAGGTTTTTTATGTAATTATATTTGATTTGATTTCAGCTTTATTTCAGTTAAAGAAAATAATTTTGAATCATTTAAATGTAATTTTAATTAACAATAACAACAATGCCGTAAATGCCATCATCCATCTGTAGGATAAAAAAAAGTAGTCCTGCCCATAACTCAAAAGTTCACACATCAGAATGACTTGTTTAAATGTGCTCATAAAACTGAGACAGCATAAAGTATTCTAAAATAAAATAAAAACGGACACAATTCACCTTTCTCGTGTCCTGCGGCATTGTAAAACAAACTACAAAAGCTGAATCTAACTAAATAATGTATTTCACCTGGCATTATCTGTGCTCTTCACACTGTCCTTACCTGTCCCTTAGGTCCGGGCTCCCCAGATTGTCCCTGTTAGACAGAGAGAGACGCAGTTTCAAGATGAACAGAAGTCCTCTGGAACCAATCTATTAAATAAATGCATCAGACTAGGGCCTTATTTACCTTCTCTCCTTTCTCCCCAGCCAATCCCTCTACACCAGGATCACCCTGTGAAAGAAGCAGGTGAGATCCATCAACGTCACCTTCCGTCGTTATCTTTTATGATGTGGACTGTGATGTATGGTTTCTATTTCACTCCATAAATACGTGCATGCATTTATCTGAGGGTGTACTCACAACATCTCCCTTTGATCCCACTTTGCCTTGGAATCCCTGTAAGGAGATGCAATTGTACATTAGACATCTCTCAGTGTCAGCCCTAATGGTTGGGACGCAGGGAATTTATTGTTGGTAATATCTTACTTTACCTTAAACTCTCCGGGCACATTAAATCAGCTGGCTTTTACTTCCAATATTCAATGTATTTAAACAGCAAGGATATCATAGATTAAAGGACAACAAACATTAAAGTGTCCATAAGAGTATATTTCATGCTGAACTGAGGGGTATTATTTGGAAACATGGACATGAATTATCTAAGTGCATAGATGTCCTCCAGTGAAAAGAGTCCAATCATGAGTGAAGACTGCCCCCATGTGGTCAAACCTCATCACTCTGTGAGTTTAAACAGGAAGAAAGTTCATTTACCCTTAATTACTGTTTATATGGTCACAAACCTTGTCACCCTTGGTTCCAGTTAGACCCTGAGCACCTGGGACACCCATGGGTCCCCTCTCTCCCTTACTGCCCTGCAGGTACAACAGAGAAGACCAGTGAAGAATTGAAATAGATCCATTATAAATACATATATATTGATCCCACATTTTTCTAAGCAATGAATTCTCATCAGTTTTTCATTACATTGCTTGTATATATTGTGTTGATAGGATAAGTATTTTAAAAAATGGTGACAATTTATTTTTAACTTTTCTTGTATAATGCATTATAAAGGTATTCATAATCTATGTTGCAGAGCATACATAATTGTAATCAAAATAAAAAATGCATTCCTATTTGCGGATTCCTTACTACATCTGAAATAGCATGTTGTGTTTTATTGCATTATGCTCTCTAAGGGGTGCAATCATAAAAAGATAAGTATTATAATGTATTTTATAACTGTGCAATTATTCATGGGATCATAAATAAACTACATAAATGGATTATAAGGGATTATTAATGCATTAAAAATACTGTAACAATGCATTATATAAAAATACAATTCATAGATAAAGTCATTGTATATAAAGACTTCCAGTGTTACCAAATATATTATTAATTATTATTATACATTTTATACATATTTTATAGACTCTATATACACTGTAAACCCTAATGTTGTAATTAATAAAGAAATCAAGTTAACATAACTTCACATTACTTATAACAACCAGTTTTGCCATCAAAACTTAAACAGGTGTGTTTAAATTACTCATTGGCAGGAAAAATCTTTTGAATTAAGATTTTAAGTGTTATTAACTCAGAATTTCCATTTATTTAAATTATTCGGTACGTCTCTGTTTAAAAATGATTGGTCGCGCTTGAAATTCTGCCTTGATAACAGCGCCGATTGGCCAATATAACACAAGGCGGGAATTTTTTGTCGAATTTGCTGAAGACGCAGCACTGACTGCAGGACACAGTCATTTGCAGGAACACCTGAAAGAACAAATAAATAATAAAGTTTAAAGTTAAATAGGTAAGTAAAGGTTTAAACGCAACGCATAAATATACACACGCTGTTTTTTTTATTTCCTTATACGTTTTATTGCCATGTTATTTGCATGTTGAAAATACTTTTCCGTTTTACTCTGGCAGCGGGCCAGCTGCACAAGAGGCCAGACAGGCGTTAAAGCAGGCGGGAAGAGAGTCGTCGTGAAAGACCCAGAGTACGCTGGTAGGTAGAATAATGGAAAAATATATATTTACATTTTGGTTAGTTGCCTTTGAGTATCTTCGAGTTATAAACACGTTCGTGTTACCAACTTTCTGTAAGAACATCTGAATTTCCCGTTTTCCTCCCGCAGGGACAGTAACACTAGCAGGCAGGTGGTTATGAAGCAGACGAGGAGGGGGAAGAGTCGAGGCCACAGGAGTAACTTTACGCTGGTAAATTTTGATTTATTGTCTGTTAAATGTTATTTTTTTATACAAATGGACTTTAGGTATAAATGCATTTAAGTTAAAACCCTTAACTTCCAAACATAGCCAATGTTTTACAGACTAACTTAGCGCTGTTGTTTACAATAGGCCTAAGCGTGATATTGCGGCTCGAACTTCGAGAAAATCTATTTCCAGACATTGAAATGGCTCTTTGTGTAATTTGTGAAAGGACGTTTCTTTTATTTGGTGTAAAATTGTGCTGCCGCGTGAATACTGACTTATGCCTAACGTTAATCGTTAAAAGAATTTCTTTGGCCGGTATGTTTACTAAAAACCGCAGACCTTTTCCTGCCTGCGACACATTTACAGAGATATTATTAATTAATGAATAGCTATGTGGAATGAAATTATATGAAATGATAGGTCTATGCAAGAAACTAAACCTCATATATTACCTTTAATCCACAGCCTCTGCAAACAAAGCTGAATTTGTTTACTACAGTCTGTAACACAAGCGTAAAGATGTAACGTTAACGTTATATCAAACTTTGGGAATCTGTCAATCTTCCCGATTTGAGATCACACATGTGAATGTAATTTTGCTTTTTTAAACGGGTTGCAACATTAAGGATAGCAGCAAGTATCATTTTGATGAACAACACAACAGACCCATCTCCTCCTGACAGCCTGGAGCGCAAGCACCCTGATGTGTGGTTTATTTACAACTAGCAGGATGTGCAAAATGGTACTTGCTACTATCCTTGATGCTGCTACGTGTATAAAAAAGTAAGATTGTTCACATGTGTGATCTCAAATTGGGAAGATTGAGTTTTCACATATTCCCAAAGTTTGATATATCTTTACACTCGCTCTCCAGACTGTAGAAAATACACTCAGGGCTGTTTGTACAGGGTAAAGGTTATAATGTTATAAATAATGTTGCTTGCATAGACCTATCGTTTCATTTCATAAGACACAAATATATCATCAGGGACCACAATTATTGTATTTTGTTTTGCTTGCACACGTTTTTTGACAATCAAAGGGATGGTTACAGATGACTTTCATTATATGAATAGCCAAAGACAACAATTTCAGCTAAAAATCTCCTTTAATGTTCTGCTAAAAAAAGTCGCCCACATCTTGGATGGCCTGAGTGTGAGTAAATTGACAGCAAATCTTTATTTATGAATGAAAAATCCTTTTAAATGTAAGTAAATAAATAATTACCCTTTTTTTTTTTTTTAGGTCAACACATGTTTGTACCTTTGACTGGAATTAACTTATCTTAAAAAATAATCAAGCACACCATGCATGCATGTCGTTACTTTCCCCTTCATAATTTTTTCAGGTCTACGTGGAGTTTAATAGGATTGCTTGTAAGAACTTGAAAAGGGAATTTTATGACACCCCTGACCAACATGATGATGAACCTCTTGATGAACCTTCTGAAGCAACAAAGGTTAGTTAGAAGTCCCAATAATTTATCCTAGATATATCTTAGAAGATAGTAGATTGATTCTGTATAAACTCCCAATATAGACTTCATAGTTGATCTCTGATTAAATCTTTAAAGGCTGTTATAATGTATTATTATCAAGTGGTTGGATTTAATAAAATGTTATTTTTTTCCACACAAGCTATCAGAGCCAACTGAAAAACTGAACTTTGGTGCTTCAAGGACTACCCCTTTGGTTTGGAGATGACTCTCCTGCTTTCTTTAAAATGTGTTTGGTAAGTGTTCCAAGGAGAAAATGTCCAAAAGACACCCTTTCACCCTCTATACACACTCTCACACATTCACAATCTCGGTCATTCACACACACTGTATCAATCTAAAGGGTTAATTCACTCAAAAATGAAAATTCTGTAATTCATTGACTCACCCTTGTGTCATTCCATCTTCAAGACACAATAGATTTTTTTTAATGATATTCTGTAACTTTCTGTCCCTCCATTGACATCCAACACAACTACACTTTCAAGGACGATAGGAAATACTTTGTTGCAGTACTCTGTACTACTGTACTCCAGTGGTTTAACCTTAATTTTATGAAGCAAAACGAGTGCTATGTTTGTGCAAAAAAATGTAATTTTGAAAATGTTTATCTGCAACGACAATCGTTTATCTTATCAAGACAGTATCTCATGTAGCACCACAACGTTTGAGTTTTGTATTCATGTGAGAGCAGACGTAATTGCGTGAATGTCCATTGGAGATTATATTGTGTAAAGTTGTACTTTTTTTTTTTTTTTTTGTACAAACAGATTACTTGTGTAGCTTCATGAAATTGAGGTTAAACCACTGGAGTCACATGGATTACTTTAATGATGTCTTTCATACCTTTTTGGACCTTGAAAGTGGTAATTGAATTGGATCTCTAGTATGGAGGGACTGAAACCTAATGGGTTTCATTAAAAATATTTTAATATATGTTCCGAAGATGAACGTAGGTCTTTCAGATGTGCAACGACACAAGGTTCAGTAATTAATGACAGAATTTTAAATTTTGGGTGAACTAACCCTTTTAGATTGATATTGATGCAGTGTATGTGAGACATCGTGTGAATGTGTAATAAAAAATGAAAATTCTGTCATTAATTACTCACCCTCATGTTGTTCCAAACCTGTAATACTTTCGTTCATCTTCGGAACACAAATTAAGATATTTTTGATGAAATCTGAGAGCTGTCTCACTCCTCCATAGGTTTCTATTGTAATTGTAACTTGCCGGCCCAGAAAGTTAAAAACATTGTTAAAATAGTCCAAGTGACTACAGTGCCTTAACCTGAAGTTTATCAAGCGATGAGAATACATTTGTGCACAAAAAAACAAACAAAATAATGTCTTTATTCAACTATACATTGTCCTCTTTGTTTCTCTGAGTGAGTTTTAAGTAGTCTAACAGTGCAGCACTTCTGGGTTGTACGTCAGAACGTAGGCTCACTATTGGCCACCATCACACACATGACCAGCGTGAGCCTACATTCTGATGTACAACCCAGAGGCGCTGCGCTGTTACATGACGTAATGCTACGCTTGATAAATTTCTGGTTGAGCCACTGTGGTCACTTGGACTATTTTAACGTCTTTACAAACTTTCTGGGCTGGCAAGTTTAAATTACAGAGAAGCCTATGGAGGAGGTAGACAACTCGGATCATCAAAAATATTTTAATTTGTGTTCCGATGATGTATTACTGGGTTGGAACAACGTGAGGGTGAGTAATTACTAACAGAATTAAAATTTTTTGGTGAACTAACCCTTTAAGTTGCACCTTTTTGAAATGTAAATGAGCTTGCATGTATGTGAATTAATTTTAATTTGTTAATGTTTTTTCACTAGATGTCCGATGATCACAGCTCAATTCTTGATCTGCCAGTGGGGATTTTGATAGTTGAAGATGGGACAAGATGGGTCTCCCTCTTCGATTGGAATCATAATCGAGGGAAAATTAGTGATGGACAATCTACATGACCTTCCTGAAGAAGCAATGTGCCTTCTGTTCGGACTTCTATATGCATTGCACCTGAGTTACCCAAAGTCACTGGGATACATGTTTGACTTCATTCAGCGGATTCTACTTTCCTTGGGGCAGAAAGACCTGCAGCCTAAAACACAGTCGTTGGCAAACCAGCTGTTTGGCTAAAATCGAGAAATTGCTTGGCGCACTTTTAATTGCAACACATTTACATTACACATGGTCTTTTGAAAATGAGACTTAAAAATATGAGCTTAATGTTTTGTTTTTAATGTGAGTGTAATGTTTTGTAAAAATGTAAGCTTACTGTTAAACATGAGCTCAATATTTTAATGTGACTTAAAAATGCAGCTTGCTGTTAAAAATATGAGCTACTGTTTTCTTAAAATGTGAGCTTAAGTGTTAAGTGCTGTTCAAGTGTCTTAATGTGACTTAAAAATGTGAGCTTGATAATGTTTCTTAAATTAATGTAAATGTATAAACCAAATAAAGCTATTAATGGAAAAACAATATTTGTATTAAATCATTAAAACAAGTAAACCATATAAAACTCAAAAATTTAAGTTAAGTCTATTTGCCTTTTTAAGTTATCTGTACTTGAACATTTAAGTTAATTCAATGAAGAGACCAACATTAGGTCAACTCAATTGAATTGAGTTGTCAATTTTGCCATTACTCAATTTTACTTACGCAACCACTTTCCTCAAATCATTTGAGTAGTCTCAACTTATTAGGGTTTACAGTGTATGTTTTTGAAATGTATTTCTTCTTTTATTATTTATTATTGTTTGTTGTAATTTTTGTTAAAACAAAATTGATCTTTCCCCAATATCTCCAGGGTTTCTGAGCCTGGAAACCCTGATTATAGCAGAAATTAATAAATATATGAAAAGAAATGTCTGAAAAATAAAGATACTTACAGGGAAGCCAACAATTCCAGGAGGCCCAACTGGTCCTCTTTCGCCCCTGTCACCCTATTGGATAAGAACCGAAAAGTTAAGAAAAGAGAGCTTCCTTTAAAGTTAATGACATGATTTGTAAATGAGGATAGCCACTGACCTTTGGTCCTGGGACTCCCTCCATGCCAGGTCCACCTGGAGGACCAGGCTCCCCCTAAAAGAACGAGAAACATAATGAGAAGCCAGAAAAAGCTTTTGGATTATGTATAAAACTGTCTATGAATGAAGTGACATACTTGAGGTCCTGGAAGACCTTGCATTCCCATCAAGCCTCTGGGTCCTGGCTCACCCTAAACTCAAAATGGGGCACATAAATTATTGAAAGGGGCAGAATGAAGCACTAATGGATTGTACAGTATCAACAGACATCCAAAAACTAGTATGGTTCCACAAAACTATCTACGCATTCATAAAATAACTGCATGATCTCACCTTAAATCCCATTTCCCCCTTGGCTCCCGGCATACCAGGCAAACCCTAAAAAAATTGGATGAATTGCATGGAGAATGAATGTAGTGACCCCTGCAGACCTCCGTGGAGAGCTTCATGTCTGTCCTCTACTCTGTGCTGATATCAGAACAAGGCTGCAATAACTCATCCTGTTAGTGAGGGTGCTTGTATTACGGCTTGCACAGTTACGTTGTTAAGTTTTGTATCATAACCAGCACACTCCATTACCCCAAGTCACCAGGAGAGTCATGTTTGATGATGATGAATAGTAAATAACACGAGCAATTTCAAGGTGGTTTAGGCTCTAAAATAGTCAGGGCAAGAATGTCACGCTGGGACTGTAGACAGAAAATACACTAAACTTTTACATTTTTTACCTTTTATCACCCTCATTTCACAACGGGAACACATTGGACAGATGTGAGGAAGATGGGAAAGGGTTCCTTGCACATCTAATGCAGATTATGAAGTATGAAATTCTACTTACAGGGTCTCCCTGGAGACCAGGAGCTCCAGGTCTTCCATTTTGTCCCGTAGCACCCTAACAAAAAAAGTACAAGACAGCATCATATATGAATTAAAAAAAAAAAAAAAAAAAAAAAAAAAAAAAAAAAACATTAATATATTATATTATCATCATCATTTTATTAGATATGGTTAGGGATAGATAGATTGATATATAGATATATAGGCATATAATAACCAGGATCATGAACAGTTATCTAGTCATTATTGATAAATAATAAACCCCCTCTGGATGAAAGAAGACTTGCTTACTCTGACTGAGTGTGTATTATACTTTACATGTGACATGTGTCTCCTTGAATAATGACGGCTGCTGCGGGAACTGATTTAATCCATACCTTTATTCCTGGGATGCCAGGAGTTCCATCTTTTCCATCAATTCCTGGAAGACCCTGACAATGCACATTAATCAAAAGATTAAGAGCATAAGATTAGGGGCCTGTTTTAAATCGCATTAAGATTAGCCAGATCCTTTCTTACGTTCTCTCCCTTCTTTCCGACCACTCCCTCAGGCCCTCGTACACCACTCTCTCCCTACGGGAACAACAGCAGGAATTAATAGATAACTGGATGAAAAGTTTGATAAATGAACATGTAGAAGGACAAATTAATGATGAAATAGATGTGAATAATAAATACTTACCATGTCGCCTTTGTCACCAGGCTCTCCAGGTGGTCCTTGGGGTCCCTCTTCACCCTGTATTGCACGGTAAGATTATAATTTTGATGTATTTTTTTGTCAGTTATGAAAATGAAATATTTTCGTATATAACTTGCAGACTCACAGGGCGTCCAGGGATGCCGATCGGTCCTGAAATTCCTTTATAACCACGTGGTCCCTGTCACAGAGGTTGTGAATCACTTTTAAGTTTTTATAGATGGTAAAACAAAGTCATACAAATTCAGTCTGTGGAGATCTGCTGTCCTACAAATGCAAATGAAGTTGTGCAATGTTTGTGTACATTCCACTGGGTTTGGTTCGGAATATAATAAAACACGTGTATGCAAATCAACCGATTCGTACAGTTCTGTGGGGAAGCTAAAATGAGCTATATGAGCTTACATTTAAAACAGCCTGCCAAAATAATTGTCTCAACTCACACACAAAGACTGTGTAATGATATTAGCCACAGACTTAATGGACCAAATCCGCCCAGCCTCAGCTGTCGATATGCTAAATGTGTATTATTCATAGTCATGCCTTTAACTCCGAGACGGATCGACTGTTGTCCTCATCTCCTGTACGGTTCCCCTCTGTTATTTTATTATTAATTATATACTGTAATAGAATTTATGAAAATTTTGAATTAACTTCTGATTGTTTTATATATATATTTTCTATATATTTCAAATTTGAATGTTTTAGCTCTAATTGATTTTTATATAAATTTTAGTTTATTGCTTTATCTTAAACATATTCTATTTCAGTTCATTGCCAAAGCAAAATTAAAGTTTTTAACTTATATTCTATGTTATTGCAGCTTTATTTCACTTTTTTTTAAAGTTTATAGTTTTACTTTAATTTTTTTAGTTAACAGTAGTAAAACTGATGTTGTCAACTGCCCCTTCATATATCTCCTCAGACCAGTCGAAATCATATTTTGTGTATCCATAAAGAGATGAAGAGTAATATTTTGGGAACTGTGACTCACCGTCTCGCCTTTGGGCCCCACCATTCCTGGATACCCTCTCAGACCCTGTGGGCCCTAAAGTTATTGTGGTAGAGCAGATATTTTATTTCACAGTCGATCTTAGGACCTTTATAAAAGGTAGTGCTAAAATGACTTGCCATGATGTAATAGCAACAGAGGCTTACATTATAAAATAGTCAAAGTCAAACCAGGACAGAAATAAATACATTACTGGAGGGCCTGGTATTCCTTGTTCACCGGAGATGCCGACTTCACCCTTTGTGCCCTAAAGATGAGAATACAAGGATGAAACGGATACTTACCTCTGAAAAACAAATAATAGCTAATGGCCTTTAGTCTTACTTTTATTTTGGGATATTATGTGGTTTGTTGCTTTATGACACTGTGGCTAAAATTCTTTTTAATATATATGACAATTTTGTTCTGAATGTCAATCTTAAAGTCAACATTTCCCAAAGACTTATAACTAGAGCTTTGACAGTCATGCTCTGCATTATGGGTAAATCCGTTCTGTCCCTGTAGTCCATTGTAATGTCCTTGTGGGACTCATTAAGTCTGATTAATTCACAACGCAGTAACTTCTCAGTACCTTCCAGCCCCCTTCTCCTTTCATCTGGGTCAATGAGTTCTGTCTGTGACTCACGCTCAGCTTAGAGGCAGTTATATGCCGTGAGGGGCTCCATTAACACATAATCTTGCTCTGCTGATGGACGCTGTGTTTTGGGTGAGATACCGGGGCACCTCAACGCATGATCTGGATGCTTCATAATAAACAGGGTTTAGTTAACTTTACCAGCCAATCAGTATGTTTGTTGTTCTATATGAGAGATTTAAGAGGTTTAAAGTTGTAAGGTGACGTCTTTCGTGTAATTTTATCATTCAGATGGGTGCTCACATGCGCCCCTATGTGGTTACAAAGTGTACACACCATAACATAAATAGTGCAATCTTAATGTTTTAGCAGACTAAAATAACAAATTAATGTACAAATGAACATTTAAATTTACACATTATTATTATTATTATTATTATTATTATTATTATTATTATTATTATTATTATTATTATTATTATTATTATTAGTGTTGTTGTGGTTGTGATGGTAATACTTTACTATAAGGTTCCATTAGTTCACATTTAATGTATTGACTAATATTAACCAATAATGAGCATTGCATTTGTTGTAGTATTTAAGAATATTTGTTAAAGTTATTTAATAGAATTATAACTTCTCATTGTTTGTTTACTTTAGCTCAGGTGAATCAAATAATATTAACCGATTTCTTTTTTGTTAATACTTGTTTTTAATCATGTTAATGTTAAAATTACATTAACTAAGATTAATGCTTTAGAAGAATATTGTTCATTCATGTTAACTAATGTAGTTAAGCAATATTACGAAATGGAACATTATTGTAAGTGTTATTATTAGTAGTAGTAGTATTTTGTGTGTGTGTGTGTGTGTGTGCGCTCAATTGTTGTTGTTATTATTATTATTATAACATACATCATCAGAAAGAAAAAAAACATACCACTCTTCCGATGCTACCTGGATCTCCCAATATCCCGGAGCGACCTTTATGTCCCTGTGATTAAAAGGCCTTTGAAATATCCTTTAACAATAGTCATATTAATTCACAACAAAGACATTTGAGAAAGTATAAAAGGTTAACTTACTGACCTTCACTCCCTGTAGGCCCTGAGGACCTTTTGGCCCAGGTGGACAGTTGGTTGGACACTAGAACACACATCAGCAACATCGGATTAAAAAAGTGTAAAATTGTAGATAGCACAGGCTAAACAATCGATGTCAGGTTTGTTTAATTCAAACCATCACAGCTGGGTTAAAAAGTGTGTTAAGGCCTTGGAATTTTTATTTTATTTTTCTAGATCTCAGACCACCAGCCCTCTAATTACAGCAAATGGATGCTAAGGATTGATCCAGACAGAACAGGTCTCCAGCTGAATGCTAGGCCGGGGGAGAAGCAGTCCACCAGTCTGCCATGTGATGCCTCCAGACTCCTGGCCGACTGGAACCCGCTCTGCTTCTTGATCCAGAGAGGTGCTAATGGGCAGAAACCTTTGACGGCACCCATTTAATTAAACGTATTAGAAATATTTATGAACACTGAGATCAATAAGGGGTGTGTAAGGTCTAACAGGACAAACTCTGAGAAAAACCAAATACAGAGAAGGGCTGATTCTGATTTGGAAGATGAGTAATGAACAGTGTAGGACTGTAGGATTATTTGCGGGCACCCAACCCAAATAAATCATTGTGAATGACAACACATTAAATGAATCAACTTTACAACCACATTGTCAACAACAGCTTTTGTATATGAATATTTTCGAACTTACTCAAAAACATATTATATGTTGTTTTATATTATAAATAGTAAATATGAAAATGCAGAAATATTATCATAATATAATATTTAGAATTAAATGTATCATATTACTATGTACCATGCAGACATCACCTTACCTGTAAATCAGCACTGCCTTCCTCTAAACCCAGAAACTTCCCTGGTGGACCCTGAAAATGACTAGGGATTAGAAAAAACTGAGAAAACGGATATAAATGCAGGTGGCTGGGAAGAAGAAAAAAAATATATATATTTGGAGAGATTATTTATTATAAAGTAATACAGTTCTAAATCAGATCCCAAATGGATGCCTTCACATGAAATGTAATAAAGCAGAAAATGAAATAAAATGCTTGGAATTGCAGTAGTTATGAGATGAGATGTCATTTCATTGTTCTGATTCATTTTCAGCCCTACAGCTTTCTACACAGAATTGGATTTTGTGGTTTGACTTGAGAAGACTACAATTTAAAGTGCAGTAAATGAAACATTCTGTCACTAACTGGCTTTCCTGGATGTCCGGGTATTCCTGGAGGTCCTGGACTTCCCATGTCACCCTGTGGTATGAGAGTTTGAGTTCAAGTGGGCATCAGTTCAGCAGTACATTTAATGAGTGAGATTTTTTTTTTTTTTTTAACTATTCAAGCTACAGCAAAAGCAGTTGTCTTAGCTAGTATCAAAGGTTAAGTATAAACAGCATTCTTAACCATGAAAGATCTGTATACTGTCATGGTGTTACGAAGATGTATATTCCAGTGAGTCCCACCTTTGACCCAGTAGGCCCAATTTGTCCAGGAGGCCCAATGGTTCCTGCTGCTCCCTGTAATGAGATAATGAGCAGTGAAATGTATACACTTGTTTATTAATCTGAAACATTAGTAACTCAGACCCCTGGTCCATGCAGATGACACTAACAGTAGAGCCTAAAAATCTAGATCAAATATAAAATATAAGATACAGCTATACAATAAGGGAATATGTAATAAAGACATATAAAATAAAGATAACAATAATAACCATGAAAGATGTGGTTTATATAATGACAGTAATATAATAAACAGAGTAATTCCAAGAGGGTCTTTGCACCATCAGTGCTCAGGCCCTAAATAAAAGAAGTCCTAAATAAAAGAAGTAAAATAGGAAGGGAAAGCAAATTAAGGAAATTAAATAGATTATGAACTAGGTTACTTACAGGAAGTCCAGGCAGTCCAGGTCCCTAAAGGTTAAAAGAAAATAAAAATAAAAATTAGCAACACATATTGATTGTAGTCCATTAATACTGGAAAACAATGCCTTGCATCCTTAGAAATATTCAAACAACAAAAATCAGGAATTGTTATATTTTTGTCCAATATCATCTGTTGAATAGATGGGGTAGCTGCAGGTGGTGGTCTTACACAATTATTTTTTGTTAAACAAATTCATAACATATTTTTTATACTTACAGGTCGCCCTGGTGGTCCACTAGACCCTGGCTGACCCTGTGAAAATCAATAAAACATGTGAAATCAGATGCATTCCATTCTTATGCACTTCTAGAATAACAAGGACTGAAAAGATGATATGTTATTCAATATTCTCAATATGCCTAGATGATATTCACGTTATTCATAATATTCAGTTGTTGTCCTCTATCATCACTTGTTAAACATTAAATGACATATTATATTTGTTGGCCAAATGATGATCTGCATGAATATACATTGTGTGAACTCTGCATCCATAAAGAAAAAAAAACAAATGATTTCCTGACCTTTGGTCCAGGATTACCACGAGGGCCCCTCTCACCCTTAGCACCAATCAAACCCTGGAGACAGAACAGAGATAAACAAGCCTCCTGAATAAAAATCAGGCAGTAACTATTTATATGGCATCATACACTGGGTCATGTTAACACGTCTAAGGTGATGTGAAAAGTTAAGCAGGTCATTTAGAAGCAGAACGTCTATAGTAACATGTAAAGATCTATGTGCATACACTCATTCATGGTCAAAAATTTTAAAAAAATACATTTATACACTGATAGGTCCTCAGATTAACAATCTAATAGAGAGAGAGAGAGGGGGGTGGGGGAGACAGAGACAGAAAAAAAATAAAAAAAATAGGGATTGACATTCCAGAGCAGATTAACTAGAAAATCCAATCATTAATGTTTGCTTCCTAGCATGTGCCTGAGAAAGTGTTGCTCAATTAGGACTAACATCTCATTTCTCAGTCTCATGCCAACACTTCAGAGTGGAGGTGTGAAAATAATTCAAATGCCATTGCTCATTACAAAACAAATGCAGTGATTGAAAATGAGATTTCGCTCCAGTTTTGCTTTGTTTTTATTTCAATGAGAACTTGACAGGATACTGAAATATGCATTATTATTCACCTCCAAATGATTTATTTATGGATAATACCCCCCACCCACCCCCAACTAAATTATGACTGATCAATAACCTCATGCAAGTTCATAATTGTAATTTCTTAATTGCATGTGTCACTCACATCAATGCCATCCTCCCCTGGAGATCCATCAGGACCAGGCTCACCTGACTCTCCCTTCTGACCCTGGGAAGTGGTTCACACATGACAAACACTCTCAGTTATTGGAGTGTGATTTTAATACAATACTTTGAATGGTTGTGCAAATATATAAATATGAACAGTGGGTACTACTTACTGGTGGTCCAGGTGGTCCAGGAGGACCCTTTTCACCCTGTAAATTAGGGTAAAAAAAAAAAAAAAGACACATGAGCAAAGACAACCAATGTAAAGCATGGGGATGAATTACCAACACACATACACAACAGTTGACTCTATAGCAAAGATAATGATCACTAAAATTGAAAGTCACTAATAATAATGTTTTTCTTAAGAAAAACAACAACAACACTGCATTAAAGAACAGTACATGATATCATGAACCTATTAAACATAACTCATAACTTCAAATTCTCACAGCCTCTGCTAAATGTAGCATGTTAACACATGTCTATGTGGTTTTACAATGTCAAAGAAATGTCTAAAAATAAAATGTAAATAAATTATATGTATGTCTCCACCAACAAAAAAGCTTCTTCTCCACCCTGACCCATTCATATCCTCAGTTTAATAGTATTTTGCCTTGGGTGTCATAATTCTATATATAATAACTACTATAAGAATATGTTAATGCATATATTTATATTTCTGTATGCATTTATCACTAATTATGACTATAAAATCGAAATATCCTGGTATAATAGAGGGATCCAGCTTCTGTTTTTGCTATGCAGTGGAGTGTCTTATACTGATTCCAGCCTGGGACACGACTGTACCAAATAATCATCATCTAGTAGCCATCTCTCAGTATGGGGAAGATTCAACCTCTAACAGAACCTTTTTGTGTGATTGTTTTTATTTCTTGCGCCCTCTGTTGGCAAGATTTTGGTAGTGAAGATGAATACAGAGCTCATGAAACAAGGTGCACAATGAGTGTCTGTGTACCAGCTCGACCTGTGGTGCAGTCAGGCGGCTCCTATACTCACATCAATGCCGTCAGAGCCGGGAGTTCCAGCGGGGCCAGGGGGACCAAGGGGGCCCTGCGGTCCGGGTGGACCGGTCTAAAATGAAACACATGAAAACAGCCAACTGTATGCAATTGATTATAAATTGTTATGTTTTAATTCAGAATTATTTAAAATTAATATTTTTTACAATAATTACTGGCAGTTACATTATTTAATTTCAGCTTTATTTCTATTACTGAAAAAAAAGATGTGTACTATTGTTTTAGTTAACAATAACAACACTGCCTCAGACATGTTTAAATATTAACATTTGATAGACAGAACAAGGTTTATGATGAAAAATAAATTAAAGGCAGAGGCTGTGCAATCAGGGTATCCGGGGTGGGATAAGGGAGGCTGGGAATGTTTCCACAGACCCTCCCCCATTCAGCATCAAAGATACATTTATTTTGCAATGCATTACCTGATAAGGTGGTTGACTCAAAATGAATGCACATTCATTTAATGCATTACTTTTTATGCATATGAGCTGCATGCAAGCATTGGTCTGAGTTGGTCCTTGTAAATGTGACAAGTATGTGTTATTCTGCTGCGAGCAGTTTCAGGTTCTGTCTGTTTGGATAGCAGCTTCTGGCAGCAGTGTATTTTCAATGGCCTCTTTGTACTCTCTCCTTTCTACCTTCTCTTCTCTCTACATTTGTCTCACATTCACTCTCATCTTCATATTTTATTCATTTCATTTACTGAACTAAATAGTTTAAGCTTTCAGAATCAAAAGATAACATTGACTGAAAAAAAAGGTATATTTTTAAATACCAGGCCTCTTGTATCTGCATGCTTTAGAAAGCAAAATAATCCATTTGGATAAACTGTCAGAAGAACAAACAATGCAAAAGCCTAACTTTATCAAAAGTCTTCAGTATACATGTAATCTAACCAGTCTTATGAACTAATTACATGAATTTCATCTAAATTAACTTTATCTATTGGCATTTTGACTGACAATCCAGTCCAATCCATACAGTGAATCATTTCTCATTCCATAAGATGTTCTCCAAGAGCCACGATCTCATCCTCAAGATCATCCAGCACCAAGAAAAAGTAGTTAACCGCAGCCAAACTCACCACTTGTGATAAAGCCAAGCAGAGTGCCTGCAACAGAACCAAGCTTCTGAAGATGATGAAGAATCTAGCCATGGTGAAGAATCGCTATTCAATCGTCCCAGCGGTTCCTCCAAACCTTGCCACCCTCTCTCCTGGCTTCTCAGCCCAGGATGGTGGATCCAGGGAAAAAGAAAGGTGTGTGTATGTGAATGTGTGCGTGTGCTGCCCAGGACAGGGAAGGAAAACACAGTGGCAGGGACCTGAGGGGAGGAATGAGAGAGGTGTAACCCAGCCCTACAGCCAGCCCCTGAGAACTCAGGGAGCTCAGAGAAACCAACGCACTGAGGACCAGACAAACCTGAGAAGCCCTCACACGCGTGGGAGGCGGAGACTTCTGCTGATTCTCCATGCATCCAGCAGAGCTCTAGAACTCCAACTGGACACAGCTGCTTTTGTGTGTTTCTCAAGCCCCCTTTTCTGAACACCTCAATAGATCGTTGAATATGTACGCAGCTTCTGGACACTGGAATGTTTGTTTTTGAGGCTAAATACACAGGTCTGCATTAGGAGGTCTGGACATAGTCCTAAAAAGTACAACACCAGAAACGTATCTTTGGCATTTTTTTTTGCACTTCTCTACAACATTTAACTAGCAGGTTATTTGAGCTCAATGTGATTTTCAATGGATGTGTGAAGTCAATTCCCCACTTGTGAACAGTGGTTCATGAAGTCTAATGATAAATGTCCAAAACCAACATAATTTTGTCTATTGTAAACACTAGGCAAGATGTCACACTTTTTATTATAATGAATATTTTTCAGGTTGGATTTATAAAAAAAATAAAATTAAATAAAATTAACTAACAAAAAAAAAATATTACAGGTCAAACAAATTATATATATATATATATATATATATATATATATATATATATATATATATATATATATATATATATATATATATATATATATATATATATATAAAAATTGTAAATATGTTTAAATTGTAGTAATTTTGTTGTGTTTCTGTAATACATTTCTAGTTTTCATTCATTTTTATTTCAGTTCTTATTTTTTTATCACCACAGCTGAATTTCTAATCTTCATTCAGTTTACTTAGTTTTTAATCTTATATTTCTATTGTATTTTATTTGTTTTATTTCAATTAACAAAAATGTTTCAATCGTTTTTTTCAGCTGTAGTTTTTGTTAATGATAACAACACTGATATGGAATGAGCTGTGATAGTGAGATCTGCCACTGAATAATAGGCCTATATTATTTTGGCCTTTTAAACCAAATGTAAACACTAAATAATAATAACAATAATAATAATAATAATAATAATAATAATAATAATAATCATTGTAATTAATACATTTTAAAATACATATGCTTCAAACCTTTTTGTTAAAATCTGTATTTGTCTTGCCTCACTGGCAGCTAGGCCTAAAACTGTTGATATTAGAAGCACAAAATCCAATGTTTTTCTCCCCCCAACTGAGTGTGTAACACTAAGTGTGAAAACAGTACAAAACCACTGAAGATGGAAACATATCTTTCTGTAATTGCGCATGACTCACTCAACCTTTAGTGACTAAGAAATTATCCTTAGAACGTACTTGGCACGAGCATCAATGCGCACAGTGTTGTTTGTCTCCGCAGGGTGGCGCAATTTCCCCAATTCTAAAAATTACACAAACGGGTTGTAATTCACCTGATTGAACAGCGAACATCACGACCGCAATTGTCTATCTGAAGAAGGACTAAGTTGTGCGGTCTTTTAGAGAAAATGTTTTAAACAGCACATGGCTGAAGATCAGAAGCAGATGCCACAGAGGAGGTGCGGTGACTATAAGCGCGGCTGAGAAGAGTAATGCTGAAGTGTAATGCTTGAACGTGCTCGATGTGTCTCTGATACTGCGGGTGGAAAGTTGCGTGTTCAAGGACCAGCGAATGTAACGTTACAGCGATGGATATGGTGTTGTTTTTATATGAGCCATGATTCAATGCTTTTCCTCTTCCTGGTAAGATTAGCGGAAGCCAGCAGTAACAGTGTTTTGTTTTTTTTCTCTCTCTTCATCTGCAGCAGCAGCCGGTTTTGTGACAGTCAGCGATCCGCTTCCCGGTGTTTCACTAACACACAAACAAACATTCTGAACAATTTCTCAGCGGCGTTGGACTAATTGTTTCTTTATTTATATTTTTTTACGGAGCTGGTAGATCAGCGAGAGACTGCTTTTTAAAGATGACGGGTAAATCAGTCAAAGACATTGACCGCTATCAGGCTGTTCTCACATCTCTTCTGGCTTTAGAGGAAAACAAGTTTTGCGCAGATTGTCACGCCAAAGGTAAGAATCATACTTCATAGTATATAATTTCATCGAACAAATGAAAAATGAATCGTTAGAAAATGAGTTTATGTCGTTAAGTATTTGTGTATGAGAGGTTTGGGTTAGGCCCTGTGTGTGTTTTTTTTTATACTTCAGTTTGGTTGCTGTTGATGTCCGATTCGTGAACAAACCGTTCTTTTTGAATCGGATCTTTTTGATGAATCAGTTGAACCATTCTGGGTTGCCTGGGTTGCCATTTTAACGGTTCCTTATGTTGTTTTGGCAGTCTCCTACACGCATGCATTAAGTTCTAAATTACTTTGTTTTATAAGCTGGTTGGCCCTGAACTTGGGACATATGAAATAACTATAAAACACCCTTATTAACACAACTTAATAAAAAAATCGTAAGATGTCTCTATTGCCTAATATGTTTTATTGCATAATAAGGCCCACGTGATGACATGCTCAAGTTCAAACATTAAAATAATCACTGAATCGTTCTCATACTATCTTTCTTTAACTGTTTGAAAGAACCGATTCAGGTTAATGAATCTCCATTTGTCTGGTGTGATTTATCCTCGCACACACTCAATATTTGTGCAGGTGTGTTGCAGGTGCACACAAAATACAGTTATTATCCTTTATTAAACCGTATGTGTACTAAGACAACAGAAAGCATCCTGTTGTTGTTGTTGTTTTTCGGGCACAAAAACAACAAAGCAGATATAATTTTGCAGTATAGTCGTTTTTGCAACTATTCTTGCATCAGCACATTATTTATTTGTATTGATTTATTTTTTGTATTATCAGTTCTTAATGTTTATAGACAATATTTATTTGTTTGTTTTTCTAAATAACCACTTTATTGATTTAACAATGTAATAAAGAGTTTAAATAACATTATTTTCTTCTGTTTGAGATTGCATTGAAGATACTGCTGTTGTGGTTAAATTTCACATTAACTTTTGTTGCACAATATTGCACAAATCTCAAACTATGCTGCTTTTGTTATTCTGCGTGTTAAACGCTTTATGTTGGCAGACTTCCCTGTTTGACCTCCAGCCCTTAAGAGACACAGTTCTGCCCTTCTCCTTATTCTGAGAGACCGGCTGCTATTGGTCAGATGTAATCTGTTCCCAGCCCTCCCTGTCTTGTACTGCCTTGTACTGAGCTTGAGGACATCCAAAACTTCAGATGTCCTCTTTCAAACGTATTCCAGTTGCACGCTCTGTCCTATCTGAATGCTCCACTGCTTGCTCTTTGAATGTGTCACTTGGTTGTGAAACAAATGTTTGTTCCCTTTTTCATACCCTCTAAAGCTCAACTATGTGTAAATGTTGTTGCCCCTATTGGAGGCAAGAAACAAGTGTAGTACAGCCACAACATTTCCTCCCTTTGAAAAATGAGAAACAATTCTACAAGCAATGAAATTCAGTTACAGCTCCATGTCAGAATCAAGCCAGTATTGTAAACAGTAGCTTGCAGTGGTCAAGCAAGGCTTGTATGTGACGAGTCGTGGACTTTACTCACACCGAACATAAACAAACTGTATTTTGTCTTTAAACTGTGGCTGAAATTGTGTTTCCTGGTTAACTGGCATACATTTTGTGCTTTTTGAGCTCATTACTGCTTCTCTGTATAGCACTGTGCTATAGTGATACTATGTCTTCACAGATCTGAATAGGGCAGGTGGTTCAAAAATCGAATTCACAACTTGTGCTGAAGAGTTTAAGTGTGGTAATAATGCTGTGTCTCTCTTTACAGGCTACACAGTTTCCACTAGCATGGATTATTTGCTTTCTGACTGTTTGTGCATAATAGGGAAACGTTTTCTTAAAGTTAAAGAGCGTCAAGTGAGTATTGTGTATTGCTACTGCCCTGTCGTGTGCTTTGAATGCAGGGCACAAAATTTACTTTTATGCCACACCTGCCACTGTTGGATAAATTGAAAAACTTTACTATGAATATTTCTCAATGGTCATTAAAATTGCATGAACTTTTATTAAAAAAAAAATGTCCATGGTAAATGATTGCAAGCACACTCAGAAATAGGCCCAGATACAGTATTGTGGTGCTGTGGCAGGAAGCTACAGTAACTCTGATCTAGAGTGTGTTTTAGTACAGTATAGGTTTCCTTTTGATGGCTTGTCACTTTAGCAACTTTGCGTGATGGTAACAGCCTGTTTCTCTCCTTCTGTTTTGGCTGCGAAGCTAACTTTCAGATCTGTAATTTAAAGTTGAGCTGCAGTCATGGGAGTAAGACAAGTAGCTGTGATGATCTCTGGACTTCATCTGATGCCGTCTTTTAATAATCGATTCATTGTGCTGCTTGAACAGCAGGAACTGCGTGCATCTCTTCTTATTAGTTTTGTCAGCATTCACACTTATCTGTTTCTCATTGTGTGTGGTCTTTTTAGTTCCTCTTTTCCGTTGTTTAGTGGCAGTCTGTGTTTAAACTGCTGAATGCAATGGAGATCAGAGAATGGAAGTGGTTTTACTTGTGCCCTTTTCTCCCAGAACACCTTGGTATGAGGCTCATTTGCATTCTCTTGTTCTGTGGTTGTCATGGAGATATCGCCGTGGAGGCTGGAGAGGATTGAGGATTTGATGCTGGAGGACACCATGACTGTCCCTTATAGACCCTCTCAGTCTCTCACTGAGGAGCCAGTGTAATTCTGTTCCAACCCAAGCTTACTGATATTATGTTGCTGCTTCGTCATTTATTAACACTTAGTTAAGTAACATGTCCGGTAAATGCTCTTTCGCATTTAAAAATGACGTAGCACCAATGTAATCAACAGTGTTAACAAAAACAAACGTGACTATCAAAAAAAAAAAAAAAAGAAAAAGAAAGAAAACATATTTGCTTAAGCAATAATATAATTTCAAAGTGTTTGAGCTCTTTTAGAGTGGCTTGAGTTTTAAGGACCAAGTGAACTACCAAGCAATTTTACTTCATCAGAAAAGCCATTCAAATGGAGTAATGCAAATGTCAAATGTCAAAATGTAATATTACATATTGTGTACTGTGGTAAAAGTGTTTAACATACTATTGTGCAATAAACTTGAAAACAAAAACGTGAAAATGTGTTAATTAATAGATCATATATTTGAATACGAATAAAATAGTTTAGTGTTTTACTGCCACTAGTGGTCATTTTAGATAGAAACTGCAGTGAATTGTATGCAACCCTCTACATTGCGAGGAAATCCCTCATATATGCGACTAAATCTTCCTTCTGGCAAAATTATGTCTAATATTAGCCAATGTCTAATAAATTATCTGATTTTACTCGCCAGTGTGTTAGTTGGTTACACAGTAGTTTTTTCTAGTAGTTTATGCACAACTAAGGAATGAATGAAAGGCTTTTATTCACATGGCTACCACATGATGTGCTTCACTGTATGCGTTTTGTAAGTGAACTTTACAGATAAGGAACATGGTTGAAGAGGTAAAATAAACTAGGAAATATGGACAAAGGATCTAAAGTGAGACTTCATCTTTAGAATCTGCATCAAGCTGTTTTACTTTTTCAGAGAGTGTGTTCAGGACATAATTTCTAAAAAAAAAAAAAAAAAAAAAAAAAAAAAAGAAAAGAAAAATTGCTGTTCACAGTATACACTGTGTTCCATTCAGAAGGGTTCATCTCTGTGCCCTAATCCCTTCAAAGTGATTACCCTCCGTAGTGAGAGCTTGGGGTTTAGGGTGTAGGTTTTTTTTTTTTTTTGGAACACACTTACTGCATGATCTTAACGAGACGATTAAGGAGGTGTCTTCGTTGCACATTTTGTATGCTTGTTGACCCCCAATCGTCTTTTATGTCAAATTTTTTTTTTTTTTTTTTTTTTTTTTTGCCGGGAAAAAGAGTATGTATTGTCACCCTAACATTGCTTTAGGCAGCCCTTATTTAAAGCTGCAGTAGGTTTATTTTTTAAATATATATATTTTTTTTACATATTTGTTAAACCTGTCATTATGTCCTGACAGTAGAATATGAGACAGATAATCTGTGAAAAAATCAAGCTCCTCTGGCTCCTCCCAGTGGTCCTATTGCCATTTGCAGTTACGGACCGCTCCCGGTAAGAATCAACCAATCAGAGCTGCGGTCCGTAACTTTGTTTGTGTTCAAAATGTAGAAAAATGTATATAATAAGCGAGTACACCATGAATCCATTTTCCAAACCGTGTTTTTGGCTTGTCCTGAATCACTAGTGTGCACCTATAATAAGTGTTTATATTGGGACTATTTTAGATTGCTTCGGGGGTACCGCGGCTGAGTAACCCAGTACCTTTGTGATTCTTCATAGACATAAACAGAGAGAAGTAGATCCGTATACGATGTTCTTCCGCAAGACGCAAGCAGTTCTGTTTATTAACCGCTAGAGCGTCAAAAGTTCCCTACCGCAGCTTTAAAGGGTTAGTTCACCAAAAATGAAAATTATGTCTTCAGTTCTCTCCTCACAGCAGTTCAGTCAGTGTACTGTTTGAGTAAATGAATTACTCCGAATTATTTTATTTATTTATTTTTTTTATTTTTTTTACATTTTTCGGTGAACTAGCCCTTTAGGTAGAATACAGGCTATTGTCATGTCTGGAAACTTGAACTTTAGTGCCTGTAGTCTGCAAATTCTCAGTGTCTGACCTGTGTGGGTACTGCTTTGGCACACTTACAAAATGGTTGTGTGAATTCAGACTTGATTTAAAGTTTGGCATTAGTATTTGTGTATATTTAGGCAAGGTACTTTTATTTATAGAGCACATTTCAAACAGCCACTGCTGACCAAAGTGCTGTACAATCAGTTCAGACAATATAAGATATATAAATACGTCAGCAGACACAATCACATCATAACCCATCATAAAAAAAACATCATAAAATTACATTTAATAGGGATGCACCGAAATGAAAATTCTTGGCCGAAACCGAAAACCGAAAAAGAGAAAACCAAGGCCGAAAACCGAAACCGAAACACCGAAAGAAATTATGCCAATTATTAGTACCATTGCATTTATTGCTATGACCGTGTACTAACTTTACTAAAATTAAGACATTGCAATTGCATAAATTAATATTAAAGTTACAAAGATAATTACAATTACATAACTTATTTAAAAAAAAAAAAAACATAAAAATACATAATTACAAATGATGCAAATATTTATTAAGCACATTGCAACAATGCACAGTATAAAATAAAATTCAAACTAAAAATGTATCCCACTCATGTGTATATTTAATAATAATGTACAGGCCTACTGGCCTGCAGAAAGGTTTTAAAATAAACAGTTCTCTCATAAAAACAAAGTGCATTTAGGTGAAGTGCATTTGAAATTTTTCTCTGTAGGACTAGAAAGTGCATTACTTCTCCAGTTGGCAAGACTGTTACCACTTCTGGGGATGGGGACTTCAGACAGATAACCATCTAGCTGTTGAGCAGTTGAGCTTGTCATCTGCCTGACATTTGAGAAATATTTGAGAGAGTGAATTTAAATAGGGCCAGGGCATAAATAAACATTTTTATCAAATTAAAGCAGAAATCTAGCAGAAAATCTAGCATAAATATGGCTACAATCTGATATTATGTATGTATATATGTTTGTGTGTGTGTGTGTGTGTGTGTGTGTGTGTGTAGTAGTAGCCTAAGAACAAAATAGCCAACGTATTATTATTATTTGAGGCACTTTCTTGCAGAATTCCACTGAACATATCAGACAACGATGGTGCATGCCACTCATCTGGTGCAGAGACGAGTCTTTTTTTTCTGCGCTCTGATCTGTCTCCTGCGCTTGGAGCTTCTCCGTCTCCACGCGGGTTCTCCGTGATCATTTGGATCATTGCTCGTGCGTGCTGCCTTATTTCCGCATCCAAGTAATGGTCTTTATAATGCGGATCAAGCACATTCGCGATGAAGTGCAGAGGATCCGACAAGATCTCAGTGAGACGTGTGCTAACAGACTCTATAAGACTGTACTTTTCTTTGTTTTCACTTCGTGGTCCGTCTTAATCTCTTTGTTAGGAGACGCTTTAGTGCTGCGAATAAAGGAGTAAGAAGAGAGAGAATGTTCTCATTGGTGTTAAGTGAATGTCGCATGGAGCTCGTGGTCTGCGCTATGCAGGTGCACGTGCAGGTCGCGGTTTCTGTTTGCGTCATCACAACATTTCGGCCGTCTTGTTTCGGTGATAAAAGTCTATCGGCCGAAAACCGAAAAGGCCATTTTCGGCCGAAAATTTTCGGTGGCCGAAATTTCGGTGCATCCCTAACATTTAACCACAGAAGCGGAGCAGCAACAAGGTGTTACTGAAACAAGGTGTTGTAGACATCCTAAGAGACTTCATAACAGAGCTACAGCTGTCTCCGTTCTCAAGGTATTGTCTGTTTTGGAGATCAAGTTGAGAGACAGACTGGAGTCGTAATGCTGCTCACAGACACGCACTAATGGCGTGACTGCAGAGAGTTCATGCCTACATAATAAAGAACAAGGCCAGTCTTTATGAATTTTCATTCTGAATAAACCAAGAAGTGCATCTGCTCTGAGGGTGCCAGAGTCAGTTCATGTCCTCTTGTTATTTTGCAATAGGAGAAGCCCTGTAGTTCCCAGAAAAACTGGCAGCCAGGCTAGAAGTTCCCATTTGGAAAAACTGGGTCTTTAGTAGGGTTGTGCTGATAGACGATAGAATCATAGTTGTTATCACGTAGTCCTTCTATGTCCTCACCACATAGTGTGCGTTATAAGTTAAGTGATCAGTCTCTTAAAGGGCACACCGCACTATAATGCGATGCATGCAAAATACATCGTTTTGGCCTTACAAAGTCTCCATCCACAAACAGACTATAGATTGACTCTGCAGATAGAAGGTATTTCATTGCACTTTAACAAGTAACCTGAACGGCCTGTATATGTGCAATATTTTAAACGAGCCCTCACTAACTGAGTTTAATGCCACAGTTATGTTAGAAAGCATCTCATTCTTGTTTCGGTCTCGTCATGAGGCACGTGGTCCGGAGCGCTGTATGACTGATGCATCCATTCAATTCAACTTTATTCCAAATATATGAACTTACCAGTGCTGAATACTTTATATTTAACGTGTTTGTTTATGTCCAATATTAGTGTTAAACTGTTGGACTTTAAAAGAAATGTACTATTGATTTTCACCGTTGACTGACTTTGCAGAACATTTTAGACTGATAACTTCCATGCGATATGACAGTTACGTCTGACTATGTATGAACTAGCTGTTTTAAATACAGTTTTTTTATATATATTATATCAGTATGTTTGAAAGTATATTTTTTAGATCGCGCCATGTCTTTAAAATTCGAACACATTATTCTCTATGTGAGTACACACACCGGCTGCGCCATTCGGCGTCTGTCCGCGGCGCCCAGCTACGACTCAGAACGCTGTTCAAATTTCTGCCGCGCCACAGAGCGCCATCCGCATAGTTTTATATTAAAAAACCCAGATGTCATAAACTGAAACTGAAATTAAAGTACAGCACACTTGTTTCATTCAAATAAAACATTACAAAGTGTTTGGTTACGTTTTCAGCAGCACAGTTACCTAGACAACAGATACAACAAAACAATAACAGACTTATTATAATAACACATATTCTTTTCATTAATTAACGTTAAAAACTCAGCTTTTATCAATTAAAATCATATATTTAAAATTAAAATAATAGATGTAGTTAAAACTCTCCCATCTTGCTGCGAAATTGAGCTCACGCATATAGAATGTGCGCGTCCAGTGTGCGATACCTCGAGTTGTCCTACATGTGGCGCGACGCGACGCGGCGCTTCTCGTCCGGTGTGCGACCGCCTTAAGTGTGATCTGCATGTGGGAATCTCTCTGTTCTGTTATGATCTCTTTTGTGATTCACCCTGAAACCTGCCTGACTCCACACAACCGTTTATTACAGCCACACATGTTCTTCAGTCTGTCCTCCATCCCACACAAAAACACTCTCTCTCTCTCCCTGTGCTTGAGCAGACGTCCTCCAGTAATACCACTCAAGCTGATTACCCCTTAGCCATGCAGGCGGGTTCAGCAGGAGACAGACAGAAAGAGAGAGAGAGAGAGAGAGAGGAGGGATATTTGTAGGTGGGGGATGAATAGGTAATCTAAAGAGGCCGACAGCACACACACGCTCATGAAAATTGTCTTTTATACAGCTGCAGTAAAGCAGTATGCATCCTGTAGGGAATATCCCCTTCCTCTGGCACAGGGCCAACTCACATTAGAGCCAATGCCAAATCACAGATGTGAGTGTGACCGTGAGCAGAGTGCAGACGGAAACCAAAGCCCTAGTGCTCCATTAAGGGCCAAATGAGCACATATAGCACCGTAAATATCAGAGCTCAGATTTCATGATTGGATTTATGCTTTCTGAGCTTTTTTGGTACAAAGCAATTTTTAAACAAACAAGGTTAGGTGGTCTCGTCTAACCTCTCCATTTGATTTTCCTGAATTCAGTCTGGTCCACTTCCCCCACTTAGACAGGAAGAGACCGTCTGAACAGCATCTAAAGCACCCAGCAAACATTTATTTGTTTTATGTAACAGTGTAGTGGTGAGTGAATCTGAAATAGCAGTAGATAATCGCCAGAAAATAACAATAATAGACTAGTTCAATCAATAAAATTCGGCTCAATCAGAAGTTCAGTTGTGATTTTGTTAGTTTATTTCACATACATAACTTTTTTATGGATCAAGCACATGCTATAACATACTCTAACATATTATGATAATATGTGTAGTCAAAAATAAACATATTTTGTCAATTACATTTTTACAAATTTGTAATCATTTAAAATAACTGTTTTCTATATTAATGTTTTATATTTTTGTACGTAATTATTCCTGCGATGGCAAAATACAATTTTCAGCAGCAGTCTCCAGTGTCACATGATCCTTCGAAATCATTAATATGCTGATTTGGTGCAAAGAAACATTACTGTTGGAAACAGTTGTGCTGCTTATTTTTTATTTTTATTTATTTATTTCTTTTATGTACTCAGGAGCTTGATCATGTAGTGCTTTAAAAACAAACATCAACACCTTATATTGTATTCTGTATCTAACAGGTAGCCAGTGAAGGGATATCAATAAAGGTGTTATGTGATCCCGTTTTCTGGTATTTGTTAAAAATTGATAAATTTCTGATAAATAGAAAGTTCAAAGGAACTGAATTTATTTGAAAAATAAATATTACTAATATTTAACTATCACTTTTGATCAATTTAGTTCATTCTTGCTGAATAAGTTTTTTTTTTTTTTTTTTTTTTTTTTTTTTTTTTTTTTAAGTAAAACTATTAATAGAATCATTCATTCAATTGCAAAAAAACAGAATCATTAAAATTACTTTATAGTTCCCTTTCCTACTTGCTACCAAGTCTCTCAATCAAAATTTATTATAATAATTTTATAATTATTATTATTATTATTTTTTTATTATTATTTAATGCAAAACAAACTTTTCCAAATCCAGTTATTTCTTCCCCACAATCCTCACAATCTGATTGGAGCATATATATATATATATATTTTTTTTTTTTATTTTTTATTTTTTTTTTATACTTTTGTATGCAACATGCAGGTGTTCAATGTTCGAATGGCCCATGGGTTTGCCGCAATTGATGCTTACTGAAGGTTAGAGGCAAACTGTCTATTTTGTGTCAAATTAGATCCACTCAGATGAATATAACCACAGCAGGTGCGCTGTGTGAACCACAGGTATGACCGTCCCAGGATGCTGTTTGTTTGTTTCAGAGAACTCAAAGCAATTAAGCAGAAATGTTGCCAACACAATCCTCTGTGACATCACATCAGGAGACCAGCCAGGACTATAACTTAATGTGGTGCTTCCACCTATTGGCCAAAACTGATATAACTTTAATTGGAAAGCTCAATACTTGTGCTCAGACATCTGTTTTGGCATTGTCTTTGAAGCTTGCTCATGTCTCAGGGGAGTAACATTATATAATGTTTTAGAAAAAAATGTGGGAGACAATGGGGATAACTCGTGTGTGTGTGTGTGTGTTATATATATATATAAACACACACACACACTCCTGTGTGTATTAATACACGTATGATTTAAGAGCAGTGGGAAGGACTACAGATGCTGCAGGGGCTGATGGGTGTGTGTTATGAGCATCGTGCCAGTGTGTCCACATGACTGTCCAAACTGGATTAGTTATTGCAGTGCGTGAAGCTTCTTATTTTCACTTTTCTAATGCCAAGCAGGAGAATGTAAATATCATTCCTCAGCAGGCTCCCTCTATCTCTCGCTCCCTTCTTTTTGTGTTATTCTGCCCATTGCCTCCTTCACTGACTCATTCAATTGCTTCAGCCAGGGTTGTGCTGAATTCTGATTTTGAGAACTGGCTCGCTTTCCTATCATAGAATTTGGCCACATCTCACAGGAAGTTGAATTGTGATGACAGGAAAGAGGACTTTGTTGAATTTTAAAGCATAATGATATGTGACACCATCTGCAATTGTATAATTGAAAAAATATATTTGTGTGTGTCAAATTCTGTGACATTATCATAATTTAACATTTTAAAATGTAATTTGCATGACACTGAATTTTCAGCATCATGACTTCAGTGTCACATGATCCTTCAGAATCATTCTAATATTCTGATTTGCTGCTCAAGAGATATATATATATATATATATATATATATATATATATATATATATATATATATATATATATATATATATAATATTTTGAATAAATGAGAGAATTCAGGGAAATGAATTGCTCTTCCACAATGATTGATAAAATGAAAGTTTTTAAAGATGTAATAAAATACTTTCCAGCTGAATGTTACACGTTTCCATTTTCCATCTGTATAAAGTGTCATTTCAGTATTAGTTATTTCATTATTATTATCGTTTCATATTCCTGAAAAATTTAACTGTTATCCTAATTGCATATCTGATTTCTTAAATTATTATTTTCTATGCCCATCAGGTCCCAGATGGGCATCCTGGAATCTTGGAATCTTCATTTGTATCCGCTGTGCGGGAATCCATCGGAATCTTGGCGTGCACATATCACGAGTTAAATCCATAAACCTGGACCAGTGGACTCATGAGCAGATACAGGTAAGCTTTATGGGCCCTGTTTATGTATGATTTATGTATATTGCTGATGGATATAGATGTGTTGTGCTCAGTCTGTTCAGGAGATGGGGAATGCCAAAGCTCGGCGACTATATGAGGCCTTTTTACCAGAGTGCTTCCAGCGCCCAGAGACAGATCAGTATCCATTAGCGCTTATATATAGTATGTGTGTGCATGCGTGTTTATGCTTATTCTCCCCTCATGTTAAAGGTTTCCTTAAGCTACATCTTATAGAGCTGCTGAGATTTTTATCCGTGACAAATATGATAAGAAGAAATATATGGATAAATGCATTAACATCCAGTCTTTCAGGGTAAGTCATGAGATCTTGGAATGAAAATTCTCATTGTAATTGTTTATTACTTTGATTTTGTGAAAGAATAAAATAAATTGTCTTTCCTTTTTTTTTTTAGAAAGAAAAGAGTGAGACAGTAACAAAAGAAGCTCCTGTTGTTTTTAAAAAGATGAAGCTGGTGGGTTTAAGCGTTTGTGAAATTGAGCTTTTCGGTATAGTGTATCGTATAGTATCAGTAATCGTATTTATGGCAGCTGCTGCTTTTCAGAATTTGTATTAATATAAACTGGGAATATTGATATTAATGCAAAAAAAAAAAAAAAAACATTAGATTTGTATCATTTTAATTTAGATTAGAATTGGAACTTAAGGGAGCTTTCACACTAGTACTTTTGGTGCGTACCTGGGTTCATTTGACCTCCAGAGTTTGGTTCGTTTGGATGATGTGAACGCTGTTTTCTTGTTTGCGCATCTGTGGACCGTACCAGAGTCCCCCTAAAAAGGCTGTTCTGTGGTATGGTTCATGCAAACTGGTGCAGTTGGCTTCTGATGTGAATGCAATCGTAATCACAGAAGCGAACCGTTATTAATGCCTTATGAATTGGTCAAACAGTGTATTTAAGTGTTTGTGTCATTCGCTTTCCTGAAAAGCACGACTGATGCTCTGCAGCAGAGAGAATGTATTGACTCTGGCATTCTTTTGAACCTTTGCATTATAGTCATGACAAATACAGGTGCTGGTCATATAATTAGAGTATCATCAAAAAGTTGATTTATTTCACTTATTCCACTCAAAATGTGAAAATTGTATATTATATTCATTCATTATGCACAGACTGATATATTTCAAATGTTTATTTATTTTAATTTTTGAATTACTGCAGCAATGCTGTGCGGCATAGAGTCGATCAGTCTGTGGCACTGCTCAGGTGTTATGAGAGCCCAAGTTGCTCTGATATTGGCCTTCAGCTCTTCTGCATTCTTTGGTCTGGCATATCGCATCTTCCTCTTCACAATACCCCATAGATTTTCTATTAATTAAGAACAGGGATACCATGGTCCTTAAACCAGGTACTGGAAGCTTTGACACTGTGCAGGTGCCAAGTCCTGTTGGAAAATGAAATCTGCATCTCCATAAAGTTGGTCAGCAGCAGGAAGCATGAAGTGCTCTAAAACTTCCTGGTATACGGCTGGGTTGACCTTGGACCTCACGAAACACAGTGGACCAACACCAGCAGATGACATGGCACCCTAAACCATCACTGACTGTGGAAACTTTACACTGGACCTCAAGCAATGTTTATTGTGTGCCTCTCCTTTCTTCCTCCAGACTCTGGGACCCTGATATCCAAAGGAAATGCAACATTTACTTTCATCAGAGAACAAAACTTTGGAGCACTCAGCAGCAGTCCAGTCCTTTTTGTCTTCTGACGCTGTCTGTTGTTTAAGAGTGGCTTGACAGTTGACAAAAGGAATGTGACAGCTGAAACCCATGTCTTGCATACAGTACGTCTATGTGTAGTGGTTCTAGAAGCACTGACTCCAGCTGCAGTCCACTCTTTGTGAATCTCCCCCACATTTTTGACTGGGTTTTGTTCACAATCCTCTCCAGGGTGCGGTTTTCCCTATTGCTTGTACACTTTTATTCTAACACATCTTTTCCTTCCCTTAGCCTCTCTATTAATGTGCTTGGACACTGAGCTCTGTGAACAGCCAGCCTCTTTTGCAATTAACCTTTTGTGTCTGGCCCTCCTTGTGCAAAGTGTCAGAGGTCGTCTTTTGGACAACTGTCAAGTCAGCAGTCTTCCCTGTGATGGTGTAGCCTACAGAACTAGACTGAGAGACCATTTAAAGGCTTTGCAGGTGTTTTGAGTTAATTAGCTGATTAGAGTGTGGCACCAGGTGTCTTCAATATTGAACCTTTTCACAATATTCAATTTTTCTTAGATACTGAATTAGGGATTTTAGTTGTCAGTCATAAACATCGAAATTAAAAGAAATAAACATTTGAAATATATCAGTCTTTGTGTAATTAATTATACTATAATATTAATCAATCATCTATAATATGATATACAAGTTTCACTTTTTGAATGGAATTAGTGAAATAAATATAATTTTTTATTATAATTAAATTAAATTTTAATTTATGCATTTAGCAGACGCTTTTATCGAAAGCGACTTACACTGCATTCAGGCTAACAGTTTTTCCTAACATGTGTTCCCTGGGATACGATCCCCCAACCTCGCGCTTGCTAAAGCAATGCTCTACCATTTGAGCTACAGGAACGCATGATATTCTAATTATATGACCAGCACCTATAGACACGTGTCGTTCTGTGTTGGCGCTTTAGAAATTAATCAATGTTCAAAATCCAAAGTACAAAAATGTAATTTTATTAAAATATAATTAATTTTGCCATCCTGTGCATAGTAACTGGGTAAACAGCTGCCACTCTGATCACACAAGCATACCATGGTTTTGTACCAAAAAAAAAAAAAAAAGAAAAGCAATTGAACTCTGGTTAAGACCAGGCAATCAAACCAAGTGTGAAAGCACCCTAATTAATTTGAAGTCCTATTGAAGTGGTTTTCAAATTATGATTAAAATTTTAGTTAATGTTACTTGAATAAACTTTTATGTTTTGTTCTAACCTTATGCTGCATACTCATACTCATAACCGTTGACCGTTAAATTGTTGTCTTGACTGAACGACTTTTATTTAAATAACAAAATGGTGTTTTGATCATTAATGCATGAGTATGTTTGTTTGTCTCACAGAAAAAAGACGAGTCGAAACAATTCAAAAACAGTCCAAAACAGTCACAATCTGTTAATGACTTACTGGGACTAGGTGAGAAGCTAACAAACACACCATACATATCAGTGAAGTCACAATAGAGATGCTTAATGTTGAAAATCTCTTTCCCAGATGCCCCTGCTCCTCAAGCTCCCTTATCCAATGGCAAACCAAGCACTGAACTCAGTCCTGCCCTCGACCTCTTCAGCTCTCTGCCTGCCACCGTCAGCACCTCCAACTCTTCCAGGAGCACGGTAAAGATTTTCAGACAGCCCAGAGTTTTCACTTCATTCTTTGACTATCTTGGATCCACCTTTTGAGTGATACAATGCATGTAAACCAAGTAGTTTGTGTCTTGTTTTTGTTTTTTCCCACTGTAGCCTAGCTCAGGGTCCATGCCCACTGGACGGGTAGCAGCATCAATGCCCGAAAACCTCAGCCTGTTCCTGGATCCCCCCTCCAAAAGTGAGGACAGTGGAAAAAAGCTGTCCAAGGACTCAATCTTGTCATTGTATGGCAGTACCGCACCACAAACAAACATGGCTGCTCATGGTGAGATTAGTTTCCGGATAAAGTCATTTTTGAAGTCACTTGCATGTTGTTTTCTATTGCTTTGTACTGTTTATGCTGGTTTGTCTCTTTCTGTTTTAGCTGGCATGTATATGGGAGCAACCCAGATGGGCTATGTCCCTGCTGCAGGGTACGGCCAATACCAGGCCCTGGGTGCCCAGCAGGGCATGATGGGGCCTATGATGGCACCACAGATGAACATACTGGGACATACTGCTCCTCCGTACATGGCAGGGGTGCAGGGGGGCGTAATGGGAATGCAGAATGGCATGATGGGAAACATGGCAGCAGTTCCTCAGCAGGCGTATGGAGCACAGCAGACCCAACAGCTGCAGTGGAACATCAGCCAGGTAACAAGCACCCACAGCACAATTATCATGCTGACTTGAAACTGCATTTAGTTTTTTTTTTTTTTTTTTTTTTTCACAGTGATAGCCCAAAAATGTTTTTATGTACCATATTTTCCGGACTATAAGTCACACTTTTTTTCATAGTTTGGCTGGTCCTGCGACTAATAGTCAGGTGCGATTTATTTATCAAAATTAATTTGACATGAACCAAGAGAAATGAACTAAGAGAAAACATTACCGTCTCCAGCCGCAAGAGGGCACTCTTTGCTGCTCAGTGCTCCTGTAGCCTACACTGAAAACATAGAGCGCCCTCTTGCGGCTGTACACGGTAATGTTTTCTCTTGGTTCTAAATAAATGCGACTTAGTCCAGTGCGACTTGTTTTTTTTCCTCATCATGACGTATTTTTGGACTGATGCGACTTATACTCAGGTGCAACTAATAGTCCGAAAAATACGGTATGTTTAATTCAAATGAAATCCATTTTGTTTGTTATTGCAAGAAATCACCTTAGAAAGATTTAAAAATGTGAAATTCTGATTCTGTCATCATTTACTCAGCCTTGTGTTGTTCCAGACGAGTGTGACTTACTTTCTTCTGTGAAACACAAAAGAAGATATTTTGAAGAATGTACCGTTTTTTTTTTTCCATATATTTATCATGAATGGAAAGCACAATAAGAGTATCCAGAACTCATTTGCTATATTGCAAGCCTACTATAATGTTATAAAATGTATAATGTTACAAAACTTTTCTATTTCAAATAAATGCTGTTCTTTTGAACTTTCTATTCATAGTAAAAAAAATGTTTACACAAAAATATTGAGCAAATTAACTTTCAACATTAATAATAATAATAGGAAATCGGAGCACAGCTTTGTCATCACAGGAATAAGTTGCATTTGAAAATATATTAAAATAGAAAGCAGTTATTTTAAAATGTCATAATAATTCACAGATATTGCTGTATTTACTGTATTTGTGATTTATGATAATTGCAGCCTTAGTAAGTCCTTTATTATCGACCTTAAACTTTTAAACAGTATTGTTTTTACTCTTATGACTCCTAACATATTTCAGTGATTTTAAATTTCATCTGTTCCTCACATGAAGCTGTAGTGTGGCTTATGAAGATGCAGATGCACTTTTATGATGCTTTTATTATACTTTTTCACTCTTTTTGAAGTTTGTTAGTTCCCTGTGAAACATGATGCTGTGACAATCTTCTTCCTTGAAAGCTTCAGTTTGGTTCTGTTTTGCCAAAAGCAACTGGTAAAATGATTATCTTTTTGCCTTCCTCTGAGAAAACAACAACAACAACAAAATCACACAGGTTTAGCATAAGAGTTAACAAAATGAAAGGGTCACCATTATTTTCTTTTAATTGCCTGTAACGACGGTTTCTGTTGTCTCTCTCACAGATGACTCAACACATGGCAGGAATGAATTTCTATGGTGCCAATAACATGATGGGGTACGGGCAGCCCATGGGTGGGGCGGCTGCTCCCGGTTCAAATCCAGTGCTCGGGTCACAAGAGTGGAAGTGATGTCATAGAGAGAGAGTGGTTCAGCATGTCTGAATTGGTTGGGCTTGGTTGGCGCCACGACTGACTGACAGTAGAAGGGAAACAGATTGTAGGAGCAAACACTTTGGAGACTCGAGTAGATGAACGCAACCGAAGCACAGCCTCTACCTCCCTCATTCTCAGAGCCAGATTCTCATGCTTGCCTTCAAACAGTCACATACTCAGAGAGAGAATAGAAGTGTCATTCACTTCTCAGCTGAATGTTACACGTTTCACAGCTTTACTTTTGAATTTGCCCCACTGACCAACAGAAACCTGCTTGGTATGAAAGTGACTTTTGTGTGAGCTGTGCTTCATACTTCACTGTTGAAAATATACAATTAACCTTTTTGGCCCATAGTGTTTTGCCAAAAATGTACAGTATGCTAATGCAACAGCACCTTTAGTTTCAGTTAAAAAAGCTTGCTTCATTTCAGAAACAATTTATCATATAGATATGTATGTAACAGTCTATATGCAGTACATCTCATCAGAAGCTTGTTTGTAGTCATAAATGAACATTTTAAGCCATTTTAGTTACCATTTTTTGTTAATAAGGATCTTAAACTTTGATACTGCTGAAGAAAATGTCCATTTTGTGTCAGGTTCTGCAACGATACTCTTGTATGGTCGTCTTTTTAACGCACAGGGTACAACTAAGCCACTTTGACTTTGCTTTCTCTCACACTTGCTCTCAACTCAGGAGAAATAAAGGCTTGGGAAGATAAGAGTTCTCACGTCCATCTCATAGCAGGACATTTACATTCAGCCAAAGATTTATTAACGCTCCGCAGTCATCATTGGTCTTTGGAATGATACATTCTAGATGGATCCATGCTGCTGTTTGTCGTTTCAGAACATTGCAGTTTGACCTCAAGAGTGTAATGGCACCATTGATTGTATTGTGCACTGCTTTTCTCCTCATTACTGAGTGCAGGGTCACTACTGGTGAAGAGAACTGAACTTTTTGACACTGAGGCTGCAGTATGGACCAAGAACGTATGAATGTTTCCCTCTGACTGCTGCCTGGAGAGCAGAATTTGCCATGGTCACTGTGTGAAGTTCATTCAAAGCAGTCTTGGGGTTTGGGGTTTTATTGACTTTGCTCACTGTTTGTTTGAGCCCAATGTCTACTTTAGTGAAACCAAATGTGATGAGGTTCACTGTTAATCTTATTTCAAACCGGAGCCCTTTAAAACATGCTGAAAAACACACACACACCCTTAGCTGGTTTGCTGTTCAGGTTTACTGGGTTCAGCCATCACCTGCTTGGCCTGGCTCACTGGAATGCCAACAAGACCAGTTTAAACAAAGTATTTTTTTTTTTCAGGGTTAAGCAGTTGTACATGCATTAAACATGTCTGGGTTTTAATGTTTATTTGCAAGTGATGTTTTTATCTTTCATAGCCATAGAGACTCTCAAAATATTCTGCCCCTCAATGTATGACAGTGTATGTGATTTGTAAAGGAGTTCATTGCACTAGGCTTCTCTACATTTTACATTATTTGGTTGCCGTGTTTTTCACTGTAGCCCTGAATGTGAAGAATTGTTTGCTAATATTATTCCTTATGTTTGTCAAACCTTTGGTAAATGTGTGATCTGAAATGACACTGTCACTGTGGTCTTGCACATCACTGATCTCTACTGGCCAATAAGTGATCATCAGTGATGTATAGTGGTGTTTGTATCCCGCCATTTTTTTTCTGAAGGTTTTTTTTTCTTCTTTTTCTTCTGCAAAAAGTCAAAATTTTACTCTGCACTGCAATTTTTAGGTTTTGTTTTTTTTTGTTTTTTTTTAAATTAAATGGGACCATTCCTTTCTCATATTTAAGCACACGTGAACCTGTAAATATCATATTTGTGATATAACAAGATTTATAACCCTTTATATATCCAAGGTTTTAACTTTACTTTAAAACTACTGCTATAATGGCACTTTATGATAGCAGCTTGTATGCATGATTCGTTCATTGAGAAAGTTTGATTAGACAACATTCATTTTGTGTGCATGCTAGACAATCCAAGAGAGCAATCACTGGACGTTCAGACTGATGCCATATCAGTGGGCTGAAAAGTATTGCAGTTGATTTGATTGATCTCTCCAGGTGGATCTGCTTTCAACTTGAATGTATCTGTCTGGTTTGAGTGATTTGGATTAGGTCATTTAAAGAAGAATGTTGTAGTGCTCTGTGTCGGGAGTGTCAAATTTCTGGAGGGTCAGAGCACTTCAGAGTTTAGATTCAATCCTAAATATAAACACCTGATTCAGCTAATAATGTCCTTCAGGCTTATTTGAAAACAACATGGTTTGTGTGTTGGAGCAGGATTAAAAAAAAAAAAAAAAGTCTCCGGCTCTCCAGGATTTGAGTTTGACACCCCTGCTCTATGTAAAGCAATATGGGGTCGGTTTAAAATTTGCCTTATTATGATACATTGGCACATAGGTAATCCATAAAGAAGCAATCATTCTAGAGGTCTTCTACAAAATGCAACTGCTACATAGTGCACATTTGTATAGATCACATGAAATGAATGCTTTTGTTTTAAGCTAGCGGTAAATGTTAAAAGATCCATTACTGGTTTTATAGTATGCATCTCATTTTTTGGAATATGGAGGACTTGTTTCCACAGATGCTTGCAAATTCAAGGAAGAGACTCCCAGCAGCTGTGTAATGGTTTTCATCACTCCTTTTGGTTAAAACGGTGCTATAACATCATCATGCCCACATGACGTTGTCTAGAACGTTCTTCCTCTGTGAACTCTCACCTGAGGATGTAACATCACGTAAGTTTCTGTTATGCTGAAGTGATCCCATCATTGTGGCTCACAGTAAATGTGTAATGTGGATTACTTGCAAAGTTTGTATTTAAGGTAATTTTCAGACATGCATTACAAAGGCTTGAATGTGAAATAAGATGAGAAATAAACATTTTGACTGCAATTAAGTGATGTGATTACATAGTATATTTTCTTTAATGGCACAAATGCAACAAATACATAAGTAATTCACACATATTCCAAACTTCCAAAATGAAGTGTTTTATTAAGAGTAATGATGGAGAGTATGTACCTGAATGTATTTATTAGTGTAAGAAGGTAGTTTTGTTGTTACAGTGAGTTTCAACTTGCACAACAACCACCAGGGTAATTTATCCATAATATCAGGGGTGTAGAAACACCTAACACTTGTAAGCCTAAAACTGACATTTGCCTACCTGTAAAGTTGTTCCTCAAATCTGATTGGTTGATTGGGATGTACTTGGTGAAATCTGCTAGTTGGAAATTGATAAAGGTTGGAGTTTGTCATCCATTTAGCTTTCAAATGTAAGCATATGGGTAGCAATATTAATTTTGAAATGTAATAAGCAAAATGGCAATGCAGTATGTAAACTGGCAATGTATTTCTGTATTTAAATTTATATTTTCTCATGCATACAGTATGTGCAACGTTTAGTGCAAAATTAAAATTGCATTCTAGAATTTACATTTGTCATTTCTTACACTAGTATATGTATTTAATAGCCTATTAAAACTAGTGTAGAAAATGGCAAATGTAAATTTTAAATACAGAAATGCATTGTCCTCTTACATTGCCATTTTGCATATTATATTTCAATATGAATGTCGCTATCCATATGCTTCCTTATCTGGTATTGTTTGGTTATTTTAGACCAAAAAAAAGTTTGCAATTTTTAAAAATCATTGCTTCATCTGAATGGTTGATGACTTTTATGGCAGTCGCTATGTAACCATAAAAAAGTGGACTTCATTCATTAAACTTAAATGGTAATAAATATATAGTCACACTTTGACCGCGTCATTGGAAGCAAAATTACAAGGACATTTTTTTTATTTTTTTTTTATTTTTTTTGTGGATCCTACACTACTATACAAATCATTCATTCAAAAACAAAAAAAGAAAAAAAAGTGCAAAGCATTGTAGGGGTTACTCTGAAATACCAAGAGTGCAAAATTGACACAATGGATGGACCTGAGCTACTTTAATATCTGTTCCTGTTCCTGGAATGCAAATTTTACCAGGGGTACCCCACCAAAAACGTGTATTTTATCCCGAAACGCGGGGACCCCTCTCGAAAAATGCTTAGGCTAGTTTTGAGTAGCGATTGGGAAAATGAACAATATGGGTTTGAATGCACCATTCAAGTTAGACTGCCAACCGCCATTAATACCAGAAGAAGACATGAACAATAGCAAAGGATTAATCACGTTTTCCTGAGAAGAATTTCGGAGGTAGGGTACAGTTGGTACACTTTTTGCTTTTTCCTTTACCATACCAAAACCAGGGGCCGGAAATAAGAGATTTTTAATATGACAGTTCCTTTACTTGTCTACTAAAATATTAATAATCATTAACATCCACAAGTAGGTCATATTTGCCACAATTAACTCATAAACACAAGAAAATTAAAAAATATATAAAATTATAATATTTCATAGTTGCACATCAGTTGTCACACATAATGTGAATTTGATAAAAGGTTGGAGTTTGCCGTCCATTTAGCAGGGGTGCTGAACACATGCTACACCCAGAAAGGAAATGTGAAGGTCAAAGTTCGTTGAGATGTCTAAAGAAATACCTGTAAGTTTAGCAGTTGCCTAGAATTTGAGTAAAGTGTCCTGTTAAAACACCAGATGGCAGTCAAGATCAACTGATATAACCGGGGAGGCCTGGAAGTTTTTCATTTTACACATTTCTACAATGTTTGAGAGACTTGAAGGACATCTTTAATTACCTAACTGAGGCTGAACGTTTTGCAACAAATTCCCTGTTATAATTTAAGTTCTGTAAATGCAACGGGAATTTAACATCAATAGTGAAACGTCTCTGAATAATTTTCCTTTTAAGGTGTTGAATGTATTGAGGGTTTATGAAAATCTGTTCTGCTGTAATCTGAAAACAGAAAGAATGTAGCACAAAGCCTCGCTCGGATTATTTCACGTTTTGTTGTCCAGTCTTTGTGAATGAGATGAGAATAGACTCAATTTGGCTCGGTTTCAAATCAGGCTAATCGGCTTTTGAGGCAAAATACATTCTCTTTAATCCCAACCTCGCCACTCCTCACTGAAGTGCATAAAAAGGTAAAACTGTCATCAAGAAAATCACATTAAGGGGCAGAAAACCACATGTAATCCCATTTTTTCTCTCGTTTTACGTGTTGCTATTGTTGCATTCAATGGCCATTTTCATGTCGCATAATCCTTGATGCAAACAACTCTGGTCCAACATATACTACCGTGAAATCATTGCTTAGAAGTGGTTGTATTACATCCTTTTCAAGCAGACACAGTTAACCCTGCAAAGTTAGATTTTTGTTTATTTATTTTAAATGAACGGTTTAAAACCCGGTTGAACCTTCAGTCAATTTGGAAGACAGTATGCATTTTTTTTATATTTTGTATAATATTTGATACATAATGCTTTTATGGTCCATACATATAGTATGATATATATAAATAGGCTACTGTTTGACAGTGACGGGCTGCTGAAATGCAAAATCCTCGATGGACTGAAGACATTCAAACCTATAGACAGCCTTGACAGCCTCAGATTCAGTGTCTCGGAGCTCTTGTGCGTCCCATGGGTGTACTGTCAGGCCTGACCGCACTGATCTCGCGTCAGTGTCACCAGTCCTGCTACTGTATGCATATCAACCCATGGGATCCTCTGGGAAAGCATTGTTTCTCTTCCTTTTGCAGTCGGTCGTTTTGAATGGTACAATGATCAAGCAAAATAATCAACTGGCCTTTGTTTCAGACGGCCCACCTCAATAGGACAAACTAAACTTATGGTAATGAAGCCTTATCATGGGCACTTCAGATGTGAGAGTGATGAGCTTTGCGTGCCAGTCAAGCAGAATCATCCAACACAAGACCCACCATTGCAATGAGGTGCTGACAGCCAACCGTCTGAGTTCCAGAGGATGCTAATACTTCAAGTCCCACAAACTGCCTCCCTTTCTCTGAACAGTACTGCTTTCATTTTAAAATATTACTTGCTTATAATATGATCTTCAGGTCCTTACTGACACTACAGTATATCGTTTAATAGTTAACTCTGGTCACTGAAAAAAAAAGGTCAACAGCACTATAAGACTTTTTTAAGATACAATACTTTGCATCTTAAAATTAGCCTTCTAAATCCCTATAAGAGATCACATAATTTATTAACCGTGGTGCTTTCGATTTATATTATATAAAAAGTAGTAGTAAATGTTGTAGCAAAAAGACACATCTAAAGTATCATACTCATCTTTGCACCAATTAAATGTGCAAAAAAAAAAAGTATTACCAAATTATATGTAATATCTCATTATTATTCATATTTAACATACTGGAAAAGTTTCTGCGATTTATTGTAAGAAAACGATGCATGATGCATGATGGAATACACTTTGTGTGGATTTAGTGTGCATTAAGGCAACTGCGCTTTGGCATTTTTAAGACCTGGGAAGTCTTGCGCACATACTTTCTTTTGTGTGCATGTGCTCCGAAGAGCTGTTTCCACGGATGGAAACACTGTTTCACTGCAACGGTTGATTAAGATTTAAAAAAAGCACTACACAATTTAATTGGTTTGCAGGCTATAGATAACTTTGTTAAATTAAGAGAACTGTGCTAGTGCTAGTACATAATGTAAATCCTTTGAGAATACACATTTAAGAAACTGTAATAACCTATTTGAGGCACAAGTGAATGACTTCTAAGTAAGATGTTTACCATGACTTTCTGAGGTGACAGCTAGAACAAGAACTACTGTACATGCTGTGATTTTATTTAATGTGAGGATTTTAAATTAGGTTTAGAAGAGTACCAGAATGTTTTTTTTTTTTTTTTTTTTACTTCAAACACATTTCCTTTTTTACTCAAGCTTTTCAATTTGTGTCAAATTACATATCATAGGTCAGTGGTATGTCTTATGATATAAGTCATCAATTTTTTTTCATCAATGATGAATTAAATTGATCTAAAGTGACATTAAAGACATTTATAATTTTACACAAGATTTATATTCACTGCTATTTAGATTTTTCTATTTATCGAAGAATCCTGCAAAAATTTAGAAAAGTTTCCACAAAAATATTAAGCTGCTTAATGTTTTCACCATTGATAATAATAATACATGTTTCTTGAGTGGCAAATCAACATATTATAATGATTTCTGAAGGATCATTTGACAAGTCAGCTTTACATCACAGTTTCAAGTTTATATAGCACGTATTAAACGGTCATGCGGCTGACAAAAGTACTGTACAGAAATTCAAAATGGTTAAAATAATATAAAAATCAACACTACACAATTAAACAGGGTCTCACCCTAATAATAAAATAAGTACATATATTAAATATTAATAACACATGAGAAACGAAGTGTAAATCCATAAAAGACTAAGCAAAGACCATAATAGAAAATTATTTGCAAGCCAAACAAAACCGATATGTTTTTAGGATAGAAAAGTCTAATCTCTAAATGGAGGCTATTCCACAGCCGCGGCCCAACCACTGAAAAAGTTTGAGCCCCTCTTCCTTTAAGTCTGGAATGTGGGACTAGAAGAAGATTCTGATCAATGGATCTAAAGTGTCATGACGGAGTATGGGTATAGTAATTCAGATAAATAAATAGGGGCTAGATCATGTAAAGATTTATATACAAATAAAATAATTTTAAAATAAATTGTGAGCGCAATTTTGCAGCTATTATAAAGGAATCTGGCAGCAGCATTTGAGTTGAAGGCGATCAATTGCTGACTTCGAAATACCACAGTATAGTGAATTGCAGTAATCTAAGCTTGAGGTGATAAAAGCATGAACAGCCATCTCTAAAGTTTTATGATTTAAGAAAGGTTTGATTTTTGATAGAATGTTGATAAAAACTAGAAATTATTACAGAGGAGATATGTTTATCAAGGTTTATGTACTCATCTAGCAAAGCTCTCAGGTTCCGTACATGTGAAGATTTAAACACTGATAAACTACCCAGATCTAAGCTTGAAGCATTGTCAGAGGGCCCAGAAACAATCACCTCAGTAACTCAGTAATAGCCAAAATGTAACTTCATCTAAGCATTTTATTAAAGAGCCAGTAAGATGAAAATTCTAAGCTTCCTATCACTGTTTATAAGTCCTTTACAATAGGTTTAAATCCATCCAAGGTTAAAAAACATTGTCATTTTGTCAAAATATAATTCATATTACAATAAAATTTTTATTATAATAAAAATTACCTCAATTCTCAGAGATCTCCAAACGGTTCACGCGAAGCTGTTCAAAAGATTCAGTTTCCTTAAACCCCACCTTTCGGTAGCATACTGTGTTCTGATTGGTCAACTGACATAGTCAGTTTTGATTGGTTGTTCCACACACAACTTCACGGTAAACAATGTGTTAGCATCTTTTTGGGGTGAAATATGTCTTATTCCTCTCACCGCGAAGCAAACAGTAAAATAAAAAACTTGAACAGTGTTGCTGCTTTTTCTTCTGTGTGGGTGTATTCAAGCCGCGCGCTTCAGTTTGAATCTGAATAGCGCGTTCAGCGCGGGGGACGTGGTCACATTAGATATAGTGAAGGGAGACGTGAAAAACGGACATTGCGTTGTTTTCATATGGATTACTTTATCACAGAATATTCGGCAGCACTTGTTTAGTTTTAAAGTAGACATGTCAAGCTTTCTATAGATATCTCTCTCTCGTCTCTTCGTTGAGTATTCACGGAGTTACACTTCATTTTAATGACGTGTTTGTACATGACGATCAGCGCAGAGAAAGGCTGCAGACAGCACACATACTGATAAGACGCTCGGGAGAAAACAGACACATAACTTCATAATCATACTTCGCGTTGTGATTCGGAGATGCTTGTTGGTCCAAATAAAGTTGGTAATTAACCCTCTTTAATGGCCAAACGCTTTGAAAATCCCGTCTTGAACTCACCGAGATTAGAAAAGCAGTCATCAGTGAATTGTTGTGAACACAACAAAAGGGATTTGTTGTACTGAATTTTAGCCATTGGTTCTTCTGATCTTCATTCTTTGGCAGTGACAATAAAACAAACTTGCCTTTACAATTAAAAACACACTGTCTCCTCGACATGATGCTATCACACTAACCAGAGCGTCTGTGTGGGGGGTGTAAGATATAAATCTTACAGACTAAAACCTTTTTAGAACGGAAGTGTATATATTCCATTTGTGCTTAGTTTTATCATCCAGTGCTGATATACTATTGTTTCAACTATTGTCATATCAAGATACCTGCTAATTTGAACACCTTACGTGCCCCCTCTTGCTATCTGCACCTGGATCAGTTAAGAGCACCTCAATAGAGCCGTCACATTCCTGCTAATTCTTTGATGAATCGGAGCAGTTGTGGACTTTTAAGGCCACTGGAAAGAGCTCTGTGCACTGGCAGGACAGGAGTGGGCAACCAACGACTCGTATACAAGCCTCTCTCTGACAGATCGGCCAATTCACTCAAATGCAGTGGCACCATTAACGGCTCTTGTAAATCCACTGGTGACCTTTAAATAAATCTCCATGTCAAAGTTATGGCTGCCATCTGCAGATGATTATAGATGCAACAGAAGTCTGCTTTATCTTGTAAGAATTGTGCTCGTCTTATTTTAAAGTTCTGTTGTTTTGGACAGAGGTGAATGCTTTAAAAATATGTTATTGTTGTACGTTGTGAATGGGGCATTTGGTTTTTGTCCATTATGTCTTGGAAATTGGATAAGTAGTAGCAGCATAGATAACTGTTTTTTTTCTTTCACCCATGCAATCCTTTTTCCATTGGCAACCCCATTGAAAATATTGAGTTCTTCCACTCAGTTGCCAACATGGCTACACCTACAGACTTTGTTTGTGGGTGTTTATTGAAATAGTCAGTATGACAAGTGTAAATGGATGTTGTAGGAGAGTCAGTCTCCTAGGAAATGAGAAGACTGCAGCGCACTCACTTCACCCATAAATGCTTTGTGCCATTACTGCACAGCAGGAGGGAGCCACAATGTTTGAATCACCCTCAGCATTTCTGCTCTCTGTTACACTTTACCAGAGCCCATAAAGTCAAACACAAAGAGACAAAGAAGCAGCACTTCTGTCTCCTCATATCACCAAACTGGCAAATCACAGTGACAGAGCTAGAGAGAAAGCAGGATAAGCCAATTGCAGGTGGCTGGGCAGGCAAACCCACCCTAGAGAGTGCTGTGGAGATAACAATATAAAAAAAGTTGCTTTCGTATTTGAAATTCTCTTTCTGTCATTTGCTTATCTTCTGTATTCCTGTTCATCCTGAATAACAAAATCACCTAATTTGAGTTTCACTCCAATTGAATGGAGTCGGCTTCAATGATGGTGTCCCCTTGCCAATGTTAATTTGGGTTATCCATCAAATCCAGAAGCATTTTGGGTGATGTGGGACCTTTTACCTTTAGGAGCCAATCAGAATGTCTATTTTTAGCCAGCGCTAACAGAGCGGCCTTCTAAGTGGCAGATGGTATTTGGGGGGAAGTGGAGTGCAATTTACAGTAAACAGATTCTTTATCCTTGGCAGGTCATGTGGAGCACTAGAATACTGCGGCCATTTAATAATGGAGCCTTCCTGCAAATATAGACCTGAAGAGTCTTGGGAAACATTTCAACATCTCACTGCTCATAATATCTGCAATTGTACGCATAATGCATTTCATCTAGGTGGGACATGCACACGCACGAACGAGTTACCAACAGACGTAGCTAGAAAAAGTAATTCCCCTTAAATTTTTAAGCCAGGTGGGTTTTGAATTCAACTTTAAAGCAAATTTATTTAAAGGGGTGGTTGATTGCGATTTCACTTTACGTTAGTTAGTGTGTAATGTTGCGGTTAGATCATAAACAATATCTGCAAAGTCGCAGTGCTGAAAGTTCAATGCCAATGGAGATATCTTTTAAAATTCTGGCAGTTTAATGCCTACAAAAATGGCTGGTAAGGGACTACAACGAACTTCTTCCTGGGTCTGTTATGTCACAAACCCAGATAAACCCCGCCCCCTGGAACACCATATTGTGGCCATATTGTGCTGTTTATGAGAAGAGGAAGAGAAAACTAGGGAATCGCAATTCTGTCTTCTAACGATTCTAATGGATTCACAAGTTTCAAAACCAATGTTTTAAAGCAGCGGTTTTCAGTCCTGTTCTCTCTCAATCCATCTCTTTCTGTGTCTCCCTCTCATTCAGATCGTCAGATCAGCTCCAACAACCTGTTCCATTTATATACTTATTTTCACAAAACAATGAGAAGCTTTATACATGGACATGCATACAGTTGCTGTACTGTATCAAAGCTAGAATAAAACCGTATATTAAAAGCTATCAGAAGCAGTTTTTTTTTTTTAATAACAGCGTACCCAAAAGTATGAGACAACAACAAACAAACACAATCAAGCCTAGAAAGAAAAAAAAAGTCAACCACCCCTTTAAGTGCATGTTGATCACTGACTGCCATAATAAAACTATTACAACTTTTAGGGTCGTTTTTTTTTTTTTTTTGAGTATCTTGTCCTCACCGATGATGAATTTATTTGATCAAAAATACAGTAAAACCAGTAATACTGTGAAATATTACATTTAAAGTAGCTCCTTTCTATTTTAATATATTTTAATTAGTGCTGTCAATCGATTAAAAAAAATTAACTAATTAATCGCACAATTTTTTTAAATTAATCGCGATTAATCGAGATTAATCGCAATTAAAAGACTGAAACTTTTTGGATATGTAAATGCAAAATGTAAATAATTAATGTAAACTCAAGACAAAGAAACTATTTAAATTCAAAATATGATTGTTTATTGGAATTTTTGTTTAACTTGTAACACAGATTTTCTCATGTAAACAACATACCTGCAATAAACCATCAATATCCTCCAAATTAACTGTTGGCTTGAAAGCCATATTTATTACAGAAATAAAAACACAGGCATGTAAGTACCATTTGAATTTCAAAACAATCAATGCCAATAAAAAACAAAAATGATTTCCATGTTGAATTCTAAGTGGACTGCAAAAAAATTCCAAAGTATAGTCATTGCCAGTGCTTTAAGTGGGCCGGTAAGCACCAGTACTCAGTACCGCCACTTCCAAATATAGCTCTTGAGCGTACCGCCACCTCTCCGTGCGCCCAGAACGTGCTTTTAGCGCTCATCTGGACATCTGTTTTAATAGAGGTTTTAATCTTTTACCTGCACTTCCGATTTTCAGAGCGCCCTTCACAATGCAAGCTTCCTAATTCATCCCACCCAGAGCAGAAACTACATTACCCATTCACCCATTCAAGTTATACAAGTGAATAGCGCATGTGTCGCTTTTCCCACTGTTAAGTGTCAACAACTCAACGTGGCCGGAGAAGGTGTGTGAAACTCGTTGTGAGTTACACTAAAGCAAAATCTTGAGTATTTATTGTCTGATAAACATTAAAAACTGTCTGCGGAGGTTGAGTCGTCCTGCAGCCCCCGCTGGCTGTTCATTGGCTGCAGCATCTTTTTTCTAAGTTCTAAACAAATACAGTAGACGGCAAGGCACAAATTTAGATATTCATTTATCTAATTAATCTATAGCCTATGCACAAAGACAATATGATCTTTTTGTTCCCTTTTTGTTTTAAAGCTTGATGAAGAGAGAGAGCGCAAGTTGCTGCAGCTGCGAGGAGGACAGTGATGCACGCGCACAGGAGTGATTGACAGTTCGCGGCACTGTGTACAAAAAATACTCCGCTACACAATTATTTCATTATTTTCGTTTAAGCTTATTAACGTTTGCGTTACAGAAAGGTCTGATTTACGCACTGTTACAGTCATTGTTTTTTTTTTTTTTTTTTAAACAATGACATTTGAGTTCATGATTTTAATGTTGCTGTTTCTTGTGGCAGACTGAATGAAGAGTAATGTTTCTTGTGGCAGACTGAAGAGTAATCCGGCAGAGTTTTATACTGAAACTTTCCGTCTAAAAGTCCTTCCTTGGTCTTATCCATATTTCTTTGCACGTTGAACACACATAGGCCACAACTGGAAATAAAAAAAACTGCAACCGCGTTAATTGCGTTATTTTTTTTAACGCGTTAAATATTTCAAATTAATCGAATGCGTTAACGCGCTAATTTTGACAGCACTAATTTTAATTTATTTTTGTAATGTACTCCAGGCTGTTACTCCAGGCTTAGTGTCACATGATCCTTCACAAATGCTGATTTGGTGTTCAAGAAACATTTATTATTTGTTGAACATTTATTGTGCAAAACAGTTATGCTGCCTAATATATATATATATATATATATATATATATATATATATATATATATATATATATATATATATATATATATATATATATATATATATTTTTTTTTTTTTTTTTTTTTTTAACAGAAAGATTTAAAAGTACTATTAACCTTTTCTTTTTAATTTTACATTAACACCCTGGAACCCTTTTTGCTGTACCTGGACCACATATGGAAACCCTGTAGTGAGTTAAAAAGTGACACCCCTGAATGCTACTATCCGGTTCTTACAATCTTGAAATAATGAAAATGTAGGCTCTCTTATTGACAGATTAGGTATCTTCACTACATGCCTCCCCAAGTAGTGATGTTCCCCTCACTAGATGATGAGGAGGAAAAGCATGAGAGGCAAGTAGCCTAATATTACAATCTATGCGGTAAAGATATTAGATCAGGCATTTGCAACACATTGTGAGCTCAGTGGGATAGCATCTCTGCATAAAGTGAGTGGCTCTCAGCTTAAAGATAAGCAGCAGCATACAGCCTCAGTTTGTTGCTTTAGTGTTAGGGTTAGTGATTTTCTTGTTTTGTCTAAGACTGTATCTTTGCATAAAATTAGCAATTCAAATCAAGTTTTAAAACCAGACTGAAAATAAAAATAAAATCTGACTAAAACGAACTAATAAAATTTACTCATACACTTGCATAAGAATGTTTGTCCTTAAAATGTTACATTTTATCATCCTGATTTTTCATATTTGACACTGTTTTATTTACAATATAAATCAGATCAATCATTGTAAAATACCATAGCTATAACTTAGAGATTTTTTTTTTTTTTTTTTTGTCCTGAATTTTGTGTGTTGTTTGTGCCTTTTGTAAAAGGTTTAAGTTCTCTTGAACGAAGTTGTCTCCTTGAGTGGTTTACTTGTGTCACTGCACTGTCAGCTATGGCCTTAAAGAGGCTAAAATGAAGGAGTCTTGAGAGACAGTTGCTTGAGACACTAGGATACATTATTTCTACCTCGAAACAATGATAGGCAGCCTATTAGCCAATGACTGACCATCATTATTGACTAATCACACAGTAAAAAACTCCTTTTCAATCTGTCCTCAACAGGACTTGTTACATCTGTATGGTGCTTTCCACAATTATTATTATTATTATTATTATTTTTTTTTTTTGCATTTCTCCAATTTTCAATGAGAAAAGGAACTTTAGGAAATGTTGATTTTAAGAGATCAAATTAAATATACTATTTTCTACTGATTTCATATGACAGTTGCCATTTTTTTGTTAAAAGTGTGGGTTTTTCTTGCATATTTAACAAATTCTGGGGCATGTTTAAAATATAGGTTATTGTTATCTAGCTAACATTAAGTCACTTAGTATTTCTTAATATATATATATATATATATATATATATATATATATATATATATATATATATATATATATATATATATATATATAACATATGGCTAAGCAACAAAATTTGCAGCAAAAATTATTATTATTATTATTATTATTATTATTTATTTATTTGTAATGGGAAAGTCATATTAATTCAACAGATTGTGAAAATTTCACTGCTGAATCAATTTTAATCTGAAAAGTTGAGAAGGTCATGGACTCTGAGGTGTGACGGGGTCACAGAGATGTGATGTCTTTAAAACTATCTGTTTTTCATGCTAGGTTCATTCGATTTTAGATAATGGTTTATCTTGCATAATAACTCTCATAACAACAACAACATTTGCCTCTATGTCATGAGATGCCACTGTATAAAGGCCTGTTATCTGAAGTCTGATGCGACTGCAGAGAACTGATGCTATACAAATAAATCCAGTACAGTTAAAAGTGCCTTTATATATATACAGTTGGAAATTCTAGAAAATGTAATTCTTTCATTTAAGATTGAACAGTAAATTCCATTTTGTTTATCACACGATTAAGGACTTCCTGCATGTTATCTTTAAACTGTGTGTAACGTCATAAGAGATGATGCATTTAAGATCAGCATTCTGTAGAGACAGGGCAGAGGACTGGGAGGAGCAAAGGGAGTTATAGGAAGCCATGCTGGGTCCATCTAAATTACACAGTCCATAAAACTGTAATAGGGAGACCATCAGTAGCTTATATCAGTAAGACTTCGCAGGGTATTTACCTTTTTATATGGGTGTAAATTTTACAGGGACCAAGGACAGCGGAAACCTTGCCATCTTGACTGCAAGTGACTCAGAAATAGAGTCAGGGTCATGATTTGAGGAGATACTTTACTGCTACAATGTTATTATTTAATAATCCTATCTGACTGATGTAAACCTTACAAATGACCTTCTGACATTGCAATAGGAGCTGTTAAAGGATTAGTTCACCCAAAAAGCAAAATTATGTAATTAATAACTTACCCTCATGTTGTTCCAAACCCGTAAGACCTCCTTTTATCTTCTGGACACAGTTTAAGATATTTTAGATTTAGTCCGAGAGCTTTCTGTCCTTCCATTGAAACTGTGTGTACGGTCTACTGTCCATGTCCAGAAAAGTAATAAAAACATCATCAAAGTAGTCCATGTGACATCAGAGGGTCAGTTAGAATATTTTGAAGCATCGAAAATATATTTTGGTCCAAAAATAGCAAAAACGATGACTTTATTCAGCATTGTCTTCTCTTCCATTTCTGTTGTGAGAGAGTTCAAAACACAGCAGTTTGTGATATCTGGTTCATGAACGAATCATTCGATGTCACCGGATCTTCTTGAACCAGTTCACCAACTCGAACTGAATCGGTTTAAACGATTCGCATCTGCAATAAGCATTAATCCACAAATGACTTAAGCTGTTAACTTTAATATGGCTGACACTCCCTCTGAGTTCAAATAAACCAATATCCCGGAGTAATTCATTTACTCAAACAGTACACTGACTGACGGCTGTGAAGAGAGAACTGAATCTCATAGTAGTGGTGTCCCAATCCTTAGGGGAATATTTTCTCCCCTACCCCTTGACACTCTGTTTCAAGGGACACAGGGAAGGGGTAGGGGTAGGGGAAGGGGTATAAATAGAATTGGGATTGGGCCTTAGACTGTGTTTCAAAGATAAACGGAGGTCTTACGGGTTTGGAACAACATGAGGGTAAGTTATTAATTACATAATTTTGCTATTTGGGCGAACTAACCCTTTAATATTGTCATATTTTAATATGTAAAAGTTTAGAACACTTTGCAAAATATTTAAATGCAAAATATCATGATTGACCATTCAGAATCCTATATTCCTATTATAAAAACTTCATTGATAACCTTACCTGTGTCTTTATGATGACCTCATTCTATTATTGCCTCATCTAAGAGGGCAATATGTCTTTGCAAGTATTCTTACTTGGTCTCATCATGCAGTGTTTATGGATAATAGTTGTCCATAAATTAAATGAAAAATTTAATTTTCATTAGCAGTGATGAGAGAGATGTGTTGATGTCAGAGACTCAGAGATGACATCATCAGTTGCTTTATTGATGACCACACAAATTACTTCAAAAAGGCATTTATAAGTGACCCCAGCAGTGACCTCATTGATTAATTCAGTTCATATGTGACTCTTTGAAAGCATCAATGTATTTTACATCAATTGATTTGGGAGATGTAAATATTCACATACGGTTTAAGAACTGAAAACCCAAACTAGAGGAGTAGAAATAATGTTCAATATTTTACATATACTACGTTTTTTTTTTTTTTTTACTTTGAAGACATTTATAATGTTATACCATATTATTTCGAACCTTTGTTATTATTATTATTATTATTATAAATATTACAGTTTACACAACTCACCAAATATCAATATTGATAATCGGCATACTAATGATTTCTCTGAAGACTAGAGTAATACATGTAATATTGACCAAATAAATGCAGGCATTTAAAATATTTACTCATTGCTTTTGAATGGTATATAGATTTCTTAGGCTATTTAAATACAAAAAGCCAGTTTTGAGTATAATGATAGCCACTGGCTGGAGCATAAAGTGTCTTAGATGAAAGGATCGGCCGATCTGAATATTTTCATTGACTCAGATTTCCACAGGATTTTTTTCCCTTCAGGTCAGCAGTCAACACTGACAGCAAACTAATTTACACCACAAACAGGCAGATTGGCAAAGATGAAAAGAGGACACGTTTAATTTCTGTCTATGTGACTTTTAATGAGTGTGCTTGTGATCTTCTCAATGTAGAGGTGATATGTGAAAAGTGATGAAAAAGTCAAAATAAATAGATAAATAAAAAAGTCAAAAAAGTGTTTAAGCATTATTCATTTGGAAAAAAAAAACATACAAAGTTAATGTTAAAAAAAATGGTAAAAAAGTAATATTTGATTAAAGTTGACTAAAGAGTAGAACTTTGGATTTATTATTTAAGGGAGGTCAGAAATATAGTAATCATGAGTTACAAACACATTCATGACCAAGCAGATTTGTATTTACAAGTGGCCACATAAACATCGTAGAAACATTTAGAAAACATTGACCTATAATGTATGGAGTCTTGAAATGATATGTATGATATAATCTGGATATAGACATCAGCAAGTGGAAATCTGTAGTGAATGTAAATGACTTTGCAATTTATTTATTTATTTTTGCAAATTTGACATGCTGTAGTTCAGTAATTTTTACAGACAAGATGTATGGGACGCTTATACATGGCAAGTTAAATGATCACTCCAGTTTAAGGGTTTGATTAGGATTGTGGATTCATATTTTGTCCGGAAGCAGTGGATTTGTTTCTCACAAAAACATTTTTATTTTTATTAATTAAATTAATTTTAAACGTGTGGATTACGTTTTGATTATTATAATGTTTTTCTCAGCTGTTTGGACTTTCATTATGATTGCACCCATTCACTGCAGAGGATCCAGTGTTGAGCAAGTGATGCATGAAACATCTTTTAATGGCCTGAGGGTAAGTACATTTTCAGCAAATTTACATTTTTGGGTGAACTGTTCATTTAAAGGGGGGGCGAAATGCTCGTTTTCACTCAATATCCTGTTTAATCTTGAGTACCTATAGAGTAGTACTGCTTCCTTCATAACTCCAAAAAGTCTTTAGTTTTATTATATTCATAAGAGAAAGTCTGTACAGTTTCTTCCTGGAAAAACCTGAGCGCCTGGAGGCGTGACGTGTGGGCGGAGCTAAAGAATCACGAGCGCCAGTAGGCGTTTGTGTTGAGAGCGTTTGGAAGATGTGACATTACCATGAGGAAAAAACATCATCCAAAACAAACCATGGCTAACAGTCAGATTCAGCCGTTTATTTATGATCCAGAATCAGATCCAGAGGCTGAAATTTAACAAGAGTAGCATCAGCAACGACGTCTCTATGTGGAATGTATTGAAACTGTATATATTTGCTTAGCGGTTTTGAAAAATGACTAAGTTCCACTTTATGTCGTCTTTTTTTTTTTTTTTTTTTTTTTAAGGTGTACATGTGGAAAGTGGAGTTTGATGACAACTTTGCTTGTTGTTTAATTGATGTGCTTACGTGCCGATAGCTAAGTTAACAACACAGAGATATTTGAAGCCGTTTTACTCACCCGCCTGCGGTTCCAACACACGATCGTGACCCTTTTTCGTTGCGACTGCATTATCCTTAAGAAATAAACGATATGCAAATCCGGCGTCAAACTGGGCCTTGTTTGTAAAACAAGCATCTTCGAAATGCAGAGAACAAACAAAAACACTTGCACAACTCCGTTGATGCTCTGTAAAAATAAACTCCATCCACTGGTCCCTTAATTCTGTTTTTTTTTTGTTGGTCTGCTGTGCTTCGGTGAATTTTCGCTCTCGCTCTGATCAGTGAATGTCTGTGCTCTGCTATACGGGAGCGCGCACTCTTCCGGGAGAAGTGCCCTTAGGACCCATATAAGGAAATTCCGCTCCATCTAACGACACACAGATCCATACTCAAAAAAAAAAAAAAAAGCTTTCCGAAACTTGTGACAAACCAGAAGTAGTATTTTTAGAACAAAAATACTCCTTCAAACATACAACTTAATTTTTTAAACTTTGTCCATGTTTAGCATGGGAATCCAACTCTTTAACAGTATAAAAAACTCAGTATGCATGAAATAGCATTTCACCCCCCCTTTAAATATAGTGCATAAATATGTGATAGAGCTGTGTAATTTTCATAATTTTTATTTCAGATGTGTTCCTGTGGCTCAAGTGGTAGAGCATGATTTTAGCAACACAAGGTTGTGGGTTCGATTCCCACAGAACACGTTAGGTAAAACATGTTAGCCTGAATGCAATTTAAAGCAATTTTCCTGGACTGTGCCCAGCTGGTGGAATGACCTCCCAATCCCAATTCGTACAGCTGAGTCTTTACTAATTTTCAAGAAACGTCTGAAGACTCATCTTTTTCGCCTGCACTTAACCTACTAACACCAGTACTTTTCATTTTCTTGTCTTTGTTCATTTAATTAAAAAAAAAAGAAAAAAAAAAAAAAAACTGGCTATGCGTTCTATACTAGACTAACTGAGACTTGTCATGGCACTTGTATACTGTTGTTGTTCTCCTGTTGACCTGACTGCTTCTATTGTTCTCATTTGTAAGTCGCTTTGGATAAAAGCGTCTGCTAAATGATTAAATGTAAATGTAAATGTGAATGCACTGTAAGTCGCTTTGGATAAAAGCGTCTGCTAAATGCATACATTTCAATTTATATAGGTATATTGTTCACAATATAATTCTTTAGTGTTTCATTTCTTCTGTGTTATGTTTCCAACTTGAATGCCCGACATGTTCTAAAGACATTGATGCACTGATATCCTAATAACATTGATACATAGCACTGATGTAATCTATAAGGCAACAATTACATAATACCTTAAAAACACTCCCATTGCTGTCATGTTTGCTTAATTTAACAGAGAGAACCTTCTTAATGTAAGGCCGAACCTCTACAAACCTTAAAGAACAGAAAATCTCATTACATTTTACACTGACATCTTCGATGCAGCATTTCTCACAATAGGTTTGAAATGAGTTATTAACATGTCTAACTCCAGTGTGTCAGGAACCCTTTTAAGACCCCCCTCTCCTAATGACTTCCTGTGGAACAAGGTGTTGAGAGGTAGAGATTAGCACCACGTGAACGATCCTCCCTGAATAGAGTACTCTCTGAGTACATTAAGGGCTGGAAAATGACTATGTCACAGCACTACAGTCTGGAAAAAGGTCACCCACAGCGCTTATATACCAAGGTGATGTTATTTTAAGAATTATTTAAAGCAATTAAAAAACAGGGACATGTAGCGAGAGCATATTCAGAGCTCTGATCGAAATGTTGTGCTGCCTGTTTACTTAATTAATTCCCTCTGCAAACAGCGGAATTATTATAAGCAGACTGAGAATGATGTGGAGGCCATCAGAGCAAAGATCAAAGTGATTAGCAGGTGACTGCTCACTTCAATGTGGAAACTTTGTGTTTCTGTGTATAAAACTTGATTTATATATATATATATATATATATATATATATATATATATATATATATATATATATATATATATTATATATAGTTTAAGCCCTTTTCCATCCCAGTATGATGGGTATTTAAAAGAAGAGGTTAGACAAAAACATTTATGCTTAGCCAGAGATACCCTTTTTTTTTTGCATTTAAAATTTCTATAAAAAAATAAATGCCATAAAGATGTCATGTTATTGAACATAGAAGTGTTAAGCCTCATAAAATTGTAAATAAAAAATATATAGTATATTAAAATGTGTTAAGTTACATGTTTTTTTAAAAAAAAGGGACAAGTACATTTAATATATCTATTTTAATTTAGTATATATATATATATATATATATATTTAAAATAAAAATAAAAAAACATATATAAGTCGCACTGGACTATATTTCGCATTTATTTAGAACCAAGAGAAAACATTACCATCTACAGCGAGAGGGCAGTGAGCAGCATAGAGCGCCCTCTCACGGCTGGAGACGGTAGTGTTTTGTCTTGGTTCATTTCTCTTAGTTCATTTCTCTTGGTTCATGTCAAATAAATTTTGATAAATAAGTCGCAGGACCAGCCAAACTATGAAAGAAGTGCGACTTATAATCCGGAAAATACAGTATATATATATATATATGGCAGGTTAACATATATTCATTAGCAGTGTTGGGAACGTTACTTTAAAAAAGTAATTAGTTATAGTTACTCACTACTTTTTCCAAAAAGTAACTGAGTTAGTAACTGAATTACTCTATAATAAAAGTAACTCGTTACCAGGGAAAGCTACTATTTCGTTACTGTAAAAAAAAAAAAAACAACAACAACAAAAAAAAGTTGCTACATGTCAGAGATTTTGTACTTTTTTTTTTTTTTGCAGTTTTCACAAGTCAGTTGAAATGAGTAGAACAGACAGATACATAACTTTTAATATTTATTGCACGTCAACAGACAGCAAGAGTTTTATACTAAACTTCTAGTATAATCTTTGTAAGAAAAGTGTTTTTGGCCACTAGCTTTGTAGATGGGTGTCACACATCACATGTACACATTACATGCACGTTCTTGCCTTTGACCACAATGAATTTGAAGTAGTGCTTATATCTTCACCTTGAAAATGCCAACTTTTCATCGGATTGCTCCTGACTCACCATCTCTGCTGTGAATCTGTGTAGCTGTTTAACGTTCAGCACTGAGAGCACAACAGACTTCACTGATCAGAGCGAGAGCGTCACGAAATGTCACAAAAGGAGTGTGTTTTTGGTTGCCAGGGCAAGACAACCCTGCACAGATTACCAAAGAAAAAACATCATTAAGGGACCAGTGGATGAAGTTTATTTTTACAGAGCATCAACAGAGTTGTGCAAGTGTTTGTGTTTGTTCCCTGCATTTCGAAGATTTGTTTGACGCCCAGTTTGACGACGGATTTGCGTATCGTTTATTTCTTAAGGATGATGCAATCGCAACGAAAAAGGGTCATGATCGTGTGTTGGAACCGCAGGCGGTGAGTAAAACTGCTTCAAATATCTCTGCCTCCTTGCTAGTGCGTCCCCTCCCATGTCGAGACCCGGGTTCGAGCCCCGCTCGGAGCGAGTCGTTGCTGCTGCTGCTTTCGTTCAGTTTCAGCCTCTGGATCTGATTATGGATCATAAATAAACGGCTGAATCTGACTGTTAGCCATGGTTTGTTTTGGATGATGGTTTTTCCCTCACGGTAATGTCACAGCTTCCAAATGCTCTCAAAGCAAAAGCCTATTCGGGCTCGTGATTCTTTAGCTCCGCCCACACGTCACGCCTCCAGGCGCTCGTGTTTTTCCGGGAAAAATCGGTACAGACTATCTTTCTCTTATGAATATAATAAAACTAAAGACTTTTTGGAGTTATGAAGGAAGCAGTACTACTCTATAGGTACTCAAGATTAACAGGATATTGAGTGAAAACAAGCATTTCACCCCCCCCTTTAACTGATGTTATCAAGTACACTGCTGTTTGCAGAATTACCAGATTTGCGCCGAGTCGAATGCGCAAAGTCTGAACTACTAAGGATGCAAGACCAAAATCAGCGTACTTTGTATTGAGAAATTAGTGCAGATCTACGTCACCAGACCATTTCACCTAATCTTCCCGGAACTTTAGACTGTGGTGGAAAACACAGAAAGCAATAGGTCTAGGGGGGGAAATAGTCACAGGGAAAAAAAATTCCTGGTACAATTGTTCCAGGTAATTTCATTGTAAACGCGGCACTAGACAGTAAAATTTTTGCAAGCAGAACTTAAAGGTGCACTGCGTAATTTTTAGCGGCATCTAGCAGTGAGGTTGCGAATTGCAACCGACTGCTCAGTCCCCCGCTCACCTCTCCTTTTACAGAAGCTACGGTGGCTGACTCTGGTAAAGACAAATGGTGTACTCGTTCATCATTGTGTCAGTGTTTTATTAGCAAAAACAACAAAGTGATGAAATGCACTCTGTAGATCAGTTTGTCCCATGTAAGGGGACCCGTGGTGTATGTAGATAAAAATAGCTCAATCTAAGGTAATAAAACATAACGGTTCATTAAGAAAGGCCTTTATACACCTCTGAAAACAAAGTTATACATATTATATTGCATTTGTGTAAATAGATCTTTGTAAATATTACACATTGCACCTTTAACGATTTCATTTTAATATATATATATATATATATATATATATATATATATATATATATATATATATATATATATATATATATATATATATATATAAAAAAAAAATTATTATTTTTATCAGTGAAATCGCAGAGTTATAAGTCCTGCACTTGCCAAGCAGCTAATATTGAAATGATTGGAAACATCTGGCTTGATTTTAGACCTCCTTGGTTCAGGCTATCATGATGGCAACACTTTTTCAGCTTGCATTCATATTAACTTTTCATAACCTATCTCATCATATGCTCTTACAGATGGTAGTTTTTGAGCTTTCACGGCTAAAGCATATGCTAGCTGAGCAAAGCGCTGAACATGAAGTCACTATGACAGTCCTCTTTATTATTCAGAGGTTGTAATCAGATTGTGGATCGGACCATGGGGGTCTTGAACAAGAAGGCCATTCTGACGTAAGCGCACCCACTGCCGTTATTACAACCCTAATGACACACTCCGCATGCTGCATGCTGAGCGCTCAACTTCAGGGGGTCTGTCATGAACGGTTGCAGTGAAGTGTCATCAATGTGCATCAATCACCAGTGCAACACAAAATCCTTTAACATCACAAAAAAGAAAAAAGAAACCAAGCCCTTCAGATAATGTCTTTCATGGTTCAGTGGCCTTACAGGGGTCCCTCCTGCATGGCCCTGAAATGGGCAAATTAATCGTTACTTTGGAACAAATTGGAATTACACCCCTCGATGCATTAATGTCAGAATGCAAGCCAGATTCCCTGACAGGGTGAGAAGCTTTGTGAGGCAGTGAGATGCTAGGATAAAACTGCATTTATCTTCTTCTCTTGCTCCTGTGGTGTGAGAGAATGGTTAAATGACTTGTGCACAGTGAGTAACAGACACGACAGAGTTGGAAAAAGACATGTTGGTTTGCCCACTGGCAAGCATCACTAAGCCCTTGAGAAAAAGCTTTGAACTCATCTATCATTGAGTGATGAAAGTAATGCTTCCATTATCAAATCATTACACTCCGTGATATTTTATAAGATCTGAGAAACATCTTCATCACTTTCTAAGATTGTGGTACGCTTTGAAGTCCCATTACCAATTTAATGTACTACTTTTTTTTTTTTTTTTTTTTTTTTTGCGAACCAATAGAATAAACTTCTATCGAACATAAAATTAATATTACATTTAAAGTAGCCATATTTAAACACATTCGCTTGCCCCTTAAAATGAAGATTGTGGCCTGTCCAAGGAATTCAAATCATGTAGTACCATAATTCTGATATTAGCTATTAAATTGATATCCAGTTCACTGTAGTGAATGATATTTAGCGATGTCCAATAATGATATCCATTATAAAACTGAGGCATAAAATAGTCATTTCATTCATAGACATAATCTTACTGAATAATATTATATATAAGATTATTATTATTTTTTTATTTTTTTTTGCAAAACAACTTTTTTATATAAATATGTTTATTCTCAACATTTAATTTGAACTTTTTCTTGAAACAATTTTTTTTTCTTGTAATTTAATGTTCATCCAAAGTGATTTTTTCTATACCCTATTTGTGAAAAGTGCTATTCAGTCCCTGAGAATGGCTCTTTATTGAGATCTTGAGTGCCCTTTGTCTTGACTGATATCTGAATAGTTATGGTACTGTTGCGTTTAGCATCAATAACAGAAATAATAATAATAAATTCACAAGTATTGTTTATTACGAAGGTCACATTTTTTTAAGTACCTAAAAACAGACTTGTCTTGAACTCAAGCACTGAGGCAGAATAATTGTACCACTATTTTTACACTAAAATAGTGTTAAAAACTGAGGATAGCCCCAAACATGAGCGCGGACAACAACACTGTAAATGATAAAATATGTTCTTGAATATACCGCATTTATAAAAATGAGATTTGTAAAAAAATAATAAAATAGACTTTGCTCGTATATCAGGAAATAATGATTCATATAACACAAGCCACTGTCGGTTTTACTGCAAGTTCATATGTGTATAATGCATTAGTGTTTAAAAATATGAAACAAAAACAAAAGCAATTATTATAAAGCTGATAGACAAAGAGGATTTTGGCGGGACAGGACAAATGTGCAGTCTCTGTATGTGTATAAAAAAATATAATCAGAAACACTGCGTGAAGAATACAATTATTATATTCACATCCATGATTCATGGGAAATGTAAATTAGTGTATGAAAAATTACATTTAAAAACAGGCTCATATTCAGATCATGATCAGCTGCATTTTTTTGATCAGTCTGTACAATTCCCTACATATTTGAAAAAAAAAAAAATATATATATATATGTAGAGACACAGCATTGACTTTTTTCAAGCTGGTAGTTGTGGTCATTTAATAATTTTTCTGGTTCACTAAGGAGGAAAATTTCAGTCTGGTGAAGCAGTGGCAGTTCACGTCTGTTGATTTAATTTTTGAATGCTATTTTGCATCCCGCTATTCAGCAGGAAATGAGGTAATGGCTGTGTAGACAAGACAATTACTTCACGTGAGGTAATATTGAGAGTTTTTCAGTCTGGGATCTCCCGCTCAGTCCCTTCCTCTTTCAAAGACTCATCCTCAACCTCTTGTGGTTCTTCCTCCTGCAAGATACAAAATTATTCTATTAAGGGAAAAGAACATTTTATGTAAAAAAAAAAAATTAATAATAATAATAATAAAAAAAAACTTCTTAAGAAGTTCATAAATGATTCAGCTTGAATAGTCAGATATTTGACTAATAATCCAAAATAAACTGAAATAAAATCTAGGGTATCAGCAGTATCATTAGATGAAAAAGTGGGATCAAGCCATCCCTGATAATAATGTTCTTTTAGTTTGAATTACGCAAACAACAAAGTAAGTGTCTACACCTTAAGTCATGTCTTGTTTTAACTGATTTTTTTTTTTTTTTTTTTGTGAAAAAAAAGAAGAAACCTTGCTAGGCTATTGCATACATTTGCTTTATCTAATTTGGATGTGTGTGTGTGTTTGTGTATAACATAGAAAATCACTATGAAGCAAGGTTGTAAACTATTTTGACATGTTACGCTTAACTCTGAATAATGGTAATTTCAATGCCTCTACAACAAAGAGTAAACGTCACGCCAGAGTCACTTACACAAACTGCAAATTTAGAGAAGACGACAAACAGGAAATGACGGCCATCTCAGCTTTTAAGTGAGTCTGACAGTTGCAATTATCCCCTCCTCCAAAGGTTAATAAACACATCTACGCACAGCCATGTGTGATGGCAGAGCCCCGACCACACACTACACTCAAAACAGCTGAGAAGCACATGATGATTCATGGCTTTAATTACAGAAAGCATCAAGAGTACAAAACAATGACGACATCTCATTAAAAACATCTATTGTTTCTTAAAGCTCTTAATACATTTATAGGAACAAATCTTATTATAATAGTAATAGTTATCTTGTAATTGCATAGTAATAACTTTATAATGAAAGGTTCTCAATATATAGAAAATTACTTTAGGGCTGTATAATTTTTCAGACAACTTTAAAAGTACCTATATTGTCCTCCAAAGCTCTTAAAGTGTTAGTTCACCCAAAAATGAAAATAAGGCTGAAATAGATGGACTGAATCAATTCAACACCCACTGACTGAAATGATAGAGCTTGAAAAAATCAAAGAACATTTTTAATATAACTCTGACTGTATTCGTCAAAAAAAAAAAAAAAAAAAAAAAAAAAAAAGTTGTATACACCTTGGATGCCTCGGGGGTGAGTAAAACAGACTATTTTTCATTTTTGGGTGAACTAACCCTTTAATAAATTTATAGAAGCAAATGCAAGACTATCATAACAACATAGCAATTACATGATAATAACCTATTCATTAAATAGTACCGTATTTTTCGAACTATAAGTCGCACCTAAGTCACATCAGTCCAAAAATACGTCATGATGAGAAAAAAAAAAAAAAACATATATAAGTCGCACTGGACTATAAGTCGCATTTATTTAGAACCAAGAACCAAGAGAAAACATTACCATCTCCAGCCACGAGAGGGTGCTCTATGATTTCAGTGTAGACTACAGGAGCACTGAGCAGCAGTATAGAGTATAGAGCGCCCTCTCGTGGCTGGAGACGATAATGTTTTCTCTTGGTTCATTTCTCTCGGTTCATGTCAAATTAATTTTGATGAATAAGTCACACCTGACTATAAGTCGCAGGACCAGCCAAACTATGAAAAAAAAGTGTGACTTATAGTCCGGAAAATACGGTAATAGCTTTGTAATGAAGTTTGTGCACAATATAAGGAAAACTACTTCAGGCCAGCTTAATTTACAGACATACAAACATCAGTTTTGTGATGCATGTCCAATATGTGGCTTCAAGAGCAGTTAATCTAAGCAGACAGCTTTGCTTTATTCAGCAATGTCGCTCTCATATGGGTCTTGTCTCTGTCTATGGATGACTTTTGATATGCAGCCAGGCCTCTATGAAAAATTAGTAACTTTTTCCTGAACTCTGGGCACTCTGCCATTGCCGGCCCGTGTGATGATATAAATCTCATGGTGGGACGACACCTCCTGAACCTTGCTGCCGGATCAGCCGGTGCCATCCACCAAATCTCTCTGACAAGCCTGCCAATTTTCCAATTACTTCTGGTGCCATACATTATCATCAGAACAGTCAGCACTTAAAAGGGGTACAAGAGGGGAGGGCGGTCCGGTGCATGCTAAAAATCTCATGGAGTGCCTCGATTGAGCTTCTCCACACTCCCACGGACACACATGGACTCAAACGCTTACTCGTTGAGCCACATGTCATGGCCCATTTGTGATTTAGTGTTTGTCCTGGGGCAGGGTGAAATCAGGGCTCTTGGATACTTCTTGGTTGCTTGTTCTTGAGACACCAGCTACACAGGGAGCTCACCAGTAAACAAACAAACAAACAAACAAATAAAAAAAACTACCATTTATAAGTTTGAGGTTGATGAGACTTTTTGTTTTTAAAATAAATATCTTATGCTCAGCAAGGATGCATTTATTTGATCAGAAATACACTTAAATCCGTAATATTTATAACTTAAAATAACTGTTTTCTATTTTAAAATGAATCTTCTGCATCATTACTACAGTCTGAAGTGTCACATGATCCATCAGAAATCATTCTAATATTCTGATATTTAGTTTATACACCATCTAATGGTTTTTAATTTCCCTTACTGATTTCATTCCACGGAGAACTGTATTCATTAATTTTTATTAGCATCTTACCCCAAACATTTGAACAATATATAATATATATATATTGCTCAAATGTATATATGTGTGTGTGTGTATATATATATATATACAGTATATATATAAATATATATATATATATATATATAAATATATATATATATATATATATATATATATATATATATATATATATATATATATATATATATATATATATATATATATATATTTCAGCTATTTATATAATGTACATCATTACTGCAATAATAAATAATAGTCAAGAGTTACGAACTTAAGCAATGTTTTTCAGTTGCACTGAAATTGCACTGATTTCAATGTTATTGCGACCAGCGCATTCAACTTGAGAACATTTACACTGACAACAGCTCTCAATTTTGAGTATATTTTATGTCATATGTAGCCAGGTCTGTAAGAGTTTTAAGATCAAATGCAAACTGAGACATAGGCAGTATATAATACTGAAAAAAGGGGGGAACATTGTCAGTATTAGGTGGTTCTTCCTGTTCTGATTTAAAGTATATGGAAAGTTTGAGAAGCACAGCAATATGACATAAAAGAACAGAACTCACACATATCGTCCATGCCCAACCAGATGAAACACTTTTGCTGAAAACTGCAATATGTAAAAAATAAAAATAATAAATAAATATGACGTTCTTCACTCTATAAAGCTTCGATTTCAAATCTTCTTCTTTTAAAACAGGACAATCATTTTGCTGACAGTGTGGCATTTTCTTTGCGAGGCAGGGACATGCTGGAGATGCTGGCCCACTGTGGGCCGATCACACTGACAGGCTGCAGCTTTGTGGGATATCTCCATCACTCTCCTCCAGGGAAAGCTAGAGCCTTCATTCTGCCATTCACTCTCCATGCAGCAGCCAGTCCTCTGGCCACTGCTTTTACATGTATAATGAAATGTCACATTCTTCATTTTAGATTATAAAATTAAAAAAGCTCATGTGAAATAGTGAGTGAGCTAGAGGCATAAGGGAGAGTCAAAGCATGCAAAGACGGAAGAAAAGCAAGAGCGCAGTCTGGACCCTAGGTGGCAATAAAGGCCTGTGGTGTGTTAGTCGGAAACCCCTGCTGCCTTACAGCGCCACAATCAAAGCCCATTCTTTTTTTTCTTTCCACCACCCACACTACATGCAGAAAACTTCATAAAGTGGGATTAAAATAAAGCTGTGCTGAAAAAAAAAATAATAAAAAAAAATACATAAAAAGAATTAAAATCATACAACGCTGCTTTTACTTTAATAAGCTTTAGCATCCTTTATCAAGCTGGCACAGTCCTCAAAGAATTAGCGGGCTAATTAGTATGACTTAGTCCTTTATCATGTTTTCTGCTTTCTTTGTATTTATTTGTGCATGTATATATGGCTTTAACGAGTTGTTAAGGAAAGAAACAGCTTTCCGGCCTCCCCCCGTTTGATGGGTGCCGGCGTGCATCTACAATCCCGCATGCTCTGTGGAAGACAAATTGATGTCCCACAACGAAGATGAAAACACGCAGCATGTAAGAAAGCAGGAGAGACATCTAGAGAAAATGAAACGCTGTGGCTCAAACCAATGGGTGTCTTCAGGCAGACGCAAGAGAGAGAGAGATAGCAAGAGTGCTATCAGGCCACAGGATTCCTCATTACCCCTTCATAGAGATGGTGGAAAAATATTTACCAGTCAATGTAATTTGAAAAAGCTGTACTCAGCCAGGGAGACTGGAATTTCAAGTTACTTTTTTTTATTTTTTACAAGCCATTTATTGGCATTTTCTGAAATAATCAGACTATTTCACCTACAGGACATTTTAAAGCGGTTGATACAGATTATCTCATTGATTATATAATTAAACTGTTTGAGTGCCTCAAATAAAACAACTTAATATTTTGTTTGATCAACTTTTGTATTGTTATTAGATCAACAAAACAGCATCCATACAATGTAATATTTTTAAAAGGTTTAATGGCACTAACCTTTTAAAAAGAAAGAAAGAATAAGGAATGATTATTTAACTCTCAAAAGCATATGTATCCACCTGGTACCATATAAACACACTTTGTTTCTAGGCAAACTAAGAGAAGTCCCTAAATCAGCCAATTAGATTACAGCTTTATGACCAAAATTAATATACAGCTCTTGAATGTTTCTTGTACACCAAATCAGCATTTAAATCCTGAAGGATCATGTGATAGAGTAATACCTTCTGAAAATCCATTTTATACATGTATATCTTACATTTACAATTGTAATATTATTTTACAGTATTACTGTTTTACTGTATTTTGCCTCAGATAAATGCAGTTTCAGAAGATTCTGTTTATGTGTCTGTTTTCATAAAAATCTTCTATGTCTGGGTTTATACAACACAATCTAACTTTGCTACAGCATGGATCAACCTGCTGGTTCATCTGGACGGAGGAGGACTGGCCCTCTGACTGAGCCTGGTTTCTCCCAAGGTTTTTTTCTCCATTTTTTATCCAAAGCGATTTACAAATGAGAACATACAGCATACTGTACAAGTGCCATGACAAAGCCTCAGTTAGTCTTGTGCAGAACGCATAGCTAGGGATTTTTTATTTTCTTTTTTTTAAATATGAAATACAAGAAAAGTCCTAATAGTTGGTTAAGCACAGACGAAAAAGATGAGTCTTTAGATGTTTCTTGAAAATGAGTAAAGACTCATTGAGATTGGGAGGTCATTCCACAAACTGGGCACAGTCCAGGAAAAGGTCAGTGATTGAGTGTTTACTATTGTCCCTTTGAACTGAAACACTATTTTCCTATTTTGATACTGTGAAGCTGCTTTGACACAATCTGTATTGTTAAAAGCGCTTGTGGCGAGTGGGGCGGGGCCGAGAGGCGTGGGAACGAGGAGTGAGGCCAGGTGTAGTGATTGGAGATGAGCTACACCTGAGCCCCACCGCTAGTATCGAGTCCCACGTAGGAGATGGAAGGATATAAAACTGGAGCGACGACCGTGAAGGACGAGAGAGGACCAGGCCTGGGACATTATTTTATGTTTTGGCTTTTATTTGTGCGCACCAGTCGTCCGTGAGGGGCTGGTGCGCTGTTTTGTATTTATTTATGAATTATTAAAATGCTTTTTGATTGTGCGCCGGTTCCCGCCTCCTTCTTCCCGATGAATATGGAGATTTGTTTATTACAGTGGTGCCGAAACCCGGGAGAAGGAGGGACGCGCTGCTGAAGATCCCTCGCCGCTGTGGTGAATCCGCGGTGCCCTCGAGCAGGCGAGGTATGTGCCGCCATGGACGCTCGAGGCGGTGGGCTGGAGCGAGTTGCCGGGGACGGGCGAGCTCGCTGCCGACCGCCCACGACAAGGAGGGGCGGCTGCCGTCCGTGAGGGAGCGGAGGAGTCGGCGCCGTTCGCCAGGGGGCCGGAGCCTGCCGCCTCCGTGACGGAATCCGGAGGGGCAGGGAACGGGGGACTCCTGCCGCTGCCCAAAATCGGAGGAGCCGTCGCCGTCCACCGGGCGGCGGAGGAGTGTCGTGCCGTCCGCCGAGGGCCGTCCAGTGCCACCGCCAGGCACCGCGGAGGAGATCACCCAGCCGGTGGAGGGCCGAGCAGCAGTGCGTCTGGGAACCGGATTTGTTTTTTTTTTTTTTTTTTTTTTCCTCTCTCCCCTCTCTCGTCCCTGTCGCTCCTCCTTCCATCTCCTTTTCTCTCGCCTCGTCTGTCCTACCCCCAGGTTCCCGCAGGTCCCCGTGAGCGGTCTCCCCCGGAGGGAAGGGGGGGGGGGAGTAGAGCGCAGTCTCGGGAGTACCCCCCGGCCTGCGAGGGGCGATGGGGTATGTGGCGAGTGGGGCGGGGCCGAGAGGCGTGGGAACGAGGAGTGAGGCCAGGTGTAGTGATTGGAGATGAGCTACACCTGAGCCCCACCGCTAGTATCGAGTCCCACGTAGGAGATGGAAGGATATAAAACTGGAGCGACGACCGTGAAGGACGAGAGAGGACCAGGCCTGGGACATTATTTTATGTTTTGGCTTTTATTTGTGCGCACCAGTCGTCCGTGAGGGGCTGGTGCGCCGTTTTGTATTTATTTATGAATTATTAAAATGCTTTTGATTGTGCGCCGGTTCCCGCCTCCTTCTTCCCGATGAATATGGAGATTTGTTTATTACAGCGCTATATAAATAAAGGAGACTTGACAACTAGTTGATACGAGTAAACAAATCTACATGAGTAAACAAAATGAGTGTGATGGTGGTCTAAGAGCACATACTCAAGGTGTGTGTTTCAGTGTAGTAGACATGACACAATTGCAGTCAGTCATAAACACTTGCTTCATTAGGCAGCTGAAGCTGTGCGTTATGCGCTACATTGAGCCACCTCTGGCCCTATCGCCGTTTTCTCTCACACACCCACTCCCAGCAAAACCCAATCACCAGAAAGCACAATTAAATTTCATGACTATGCATATTTGCGCTTCCCATTTTCATTTATTACAAAGGGCATTCATTAATCTACCTTTTTTCCTAGAGAATGGATTTTCATTTTAGTGAGGTGTGACAGATACTGAGGTGAACTTACCAAGAGATGGCAAATTAAATCAGCAGTAAAATGCTCAAGCCAGATATTTTGTTCTCTTTTTTTCCCTTTTCTTTTTTTTTGTTTTTTTTTGTTTGCATCTGATAAGAGCCAATGCTGCGAGGAGGAGGTGTGGTATACGGAAAAGAGGAGCTACTTTCTCTCCATTTCCAATTTCAGGTGAAATAGTAAATCACAAATAAATGTAAGTGCTCAAATTCTGCAAGAAAATTGGTGACATGGCTACATGCATGGATGGAGGCTTCCAGCAAATGAATGGATAGCGAACTAAAAGCTAAACAACATCCATCATAAAAGCAGAAGCAATAAATAGCACGCTAATAAAGTAGCAACTAAAACATGCACTCGCAAGTGAAAATAGATAAGATGCATCTGCACCTGCACAGTGGCTTGTGTGAATCAACTGACAAAGTCCATGCTGGTAAAAAGAAGGTCTTAAAAAAAAAAAACCACAATCATCTACTTAAATAAATAAGATAAACAATAAAAGCATATGTATGTGTGTGTGTGTGTGTGTGTATACACGCATATATACACACACATCCACTGGCCACTTTATTAGATATATCTTGCTAGTATCGGGTTGGACCCACTTTTGCCTTCAGAACTGCCTTAATTCTTCGTGGCAAAGATTCAAATAAGGTGTTGGAAACATTTGTGCACACAACTGCCGCTCATTGGATATATATATTTTTTATTTTTCGGATCATTCTCTGTAATTCCTAGAGATGTTTGTGTGTGAAAATCCCAGGAGATCAGCAGTTTTTGAAATACTCAGACCAGCCCGTCTGGCACTAACAACCATTCCATGTTCAAGGTCACTTAAACCCCCTTTCTTCCCCACTCTGATGCTCGGTTTGAACTTCAGCAAGTCGTCTTCACCACATCTAAATGCCTAAATGCATTGAGTTGCTGCCATGTGATTGGCTGATTAGTAAATTGTATTACCAAGAAATTGAACAGGTGTACCTAATGAAGTGTCTGGTAAGTGTAATATATATATATATATATATATATATATATATATATATATATATATATATTAGGGGTGTAACGGTTCACAAAATTCACGGTTCGGTTCGATACGATACACTGATGTCACGGTTCGGTTCGGTACGTTTTAGATACGGCAAAATGTAAAAACATCTCAATTTTTCAGAATTCCGCAAGAGCACCGCGGGTCATGTGACAAGAACTAACCAATCAGCTTCATCCTTTCCCTTAACAACGTTGAAAGCTCAGCCAAGATGAAGGAACAGCTGATCATAGTTGTATATGGATTGTAATTTTGAAATAAATTTAGTAGCAGAGCTACTGCAAGCGATATTTAGAGCTGCAAATCCATTTATCCTTTGCTGAAATTTCCGCGTCTCATGGAGAGAGCACGTCATTGTTGCTTAGCAAAGGCAGACGCCTTAGGGGCGCTTCTGCCCGAGCGCTTTGGAAAGGAGGAGAAAGACGCGCCTAGCATTTTCCATGCGTTTTTAAGCACGATATGTGAATGGCCCCTAAGCCGCTCGCTCACTAAGTATGCGATGAAGGCTCGTTGCAAAATGTCTAATGCATTTAACAGACCAGAAATAGAAGATCCTCCAATAACCAACAGGTCTGGTATTTTGAGTGCACTTTGGATTCCCTGTAAGCTATAATGGTGATGACAGAATGAATGGTAAATAGCAAGGTCTCATATCCGTGGCTATAACGTAAATCAAGCCTACCGATCGCCGCGGTGATGTCTTTTGCCCTGTTTGAATCAGTTGGAAATGTCGGTCTAAATGCTGCTGGGATAATATGTTGCTTGTATGTTTCTCCTTTTTTTTCGTCTTTTCCCAGATACTGACACAATAAGGTGATGTCTGCGTAAATGAGTTGACATGTTTCAAGTGTTCCCGCTGGTGTTTCTTTTCTTTTTTTTGTATTCCCGCTGGTGTACACTATTGTCATGTAGCAGATGCGACATACCGTTGTTTTATCCACCACTCTCTTGCCATCACCATTATAGCTTAAAGGGAATCCAAAGTGCACCCAAACACCAGATCTGTTGGTTATTGGAGGATCTTCTATTTCTGGTCTGTTTAACGCATTGGCCATTTTGCAACGAGCCTTCAGCGTGTACTGAGTGAGCGAGCACCTGACTGAGTAGCCTAACATAAACATATAAGTTGGTGTTTTTTTTCTTCTTCGGGGGTGTCAGGGGCGTTGCCTGTTACGTCGTTTGGGTTATCGGGCTACCTTGTTGAACACATATCATTATATTTCTCTCTTTTTTTTTTTTTCAAATATAATTAATTAGTCCAATGAACGGTTCAATACGAATACGCGTATTGTTACACCCCTAATATATATATATATATATATATATACACACACACATAATATACATGAAATGTGTGCAATGATTACAAAGGTAAGAAATAATATGAAAGTAAGTTGTAATTGATAACAGCTTTTTTTTAGGAACTTAAGACCTTAAGACTGACTGTGTGTGTGTCCTTTTTGTTAAGAACAGTATGCAGTCAGCTGATCCCCATTAATGTGATTTATAGCATCACACAGTAATACTAAGGCTGTATTTGTTAAACAGTGTGCCATGTGTATATGGGAGTATGAGAAAATCAATTTTTTAACAGATCTGTTAGTGTGTGTGCAGGTGTGGAGACATCCCTATAGTTATTACAGAGTTTTACTGTGTTAGCAGATACTGGGTGGATGTCCCATCAAATACAGCCAAATTAAATAAGGCAGTGCATATGCACTCATGGTCCAGGACAATTCTGAGAAGCACAGAGGTCCGAGGGTTGTACAGTATTATCATGTTCAATGTCACATTTAAGAAGTGTGATAAGGCAATTCCTGGTCCTGTATAATGCATGTGAAGGGGAGAACAGCCTCCTCTTCCTACCCTCTTGTTGTTGTTTGCTACTTCTCGTGTCACCTACTTGTTTCAAAGAACCAAGAAAGAAATCACACCTTTTGGCGTTAAAAATAATGACTGCTACCAAACAGGTTTGCCAAATTCTCCAAATAATGCACCATTTGAACAAATTACATAACAAAAATAAATCTGAATGAATCTGTGGTTTCAAATAAACCGACTGTCTTTATGAGCAAGTCAATGAATCATTTGCAGTTTTAAAACAAATTGTTTTGAGTTAATGTTTTGGTGATGCATTTGTAAAGGCAGTCACTTGTTTTGTTTCTGATCTGATCAGTAATTTTAAACAAATTAATTTAGTTAATGATTCAAGAAATCACTTATAAAGACTTAATATAATTCCTAAATTAATCTATGTATCTGAATGAATAGAATCGAAGGACTCACTCAAAGACAGTAATTTGTTGCCTTAATGAACAAATTAGTGTGATTGCACAAATCAAATCAATTCAGTGAATGATTCAAGGACTCAATTATAAAGACTGTCATCTGTTTTATTCCTAAATGAATCAATGTGTTATATGTTTGAATTGGTTGGATGAATTATTGCCTTCTGTAAAGCCACTCAGCCAATTAAATTCAAGAGATAAGAAATGCATCATTTTAAATAATGTATCATGGGTTATTATACTCATCTGTCTGGGAGCAACTTTTCTCACTAAACAAGTACACTGAAAGGGGTTGTTCACCACAAATGAAAATTATGTCTGTTGGTGGTCCCCAATGGCTTCCATAGTTCAGGAAAAAAATACTATGAAAGTCAATGAGGACCAGTAACAGTTTGGTTACCCACATGCTTCGAAATATAATATTTTGTGTTGAACAGAAGAAAGAAATTCATATAGGTTTGGAACAACTTGAGGGTGAGTAAATAATGACAGAATGTTAATTTCTGGGTGATCTATCCTTTAACTCCAATGTATCATTAGTTGTGTCGTGACACCCTTTTAAAACAAATTGTACACTGAGATCTCAGAGCATAAAAGCAAGCAGTCTAAAGTTCAGCAAACATGAGCAATGAACCAAGCTGCAGTCACTTCAAAAAATGACACCTGGAACGGATTTGAAAGGTTCATGGTTTCAGTGGTAAATTGGGCCATTTTACCAAATCATAAAGCCTCTACATCACTGAAGGGTTTTACAAGTCCACACTGTGTGTATTGCAGAGACATTGTGAGTTAATAAAACCCACTAAGTGCTAAGAGAGTGACCAACGGGACAGCTGAAATTTGCCATGCCATCTCCAGGGTCCTGTTTACTCTGTAAATTGGCCCCTGAAAGGACATGAGGCTTCTACCCTGCCTTGTTTAGGTGATGGACGTGACTCCAGTGCATTGATTTTCCCTACGTCTCAACACTCTTCATCCAACTCACCGGCAAGCAGGGGTGCAAGGTAACCAATTTCAGGATCATGCTACCTTTTCTTGAAAAGCTAACCTTTGGTCCAGACTGCATCTTTGACTGCACAGCTACAATAATTCACCCTATTTATGTCTGACCTCTCAGAGCCCCATTGAACACTTATTTAACTGGCCTTAAAAACATTGCAAGAAGGTAAACTGAAGGAGACTAGCTACAAACTTTTCAACCAGTAGAAAAGCAATTGCTTATGTTAAGCTTGTGATTTTGTTCTTGATCTTTTCGGGTGGCAATAAAATGTTTTGATAAGTAACGGTCTTTAATATCCCTTACTAATTTCATTCCATGGAAATGTGTGACTTAAGTTAATAAGACTAACTTAATAAGGGTGTTTAGCAGGTCAGTCTGTCGAGACACTGACTGACAACTGCTCTTGGAAGATAATCATCCCAAGAACCTGACATCACATCAAATATTAAAGCAAATTTTTTCACTACTAGTGTTACTTCATTGAACTGCAAAATTAAAGACAGTTTTCAAACAGATTTCTCAAATACTTTGCTTCTCATCCATTGGACAGCAACCACAGTCCCGCCTCCTAACCCAAACTATTTGCTTGAGGCTGGTGCTGCATCAGGCTGGTCAAAATGCTCAAAACAAATGACAGTTTTTTTCAAAAGGTCTGAACCTACACTGTAAGAAAAACAACCCTAACCCTAACCCTAATATGTACAAGATACTATGAACCTTTTAGAGGTAAATAAGATACAAGCTATTGTACCCCAAAGAATAAAAAAAAAAAAAAAATGTTTTCTTTCTAAACTGTTAATTATTTTTTATTTTAATATTTTTTTAAGCATTTACAATCAATCAATAAAAATGAAATCAATTAAGTTACATCACCATTTTTTTCCCTTTTGGTTTAATTCAATCATTCTTTGTGAGAAAACAATTTATTCATGTATATTTAATGAAATAAAGCTTTTTAATTGACTAAGATTTTACGTGTGAGTCTGACATGATTAATTTCTTAATGATTTTTAATTTATTTTGTATTCACTAAGCAAAGCTAAATTCAACACACTGTTTATTTACACATACTTGCAATAAAACGCTTATTTTATTTATTTATTTTTTACAGCAATTGTAACCCAATAATATATGGTTCTAAATAATAATAAAACAAACAAAAAAATAAATAAATATGGAAATCAGAGCTTGATTTGATCTTGATCAAAAGCACATAAAATACAGTTAATTCCAACATTTACTTTTCTCATCAAGTTTCTTCAAAATGTCCAAACCACAATGGATTAGGTTAACTTTAACTTATATTTGGAATGGATGCAAAATACAAAGCTGCGATAATTTTTTTTTTTTTTAAATAAAGCAAAAAAAAAATAATTAAAGAAGCAAAAAATTATTTTTATCCTTGCATAAAATGTCTCATAGATAAACAAGTCTTAAAAAATTAAAATAGTTCAGTTTAAACCTCAAAAAGTAGCATACTTCAACTCAGCCTGCTAGCCCACAAATACATTTCTGTAAATGTTGTAATTGCTGCAGTAAGAGACTTTTGACCCTAAGTCTAGATAGTGACTAAATTAGCAATCCACCAAAGCTGTCCATTAGGCATTCCTGCATGAGCTGTGTGTGCCTAATGGCATTTCAATGCCAACACACCACAGATCTGCTGGGTGAGCCACGGTGACACGCGGGTGTAAATAAAGCTCAAACAAGCCTCCCTCCACCACCTAACGGGCTCTCCAACTAAAGGCTATCCGTATATTGTGGCAGGCCTGTCATTTTATTACCCGGATCAATTCGGCATGGCTCTGAAGTGACAGTAGAGGGATGTGGCCTTCGTTGGTTGGGAGGTTATCTGACGTGTGCAGGCTGGGAAATACACGGCCTTCGTAATGAACTCAACTCTTACTAATAAAGCTTTAATTGCCAGGCCACGTAGGAACTGATACCAGCATCGGCCCTCTTCGCCTGCATGCTCGTAAACTAATGAAACTGAGCTTTTTCTCAGAAACATTTTATGCAAGGGAGGAAAAGGCAAACGCAATTAAGTGATTTAATAACACAAACGTCTCGACGCAACAAATCATCCACTGAGAAACACATTTTTTTATTAAACAAGACCTTGGAGGCAAAAACCCATTTATGGTGACCTTTAAAAAAGGCAATGAGTGAGAGAAATGCACTGAGAGACAGATAACCTCACAGCAAGCCGAAGACTGTCTCGTACCCTGCAATCAACGTGCAGCACTCATTGATTGGTCCCTATGTAGTATAAGAGTTTGGGATCTACAGTGGTAGTGGGCCTGTCAATGGGTCCTGTGTTTTGATTGAGAGGCTGAAAAAGAAGTTGGCTCCACAAGGTGGGAACCTCTCGATTCTCACCAATGCGCCCTGCTCACATCTAGAAGTCAAGGCTGGAATGGATAACAAATCGCCTCTTCAGTTCCACACTTCTAAACCGCTATTTCTTCATTTCGCTGCAGCAAAACCAAAGCACCGTTCCTCTTTAATGTTGACCCCTCATAATCCTTCCAAGGAAGAGAATTACAGATGAAGCTGGCTGGATTTTAAGATGCCATTTTAAAAAACATTCGACCCTACCGCAGGCAAAGAGGTACACAGCGGCAGTTTATAGAACTTAAAGTACTTAAACGCAGAGTTCATCTCTAGAGTGCTCTTTGATTCTCATAATGGAATTAATTATGTTTCAAATGGCAGCCACAGCCAAAAGACTTCTACCCTTTACCCTGACTTTCTCTTGCAGGGGTCAGTCTACATTAACAGTTGACGATTGTTCAACCAAAACACCACCTTGGAATTATGAGGTTCCATCTGAGTGGTTTTAAGACATTGAGCTTCAAGGTTTTTGCAAAAAGTGGGATTTTAGGAGCAAGTCAAATGCAAAGAACCACATAATTCTAAAAAAAGAAAAGATTCTCCAACTTGGAATTATAAGGTTCTATATTGCAAAACATTAATTGAAGCAATAATTTTCAAGAAACACAAACAGTATACTTGTAATTTGTTTTTAAACATAAAATTAGTGTTGTAACAATGTGTCGGCATTTCTGGCAAAGAAAAAAAAAACACTTTCTATGGTATTTATTTCATATTTTAGGATGTATACGTATATTTAATATATAAGTTAAACATAAAATGCAGTGCTAAATATTTTGTCCAGTGCAGATGTTAATTTTAGGTAGGAATATGGTGGGTAATTAAACACTACTGTGACGAGTGGGACATGTGGAGTAAATTATAATGAGCGACACCTGCATCACTCACCAGTCTCCAGTTCTATGGAGAAGCTCTGGAACGATAAAAGGAGTGATGAAAGTGTTAGAAGAGAGAGAACCAGGCCTGGATTTTATGTTGTTGTTTTATGTGGCAGTCATCCATGAGGGGCTGCTGTTTTTACTTTAGTTTTGTGTTTATTTATTAAAGTTTTATGTTTAAATGTTCGCCGGTTCCCACTTCCCACTTCCCCCTTCCTGATATACGAACTATAAATTTAACAATAAACTGTATTATCCAAAATGAGTCTAACATCAAAATTAGAAGTTTATTAAACTTTAAATAAATTAAATTCCATTCAATTTTATTCTGTTGAAGTTTATTTCACTTCGAAACATTCATTCACAGATTTGTGCTCCTTTGTCTTCACACACAGACTAAACTTACTAGAGAAGTGTGAAGTGTGACATACTGTAATATACCTCTGTAAATAAATACAATATAAATGTATGTCTTGCACAATTTAATCCCCTTTGATTGTAACATGAACGTTCCCTTGGAACTGCAATCATGTCGGAATTTCATGTTATGTCCTCTTCACAGGGGACTTCCGGTTGAATAAGACAACGTTTGAATGCTACCTGAAAAAGAGACATCGCTACTAAAGTGAAAGTGTTGACTGGTGTCACTATCGCGTCAACCCGGCGAATATCTCACCAAATTCAGGGGATCCCTTCAGCTCAAGGAGCCCTCTTGAATGCCACCCTCCGCACGTCGGTATCCCCCCGGGACTGATAGATTGGTCAGTGCCGGGCCGCAAATTTAACCACCCATAATGTAACCTCGGTTCTCTGAGATACAGAACGAGTACTGCGTATGGGGGAAAAGCTCCTTTTTTCCTCGATACTGAAGCCTTTTTTCAATAACCCAGTACAGGGCTCACTGAGAGGGCCTGTAAATCGCCAACACACTTGACCAATGCTAGAGCAAGTAACAGAGCGGTTTTGAGCGTTAGGAGCAGCATGAGGTCTTGGTGAGCGCCGCTTCAGCGTGGGGTTTACCCAGGCAGAAGACGCACTCACCATGGCCGTCGTCGTCATGCAGATAGGGCTGGGAATCAATTCCAAAAAGAATAGATTACGAGGTGTTGGGTATCGAGAGTTCCATCAAGGGGAATCGACTCCTCATTCACAGTCTTTTTCAGTTTCAGTTTTTTCGCATACAGTAATTGCTCTGCAGTAAAGCCATTCAAGCCAGTTCAATTTTTGCAGATATTTGTTTTATGCCTACAGTAAGGGGTTGGCAGATCAATCCTAATATCGATAGTATCAATACCAACATTGGTATTGGTACAGTCAGCTAGATGAGATTGATACTTTAGGTTAAGTTTCTCTCTTCTATGCTTAGTACATTGCTCCCGCTTCAGCAAAGAGTAGAAATGTTTGTGTTTATATATGCCGCTCTTTTCACAAATCTTATGCACACATTGCTCCTCCTCTCCTTTTCCTGCTCTGCTATGTTTTGTTTTCATGCACGTGACCCAGTGGCGCCAAACAAAAGCAGACCCTTTTGGCTGCAGTAATGAGAGATGGAATGTCAGATGAAACCACTAGAACATTAATTCAACAAGGTTCAAAAACACATTATTTTCCACATACTGTACATTATTGTTGCTTGTCTATGCACCGCTTTTCTGAAACGCATTGATTTTTACAAAGCTCATCGTTCTGAAAAGCAAAGTGTATGCAGATTGTCCAGTGCTTTGTGATTGGCCAAATACCTCAAGCGTGTGATGGAGATGTTATGCCCCTTATCATACAGTGATGCCGTGTCCTGCTGCGATGAGACAAAAAAAACAAGCGAGGCATTTGTTGATTCCAGTGGGGACATAATTACTGTTTATAAAGACTTATACTGTCTTTTTCCACACTGCATATTGCGCCGCATAAACAAAACCATGTCTGCATTTGTGATCGGAGGAACAAAAAACAACAAGCGCTACTCTAAACTGCTCAAAACTCGTGTTTGAATCATCATTGGCAAATTCTTTAAATATGAAAATGTACTTACAGGCTTTGAGTCAGAAGTGCCAGACTGTCCATGCAAAGTTGGAATTGCCCTTCTTTATAGAAACAGCATTTGTGCACAGCATCGTAGGCTACAAACAGTCCTCCATAAAATGTGCTGCAGACATCTGAATATTTGATTTTAACTTTTCTGGAACAGTGTTGTAAATACAACTTAACCACTGATTTCTAGTCCTGTCCTCTTTTGGAAGGCCTAAAAAAGTATTTTCGCTTTCACAACGAAACACACAGCATCTCCACAACATGGCCTCGTCTGCAACAATACTACAGCGAGAATCAAAAATAAAGCCTTTTTTCTTTGCGAACAGTTTCTTTCTTTCTTTTGTGAACATTTGGGTGGTGTTATGCAAGTCTTCCCACATCATGACATAGACATGTGGGGATGTGTTTAAATGAGGCATTTTAGGAGGGTGTGGACAAGTCTTAACTTTTATAAAGGATATCTCTTTGGGATTGAGACTTTAGTCTTTGCAATTTCAGGGATCTTATCTATGCTCGAACAGCCTATAACACTCCAAATAGAAAGGAAAACTTTAAATTGCATCATATGACCCCTTTAAATCACAGCCAAGATGGTTAGAAGATGTAACATGTTATTCACATAACCATTATTAGCATAGAAGCACCATTCCTCTAAGCATCTCCAGGGCTAAGATTTGTGTACATATATAGTATAGAGTCTTTGGCAGTGCCTAGATTTCTCATTCTTTTATCATGCTCTCTGCTCTAACCTTTTCATTTTAATCCTGAGCAATAATTTAATGTTACTCATTCTGCCATGCAGTGAGACCACCATCATATTTCACATCTTTTAGTTTCTCTTCAGTAAGCATCAATTAACCCCATTTTCCATGCCGCTAGCAGGACTGTCCATTTAAAGATACATTGAAAAGCAGATGCCTTTATTAACTTAATTAGGTTTCCAAGAAGACACAAACTGCCTTTGATTGCACTGTAATTCAATGAGAAATAGAAATGAAATGTTTGGGGAAACGTGAATGCACTTGTCAATTTCCAAAAACTAAGTCTAAGTCTAAGTCTAAGTGAACTGCACAGCTAAACTGTAGCTTTTAGGAACAGGAAACAGCTGATGTGTGAGGAAGGTTTTTAGGATTTAAAACAGTCTTTGGCTTTCACTATTACAGCTATCACTTGCTTTTGCATCTTCAAACAACATCAACTTAGCTTTTATTTGTAATTAACAAAGTCAAGACGTAGATAAGCCCTGTTAGTGTATTTTTAGGATGTGCAGTAAATATTTTTCTTTCTTTCTTTCTTTCTTTCTTTCTTTCTTTCTTTCTTTCTTTCTTTCCTTCTGTAAAGAAATGCTACAGAGAACTTTATTTCACAGTGTTCTTATTAGACATTTTACATGCACTTACTATAGAAAATAAGAGTACTATACTATAGTATAACAGTAAATTCTGCATAATACCAAGAAAGTAACCCTAAAATAAGTACGTTGTTTAATATTAATATTACTCAGTTTTTTTTTTTTTTTTTTATAATTGCACTGTAACAACGACACCTCAAAAAATAAATAAATAAATAAATAAACCATTAGGCATAGGCATAGGTGAAAACCAAATACCAAAGAAAAGACTATAATTTAGCTGTCTACATTTCAGAACTTCTTGGAAGTGCCCATATAACGAAGTGCCACAAAATCATGTCTAGGTAGGCGACTATGATAAACTGAAACAAACTTTTCCCAAACATTTTTGGCTCAATCCATGTACCACAATGCAGCTGGAATGCTGGGAAAATATAAGAATACGACTGGAGAGGGTAGAGAAAGGAAGGGGGGATTTTGTTGACTCTCACCTTTGATGAAGAGGTGTCACATTCCTGACAGATCCATCCATAGCCAGTTTGTTTGGGTGACTTCTTCAGGGGAGGGTCCAGACAGCCGAAGTGGTAACAGAGCCGACACTCATCACACCTATGAGGAAAACGGGCAGCATATTAGCAGTGAGAATACATTAAAATGCAGCTGCAGTGCCGGCGCACACTCACACACATGCAGTCTTCTTTTATACCCTGCCAAGAGGCCAGTATGGCCCTAACCAGGCAGGTATGATAGATAGTGACAGAGCCATTTGCTGTCAGGTAACAGATGCTTAATAGATTCAAAACACATTGGCACACAACCTCTCACACGGCCTTGTACAGCCATCATAAAACACGCTGCTCGATTGGTCCTGCTGAAATGAGTTTCAGCTCATCCTGCCGATAAATCTCTGTAAGATTTTTATTCCAGAGTCAAGGTGTCAAGAAAGACACTGAGATTCTGTCCTTAGTTATAGGTCTGCTCAACAGCCATCTCCAGGTTGTGTCCGATTTTACATAAACTGTAAAAGACCTCCATCTTGCTTCTATTATTACGCTATTCAGCAGCCGTACAAAGAGCTGTACTGGATATTGCTACTCAAAACAAAATGCAACATCCTCAGAAGAATTTGGGGCTATTGTGTTATATTACATGATGAGTACTTTTATTCTGCAAGGACACATTTAAAAAAAAAAAAAAAAAAAAAAAAAAAAAAGCCAAGGTCCATATATAAAAAAACTTTTATAATGGTATAAAAGTTCTATTTCATGAAGGAAGTTCTTTTCATCAAATAATGAAACAGTCTACAAAAATAAGCAGCACCAACAAATGCATCTTTTTATTACGTTTTGAATTAATTAATGAATTAACATGCTGAAATGACAGCTGTCAAAACACATTAACTATATCTCCATTCATAAGACTATTGTAAGAAACACAGTGCATTAAGTTCTCATTTAACATTCATAAAGGTGTATCTTCGGAGAACCCAGGTGCCCTTCACCTTGCAGTCCATGCTCTCCTCTCCTTCCTGGCCATAATTAAGTAATTATGTTGTAATCAATATAGAAGATTCAGATTTGGCAATGTAAATCAGATAAAGCCGATAAGAGCCGGGGAGGTCAACAGGCCCAATCCCCATTCCCAATCCTCGTCTCCATTACGGGACAGGGGACGCGGCGTTCTTATCAGCGAGTACGCAGGATGAGGCGATAGAAAAAGACAGGAACAGGTGCCATATTTTTCTTTGTTTTCTGCCAGGTGAACGAGTGGGAACACTGAGACTTTAGTGGAGGCAGGGTTGTTCTTGGTGTCACTGAATGTGATGCTGTGCGACATGGAAGCCCTTTTCAAACTCAGGCCCATCACAGACTTCAAATGCTAATTAAAGGACTGGATGAGGATGCGGCTCAGTGCTAATGAGCAAAGAGACTCATGCCGAATACACATGCACACCTTCTGTCAACACCGGACGACTATAACACAGCATATTGTACAGCACATTAGTGTAGTTTTCTGGTCATTAGTACTGCATATCACTGAGAAAATGCAAAAAAGGTCAAATGCACTCTGCTTTATTAGGCTCATTTATTAAGGAAATATGATGGCAGAAACACCAAAAACTAGCACATATTGATGTTCAAAAGGTTTACATGCCATTTAGAGTCTGACTGAACATCAAAAGGACAACAATGATGCTTTCTGCTCATATCCACACAACACATTTCACACTGTGTCTGATCAAGCAACCAAATAAACTTCTCAAGTCCAAAGAGAGCAAATGGGAATGAGTCAACTTTCACCTGCGGTTATTATAACAACCCTGATATATATATATATATATATATATATATATATATATATATATATATATATATATATATATATATATATATATATATAATAAATCCTAATCCTAAAAACACAAAACACTGGTCTGTTAAATGCCAGTTGCATAAGAAAGAAATAAATAAAAGCGTGTAAATTTGCCTTAAACACACACTTCATCAGTTCATCCAACATGAGACTGTAGCAGCAGTAGATTCACAAGCTCATTTAAAGATGCACACTGCTTGTCCCTCAGCATGCGCCATTTCTTCATGTTTCTAATCCATATATTTATTGTGACAGAGCAATGAGAAAATGGCTTGCCCTCGGCAACAGACTGTCAACTCAAAGCTGCCTCCGTTAAACGATCCTCATCTGAAGAGATTGAGAGTGGGTAAAGGGTGAAAAATATCTTGCTATGGAAAGATTCCCAAATTTTTGCCCATATCCAAACAAATGCCCTTGTGTTTTATTAATTTGTCCATAAAGAGCTGTTAAATGAGCCAGACAGCTAACATGAAGTAGTCTTGCATAAGACTGTATGAAGCATTTGGTTTTTAAGCATAATATATATATATATATATATTAATCTAATAACCTATTCTAATCTAGATCTGTTAAATAATTTTTCTTCCTATTAAAGAGTTCAAAATATGTATTAGTGGCATAGTTTGCCACAAGAAGTAATTTTTACTCATCAATCAATAAAATAAATAATAAAAATAAATAAATAAAGCAAGAAAAAATATATTGAGGAACTTGCAATGATGTAAATGGGAATGATTTACAGTGTATTATAATTTATATATTATTTTAAATATATTTTTAACTATACAATACATGTAAACCTACACACACACACACACAACTGCTGAAATTTTTTTTTTTACTACATTCAGTTTTTACACCATTTACATGCTTACAGGGTTGCAAAACAATGTAAACATACTGTTTGTATCTTGTGACTGTACTATTGGCTATTTCTTTTGGATCAGTCCCATTCACTTCCATTGCAAGTGACTGGTTGTAGCCCAAGTGTCTCGTTATTTCCCTTTTTTATTTTTTAAACAAAGGAGGTTCAAGTGGATATGAATTTTGGTGCTAATAAACTGTATGCCTCAAATGCTCCCCATTACGCTTAACTTGCATTTAATACTTTTTAAAAGAAAATCATTAAAGCAACACGAGTAACAATTATCCTGAAAGTTTTACTGCAATATTATCAAGGTTAAAAAACAAACAAGAGACAGACAATGAAATCAAAGAGCAAGATGACAACTACAATTACAAACGTAACCACAAATGCACATTCTTTTGTGAGGCCAGGACACCAGTACAAACCCAGAGTGGTGCTCTCAAACACACACACACACACACATAGAGGGGCTGAGCAGGCATATCTGCACAGGAAGGGGAATTTAAATCACCTCCAGGCTTCCTTGTGAAAAGAAGACAAATGACCAGGAGTGCGTGTGTGCTACTCTAATGAGCACGCGGCTATTGTTGCACACAGTTGCCGATTGATTTCATATGAATCCCTCGCTCAGGCAAATAAAGAAATAGTGAAAGACTCCTCTGGCTTTCTGCGGGGGGAAAGTTTAGGACCTGCGGCAGCCACGGGAGGCTTGCGTTTTATTAGCGGAGCACGACCCAATTCGCCATTTACTTCTTTAATTACTTTGCCTTAATGAACCTTTTGTAGCATTTGCTGTGTATCACGGTTTAACATCTTTGAATTAAAACACTGCTCAGTGATGCAAACCCAGGCAGACAGACGGCCCAGTGATTAATTAGAATTCAAATTGACAATGGCCAATCATCATAGGCGGTTCAACAGGAAGTAACCTTTCAAAATGAATATATATATATACTTTCAATGTCTTTTTCATTTGCAGCAGAATAAAGAAATACATTAGTAAGTCTTTGTGTGGACTGAGAACAAATCTACTATATTTATATACTTTCTAATATCGCTTCTTTGGGTTTTGGTTGCATTTTGTACATTTTGTGTTGGCATCTTGTTCCAGCAGAAAACTGTTTGACAGTGGATCATAACCTGACATTCAATTGCAGTTCTTTCCTGATGGATCAAGAACAGCAGGAACACAACAATGCTAAATGCAAATAAACTATAGTTAAATTATAATTAGATTATAATCTTATGAAGAGTTTGGTTCTAAAATGCAATAAATCCATTTGGACTAATTTGATTAAAAATGTGTTTTCTTTTCCAAGAAAGTGGCAAAGATGAAAACCACTATTTTCTGTTTCAAACTTTCATATATATATATATATATATATATATATATATAGCATCTTTAGGTTATAATAACATAAAAAAAAAAATCTAATCCAGGTTTTGATTTTCAAATATTTATTACACAATTTTTTATTTTTCCCCCCAAAATGCAATAAACCCATACCTTTTTTCAATGCAATAAATCCATTGAATCAATATGAAAGTTATTTTTAATTTTGAAACTGATGAAAATACACAACAATGTTGGTGGTTTGGAACCAAATTCTTCATGAATCATGTATTTAAGACAGAACATTTTATAGGATTAGAGAGAGGGAAATGATTTCCCATAAAATTATCTAAAGCAAAAATTATTACAATACTTTTATTCCAAAAGGATGCATTAAAAAGATCAAAGTGACAGTATAAAGACCTAAATAAAGACTTAAATATCTGTTTTTAAATGAAGACAGAATGTAAAGACTCATATTTATGTTAACATATAAACACACACACATATACCAGTACTATGTTGAGTTGCTATTTGATGTTCAACATAAAATCTTCAAAGCCAGTTGAGAACCACTGATTTGGGATTTGAAATGAATGGATAATAGAAAGCCAGCATGATTCTTCTACAGCAGAGAAGTGATCAAATTCTACTTTGTACTTCCGAATGAAAGTCTTGTGCTGTACTAATAACAAAGCACCACTCCACTAGCACTATGTGAGAAGTTTCTGAAGAGTCTCTGCTCCATGAGGTGACGCGTCATCCCCTTTCCTGCAACACGCAGGCGCCAACATCTATCTGCTCCGCACACTGCCCTTCTGGACCCCGTCACAAAGTCCTTGATGTTATCAAAGCAATTTGGGCCTGCTTTAATCATTGGGAAAATTGAGCTGCTCGTTTCTCTCCTCATCCGATCTCGGACAGAATCCAATCACTCATAAGAGAGTCTATTGATTGATGTAATCTCATTGGGATGTGAGGTGAGGGGAAAACCACGATTGATTGCTTTTGTCTGTGACACATGTTGCTCTGGGCTAGCGATGCGTATCCTCTTTCATCTACGGTTTAATCTCTGAGAGGAGTTCTTAGAGACCCCCTGGCATGCTCAGCCACCCTCCCTCGTCATCTCGCTGGTTTCTCGGTGCAGGCTGAAAGCCCGGTGGCTCTGTTGCTTGATCTCTTCTCATCCGAGCACTAAGAACTCTATTTCAGCCCGACGCTCCATTTAAAGACTGATCCGGTCAGCCAGGTTCAGGGCAGGGGCATTCGTCTACACAGCCCGGTGATTGGAGAGATAACACAAGACAACTCCATTTAATCAAAGGATGTTTTAACACCATAATGTACGATTCTAAATCTCCCTGGATAAAGCAAAGAGGACATATTTTAGTTAAATTGGCTCTCGGCTGCAGTTTTACAGACCGTTATTAATGCAATCATCTTGCAAAGATATGGGCAATCACCAACATCAGAATAATTCTTGGAATATTTAGGCCCAATTGGAAAAGAGATAGCGAAGGGGCACAACAGAAACTTCACTCTGGAGATGAATATCAGTTCTCATTAAATGATAGCGTGGCCTTGTTTGAGAGGATCAGAATAAACTGATCAGTCCTGAACTACAGACATTCGCCAAAATATAAAAGCAGGATAAAATGCAAATTGTTAAACATTTACTGAGCCTAAAAAAGCAGAATAGCTCTTGCTATTTATTATTTGATGGAATAAACTAACAAGTTTACAGAAATATTTGGAAGTTAAAGGGATTAAAGTAAAATATAGCTGCAAGCAGCGATGTCGGGCTCAAGCCATCAGTGCAACGCCACCCCGGTGGCATCAGGATAACTGTGCCCAGCGGGCATAAGCATTTACAGTAACCCTCTGACAATCAGTTTTAAGGGATGCGGCAGTTAAAGGGTTAATCCGACCAATCTAGACTTTGAAATCACATACACAGAACAATATATATAACTTTAGTAACACTTTATTTTAATATTTATAAAAAATGTATAAGGTGTGCATTGTAGCTGACACCTATATGAACACATTACAATTGTTTTGTGACTGCAAGTCTTTCTTCTCAAATGCTATTGAGCTTCAAATTTGCATTTGAGCCCATGTGAAAAAGTAGCATAATTTACATATGACTTACAGTTTGTTGTAATAAATATCAAACATTCAATTTAATTGTGCATTATAGCTGTCACCTAGATGAACAATTACAGTTGTTTTTATGACTGTAAGTCATTCTCTTCAAATGCTACTGACGTTAGAAAAGTGTATAACAATATCACATGTAACTTTAGAGACCGATCCTAAATTTGAGACTCTAGAAAGTCCAATGTCAAGACAACTTTATGCCTGTTTTATTTTCTTTAGTTTTCTTTTCTCTGTGCCGGATTGCTGATGTCCTATACCCAGGCATAGATGTCCATCCATCAATTACGAACATTCAGCCGCAAACATGAGGTGTGAGCGGTCGCGAGTGTGGATGGGAGAATGGCGCATGTTTTTTTGTTTTTTTTGTTTTTTGAGCAACTGGGATGGTGCCCCCTCTGGGAGTTGGTGCCCTACGAAGGCTGCATACTATGTTATACTGCATAATGTTAACAAATTAGACATTATTTTACAGTGTTACCAAATCCTTAAATAATGTATTAGTGTTTTGTAATGATTTTAATGACCTATAAGCATTTGTGAAATAGTTTTGCTTGCATTGCAGCTTTATCTGTCAGTTGAAGAGTTTTACTGTTACATCCATGAGATTAATAAATGTCATGTCACGTCACAGGTTGTCATAGGTCAGTATCAAATGAGTTTGAAATTATTTTTTGCAGCACAAATTAGGGTTCTTAGGATGTTGTTAAATCCTTAAAACTGACAGAAAAGGATAAGGCCTTAAGAGATTTCTTAACCTGTAATGTAAGGAAAAAACACCACCATTAGCAACAACAAAAACAATAACAATTTAAAATACAATTTTTTTTTTTCCTGATTATTAAAGGGATGATTAGGTCTCCCTCTCTCTCTCTCTGCCAGACAGCCCCTCCCTACAGTCCACACACACTGTCACAGTCACCAACCCCCTCACACTCCCCCTCCCTCTCCCCCTCACTTCCCTCACACAGACAGGGTGGCCAGAGTGAGATCATGTCAGTTGAGAAGTCTGACAGTTTTTTAATTTTCTTTTATCCATACAGTGTTGTAAAGTCGTGAAACTATGCATATTTCCTCAGAATGATTTGATCTTTGTATAAAAAAATGCTTTGAAGTGTTTGGAAGCTGCAATTTAAACATACAAGACAATTAATGTTTCCCTTTTTACTGTCATTTCAAAAATTCACCACGACAAAACCGTTCAAGCTAACCAAAATCCGTTCGCAATTTAAGTTCCTCAATGGTTTTTCTTCATGTAGACAAAGTTTGGTGTGTATAGTGTACTTCCCCTGTGAGGAGTATGCATTAATTCACAACTGTAAAATCTCAAAAATACACATTCAAATCAAAATAGCCGACTTCCTGTTGATCGTAGCTTATGACTGTGAATTAGAAAGTTGTCCGTCTTGATTAGAACAATTTATGTACCAAGTTTTGTGTCTGTAGCTAAAACTAACCCCCCCACTTTTGACAAAAGGTGGCGCTATAGCGTGCCTCCTTCACGCCCTTTTAAAAGCTTTTGCCATTTTCTAGCTATCAATAATACCGATATGTATTTTGAGTTTCATGTAAGTCTGAGCTTGTTGTCTGCCTCAAACTCACCATAACAGAACATTCAAGTTTGACACGTTGCCATGGCAACGCCATATTAGATATCAATATCCCCACAACAGATTTACATCGGCCGTGTTTTGTCATTATTCTGATGAAGTTTTAAGGAAATCGAGTAAAAATAAGATGCTAAATTCTAAACATTTTGAAAATGACTCACTTCCTGCTGCCAGTTGGTGGCGCTATAACGTTGACTCTTAATAGTCACATATATACGATCTGTATCATACAACGAACAAACCAATGAAGTTTGATCAAATTCAGGAAATGTATGTGGACGTTATTAGACATTTCCTGTTTCTCATTTCTCGCCATAATTTCAACGCCTCACCACGGGCAAACCGTTCGAGATATCAAAAATCCCCTCGCAATTTTTCATCCCCAATGTCTTGAGATCATGTTCACCGAGTTTCGTGACGAACGGGTTGAAATCCTCAGAGGAGTATTTCAAATTCCAGAGCATGCTTTTTTTAAACAGCCCTGAATAGTTGACTTCCTGTTGGGCGGAGCCTAAGACATAAAGTGTGAAAGTTGTTCGGCTTAATGAGATCTATAAGTGTACCGAGTTTCATATAAATACATGCAAGTGTGTGTGAGCTATGGTTCAAGATTTCTGAAGGTGTTCCAGGGGGCGCTGTAGAGTCCCTGTGCCACGCCCGGGTCCCAGCCTCAGCAGCGTCCTGATGGCCGCAGATTCCAATGTGTGTGCCAATTTTCAAGAGTTTTTGAGCATGTTAAGGCCCCTAAAACCCCCCGGAAGGTTTAATAAAAAATAAAAAAAATAATAATAAGAAGAAATATAGCTGCAAGCAGCGATGGCGGGCTCAAGCCACCAGTGCCATCGCCACCCCGGTGGGATCAGGTAAACTGTGCCCAGTGGGCACATGCATTCACAATATCCCTCTGGCAGTGAGGTTTTAAAGGATATGGCAGTTAAAGGGTTAATCCGAATCATCTAGACTTTAAAATCACATTCACAGAACAATATATATATATATATAACTTTAGTAACACTTTACAATAAGATTCCATTCATAAACATTATGTTAACATGAACAATATTTATATAGCATTCATTCATGTCAGTTAATATTCAAAACTTAAACATTAAAACATTGTTTTATTGTGATTTTTTTCCAAGCACATTTTACCAATTCCAAACCATATCAATCTTAATAACTACCATTATTTTTTATTTAATCATTTATGAGTGCTATACAATAGTCCAGGAAAGCTGGAAGAGAAAAACAGGTCAAGAAGAACTAACAAAAAGAATTGCAAAATAATTAGGAAATAATGTGAAGATTAATTTTTAGTCAATTCTGCAAGACAGACTTTCAGGAAAGGAGGTGGAATAAAAATGAGCTCCTAAATCTTAATCCTCAAACCATCGAACAAGAGGAGGTGGTGCTGGTCCTTCACGAGTCTCTTTAATCTGTTCATAAAGCCTATATATAAAGCCTTAATATATAGTATTTCACAATACTTCATGGTATTCTAATTAAATCATTTTTTGGAATCTTAAGTCTCTCAGAGCCTGACACCGAGTAATTCTGGAGACTCCAGGAAAGTGGCAGTTCTGTAAAATGTTGGCGCTGGAGACTAAATGCACCCTGATAGTTTCACACCTAATTCACTTAACACACACACACACATTACCTACAGTGACAGAGGGACAGAGTGACATCAGATGTATGATAGTTTTTTAATTTTCTATCATCCATATAGTGTTGTATAGTCATGAAACTATTGTCATGAGACCAGTCATTCTGAGGAAATATGCCTCAGAATGAATTGTCTTCTATGTGTACATTTTTTTTGAAGTGTTTAGAAGCTGCACTTTAAAAAAATAAAAAGACATTTACTGGTTCCTTTTTTACTATTATTTCAAAAAATCACCACGACAAAACCATTCAAGCTATCCCAAATTCATTCACACCTGTTCTGTAAGATTAATTCTTTAAACAGTGGTAAAAGAGGATGTGGTGCTGAACCTTCAAGAGTCACTCAAAACGTATCTGTCCATAAAGCCTATAAAGAATTATTCTTAATATACAGTTCACAATACTTCAGCTTGTTATTCTAATTAAGTGAGGGTCATTTTATCAGTAAAATTCCTAAAATACATATTATTTTATTTGAAAGATTTCTATAAATTATTTAAATCATACTCGTTTCTACAATAATTATTTAAAAGTAATCCTATAGCTCTCTCTGGTGGCCATTATTGGTACTAAGAATTGCAAGCTTGATTTATAAGTTATGATAGTTTTAATTTTATGCTGGCTCTTGAAAAGGATAAAGCTATGAAACTTACTGTGCTTCCTTCAAATGAGGACTTCTACTTATATAAAAAATTATGAAGAGTTAGAATGAAAAATTTTAAAGATATAGTAAAATAACTATTGTATTTTTTATGTTACTTTAATAAATCTCTATGGCAACACCATTTAAGCTATCCTAAACCCATTCACAATTTAACATCTCAGTATATTGGCATCATGTTGAAAAAGGAGTATGGAGTAGTATGAGGAGGAGTATGAATTCATTTACAGGCTGATTTTATCATAAATCCACAATAAAATTTATTTTTCTGTTCTGTATCAATCTGTGTTGTTGTTTGTTTATTTTTATCTTTTATTTTTCATAGGAAGATAACTGATCCTTTACTCTCCTTTTTAATAAATGTGCTTATAAACCAAAAACAAGCTATTTATAGCTGTATTTATGAACTGCTTACTACTGACTATTAATATTGGGACAAGGCTTTATAAAGCATGAACTGACTATTTACTTTTTGAGTTTGAAATTATTATTTGCAGCACAAATTAGGGTTTTTTAGGATTTTTAAAAATCCCTAAAACTGTCAGAAAAGGATAAGGCCTAAGATTTCTATGTGAGTGGCTACATTTATTTGTTTTATAACTATAATGCATAAACTATGAAATTATACAAAATGTATAAAAAAGTACAACAGTCATTGTTTTCCAATGTTTTTTTTTTTTTTTTTTTTTTTTTTTTTTTTTTTTTTTTGGATTTACATTAAAAAAAATTAGCCTACTGCAATCATTCTAAACAGCTTGAATAAAACCTGTTAATATTTATTATAGACCACTGTAACTGTGTATAATCTAACAAACAAGTTTATTATGAAAATAAAAGTGTGTACACCAGATAAATTGGACGATAAAGAAATTGCTAACAATAGTATAATAGAGCATGTTTTAGGTTTTTAGGCGTTTAGATGCAGATATGGACAAATCAAATGTAAAATAAAATGTAATTGATTTAATTAAATATAGATTCATTCTTGTTAGAGCAAAATAATAAATAAATAAATAAATACGTACACACATTAAAAAGCAGCCAAGATGAATGAATTTCATTTTTTATATAGATTAAAATTGAAGACAGAAGCAGCTGGTATATGCGGTCACTTAATATTAAAATCCAGTAGATCCACTTCAGATATATTTCTCAACAGTTTATGTTCACGTGGCTGTTTTCGTTTATAGTCGCCAAGCTATTATGTGTTTTGAAATAATCTTGTCCGTGATGTGTTCGTTCGTACGACGAAAGCCAGAATCCTGCAGCTCGAGAGATATGTTATTCTGCCAGTCGCGCTTTCAAATAGTCTTGCACACTTAAACAGGTCACAAACACCTGCATTTAGCTCTTGTTGTGTTACAATGGGTTTATTGTGTGCATTTGTGGTAATATTTTATTTAAAAAAGCTCTTAAACAAGAATAAATTCGTTTGTTTTGAGCTGGACACTGTACGCGCTGATCGGAGGCGGTGATTTCAGATAGGCAGCTGCAAATATTTCATTTTCACACAAACAGTTCAAAAACATCTTAATTTAGCTCTTGGTGTGTTCTAATTGGTTGATTGTGTGATATCGCTGTAATAATTTATTTTTAAAAGCTTTAAAACAGGAATAAATTCGTTTTTTCTGAGCTCTTTACTCCAGACGCTCGTGGTCACAGCGGTGATTCATCTCTCCTATTTCTCACGTATCTCTGGCCAGAAATAATTTATCCATGAGCCCTGAACCGGTAATAATCAGATATGTTGGTTTAGCTTGTCAGTGTGAATTAAATCTAAGTATTTGTTTGTATTTTTAACCGATTTAAAAGTGAAAGTAAAAGTCCGGGAATTGCACCTGTAGAGGCGCAATTTCTCTCAGACAATGGAAGTCTGAAGCACATATACTCAAACAGAGGGACAGAGTGAGATGAGATGTCTGAAAGTTTTTTTAATTTTCTGTTATCCATACAGTGTTGTAAAGTCGTGAAACTATGCATATTTCCTCAGAATGACTTTATCATCTGTATGAAAAAATTCTTTGACGTGTTTGGAAGCTGCAATTTAAAAAATACAATAATGATTCCCTTTGTAAGGTCATTTAAAAAAATCACCACGGCAAAACCATTCAAGCTATCCAAAATCCATTCACAATTTAAGTTCCTATCAGAAATACTGATGTGTGTTCAGAGTTTTGTGAAATTCTAAGTATGTTATTTGCCTCAAAATCACCTGAGAAGTATTCCAGTTTGACATGTTGCCACGCCAACAATTTTTTAGATATCAATATCCCCCTTGCAGATTTATATCGGCTGTGTTTTAACATTATTCTGATGAAGTTTGAAGCAAATCGAGTAATAATAAGATGCTGAATTCAAATCATTTTGAAAATGACACACTTCCTTCTGCCAGTTGGTGGCGCTATAACTTTGACTCCTAATAGTCACATATATGCGATCGACATCATACAACGAATAATCTGATGAAGTTTGATTAAAATCAGGAAATGTATGTGGACGGTATTAGACACTTCCTGTTTCTCATTTCTCGCCATAATTTCAACGCCTCGCCACGAGCAAACCGTTCGAGATATCAAAAATCCCCTGGCAATTTTTCATCCCCAGTGTCTTGAGATCATGTTGACCGAGTTTGGCGGCAATCGAGAAAAAATCCTATGACAAGTATTTCAAATTCCAGAGCATGCGCTTTTTACATAACTCTAAATAGCTGACTTCCTGTTGGGTGGAGCCTATGACATGCAATACGAAAGTTGTTCGGCACGATGAGATCTATATGTGTACTGAGTTTCATATGAATATGTGCAAGTATGTGTGAGCTATACATCAAAATTTTTGACTGTGTTCCAGGGGGCGCCGTAGAGCCCCTGTGCCACGCCCGGGTCCCAGCCTCTGCAGGCTCCTAAAGGCCACAGATTCCAAAGTGTGCGCAAATTTTCAAGAGTTTTTGAGTATGTTAAGGACCCCAAAAGCCCCCACAACTTTGACGAAAAATTTGAATACTAAACCCTAAATAGCCAACTTCCTGTTGGGCGGAGCCTATGACATGCAATACAAAAGTTGTTTGGATTGATGAGATTTATATGTGTACCGAGTTTCATACGTCTACGAGCAAGAATGTATGATATATGGCCCTCCATATTCCAGGGGGCGCTGTAGAGCCCCTGTGCCACGCCCGTGTATCAGTCTCTGCCCGGCCCTAATGGCCGCAGGTTCCAATCTGTGTGCCAATTTTCAAGACTTTTTAAGCACGTTAAGGGCCCCAAAAGCCCCCGAGACGTTGGAAAAAAATAATAATAATAATAATAATAAAAAAATATAGCTGCAAGCAGCGATGGCGGGCTCAAGCCACCAATGCCATCGCCACCCCGGTGGCATCAGGTAAACTGTGTCCAGCGGGCACATGCATTCACAATATCCCTCTGGCAGTGAGGTTTTAAAGGATATGGCGGTTAAAGGGTTAATCCGAATCATCTAGACTTTAAAATCACATTCACAGAACAATATATATATATATATATAACTTTAGTAACACTTTACGATAAGATTTCATTTATAAACATTATGTTAACATGAACAATATTTATATAGCATTCATTCATGTCAGTTAATATTCCAAACTTAAACATTAAAACATTGTTTTATTGTGATTTTTTTCCAAGCACATTTTACCAATCCCAAACCATATCAATCTTAATAACTACCATTATTTTTTATTTAATCATTTATGAGTGCTATACAATAGTCCAGGAAAGCTGGAAGAGAAAAACTCCTTATATTCATGTGCAGAATTATTAGGCATGTTTTCTTTTACAGATGAAATGCACTAAAAAAGAGTTTTAACTCAAACTGTTTTAACTCAAAGTCGAAAATTATGAAATACCCATGAGAAATATCAAACACAAATGCAATACAGAAATGGATAAGTTAAGACTTGACCATTGTACAAAAATGCTGACTGGGTCATGAGGTCAGAAAAGAAGAAGAAAAAAAAAAAAACAGGTCAAGAAAAACTGACAAAAATAATTGCAAAATAATTAGGAATTAATGTGAAGATTAATTTTTAGTCAGTTCTGCAAGACAGACTTTCAGGAAAGGAGGTGGAATAAAAATGAGCTCCTAAATCTTAATCCCGGATTCTGGAAGATATATTCCTCAAACCATCAGACAAGAGGAGGTGGTGCTGGTCCTTCACGAGTCACTCTAATCGGTTCATAAAGCCTATATATAAAGTCTTAATATATAGTATTTCACAATACTTCATGGTATTCTAATTAAATCATTTTTTGGAATCTTTGATTTCTCAGAACCTGACACATTGTAATTCTGAGACTCCAGGAAAGTGGCAGTTCTGTAAAAAATTCTATGTGTACATTTTTTTGAAGTGTTTAGAAGCTGTACTTAAAAAAATAAAAGACATTTACTGGTTACTTTTTTACTGTTATTTAAAAAAATCACCACGACAAAACCATTCAAGCTATTCAAAATTCATCCGCACCTGTTCTGTAAGATACATTCTTTAAACAGTGGTAAAAGAGGATGTGGTGCTGATCCTTCAAGAGTCACTCAAAACGTATCTGTCCATAAAGCCTATGAAGAATTATTCTTAATATACAGTTCACAATACTTCGGCTTGTTATTCTAATAAAGTGAGGGTCATTTTATCAGTAAAATACATAAAATTCATATTATTTTTCTTTGAAAGATTTCTATAAATGATTTAAATCATACTTGTTTCTACAATAATTATTTAAAAGTGATCCTATAGCTTCATCTGGTGGCCATTATTGGTACTAAGAATTGCAAGCTTGATTTATATGTTATGATAGTTTTAATTTTATGCTGGCTCTTGAAAGTGATAAAGCTATGAAACTTACTGTGCTTCCTTCAAATGAGGACTTCTACTTATATAAAAAATTATGAAGATTTAGAATGAAAAATTGTAAAGATATAGTAAAATAACTATTGTATTTTTTTTATGTTACTTTAATAAATCTCTATGGCAACACCATTTAAGCTATCCTAAACCCATTCACAATTTAACATCTCAGTATATAGGCATAATGTTGAAAAAGGAGTATGGAGTAGTATGAGGAGGAGTATGAATTCATTTGCAGGCTTTATCATAAATCCACAATAAAATTTCTGAGTTCTGTATCAATCTGTGTTGTTGTTTGTTTATTTTTATCTTTTATTTTTCATAGGAAGATAACTTACTCTCATTTTTAATAAATGTGCTTATAAACCAAGGACAAGCTATTTATAGCTGTATTTATAAACTGCTTACTACTGACTATTGATATTGGGACAAGGCTTTATAAAGCATGAACTGACTATTTAATAATGAGTGCAGTTATTATAAAGTGTTATCAATGAATTTGCTAATGTTAACAAATTAGACATTATTTTACAGTGTTATCAAATCCTTAAATGACTCATAAGCATTTGTGAAAGTTCTGCTTGCATTACAGCTTAGTATTGATCTGTGAGCTGAACAGATTTACTGTTACATCCATGAGATTATGTAAATTAAAATAAATATAATGTCACAGGATGTCATAGGTCAGTATCAAATGAGTTTGAAATTATTATTTGCAGCACAAATAAGGTTTTTTTAGGATTTTTAAAAATCCCTAAAACTGTCAGAAAAAGGTTAAGGCCTAAGCTATTTCTATGTGAGTGGCTAATTTTATTTTTGTTTTTATAATTGTAATACACAAACTATGAAATTATACAAAATGTATAAAAAGATAAATAAATAAATACGCACACATTAAAAAAGCAGCCAAGTCGAATGAGTTTCCTTTTTTATATAGATTAAAATTGAAGACAGAAACAAGTGGTAAATGTGGTCACTTTAATATTCAAATCCAGTAGATCCAGTTTATGTTCACGTGGCTGTTTTCGTTTATAGTCGCCAAGCTATTATGTGTTTTGAAATAATCTTGTCCGTGATGTGTTCGTTCGTACGACGAAAGCCAGAATCCTGCAGCTCCAGAGATATGTTATTCTGCCAGTCGCGCTTTCAAATAGTCTTGCACACTTAAACAGGTCACAAACACCTGCATTTAGCTCTTGTTGTGTTACAATGGGTTTATTGTGTGCATTTGTGGTAATATTTTATTTAAAAAAGCTCTTAAACAAGAATAAATTCGTTTGTTTTGAGCTGGACACTGTACGCGCTGATCGGAGGCGGTGATTTCAGATAGGCAGCTGCAAATATTTCATTTTCACACAAACAGTTCAAAAACATCTTAATTTAGCTCTTGGTGTGTTCTAATTGGTTGATTGTGTGATATCGCTGTAATAATTTATTTTTAAAAGCTTTAAAACAGGAATAAATTCGTTTTCTCTGAGCTCTTTACTCCAGACGCTCGTGATCACAGCAGTGATTCATCTCTCCTATTTCTCACGTATCTCTGGCCAGAAATAATTTATCCATGAGCCCTGAACCGGTAATAATCAGATATGTTGGTTTAGCTTGTCAGTGTGAATTAAATCTAAGTATTTTGTATTTTTAACCGATTTAAAAGTGAAAGTAAAAGTCCGGGAATTGAACCTGTAGGGGCGCTATTTCTCTCAGACAATGGAAGTCTAAGCACACACACTCAAACAGAGGGACAGAGTGAGATGAGATGTCTGACAGTTTTTTTAATTTTCTGTTATCCATACAGTGTTGTAAAGTCGTGAAACTATGCATATTTCCTCAGAATGACTTTTTCATCTGTATGAAAAAATTATTTGACGTGTTTGGAAGCTGCAATTTAAAAATACAATAATGATTCCCTTTGTAAGGTCATTTAAAAAAATCACCACGGCAAAACCATTCAAGCTATCCAAAATCCATTCACAATTTAAGTTCCTATCAGAAATACTGATGTGTGTTCAGAGTTTTGTGAAATTCTAAGTATGTTATTTGCCTCAAAATCACCTGAGAAGTATTCCAGTTTGACATGTTGCCACGGCAACAATTTTTTAGATATCAATATCCCCCTTGCAGATTTATATCAGCTGTGTTTTAACATTATTCTGATGAAGTTTGAAGCAAATCGAGTAATAATAAGATGCTGAATTCAAATCATTTTGAAAATGACACACTTCCTTCTGCCAGTTGGTGGCGCTATAACTTTGACTCCTAATAGTCACATATATGCGATCGACATCATACAACGAATAATCTGATGAAGTTTGATTAAAATCAGGAAATGTATGTGGATGGTATTAGACACTTCCTGTTTCTAATTTCTCGCCATAATTTCAACGCCTCGCCACGAGCAAACCTTTCGAGATATCAAAAATCCCCTGGCAATTTTTCATCCCCAGTGTCTTGAGATCATGTTGACCGAGTTTGGCGGCAATCGAGAAAAAATCCTATGACAAGTATTTCAAATTCCAGAGCATGCGCTTTTTACATAACTCTAAATAGCTGACTTCCTGTTGGGTGGAGCCTATGACATGCAATACGAAAGTTGTTCGGCACGATGAGATCTATATGTGTACTGAGTTTCATATGAATATGTGCAAGTATGTGTGAGCTATACATCAAAATTTTTGACTGTGTTCCAGGGGGCGCCGTAGAGCCCCTGTGCCACGCCCGGGTCCCAGCCTCTGCAGGCTCCTAAAGGCCACAGATTCCAAAGTGTGCGCAAATTTTCAAGAGTTTTTGAGTATGTTAAGGACCCCAAAAGCCCCCACAACTTTGACGAAAAATTTGAATACTAAACCCTAAATAGCCAACTTCCTGTTGGGCGGAGCCTATGATATGCAATACAAAAGTTGTTTGGATTGATGAGATTTATATGTGTACCGAGTTTCATACGTCTACGAGCAAGAATGTATGATATATGGCCCTCCATATTCCAGGGGGCGCTGTAGAGCCCCTGTGCCACGCCCGTGTATCAGTCTCTGCCCGGCCCTAATGGCCGCAGGTTCCAATCTGTGTGCCAATTTTCAAGACTTTTTAAGCACGTTAAGGGCCCCAAAAGCCCCCGAGACGTTGGAAAAAAATAATAATAATAATAATAATAATAATAATAATAATAAAAAATAATCCTAAGGAAAACAATAGGCCTCTCGCCCTTTGGGCTTGAGCCCTAATAATCCTAAGGAAAACAATAGGCCTCTCGCCCTTTGGGCTTGAGCCCTAATAATCCTTAGAAGAACAATAGGGCTCTTCGCCCCTTCGGGCTTGAGCCCTAATGAAGCAGGTTTCACTGGAAGCCAGTAAAACAAAGTTAACAGTAAATACCATTCAAATGTTTGGATTTATTTTAAGATTACATTTTTATTTATTTAAAGAAAATTACACGTTTATTCAGGAAGAATGCAATTAAATATATCAAAAGTGACTGTAAAGTATGATTTCTGAAAGATTATGGAAGGTATCTGGAATAAATTATAAAAAATAAACACAAATATTTTCAAATGGAAAACAGTTATTTAAAGTGTAGTATGTCACAACATTACAGTTTTACTATATCATTTCATAATTTAAATAATTTAAACCCTTTTGAAAGGCAGTGTATATAGTAAAAAAGTAACAATGGTAAAATATTAATAATAAAAAGCAACAATCTTAAAGACAAGCCTCTGAGTCTGATATACTGGTCCCGGCTCGGGTCAATCCACCAGCAGTATCTATGGGATCTTTTTTTTTTTTTGGCACCTATTTCATCATCCTCTAAGGAAAAAGCTGAAGTTTGATTGCATAGAAAAGTAATAGCACGCCCTCTGCAACAAGCTGCATGGTTTCAGGTATCATGTCCACACAAATGATGCTGGATGCACATCTTAGGAGTTTGTTTAAAAGTATGAAGAATACTTGCCTTCATACGCCTTCATACATGAGGATCTAACAAAATGTAATTTGAATCTAGAACTATCATAAAAAACAAAGTATAAAAAAAAAAAAAGCCAACAAACAAGGATCGTTATTCCTGATAAGCTACAGCTAAAACACTCCTTTTATACCAAAATAAAGACCGGATTACTTCCTAAATGTTTGAACACTTTAATTAAAGGTTTTGTGTTAAGGGATTAATCTGCATGGTAATTTTGACTGGCCCTTTTGTGGATTAACTTCCTGTGAGCGAGAGCAATATCCACAGTTTCCCCATGAAAACGCTTGGGTGGCAGAAACACAAATCTCTTGAACAATAGCGATGTGTATAACAGTAACCAAAACACCAAGTAAACCTCAAGACGTCTGAAAGAGTTCTTTGTCTTGCACGTGCACAGCAGAAGATTGCATTCTATCATTTTGATAGAGCGATAAATTGGCAATTTCTTGGAATTACTTGGATCCAAAGTGTTCCTGCATACACAAGACTCCCATTGCAACGCTTTCGTTCTTCGACCCACTACTCTCACCTACATGGCTGGTACAAATGCAGCAAATTTATCACATGGGTCCAGCGCAATTACTTGGAGAGCTACCACGTGACAGGGATCAATATGACACAAGACACTTGGCCATTGACTGCCGGCCGTGATAAAGTGCCCCCGTGGCTTTTTGTGAATCTCTTCTATTGAGGGAGCAGATTATAAGCCTTTGTGAGCCTCCTCCTTTTTGATTTACTGTTGAGGTGGGGATGGTATTATTAAGAGGCCTTTGTTTTACAAGGAAGAGGGGCAATGAATGGGCTTATGGCTGAAGCACTGACAAAGTAACCCCTTTTTATTATCTCATTACCACACGGCTCACTCATTCATTTAGTCTCGGACTCAAAGCCAGGTCAGCCGTCCGGGATGCTAACTTCGAGCGGCCCCAGCCACCTAAAGGACGCATTGTGTTTCTCTGAGTAGACAGCAGGGGGCCATGATGTGTCAACTTCTGCACATTATTGCCTCTAACTGTTGAGGGAGGGTCCGTTTGCTGCTTTGAATGATGCTGAAAAATGTAAATAAATAAATAAATAAAAATAAAAACATTCCAGATTCAGTGCAAGTTAAGCTTAACGGGAAATGTGGCATGAAGTTAATTCCCAGGAAAAAAAAAAAATAAATCCATTTGACTCTTTTTGCCCAAAATCTAGCTTGTAGTGAGGTACTTGCAATGGAAGTAAATGGGGACATACAAACACAGAATATTACTTTTAACCATTTAAAAATATATATTAAAAAAACAACACATTTTACTAAAATAAAAATAAAAATTCATATCAAATTTATACATTAGAAAAATTGTTTGGACAAAAAAAAAAAAAAAAAAAAATCTGAATAATAGCAGATTCTGTTCTGTATTATAGTACTTTACAGTATATTAAACCCACAGCATTCCTTTGAAGAATTGAAATGGTGTTGATTCTGAATTTGGAAGGGAAGTTTGGCTGTTTTTGCTACCGTGTCCTACGGCACCTCAGCTCTGGATCAATTCCAGGCAGCAATGCAGTTCACTGGTTTCTACCATGCTTTTGCTAATTAGTTAGACACCTCTGAGCTGCGTAAGTCATCTAGCAAATGCACAAAGAGGGGGAGGTGCTCGATCCAGAAGACCAGCCGTGCACAAACACACTGCAGTGAACAGGCTGGCATAAAAGACACCGTAGAAGCTATAGCGTAATAGATTTCAGCTGCTTGGCCACTCTTCCAACACTCTGCAGCTCTGCCGCTCGGGTTTTAATAGTGAGGGGAGTGCAAAAGGAAAAAATAAAAGAGGTGAAGTCAGCAAAAACAAAAGGCCACCATTAAATCATCTCTCCCTGAATCCCGTGTCAGCTCTGTAATAGGGAAGGCGCTCATCATCGAAAGGTTACTGCTCTTCAAGAACATCCTCCTTCATATTTTTCTGCTCCCCGGGTTCAGACCAGAACCGATGGTCCCGTTGGACCCCTCGTACCAGACCACTGGACTGAGTATGAGGAATTGGAGTTCTCAGGATTTGGTCATGCCAAACTGATTCTATCTTTCCAGGTCCATAATAAGAGGCTCAGAGCTTTGGTGGGCTCAGGCCACAGGGATGCAGCTCGTTCCCGCCACCGTCGCCACTGTTGTATAAGCACAAATGCTATTTGCTTACTAACAGAAACACTGGGCTTTTTGTTATGCTGCTAACTAGATTTCCCCATGAAAGCCTCTCCTCTCTCTCCCTTCCTCTCGCTCTTTGTACAGCTGGGCTTGGCACGGGGAAGAGAGATGGCTGGTGGAAAAGAGGGAGAGAGACAGGAAGAGTGTGCAAGTGTGAGCAGATGAGATGTGCTAAACGGGATAACAGAAATAAAGAGAAGGAAAAACAATAGGAGAAAACCGCAAAAGAGAGAGAATTACATCAACTCAGAAGTATGACTGTTTTTCATTCACATTCAAAGCCTGTTCACTAACTGTCTGATGCATATTGGAACAAACTGACTGAAATTGGCAGTTCTAATTGGTTGCTGATCAAAAAGTGTTTCTGAAGGCTGATGTAGTATCTTACCAGCAGATGTTAAGCTGGTGCATCACACAATTTAAAGTAAATCACATGCACAGCATTGTAAAATGTGCTTCTCTGCATTTGTTCTCTGCTCTAATTTGTTTCCAAATCTAGCTTTTTAATAAACTTGGTATTGTATATTATGAACATCGCTATTTTATTGATTTATTTATTTAAAAAACTGGAATGGCTAAAAACACAAATTGAAATGGAAGTAAACTGTGAACTCTGGTAAGCCTGTGTTTCAAACACTATTAGCAAAACTGTAGCGAATAAAAAAAAAAAACCTGAAAAAAAAAAAAAAAAAAAAAAAAACCTGAAAAAAAAGAAAGTCATATACCACTCAATTTGCCAGCCTGGCTTATCAGTCAGATTTACCCATCACTAAATGACCCAGAAAATAAAACAAGCTCTGATTGGTTGGTTTAATTGTAATTAAAAGTTGGCATGTATGGAAATTGGGGTACAGATCATCTAACTAGTGAAATGAATTCCTAACGCGCCAAACAAAGAAACACTTTCTTATTTTTACCTTTGTTTCTCAAATCATAAAAAACAAAAGTAATAGTTCAGTCATCAGAATTGACTCCATAGAAAAATTGAAAGGGAGACAGTGGAGGAGAATACATTTCAAGCATCCACAAACCCTAATCATCAATTTATCCATTTTAAAATGATCCACAGGAGATATTTAACCACACGCATACAAAAAGTTATGGGTTTATGGGTAATTTGTGTGGGCCAGGCTGCCTGGACACTTTGATGCATGTGCTTTGGGACTGTCCAGACATGAAACATTTTTGGGATATGATGCTTGATGTTTTGTACAAGCTCACTGCCCTTCATTTTTCCCAAAGATCCTGTTCTGTTATTGCTGAATGATAACTCTCAATTTCCTCTAAATGAGAAATACTGGAAATATCTCGACTGCTGCAAGAGAAACTTTTAGTTCAATGATAAAAAGCTCAACATGACCGTCCTATCAAACACTGGTTATATTCCCTACTGCAGATGCTATATTTGGAACGGACCAATCATGTTAAACCTGTCATTTTGTCTATGTGGAAGAATTGCCATTAACTGCCATTGTTTTTATTACTATTATTTTTGTTGTTTTATCTATTTATCTGCATTTTATTCGATTTTTTATATATTTAGCTGACGCTTTTATCCAAAGCGACTTACACTGCATTCAAGCTAACAATTTTCTCCTAACATGTGTTCTCTGGGATTCGAACCCCTAACCTTGTGTTTGTTAACACAATGCTCTACCACTTGAGCTACAAGAACACAATGCATTTATTTTTAAGAGGAAGGTAATGGGTATAATATAGTTGTTAGATACATTATATTATTTGTTGTAATATGTTTTCTATACTATAGAAATTTAAACAATGGGTTTCTGCCTAATAATGGGCAGTTCTGGTCAGAATAAGCTGAAGATCGGACTAGACTTGATGCCAATGAAGACTGGCAGAACCAGACACTTCTCTAGTGATAAACAACAGACAACCTGCACAATTCATTAGCCGGGCTAACTGAGACTCATTCATCATTATGGCAATGTGGTGAAAAAGTTTATTAAGGCTCGCATGAAGCAAGGACTTTGTCCCAAGACCACACTTGCGTGAAATGATGCCTGGTAACAAAATCACTGCATATACACAAGACACGAACAGTCACCAATTCAATGCCATAATCTCTGCTCAAGTCACATTAACACATTAACTGTGGGGAATGTCTAAGAAATAAATTACCATGTCAAATATTTACATTAAATACATCAAGTACGGAAAAAAATAATAATAATTCAAGTACAGATAAACTTTTCAATTCCAAAAAAAATAAAAAATAAAATACTGCAGCACGGCTTATGACTGAAAAAATTAAAAATAAAACACACAAAAAGAGCTCAATACTTCGCTAAACTGACATCACATGACATAACAGGCAAACTGTAATCTAAAAGGCTCCATCTTGCAGCATTATCTCGGCAAAGCAGATGCAGTATGTACCCAGACAAACACTTACACACACAGTAAGCTGTGAGCTAGGTTAGACAGCTGTAGAAGAGAGAGATAAAGCTGTGGCTGAAGATACCGTGGGGTGAGAGGTTAAAGGGCAGCTGAAGACATCCAGAGAGAGAAAGATGTGTAAATCCCAGGGAAGGAAGTGTTGTGTCTGGTCCGGTGCAAATAAGCAGTTTGAGAAGGCATGAGGCTGTTCCCAATGGTATTAAGATAGAAACCACAGGATACCATCAAAGTGGGAACTTAGGGCCTCATGTCCCCTTTCAGCCATCCTGCTAGGAATCAAGTAGCTACACTGTCATTAGTGCAATATACTGTGAAACTAGGGAATGGGATGCAGGGTTTGGGAATGTAGCCTTTTTCAGTGTGTTAGGATTTATTTTTGCCATTGCACAGCATAAAACAGCAAGACTGTCAAAGCAGATGCAAGCCAAAACACCAATACAGCCTACGTTCACAACGCAATATTATGTATAATATTAGTGACATCAAAATTAAACATAAAAAGTTTCATGACAATTTGTATACATTATTTCTTCCAATTGACATTAACATAAGGCAAAAATAATAATTATTTAAATTGTAAAACATCCATATATCAAAAAGTAAATAAAGGTACAGTAATAAAGTAAAAACTATTGCATTGCATATTGTATAAAAAAAGTAAGTAAAATAAATATAATAAAATGCAGAGATGGAAAACCTGCTTAAATATCATAAAATTAATGTCAAAATATAAAAAAAAAATTTTTGAAATATACATGGATATGTTTTTGTGAGATTCACCCCATATCAGTAATATGGTACAAAGGGAATAACTATAAGTTTAAGTATGCATATTATCATATTGAGCTATATTACGCTACCACAACTAGTAAAAAATGTAAATGCTTTAAAAAACTATTCTATTGATTCTAACTTCTATCATCAAATCACTTTTAACCATATAATTCACATATCACAGGCCAAATAGAGCAGAGTCAAGAAACAAAAACATTCATCATAAGAAGCTAGACAGAAGACACAATTAGCTTTCAGAAGCACATCTGACCCAATAAACACAGCTGATCGAACGAGGGGTGCACGGTTTTAGAGCCAATGGAAAAGCGAGAGCAAAAAAAGAGTCCAGGAGGCACAAAGAGGGCCAGATGACAGCAAAACCCTTACAAAGATGGTGAAACAGCCCGGAATCTGGCTTTATCCACAGAGCAAAAGGCCCAAAACCAGCATCACGCTTCGTGTATTCCACAAATAACAACCCTATGGATGAGTATGTGGCTCCAAACTGGCTAACTGAGTATTCTGTCCATATAAAGTCCTTTTATAGTGTCCAATGAGGGTTGATGTCTCCCTCCCAGTGCAAACTGATTCAATTTCATGTTAGTCCACATATGATAGTCTTTTCGTTCTTTCAGAAAATGTTCGCTGGACCGTCGTTTAACCATGATCAAGTCCATGGCACGGTCCGCTTTGGGCAGAAGGGACGGTCGAAGGTGACGGTCGGAGGCGGCCATCTGCGACTCCTCCCTGACCCCAACGCCGCTCTTCAAACGAGTTAATTTCCCTCTCTCTCTCTCTCTCTCCCTGTCTCTCTCTCATCTGTCCTTTTCTAGGGAAGGAGGTGGTGCCCGGCTCTCACAACCTGTTCAAGGCAAAGATAGAAAGAGTCAGGGCAACACACCCCACACCACATCTGAGGCCAAACGGCAGCGAACCCAAACAAGCCGCTTTGCATGACGGTACAAAACATTGCACATCTCCTACTTTGCATTGTAAAAGCATTTGAAGCACTTTTGACAGGCCACTTTCCAATTACCCCGAAACAGCTTTATGTCAAATCGTGATGTGACGGAAGTGGCGACTGTTTGGCATGTCTATTATGAGAGCGTCAATTAAAAGTCTCTTAGTCATGCTTGCATATTTTTTTTTGGCAAAACATAACAAGGTTGCGGCATTAAAAAAGCATGACGAGGAGGTGTTGAAAAGACAGGATAATTGATCTGGATCTGACGGTTACGTTAAAATAATCCTGTTCGGAGGAACCGCAACCTCATACCGGAGGCCAAGTGGTGACAGTAAATCAGACAGCTCATTACTGCCAAACCAAGTGAGCAAATACATGCGGCAGCCAAATAGAGAAGGCCCTGTGGAGCCAGCGCTACCTCCCACATACACATGCATGGCAGAGTCTTTATAATGAAGCCTGAACTTTAATCACGAGGTGAATATATCCCCCACCACCCCACCCCAGCCAGATCAAATACTCTTGCGTGCGCAGATGCTTCAGAATCCTGCATCGCACAAGCTTTACCCACCTCACTAGGTTTTCATTGTCACCAGGGCCCTTGCAAGTGGTGCACTCGGTCCGCGTGTCATCAGCTTTGGGCTTTTTCTGCAGAGTCGACTGCCTCTGTCTGCGCTCCCGCGGTGACGGTTCCTATGGAAACGCAAGCTATTAGAGACGACCGCCGTGTGTGTGTGTGTGTTTGAATGAAGCTGGAGAGTGGAGAGGGCTGAGATTGCTGTGTAAACATACACAAGCTGTCTTCTTTCATCACGCTCTCTAAATATTAGAGGTAGATGAAGGAGATGAAGGAGTGCAGGGCGAGGAAGTGAAAGCTCACCTCGATCTTCTCCTCTTCGCAGATGGACATTCTCTTCCTCTTCTGGCCTCTGGTTCTCTGGTCAAAGGGAAAATAGAACTTGGTCATAATACAGCACACTGAACAACGCAGTCAGATTATTGTATTTAAGATGGTTTTTTAATTCTGAAGAATTCTTCTGATCGGAATTTGAATTGGGTATTTAAAATAATTTAAAATAATCAATTCAAATGGATTTTCACTTAAAAATCGACTGAGAAACAAGTCAGTTGTTTTTTTTACTTTACTTAACATCGTTTCCTATTATTGTTTCCATTATTTTTGGAAATTCATTGCCATTAAAAAAAATAATAATAATAATTATCCGCCATTTTAGAATGTCAGTAAAATCTTATACATAATGTTTAAATTAAGATTTATAAGACAATCTACAAATGTCTAGCTGGTCAGTAATATAATAAGGAGATCTTACGTAATGGTTATGCAAGTTATTTTCCACAAGAAAAATAAAATGACAGGCGTAACTGTGCAGTGCCATGTGATACGAGCTTGCATGAACTATTTAGTTCTTTTGTGCTGCCTCGTGCCAATAATAATGATGCAGAACAGGTTCATTAAATGAGGAAACTGCAGGGGTTCATTAGCTGACAAAAAAATATATAAATAAATAAATAAATAAATAAATAAATAATACAACATTAATGTAAAGGAAGGGACTGCATTATCAATCAAAATAACAGTGGCTAAAAAATCTGAAATAACAGTGTTTGAAATATCTTATCAAATCGTAAAAATCTAATCAAAAGCTGCAATTTAAATAAGTATGTAGTCTGTTGCATTATGGGTTTTTATCAATATTACAAATTCTAACACACTTTTATAGTAGGGAAGAAGGCATATCCAGACGTAGGTCAAAGTAAAATAACTGATAAGCTGATATAATGAATTATAAATGTTTCCAAAAGTCCTTAACTTTGCGCTTCAGGGCTTCATTACAAGAAAAAAAAAAAAAAAAAAGTATGAAAGTAAAATGAAATCTGAAAAGCTGCTGAGTTGGATTGCGATGTGATGTTGTTCAAGCCATGTGGCAGTAAGCTGAACAGAACAAAGTTCGCTCTCCTCGAGTAAACAGCTCCCGCAGAGCAGCTGGTGACTTGCGGCTCACTGTAGCAGCTACAGATGTCAAACAGTGGTGCTCCTCTCTAATCCAAATCTCTCATTCATTCCGGCTCTCCCTTGTGTGTCATAGAGGGATTCAATCCCTTTGTTTAGAGCCCAGACCGGAGCCCCAACCCATTCCCCTCTCTATCCAGATATAAGGCCATTCCGCAATTGGGTCAATCCTGGCTCTTAAATTGGATTTTTGTGTGTGCCATGATCCAAAATTGAGTATCCAAACTCATTCTCCACCGAGTCCTCTCCTGTTCACTTAGAGACATTTTTTGTACAGTTTTTCGTGTCTACCATCGGCAGATCAACTCTTCATCTCCATCAGTGGCTGATAAACACAAGAAAAAAAAACAACAGCAGCGTTGCACGAGTCGAATCAAACGTCTCCACCTTGATACGAACAGGCACATGAGTGTGCCAAGCTGGGTCTTTTTAAAAAGAAAAGAAAAAAAAAACGACAACATATTTAAACAGATTGTGAAAACAATTCCATCTGTCGCCTTTGGCTTGCCACCACACAGCAGATGGAACACTTATCATTATAAATGCTAACTGCTTCCACACTGCCAACTGGCACTTAAATGCCACTGCCACTTCTCCCTCGATGGTGGCACCAAACAAAGGCACTCATTTATTTCATTATTCCTTTATTATGGCAGACTTGATTAAGGTAATCTATTAAAGGATAGATCAGTGGTCCTCCACACAGAGATCCTCCATGTAACGGTAAAGAACTGTAAACGTTGTGAAGGACTGACGTAAACAGTAATCTACACTTGGAGAAGGACAGTCAAGACGACTCTGCTTTTTAAAAAAACCCTGCTTTTTAATTAAGGATCTTGCAATGTTGCATCTTTAAAAACACTGAATCAGTTCCCACATGATTGGAAAAACTATTGGTGCATACATAGGGAGAGTAACAGAGTAGCCTACTGCGGTAAGTCAAAAAGGACTAATGGCTTAAAATCCAGGATATGCAAGTAAATTATAAGGTGATTCATCAGACAAAAAATAGTTTGCTACAAAAAACAAAAACCTATAGGACTAGTTGGCCTAAAGAGCACAGAGGCAAAAGATGAAAACATACAAATAATAAAAAGTAAAATAAAATAAATTCTGATTGCTTAGAAAAGTAATAGTACACCTCTCTTTTAAGTACACCAAAACTTGAAGTATCATGCATGACTGTATCACCAATGGTGAGTTATGCATCAATAGTTTAATACTTACAAAAAAAAGATTTCCAATGCCCTCAGTCTTGCCAATGACAGAGTCTAGAAAAAATCTCAGTGTGTGTCATTCATGAGAGCCATTTCAGTTGTGCAGGAGGGCCGGTATTCAGCGGCCGCAGAAAAGTGCGGCACATTAGTGAAGCCGAACACCACTGGCTTCTGAACAGAGGGATGGCGGGGGGTCGATTAGCTGGCCGTGATAAATCAGAACAAAGCTTTACAAGGGCTTGCCACCGCCACATCGGCTGGTTAAGGGCATTAAAAATGCAAAGCAGAGCTCCTTCAGCTTTATCTGGTAGAGTTTAGCCGGAGCTACAGAAGAGAGAGAAAAATTAAAGCCTTTAAATCCAGCTGCTCTCCACTGAAGCCTTCGCCTGACTTCTGGGCACGCGTCTCATAGACTAAAGGGAAAACAAATTAACCCTTCCTGGTATACCCAAGCCCACACTCACACGTAAATACAGAAAACAAAATCTCACCCTGAAGTCATTCCTTTTACCTTTGTGTGAGCTATTTTAGCAGCCAAGGTGAGTGGCTGCAGTGCTGCAGAAGCAATCTAAACTTGTTCCTTACTTTCTAATTCGATAAAAAAAAAAAAAAAAAAAAACTGTCAGGGAAAGGTTTATTGACTAAGCTTTAAAACAAAAGGATGAAAAAGACTAAATGAAGGAGGCCAGGAGAGCATGTCTTTTCTCTGATGCATATCTTTTGTCTTCCTTAAGGGAGCCGGGCTGCCGGAGTGCTATCGCAGGATCAGAGAATGCTGGACAGTGATAAGTGGAAGCCATGGAGAGCCTGAAAGACAAGCCCTATCTCAAGTCTGAGAAGACACACACACACCTACCCTCACACTTCAATGTGGCACTCTGCCTCAACAGCTAGAGGTAGTGCATGTACAAGTCTGATCATTTAACAGACAAAATATTCACTCTGTTAACAGTGAGCTGCCTACAAAGGCAGTATTTTAAGACATCAAAGGCGAGCTAACAATAATACACACTTGGCAAAAAAGTCTATTGTCTATTATTGTGTAGCGATGTGTGAAGAACAGCTCATACAGCAGTTTTCCGTTGGTCAGTGCTACAAATATGTGAGACCAACTTGAACCCGTTGTGAAATCTGAGGGGGGGAATCTTTATCCCTCATGCAAAATTTCTGGATGCATGGAGAATTAAACATTTTTTATTTATTCTCAGATATCATTTAAAAAGTCTATACTTGCTTGTTCAGTCCAGTGTGCGTCTAAAAACTCAGACTGTTTCTATGGAAACCAGGAACTTCTAATAGCAGCTGCAATGAAGCAATGACCTTACCTATTGGCATCTGGCTCTTTTATTTATGGTGGGACTTATTCTGCCAAAATGTGTGTTACACTTCCTCCCATTGAGTGAACTTGGTAAATCTTGATACCTATACCAGTCTTTAATATCCTGCTGTCAGTTTAGCAACATGCTAATGTCTAATGTATTTGAATAATTTTAAGGCAAGCAAGACATAACACAGTAAAGTGTTAAAGAGTGTTCCAAATCATTCCCTTCTGAGGCTGAGCTATCTTCCATAGGACCTGCCTTTGTATGGAGTAGTCAGCAAGACATCTTAGAAACAATTCTAAATGCTAATGTTCCATTAAAACTGAAACGCTAGGGAGCAGTTCCAGTGTTTTTTTTTTTTTTACTGATGGCTTAATTACGGCTGTAGCAGTTTCAAGGTGATTTTATTAAGTAATTAAAGATGATAAAGTGTTTCGGTTGTCCATTTCAAAGTAATCAATAATGCTAGCTTTTGTGACCTTCACCGATAACCTCTGCAAAAGCTCAAGAGACTAAAGAACAAGTCAAATATCTACTTTAAGTGATATGAGGAGCAAAGAATCCATTTCAAATCAGTGAATGAAAGTTTCACCTAAGACAAAAACTAGAGTTAAACCACCAATCAGAGAAAGCTAGACGAAACTTAAAATGCACTAGTAGACTGAGTCCCTTGAACCAAATAATTCCCATTTTCCAACAACATTTTCCAAAAGAGTTGTAGGTTTCTCTCAGCCATGTTTTCACTGACTTAAGAGCTGAACGAACACATAACTGATTATGTGATGCACTAGTGGTTCTTGGTTAGAAAACTACCTTTATCATTAGTAGAAATCTGTGAAACGCAGCAGAATTGACACCAGCGCTGACTTTGTGTTGGTGGAAAAGGGGTATTAGGAGCCTTCTTTCAAGTATTTTTGAAGTTTTCAAGTTTGTCATTAGTGAACCATTATGATACACTCATACTCACAGTCCCTCTCACTTGAAGCTTCTTGGGCTCTGGGCTCATTTCTTGAGGGATAAATTTGATTGGCCCCTTGATCTGCCTCCTGGACCTTTTGGTTCCATCTGGTAACGTCTCCATGGCGAAGTCAGCCTCATCACTGCTGGCCTGGTCGCACTCAGAGCACTGCCTGGGAAAGGAAGCGTAAAAGAGAGATAAAGACAAAGGAGTCAGGAATTACTTTGCCTTCATTTGACCTTATTGATTTGTCAATATGGAGAAATCTTTGGGATGAGAGAGTGGCTTTTATCGGAAGCAGATGTGTCGTATTCAATGTGCAGTATTACCGACTCAGGGGCAGGCAGTTGCCAGTAATTAGGTGTGTTTTGGGCCCCTCCCCCGACAATTTTATCTTTCAAATGCTTTCTAATTTCCATCCAGCACTTTCTTATTCATGGATTTAATGAATTAATTGAATCAGCAGTGAAAGCATTGGGCTCAGTGTGACAAATAAACAAAACACAAACGCTCACCACGCGCAACCGTGAAGCTCCACATACATTTTCAAAGTGACAGTTAGTATTACCTTATGAAAGTGAACATGAAGCACTGCAAGTGGAATACTGCACTTAGCATTTGAAACAGCATCTATATTTTGCTATAGATACTTAAAAAAAATAGAGCTGTGAACTTGTTAATTTAGTAATTAATTATAACACAAAATGTGATACAATTCCTGCAATTAATCATGCTCCCTGACCCACATATAAATCTGATTTATTTATTAGCATGCAATTGGATAAAATTTTTTGCTACACTAAAAGCTCATAAAAAAAAAAAAAAAGAATTGCTTATAAATCGTTTAGTTGTTTCATCATGAGCAGGGATTCCTAAAATTGGGTGAGATGAAGATTTGAAGCTAATATTTCAACAATTGATATTTTAGTAATTTGATTTCTGATGTTGGTTTGTGTTTTCTAATGACAAGCAAGTAAATAATTCAATATTTTCTAAATATTTTTTACAAATGAGTCTTTAATTTTCGTGTTTTTATTAACTTAGTTTAAGTGTTACCTTTTTACAATTATAAGCTGGTCATGAATATTAGCAACCCTGCTCAAGAAATGTCAGCACTTCCAGAAGTTAGTTTGACCACATTTTAATTCCATCTGCCATTCGTGATCTCACCAGTAGCTGTTTTTGGTCTTCTTCGGCATGCGTGTGAGAGGCGGGTCCAGACAGCCCAGGTGGTAATGCAGCTTACAGGTGTCACACAGCAATAAAAGATGCTGGTCTTGGTTTTTCTTACAGATCCCACAGCTGCACAGAACACAACATTGTTTCTTATTTACAGTACACAACCACATTTACAAATTTTTTTATTAATTTTTAAGGAAAGGTATCTTTTTGCACATTTTTCTCTCTTTCAGTGAATCATTTATGAACTCTAGGCCATGTCATGACTGATGCCGGGCACAGTGCTGGCACCCTTTAACGGCTGCAAGCTAACCTGTAGAGCATAGCTGGGAGGTTTGATGCCTTCCCTGGAGAACCTCCCTCTTTCTTGCTCGGCTTTCTCTCTTTGGGAGCTTTCAGAACAGCAGGAGAGTTCAGTTTCTGTAAATAAAGCAGAGCACTGAAATTCACTACATCTGAAAATTATTTATTAACAAACAAAAAGCATAATATTAAACTAGACCTTCTTTTTTTTTTTTCAGGGCAGTGCTATACAGTTGATGTGATCTTGGAATGCAAATGGAGATACCCCTCGAAAAAAGATTAAATTAAGAGAAACAAAAAAGTGCTCAGAGCAAGAACAACATTTTCGATTTACATCATTACTGTTCAATCAAAAATATTTTGTCCCCTAAGCATTTTGAAAATGTTTGCTTGTTTATTATATATATATATATATATATATATATATATATATATATATATATATATATATATATATATATATATATATATGTCAATGTTGTGTGAAGGATTTTCTGTCTTCCCCTCTACAGGTGCATTTAAAAAAAAATTTGAATATTATGGAAAAGTTTTTTTTATTCTTGTAATTGAAAAAAAAATGTATTATATATATATATATATATATATATATATATATATATATATATATATATATATATATATTCTTATATTCTAGATTCATTGCACACAAACTGAAATATTTCAAGAGTTTTTTTTTTATTATTATTATTTTTATTTTTTTATTCTGATGGTTATGACTTACAGCTTAGGAAAATAAAAATTTAAGTATGTCAAAAAAATTTAATATTTTCTTAAAGATAAATGAAAAAAAAAAGATTTAAAAAACAGAAAAGTTTAAGATCTCTTAAGCAGGTTTTATTATGCACTCAATACTTGGTTGTGGCTCCTTTTGCACAAATTACTGCTTCAATGCAGCGTGGCATGGAGGCGATCAGCCTGTGGCACTGCTGAGGTGTTATTGAAGCCCAGGTTGCTTTGATAGTGGCCTTCAGCTTCTCTGTATCGTTTGTCAGATGTTACTAATCTTCCTCTTCACAATACTTCATAAATTATCTGTGAGGTTCAAGTCAGGCATGTTGGATGGCCAATCAAGCACAGTTATATCATGGTCAGCAAACCACTGGGAAGTGGTTTTGGCACTGTGGGCAGGTGCTAAAGTTCTGCTGCAAAATGAAATCAGCATCTCCATAAAGCTTGTCAGCAGATGGAAGCATAAAGTGCTCCAAAATCTCCTGGTAGATGGCTGCATTGACGTTGGACTTGATAAAACACAATGGACCAACACCAGCAGAAGTCACAGCACCCAAATCATCACTGACTTTGGAAACTTCACACTGGACTTCATGCAGCTTGGATTCTGTGCCTCTCCGTCTTCATCCAGACTCCAGACCCCAGGTGAAATGCCTCTGACGTTTTTTTTTTTTTTTTTGTAGTTTGGTTCTAGGAATGTGACAGGTGTAGCCCTTTTCCTGAAGATGTCTGAGTGTGGTGACTCATGATGTGCTGACTCCAGCTTCAGTCCAGTTCTTGTGAAGCTCTCCCAAGTTCTTGAATCAGCTTTTTTCTAACAATCTTCCCAAGGCTGTGGTCATCCCTGTTGCTTGTGAACCTTTTCCTACCAGTCAACTTTCTATGAATATATTTTGATACAGCACTCTGTGATGCTCAAAATGAATCAAATTAATCAAGCTAATAGCTTTGATCATGGTTATGATGCATCACATAAAGCACCCTCACCCCTTTAATTGTGCAAATACAAGGAAAAATACACTATAAACTCAATATGATTTTTTTTTTTGGCCAAACAAAGTCACTTGACAGTTTAGCCAGTACACTGATGTTTATTTTTAGTGACAATATCACTTTGCATTTATATCTAAAGGGAAATTAAAGAAAGGGTGCGCTAGATCTTACAGACACCTAGAGGAGGTGACTGTGTGATTTTCATTTCACAAAGCAACACATTTTATGAGTTATCTATAACAGTAATATAATGTAAATAAGTTCAATTACAAGCTTCTAATAATGTTACTACTAGAGATCCTTTGATGGGTTTGGAGAGGGGATAGTGGCCAGAAAAAAAAAAAAAAAAAAAAAAGTTTTATATTTTCTGTCTATACATCTGAGCTTCATCTTTTCTATCTGGGTTAATTTGAAAAAAAAAAAAAAAAAAAAATCTAATAGGATCTGGTTGCACAGCAACACATAGCAGCTTCTCTCCAGAGGCTTTCTAATCTGAGTGAGCTCAGTTCAGTTTGCCCATGGTGACTGCACCACAGGCATTATAACAGGCAGGAGAGCTGAGCCAGGAGATGTCAGGTCTGACGTCTGGTAAGCTTTGGGTTACTGTGGACAGTCCCGCCTCTCCACACTATTTCAGTGGGAATATTTTTTGGAGTAAGGTGTTTGTCTAAGATCAAAAAAAAAAAAAAAAAAAAAAAACACCTCACAAAACAGTTGAGCAGGTGGTTGGCCATCTGCTGAGGGAGCAAGGCAGACTTTGCAGTCTTGCAGAGATTGTGAAGAATCCCAATGGTACTGTGAGAGGGGTCGAGAGGGGTTTGATATCATTGTTAAAGCAACTAAAGGACATAAAAGTATAAAATCTTTGCAAAAAAAATGAAATAAAACTAAGATACAGATTGTGTTGCTCATACAAGAGAAAATTGTCCAATTAGGCATCATACCATCAGCAAAAACAACATTAATTTTCTGTAATTTAATGCTGTAAGGTAACAACAAAAGGTATAGTATTATTAAAATTTAGAAGATAATTTTATGACAACAAATTACTTGCTGCATACAAGTTTGCAACAGTCATAAGATCCTTCTGCTACAAAAGACGTTCTCATACCCTTTTCAAAGTGCACTAGTGAGAGTCCTCCCTCATCCAGGGTGGCACGAGAGACAAGACCCTCTCCTGAGATCATCAATAATATGAGGGTTATGTGCAGACGCCAATGACTGATAGGGAACGAAAATGTAGTAGATAGATGACACAAAGGAGCAGGGCTCCTTGACTGATGTTGCTACTTGAGCGGTGCGGGTTTTCTAATTATGTGATTTATGACCATCATTGCAGATTCAATGGCTCACTCTTTTCCAGACCACTCGGCTCTCCTCGCCTCCTTCTACCTTCTCGCTCTATTATTGCGGCATTTATCTGCCAAGAGGACATTTTAAGAGATCCTTTTAATTAACCATCTTACACACTCTCTAAGCCGGGTAACTGGTTATTCAGTGCAAATTAAGTTTTAAACAAGTGTGCATGGGTGCATACAAATGGGCGCCTTTTAAATGACGCTATCTCAAAAGTGAGATAACGATGAAAGCGGCAGTTCAGATTGTTGCGGTTTTAGGTTATCACAAGGAATTGTGGAGTCTCCTCTTTATTCCAGGCAGGCATCTCATCAAATTCACTCTTCCTGGGTGTAACATATTGATTAAAAAGGTGACAAAACACAGATGACTGGCGTACCTCCTCAGTGACAAGCTCTCACTCTGAAGCCATGCTGTAAGTGTGTGTCTCTGGCCTTTCAGCTTGGGCTTTTTACCACTACACAAATTCTACACATGCAGAATATGCATGAAATTGAGCAATGTTTCACTCCGACAAAGAGGATAAACTTTTTGACAAACTTTTTGATTGTTTTAAAACCCACAATCCTAACAATTCCTTTCACGGTTGCTGTTGCCAAAGACATTTTTTGTTTCTGCGCATATCCTGCTAAATGGTATTCTAAGAACAGACTGTTATTTAGACAAAATGAGAGATCTACAGAACATTTCAGACTTCACATTTTCCCACTCATTAAGTGACCATCACCCATGGCGATGCACTTTGGTGATGTGGTTGCCATAGTGAGCAGGGGAGAGGTTTGCAGCTTTTAGCTACAGAGTCAGGTCTGAGTGCATGGCCGATGACAGGTCAATCAGTTAGCGCAAATGAAAGAATTTCGCAAACAAGAGGCCCATTACAGTGAAGAGAATTACCTCAACGCAGTCTACCCTGTGGGGGTGCTGCCTACAATCTAGATTCCTTTCAATCACAGCTCATTACCCGGGTGCAAAAAATCCTGGGAGAAGATATTTTGCTCTCTTTCCCCTTTGAAGTCAAAAACGAATTCTGCAAACAATATGCTCCTCTCGCTAGATCCACATGACATGACTCGGTACCCAAAATGTCCAAAACACAGAGAAAACCTGTGAAAGATATCTATTAGCCAAAAAGATGTCGACTCAAATCACTTGACACTTAATTAAAGAAAGGTTAATTAGCTATAATGCACAAGCTCTCAAAACACGAGCCAGATGTACTCTGCAGACATAAATTTACAACATTAATGCCTATTAAAGGTGTCATATGATGTTGCTAAAAAGAACATTATTTTGTGTATTTGGTGTAATAAATGTTTTTGTGGTTTAAGGTTTTAAAAAACCCATTATTTTCCACAATGTACATTATTGTTTCTCCTCTATACCCCGCCTTCTGAAACACGTAGATTTTTACAAGGCTCATCGTTCTGAAAAGTGAGGTGTGCTGTGATTGTCCAGCTATCCAGTGCGCTGTGATTGGCCAAATGTTTCAAGTGTCTGATGGAAATGCTTTGCCCCTCAACATATACTGTTTTGACGTGTCCCGGTTGGGGGTTGCGGCAACCACATGTGACACTGGACCACGCCCATGAGGCCGTTTGACCGACATGTTTCGGGGCATGGAAATGTCACCATAATAATAGACAGGTGTGTAAAACTCTCAGACGTTACAGTATGTTAAAAATTCTATGCCACGAACTTTAAATATTTCACACACTTTGAAAATCCAGCATTTAGTTGATCCTGATAAGTGCTCATTGCCACCATTGTAAACACGATAGCTTTCTTTTTTTTGTGAGGGGGTTCGGCGTCTTTTTTTTGTGAGGGGGTTCGGCGTCATGGTATCTTTGTTTCTAGGCAGAACGTTAAACAATACAACACACGTCTCACGGAAATCCTGTATAATTCAACCAATAAATTGACGTCTTCAAAACTCCTGAAGTGTTTCCACTTTTTCTGTTCCATATGCATTAGACTTTCAGCCAACGGTCTATGGACGTGACGTCTGAGGCTAAGACTATGCTTTTGATGTCACAAACACAAATGATGGAGTGCACTTTGCCAATAGTTAAACTGAAAACATTAGCCAATTATTACATGTCATTTCAGAGTAGCTGCTTTCACGTTAAGAGAATACATTTTCTGAGGTGAATTTATAGGCCATTACTCCGGTCTTCAGTGCCACATGATTCTTCAGTAATCATTCAAATAAGCTGATTTGCTGCTCAAGAAACATTTTGTATTATTATAAATACTGAAAAGGTTGTGCTGCTTAATATTTTTGTTAAAATCATGTTTGTTTTTGTTTATTTTATTTTTTTAGTTTAGCATTTGAAATTTATAACAGTATAAAATAAATAAATACAATCAGTTGTACCATTGTAACTGTTTACTTCCATTTTGATCAATTTAATGTGTCGTTGCTGAAATAAATATTTAGCGTATGTAGTTTAACTAAAAAGGGGCAGGGAACAAAATCTTGTTCAAAGAGTATAAACAAAAACAAATAAATCAATCAATTTAAAAAAAAATATTGTTTTATTTATTATCCACTATAAGATATTAAAATCACTTTAAAAATGCAAATATATATATATGTAAATTAAATAGAGACAAATTCTCTGAACAACACACTATGTATGCATTTACATACAGAAGACTTAAAGTAACAAAAACAGTATCTTCAATCTAAAGGTTACTGAGAGTGTAGGAAATAGTTACAGTAAACTTAAAAAACAAAAAAAAAAGAAGAAGAAGAAACAAACCTTGATTTGCATGGGTTTGAAGTGGAATTCAGAAATATGAAAGTGTAACAAATGTGCCCATCCCAATCTAATCAGTGTGCTTGAAGGAAGCGGTTTGTATCAGGGTGGGCTGTAAGCTCACTGGAGCTGTGATAGATGAGGCGTACAGCTGGATCAAGGATGGGATGGGGTGGACAGAGACAGAATGAAGATGGAAAGGGGAGAGAAAAGATGAGGCGGTTGAAGGTAAGCCATACCTGTCCAAGGATCCCCCCCATCATGCTCCATATGGCTTGGCCCTCGGTCCTCAACTGGCCATTGACATTCTGCAGGTCCTCCAGAGACTCGCACAGCTGTGGCAGATAAAACCGCAGCAAGGCGAGAGATAAGATAAGAGAAGGACAAGTCGGGCAGCTCAGTCTATCAGCACACACACACACACACGGACGGACTAATGTGTACAAATTTAAAGGTGTACACAAATCTGAATGGCCAATACATGCATACGCTTACAGGGTGTTACAAAATTGACTGATTGATTTTAGGCAAACATCAGATGTTACACATCAAAACCCACCCATGCGAAATACAGCATTGCACTTCTTGCATCTGCATCTGTCTCTTTCACAAACACACACACATACACAGAGTTGTGCCATTTTGCCGTTTAGGGGCACTCTCAGCTCAAGAAAGTAGATAAGCGTCATGCAGGCATTTGATAAAGACGATGATGAGAGGAAACAGTGGAAGGTTATTATGGGTATGTGAAATGAAACTACAGAGAGCCGCCCCTTATCGCCACTGTCTGTGAAGATGAGGCTCCACGTGGAGCTTGAGCTAACATTTAAAACCGGCTCCTCTCTAGCACACACTCCAGATTAATACTGACAGCTCATAGGGACTAACACATTATAATGCAATTATTTATATAGTTACATATCATTCATTTTAATGGTGTTTACAAAAATTGTATTAATAACAAAGCTCAAGCCTATATGTACAGTGGCACTTTCTACAGTTCACCCAAAAATTATATGATTCTATCATTACATTTTTCTGATATTTTTAAGAAAACTGGGCTTTTTGGGCCCCATTTACTTTCATTGTAAACACACACACAAAAAAAAAAAAAATGTTTAAAATATGTTCTGTTGTGTTCCATTGGAGGTGGAAATGTTTCAGTTTCTAGTTGAATATTTAATGGCATATGCAAAAAATGTTGTAAATATTACATGGTTATGTTATAATAAAAAATAAAAAGCACAAACAACAATATATTGAGATATACTATTACTGTTGTATAAAATTACTCATATCTGTAACAGAAAATGTATTGTGGAGTCATCACCTAGCTACTGTGATAAACACCTAACACATTAGCTTGTTCTTATTGGTGACGCAAATGCACTGCAGTTATCAAAAATTCGATGTTAAAAATATCAAACCAAACAATCAAACCAACTATGTAGCATACTATGTAATTAAGGATTATTAGACATAATTTCCAAATGACTCAGGCCCTGCCTTAGACACAACTTTTGTGAATAAGCAGTCAGCTTTCCACAGATGTTGATTTTCATCGGGATCTCTTTCTGAGGCCGACGTCGTGCTAATGCATGTTGAGTGCCGTAATTAACAACACACACTCCATTAATACCGCTTAATACATGTGGTGCAGAAAGACTGGACGCCACATTAACTCCAACTTTCTCTCCTCCCTTTCATCGCTTTTTTCCTCATTGGGCCAGATGAGAAAACACCATCTACACAAATCTGCTTCACGAGATCATGTTTAAGAGGATTTAGGGTAAGAGGCAAATAAATAAAACAGCACAGAACATTAGTTGCTGTTATACCAGGGGTTTTGAACATGTAATTGTAATTTATTATTATTACTATTATATATATATATATATATTAGGGGTGTAACGGTTCACAAAATTCACGGTTCGGTTCGATACGATACACTGATGTCACGGTTCGGTTCGGTTCGGTTCGATACGTTTTAGATACAGCAAAATGTAAAAACATCTCAACTTTTCAGAATGCCGCAAGCGCACCGCGGGTCATGTGACAAGAACTAACCAATCAGCTTCATCCTTTCCCGTAACAACGTTGAGAGCTCAGCCAAGATGAAGGATCAGCTGATCATAGTTGTATATGGATTGCAATTTTGAAATAAATTTAGTAGCAGAGCTACTGCAAGCGATTTTTAAAGCTGCAAATCCATTTATCCTTCGCTGAAATTTCCGCGTCTCATGGAGAGAGCACGTCATTGTTGCTTAGCAAAGACAGACGCCTCATGAGCGCTTCTGCCCAAGCGCTTTGGAAAGGAGGAGAAAGACGCGCTTAGCGTTTTCCATGCGTTTTTAGGCACGATATGTGAACGGCCCCTAAGGCGCTCGCTCACTCAGCACGCGCTGAAGGCTCGTTGCAAAATGTCGAATGCCTTTAACAGACCAGAAATATAAGATCCTAAAATAACCAACAGGTCTGGTGTTTGGGTTGGATTCCCTGTAAGCTATAGTGTCTAAATGATGCAGGGATAGTTTGCTGCGTGCATGTTTCTCCTTTTTTTCGTCTTTTCCCAGATAGTACTGACGCATATATCCCAGATATTCCCGCTGGTGTTTTTTTTTTTTTTTTTTTATTCCCGCTGGTGTACCCTGTCATGTTGCAGATGCGACATACCGTTGTTTTTTTATCCACCACTCTCTTGCCATCACCATTATAGCTTAAAGGGAATCCAAAGTGCACCCAAACACCAGACCTGTTGGTTATTGGAGGATCTTCTCATTTCTAGTCTGTTAAACGCATTGGCTATTTTGCAACGAGCCTTCAGCGCGTACTGAGTGAGCGAGCGCCTGCTGAGTAGCCTAACATAAACATATAAGATGGTGTTTTTTTCTTCTTCGGGAGTGTCAGGGGCGTTGCCTGTTACGTTGTTTGGGTTATTGGGCTACCTTGTTGAACGCCTATCATTATATTTCTCTCTCTCTCTCTTTTTTTTTTTTTTCAAATATAATTAATTACTCCAACGAACCGTTCGGTATACATAATGCGTACCTCGTACCGAACCGAAAGCGTCGTACCGAACGGTTCAATACGAATACGCGTATCGTTACACCCCTAATATATATATATATATATATATATATATATATATATATATATATATATATATACATACATACATACATACATACATACATACATACATATATTTTTTTTTTTTTTTTTTTTTTTTTTTTAATTAGCATTTACATTTTTGTTAGTTTAATTGTTCATAGATATATTTGTATTTTTATGGTTAGTTTTTTTTGGAACTTTAGTTGGTTGGTTTGCACCATGTTTTTAAATTTCCTTTCTTCATACTCTTTCTTTTTTGCATCAGTGGAAGATCAGTGTTTTTTTTGCTTTTGTTAATTGTTCAATGTTTTTGTTTAAAAAAAAAAACTAAAATTTCAATTAAAGTTAAAATGAAAATTAAAAACAAGTGTCAAATTATTAATTCAAATTATTGATAAATACTACAATAATATACAAATAATACTAAAATGACACCGTTACCATTTCCATTTGTAACTTCACTTTCATTTTCAGTCTTCTGTAAAATTTTTAGTTAGCAAATATATTCACTTCTAGTTTTCATTATCTAATTTTTTGCTAACAAAAATAACCATGCGTTATACAAGATTCCTGCTTTTTTTTTTCTTCTCTGCAGTTGGTTTAACAAAGTAGCTTGAAAGGAGACTTTCACAGTTGAATAGTAAATAATAATTGGTATTATTTAGTAGCTGTTCAGGAGCTTTTTTTCACATGCTTCTTGGATTAATATTCCAGCATTATTTTCTGGTGTGTGTGCCTCTGCTTAAGCACCAATGGCCAAAACAAATGTGCGACTACGGACAAGAGCTATTGTACTAAACAGATGCTAGTGAGAGCCTGGAGTGTCAACAGTAGACGGACCTTGTTGTACTCCACGTGCAGTTTCTCCTGCTCACTCTCCAGCTTGTCTTTAAGGTTCTTCTGCTCCACGATATTATCCTGGATCTGAATCATCCTCATGTTCCGCTCTGAATACCAACAGACACAAACAAATCGATACTGAGATTGCTATCAGAGTACAGAAAAAAGTATATCAAAGGAAGATTGAGGGAGAAAGTACAAAAAAAAGAGCAATGTTAAGAGAAAAAGTGTGCTGATAGAGGATAAGGCCTCCTGCTGGAACCTAATGGAGTGTGTGCCCAAGGTTACTCCACACATCTGCTCTTTACATCACTCATTTGGAGGGCATGTGCCTAGCTGCAAGGCTACAGAGCGGGATGCATGTCTTGCGCTCACTGTCTGAACTGCCTGCTGTTCTGTTTCAGGCAGATTCATGTATGTTAGGGACAGTAAGTCATGTGCTACAAATCCATCAATGCTTGTTTTAGCCAAAAAAATAAAATAAAAAAACAGCAGCAAAACATATTATTATAACTGGGTAGATAAATGCTGAACCTCAAAAAATATCTCGTAGACCTGATGTGTTACCAGCGTCAAAGACACTGTGGACAGCTGACAAAATTGTGACATGTTTTTAAGTCTTGCCAAATTTAATCTTTCAAGTGATTTTAAATATTTCAAGTGCAAAAAGGAGCAAAAGAGAGCTGTGACAAATAAGAGTTCTCTTTCACATCTTTATATGCTTGAACAAACACACACACACACACAATAAACTATAACAAAATGCTCCTCTTTGCAGGTATCCTCAAACAATGTAGTTTATTTTTTTAAAGTGAAAGTCAATAGTTGAGAAAGAATCCCCATGTGTATCAGTACATTGGATGTGTGCATTAGGCCATAATGTAGCTGCTGCTGTCTGTATAATAAATGATAATCAAGCAACAAAAGACAAAGAGAAAATCACTCCGCGCTGCTGACCGAATAATGTTTGTTTAAAAAAGCATTCATCTATATAGTGAAGACTGCAGTGTTTTTACATTAGTACATTTCTGTCATATGTTTTGTGTGAACTACTTTATATTAGTTAAACTAGGTTTCGCTGTGGTACCAAAATTGGAATACAGAACTGTGAAATTTGAGTACTGTTCCAAACCACCTACCTAGGTAGTAGTTAACGAAGTCTGCCGTGAGGGCAGGCTGCTTATGTTTACGCCGTCCGTCCACGCTTGCGCTGGTATCGGATGTGTCCACAGGGAAGATGTCTGTGCTGATACCCATGAGCTCGGCTTTACGCATCAGCTTACGGATGGCTGAAGCACTAGAGGTGAGCGGCCGGGGAAGCTTCTCTCGGGGCACCCACGCCTGCGGCCGAGTGTTTCGAGACAGCTCTGCTTTCGCTCTGTACTGCTGAAGCCGCGTGGTTATTCGAGCCTAGAGGTTGGGAAAATCACAGGCATTCAAAAACTAATGATGACTGATCTTGACTGTCTGATGTATGGAAGGCAATGTCTGCCTCAGAGTAAAGCGGACCTGAGATTCAGGTGTGAGCTGCTTCTCCCTTTCCTGCAAAGACACTTTGCAGTAGGACTGCAGGGCCAGGTAATTCTTCCTTTTCCATTTCCTGTCAAAGCGGTCTGCATGCTGCTTGCAGTAGGCAAAGAATGGATCGGCAATGTCCTGTGGGTATAAGTGGATCATGACTTTAAATACAGGCATAAAGAAAAATTAGTCATGAATGACGTCATTAATAATCTCTTTTATATTATGTTTTATTAACAATATAAAATGGACGGGTCCAATTAAAATTCTGACTGGATGAAATGCATACAATACAAAGCCATTGTAAAATGGTGATAAACACAAATCTGTTTTAAGGCAGCAAGCTAATAGACTGCTTGACAAATGACACAGTATATAGAGTATATACAGAAACACAGCCTCTCAAAACTAATTGTTTTCTTACCAAGTACCCTTTGGTAAATAAAGCGATGTTACATTTTATTATATAAAACTGATGATCAGCCTGGCCTATAACATCAAGTTTAGAGCATCATATTAATGCATTTTCATAATTTATGATACCTATCAAAAGTTTGGAGTCAGATTTTTCAGGGTTTTTTTTATTATTTCGTTCCAAACCCATAAAAGCTTCATTCGTGTTCGGAACACAAATCAAGATGTTTTGGATGAAAACTGGTAGGCTTGTCCCATAGAATGTCAAATAAATAACAGTGTCAAGGTCCAGGAAAGTATGAAAAAGCATCGTCAGAATAGTCCGTAAAGATTCAAACGTAACGTTATGAAGCAATGAGAATACTTTTTTGTACACAAAGAAAACTAAAATAATGACTTTATTCAACAATGTCTCTCCAAATAAACATAGCGCCATTTTGGCAATGTGTACAAAAGGTATTCTCGTCGCTTCATAACGTTACAGTTGAATCAATGATGGCAGATGGACTATTCTGACAATGCTTTACATACTTTCCTGGACCTTGACACTGTTATTTATTGGCAGTGTATGGGACCGTCTCAAGCCTACCGGTTTTCATCCAAAATATCTTAAATTGTGTTCCGAAGACAAAAACAAAGCCTTTACGGGGTTTGGAACGACATGGGGGTAAGTGATTAATGACAAAAAATTCATTTTGGGATGGAGTATCCCTTTAATTTCGTTTTTTTGAATAAAATGTAACATAATTAGCAGACCCTCTTCAGTATGGCTGTGGATCAATTCGCTCCTGCTGAAGACCCTGCTCTAAACAAACACTGGTCAACCTGTGTGTTCGAGACTGATTGTTAATTCGGCAATTCCTCAAATAACCAATAAACAGAAAGACACCCGAAATAACAACAAACACAAGAAAAGCAGTTCTGTTGATCAAAAGACGCAGATGTCTTGCAAAGTCAGTATTATTAAAAAAATCTACTGATGTCTATCTAACGTGTCGTCTGAAAGCATGTAAAAACAAAACATTGGATGTGGTGCAATACACAGTGTTTAATCTACTTCTTAAAATTTACACAACTTGGAGGAAGGTGAGAGAAGGGCTGAAGTCCTTAAGAACAATCTCTCAGCGATTTGATTAAGGTTATTTCAAGATCTTTCCCTTCATCTTCAAATACCTCATTATTGTTAACGTGACTATTGTTGCAGGGGCTTGTGTGCTCAGACACCAGATAATTCTAATGTACATTTTGATTATAGGAGAAACGGGAGTATCTTCTGAAATACAGGTTCATGCTTTCTCACTGTTGGGATAATGATGCCAAATTCTCCAGATTTTTATAGTCCATCGGTGCCTGCGCATTCCCTGATAGCTGTGATAAATAGCCATTCACAAACGGCCTGTAAAAATTCCCCTCCCTTTAAAAGGACAAGTACATTTTGCAGAGAATGTGGGAGCTGATGCTGGGGGGCAAGACAATGACTGATGTGAGGCTGGTGGGATTTTTCCAGGAATGGAAAGGCACTGAAGTTCTGCCTTTCTCAGAAACAGCCTTCTATGGAAGGGGAGGGAACCTTAGACAATGACAGCCTATTTCAGCAGTTTCAAATCTCTGCAGCTGAGACGTTAGCAGCAAGTTTCTCTAGCTGAGCTCACATCTCCTCTTCACAAGCATAACATTCCACCCCCCTCCCTTGAGGGCAGATAGAAGCACAACCATTTTCTGTCATCCACAGAATCATTTAGGCTTAAGGTGTCTCGCTGGATGCTATCAGCCCACTCACCTGTTGATATGAGGCGCTTTGCACAGCTGACTGGATTAAGTGGATTGCAGTGAGTAGGCACTTTTCGCCAGTGTTTATCTGCGCTGAACACCACCATCATATGCTTCTCTAATATGGACTGCATATTTTAACCACGAGGCTGATCATCTGTGAGCTTGGCCTGGGCTGGGAATTTATTCAACTGGATGACCTCGTGCTCTGAGCCCTCTTTCTACGCTTACAGGTATCAGTTAGATAAACTCCAGCATTTAATAAAGATCAAACGTGCATGTGAAAAAGGTGTTGACAGAGAATCGGTATCTTCCTAAAGGTACAGTTCACCAAAAAACATACTCTCCCTCAGGCCATCTCAGATGTAGATGAGTTTGTTTCACTGGAACAGATGTGGAGAGATTTAGAATGCCATACCTTGCTCACCAGTGAATCCTCTGCAGTGAATGGGTGCCATTCGAATTAGAGAAAACAGCTGATAAAAAAGTGACATAATCCACAAGTAACCTGCACGACTCCAGTCCATCAATTAACATCTTTAGAAGCCAGAAACTGCATGTTTGTAAGAAACAATTCATTTTAGACTGTTGATTCTGGCCAAAAGGACAGTCTGTTATACATAATAATGCTTCCTCCTGTGAAAAAGTCCATCCGCTGTTGTCCTCTCACATCACTATCCATCAAGACATTTGCACAAGATGTAAATTGATGGACTGGAGTAGTGTGGATTACTTGAGGATTATTGTAATGTTTTTATCAGCTGTTCTGACTCTCATTCTAACGGCACCCATTCACTGCAGAGTATCCACTGGGGAGCAGTTGTGGTATGGCTAAAATTCTCCAAATTTTTTGAGAAACTTTCCTACCGCATACAAGTCAAATGGTACATTTTTATGACATCTTCATGATGATTTTGTTATTTTAGAGCTTGGAAAACCCAGTCTTCATCCATTTTCATAACCGTAAAAAGAAATATCCAGAATATAATAAAAAAAAAAAAAAAAAAAGCACAGTCCAATAGAATCGAACAAATGTGGGTATGAAGTAAAAAACAAAAATCAGTATTTGTGTTTAAATGGATTTGAGAAAAAAAATATACATATAATTAATAAATAAATAAATAAATACTTTTTTTTTTTTTTTTTTTTTTTGAAAATGGTGAATGAGAGCTGGAATGTTAAAAGCATGCCACTAAACATTAAGAATCTGGCATCACAACAGCGCGACTGTGGGGAAGTTGGAGAAAAACATCAAATAACTCAGATCAAAGAGGATGAGCACACACTTGCCTCTTCTGCAGCAGCTTCAGACAGCAGCCCTTCTCGTTGAGCACATGTAACGTGGAAGAACGAGCGGCACATTCCAGCATCACAGCTGATGCAAACACCTGTGCGAGCAAAGCGTGCATCCTCGCACAAACTGCACTCCTGTAAACCATTAACAGGCTATTGTGACAACAGCAAATGACAGAAAACTTAAGTACTAAGAAAAAAATGACGGAAAACTTTTGAGCATTTGTTGACTTCACATATTATTACTTTCCTACTAGAGATTGGGGATTATTTCTATTTTTACAGTCAAGAAAGAAAGGTAAACTGAAAGCTGATTGTGTAACAAGGCTTGGATATGGAACAAATATCTTTAACCACCTTTATAACAATCCCACATTCATTTACTGTATAGTTCTATGTTAAAGATAAGGTGGACACTGAGTCTCTAAAAGCCCATTTGACTTTCTCCAATTACGGAGTTCAAAATTAAAATAATAATAGGCTTTCTCTAGGAGTAATTTCTTTTCACATGTACAGCACAAACCATTAAAGAAAGCCTTTCAGGTGCTTCTAAAGCAATTTGCTTCCCAGTAAAAGGAACCTCTTCTGACTTACTGACACATAAAATAATGTCAGATAGAGTAAATGTCAAAATGTCTACAGTCGACAGAAATTCTTGGGAGGGAAGTGAAAGACGCCCTTTGCTCAAAGAAGGAAGTCAGCACTTCACATTTTTTATCAGGAATTTATTTAGTTTTTAAAATAGTGTCAAAAAAAAAGTTTTTTTTTAAGCAATTTAAATTTGTTTGAATAATATCTAGGATGCATGAATTAATCCGTGATTTTATTGATTGTTTTCATTTCATGTTCATTTCTGTTTTCTTAATAAAAATGTGTACATATTATACAGTGAAACCTACACTACCATACAAATACACTACCAGTGAAGTTTCTTATTTATATAAATATTAATTCATACTTTTATTCAGCAAGGGTGGATTAAATTGATCAAAAGTGTCAGTGAACTCATTTATAATGTTACGAAACATTTCCATTTCAAATGAAAGCTGTTCTTTAGGACTTTTTTTAAAAAATGTTTGAAAAACAGCTACTAGGTTTCTTGAATGTTTCAGAATATTTCTTCAGCACTAAATCAGCATATTAGAATGATTTCTGAAAGATCATTTGACACTGAAGACAGCTTACCCTAATATCACATAACCATTAAAATAGTTTTAAGTTGCAAAATATAAAAATATTACTACAACTTAAAGTTCTGTTTTTACTGTATTTCTATTCAAATAAATGCAGTCATGGTGAGTGTAAGTGTTATGTATATTTCATAACATTTTAGAATTTCACAGTATGGTGTATTTTGCAGCAGAAGAAAGAAATTACATAAATGTTCAGTATAGGTCTTCAAACCCTGCTCCTGGGGACCCACAGCCCTCTGACTTTTCAAGTGATCCTGAAGACCTTGATTAGCTGGTTATTGTTATTTTAATACATTTTTTTAACTGTACGTCATTAGTAACTTCGGATACTTGCCTTTGCTCCATACTTTGAGTAGTTCATCTCTGTGAGTGTCACAGGCCGCAGCTTGTCAATATCTCCAAATGCGACCCCTGGAACATAAAGGGCACACACCACGTGCACCCACCTTCAGCAGAACAAAGCAAAGTTGAGCATTCATCCATAATATCTAATTTTACAGTTTTCATAGTATAAGGCCAGTTCCTTATTCAATTCATGGACTGAATAACAAATCATATGATTGTAATAGCATTAATTCACAGGTCCATTGTTAGCAGAACAAAGCAGCATCTAGTTAATGGACTACTATTCACTATTCCTTCAATAACTACTTTAATCCTTAAGCCATTGAGAAGAGGAAATACTCAAGTTACAGGTCCAAATGTACCCTTAACTTGGCCATTTGGTGTGACAGAATTTCAAATGCAGACTTTAGGAAGGAGAATCCGAAGTCCAATATAAAGATATCCATCTTTGGTAAGCGCACGCTCCACACTTTAATTTGCTGTGTTTTTCATGCTCTAGTGAAGTAGTAAATTTGGGTGCAGGCGGGCTGAGGAGCACTATCAGTGATAACGTGGCTTGAGTCTTCACGCTTCAGACGACTGTCTCTTCCTCTTCCGCTCCCTCTCTCTCAGCCCCATCCCTCCCTCCTAGCCAAATCCACCACTTCTTCTCTCCTTCACTCATCCTGCACATGCCTGCGCCTCTTCAAGTATTTCACTTATTTGGCATTTTTCCAGAATCTTAGCTCAGAGGTTGGCATAAAACTTTAAATGGATATACAACGATTAATGGAGTAACTCAAACAAGGAAAGGTGTGACGGGGATGGCTGTGCCTTTAATGAGCGTGCTAATGATAATAAATGTAATATCAGACCGAGCATCGGTTAAAACTCACCTCCCCGCATCAGTTTCTTTGAAGATGCCGTCCTGACTGGGACAGAGCTCGCAGCTGGGCGTGACGCCATTCTTGCACGCGTCACAGAACCACGGTTCTGTCGAGTTCTCCGAGGCCGAGCTCATGATCGAGTCACTTTCACCATCGACACCATAACAACCTGAGAGAGAAAAATAAATAAATATCAATCTGAATGAATGAAATTAATGTTGAGTATTTAATTTTACTGAGGGCTCAGTTCTTCTTGTACGGTTGTTGCAAAATAACCCAATCGCAAACACTGAATCTGTGAAGTACATGCATAAATATGCATATACAAATGTTCAAATATTGAAAACATGTGTGCCTCTTAATATTTATTTATTTATTTATTCAAGGACTCTTTGATGAATAGATTTATTTAAAAATAGAACTGTTCTGATGTATTGATAAACTAAATATAGTTTGTTTGTTTCTTTTTTCTTTCCTCAAAATTTTCTTAAATTAAATGTCAAGATACAACGTAATGTTAACTGGTTGGCATAGTCGAGGCTGTTTTGAAATAGCAATAATGACTTCACCATGGAAGCATCAATAAGACAAAAGAAAAAAAAGGCATCTAGAGCACAGAATGCCTTTGTAGCTAAACTTTTTCCAGACAAAGCTAATAATAAGGCCATTTGATCAAATGCTAGCATCACAAGTCAAAGATGGAGGCACTGGGCCAGCAAAAGCATTTCAAATGCTTTCCCCTTAATTTCCTCAGGTTGCCAAGACAATTACTGTGCTGATCAGGTTACCATGACGCCTATTACACTCAGCAAACGTGCTCCTTGCCACCAAAGTGCAGCAATAGGCTCCTTCTCAACACTGCAGAGATAACGTTCCTGTTCCTAATACAGCAAACCCAGCCCCCGGGCATTGGAGAAATGGAGAGAGAGACAAGCAAATAAAAGTTTGGGTACTTTGCATACTCACCACAAAAGCCCCAAACAGCAAAATGTGCAGTGAATGCTTAAGCATGGCTTTTCTCTGAGTTCCAACCAGCAGGCTGTAGTGATAAACACAGCAGAACTTGGGAGTGGTCGGTATTAAAGCTAAGGGGAACAATTTAGGTGTGCAATTTCGTAAAGTAAAATATGTTGAGCTGGACAATTTATGTTTGCCAGAATCGTCCTGGTCAAAGGTAACCTAAGTGGATGTGAAAACCACACAGCATCTCTCACCAGTGGAAACAAATATTAGGCTTTCATGTTCTCACCATGCAGTCTTTTTGAACCAAGTTGTAATGGGTCCCATTATGAAGCCCAGCCTGACGTTTATTTTCTTAAAGAAAGGTATTATGGGAACACTGCTGGCAACAGTTGGGTGCATACTTCTGACTGGGCTTTGAACCATAGGGCTGGAGCTCGCAATGATCAGTTTGCTGGTTTAATGGACTTACTGCTGAACCGTCAGGCAAATCTCAGATGTTCCTTTTGAACTCAGATACAAAGCTGGACCTGCTAAGCCAGAGGGCGCTGGCTAATATGAGCTAAACTGGGAAAAAGTGATGACTATAGAACAGTGTCATAATCCCTGAGGAGAAGATTATCCTTGTCAGAAATGAGGAGCTTGGCAGTTAAAGAGCGACCTGGGGAACGGTGGTGACAAAATCAAGAGGAACACTTTTAAGATTTAATGGAGGTTTGGCACACAACCAAAAAAAAAAAAAAAAAAAGAAATTGTGTGGCTATGCTATACTTGTGGCTATAAACAATATTTTAAAGTGTATTGCCCAACTCTGTTCTGTTTATTCTATTAAAAAAAAAAAAAAAAAAAACATTATTTCCAGGGGTAATTAATAATTACAATTTTTAATCCATATTGAAACCAGAACATTCCTTTAATATGATGTCCTTTGACTCTTTCTGTCTTTGTCAAATGATTAATGAGTTAACGTTCACCGCAGCGATGTATTTCAATTATATTCACTCTGTTTCTTCCCTAAATGCTAACATTTTTCATCCAGGATGAAGTGTAGATTTCTTCAATGGCTCAGATATTAGCCAAGTCAGCATGCAAAGCAGGAGCACAGAGAGGAACAACAGAAGCGGGTCGGGGGGCACAGGAATGAATAGGGCCAATTAGAGCCCACAGACATGGTAAAGGAGAAATAGAGAGAGGGGAAAAAAGATGAGGTAAAAGCTACGAACGGCAACTGCCTTGATGTAAACCAGCAAAACAGATTCACAGTTACTAAAAAAAAGCCTTTTGAAAACCAGCACTCTCTCTTACACAAAACAATACCATGATTTTCATAACCAGCAATGCATGGAATAAATAATTTCCTCATTAAGAGGCGAGTGAAAAGAAATAAAATTAAACACATGCAAGTGGAAAAAAAAAGAAAAAAAAATTCTAGTTTCTATCAAACCAGATAACATTTTAATTGAATACTTGTATTCTGTGAAGCTGGGATGAAACCAATGGGATGCAGCAAGGCACCTTTTTAAGAACAAAGGCTTGAATTTGCTTAATAAATTGGTTTTATTCAGCTGTGTTTTAACTGTTTTGTACCAATAGTCAATGAAAGTCCAAATTGTTTTCACTACTCCTGCATGTAGCCTAGCTATTGAACACATTACATACTTTCCTTCTGCATATTATAAAAAAATAACATTTCCAGACTTTCATTCCTTTACAATATTTTTACAAACAGATAACTTTTATTTAAACTAAATCAAACTATACAGGTCTATAAGTGAAGGAACAACCATCGCTGAAACACCCCGGGGTTAACAGAATTTCTAAAGAACACAATGGTACAATGTTTTTAGGTCCTCTTCACATCCTTTCCAATGGATTCAAGTCAGGACTTTACCTGGACAACTTTAAGACTTTAAAAAGGATTAATTTTAGTGATTTAGATGCGATCTGAATTCTGTGTTTTGAATAATTATCCTCCAGCACCAACCAATTAAACTTTACCTTCAGGTCACACAGATGGTTAGATATTCTCAGTTTGACTATTTTGAGACATTGCGACTCATTCCAAGAACAGCTTACTCCAGCCAAGAACCACTAGGCCTAAAGTGTCATTTTAACACTTTGGTACCTTGTAAACCCACAGGCACACCACCTGAGGCAGAGACTGCCACAACCCAGCCTAGGGTCACATGCCTTGCATCATACAATCCTCCATGAAGGCAAGCTGAAACTTCGACAGGAAGCAAGAGAACAGCACTTATATTCTGAGGACTGGAAGATCAAACAGAGCAAGGGAGAAACATGTTTTTAACCTTGAGCAAAATACTTAACCTGAAATAATTTAGCAATTACCCATCTGTACAAAAGGATAATGTGAGCTCTTCTGTGAAGCTCTTCTCTTCTGCACCAGTGTGAAAATACAAACTGCAAAGGGGTTTCAATGCATCCTGCTACACTCCACACAGCAAATACCTTCAAGCAAATCTGTTTAACTTCTGATGAGAAGCCTATTTATAAAACGAGGCAGTTCAGCACACAAAGCCTCTCACAGTGTTCCCAAAACATAGACCCATCACAAAAACTGTCATAACACAACATGAAATAAATGGGAAAAACAAAGCCATTATTCCTGTATCAAAATACAAAGCTTAAAGCACAAGACAGACTAGTCTCCGATCATTTGTTTTTGTCTGGTTTGCACTAGACCAAGTTTTAAAGGGATAATTCACCCAAAAAATAACATTCTTTCATTAATCACTCACCCTCATGTTGTCCCAAAACCGTAAAACATTTGTCCGTCGTATTAAATTATGATATTTTTGATGAAATCCAAGAGCTTTCTGACCCTGCATAGACGGCAATGTAACTAACATTTTCAAGTCCAGTAAGGTAGTAAAGACGTTGTTAAAACAGTCAGTGTGGTTCAACCGTAACGTTATGAAACTAAAATAATACTTTCTGTGTGCAAAGAAAACAAAAATAAGGACTTTTATTCAACAATTGTGTGCGTACAGGAGAGTAACATGACGCATCAGTCTGGTTGAATTCATCGTCCTTAAGTTTCACATTATTTTACAAATGAATATACGTCAGGAATTAAATAGATATGGATAACATAATGAACAAATAATTCAGTGAAAATGATAGTCATTATAACATTCAACATTAAGTATTTAGAATGATTAAAATGCATCAGTGCATTATTACACCCCTAATGGACACATGCTTATTTTAGTAAATATGAAACGAGCATATTGGATATGCAAGTTGGACTTAACTGAAAACTTACTCAAGACTAAGTGAGACAAAGCAGAAGATAACATAAAAAAAAATACAAAATAAAAATCCTATGAGGACTAAATTTGATCAAAAGAAAAAAAAAGGCATTTAAGCAAGTAACCAACTTAAATTAATTGCACTTGTTTGGGGAAATAATTAACTTTACGGTCCAGAACTCATTAGGGTCTTACTGAAATCAATACCAGCAGCTTGGTAATTGGTGTTCCAATGAGTGCAAAGCCATTAGTGAACGATGTGATGCTTTTTACTGGGGAACGGTTTTAATAAACTCACTCCACTGAATGACAGTGTCGACCATTACAACACAGCCGGGAAAATTCCTCTTTTTGTTTTAATGAACTACTAAAGGACATAAAAACAACAAACAAGTAGGAGGCGGAAAACAAGGATTCATAATTAGCTTGAATAGCCATTGCAGACCAGACCAAGTATGGTGAGGAGCACCTCTTTTAACACTTCTCGGGTAATGACGAGCGTGCAAATTGAGCGCATTAGAGTTAGATGCTAATCAAAAGCATTGTGCGAGCGCTAGTTTGAGCTCAGACGGGAACAAAGTGTCAACTACTGGAACCAAGAGGCTCCGGTATTGCTCTCTGCTCTTATTGAAGATGAGTCTCCATCACTTTTCTCTGATAGAGTCTTTCCCTTTAAAGTTTATGCGAGGCCATATGCGAGGTCAAAGCCTCCACAGACTGCCGAGTTCAGAGTCAAGCTGTGAGACACTTGTGTGCATCTAAGGATGACAGCTTGTCTCTTATCTTCGGTGCTGCTCTTGTGGCCCCATTGCTCCAATACTTTATCATTCAATTTTTCCTGGACCCTTACCAAGAACATTTCCAAATCTTGCTGCCGAGTGGAGTTATCCAAATACTGCAACGTTAAGCAAAACTGCCATTTGAACTTTGGCTCTGTAAATAGGCAGATTAGAATCTAAATCCTTTGTTTCAGCAGCCACCCATGCACCCCACAGTTTGAGACGTGACATCCCATTTTTTACTGCGCCAGACTGTAGAAAATAAGTCTTTTCAATGCTTTTCAAAAGCTCTACGGCTGACCCAAAATAGCTGACATGAGGAAAGAATGACCGATCCCTGGTCTGGGATGATGGTCTGAATGTGAAGAGCATTACAGAAACTGCACCTTATTCAGTGGCACTTGTCTAAAGGTCACCTTTTCAAACTAGTGCACAAATATCAAGCGAGCATCTGTGACACAGTCAGCCATGAGGGCCGCCCCACCTCCTGGACCAATCATGCCCTCTCCCACTGGGAATACTGGTACCATGGAGCAGCTGGTACTAGCAGGTGGCAAGCGACTAACCCAGGTCAAGAATTTTGCTCTAAAACAGCTGTCCAACCCCTTGGAAGCTGCTGCCACTCTCTGTACTGATATGATCTATAGGAAAATATCATTCAAGTAGATATTGGATCAGTTAGACTGGTGACTAGGGATAGTTCAGCCAGAATTTTTTTTTTTTTTTTGTCAAATCTGTATTTCTTTTTTATGGAACACAAGAGTGTTTTTGGTCCATATAATGGATATCACTGGTCACCAAACACTTCATTTGGTTACCAACATTGTACAATATATATATTTTTTGTGTGTTTCAAAGAAAGAAAGAAAAGCCATGCAGGTTTGAAACAACATGACAGTAGGTGAACATTATTTTTTTTTTTTGGCTTACCTTTCCTCTAACCTTACCTATATATAAAGCATTTGAATAACAGCACTTAAGTATTTACCATATTACTAAATGCAGGATGTAAGATTATACAGAGAAAATGGCAAGGCTCACAATACTCTCTTACCTACTTCCTTATTATTGCCATCTTCAAAATATTACAATCACTTTACTTTCACAATCTTTGACAATCATTGAGCTTAAAAATAATGACTTGATTGCTGGGCAGTAAAAAAAAAATAAAATAAAAAAAATTACGATGCAATTATCTCATCAACCAATCACATGGCAGTTGCTTCAATGCATTTAGGGATGTGGTCCTGGTCAAGACAATCTCCTGAACTCCAAACTGAATGCCAGAATGGGAAAGAAAGGTGATTTAAGCAATTTTGAGCGTGGCATGGTTGTTGGTGCCAGATGGGCCGGTCTGAGTATTTCACAATCTGCTCAGTTACTGGGATTTTCACGCACAACCATTTCTAGGGTTTACAAAGAATGGTGTGAAAGGGAAAAACATCTAGTATGCGGCAGTCAAGTGGGCAAAAATGCCTTGTTGGTGCTAGAGGAGAATGGGCCAACTGATTCAAGCTGATAGAAGACAACTTTGACTGAAATAACCACTCATTACAACTGAGGTATGCAGCAAAGCATTTGTGAAGCCACAACACGCACAACCTTGAGGCTGATGGGCTACAATTGCAGAAAACCCCACTGGGTACCACTCATCTCCACTACAAATAGAAAAAGAGGCTACAATTTGCATGAGCTCAACAAAATTGGACAGTTGAAGACTGGAAAAGTGTTGCCTGGTCTGATGAGTCTCTGATGATTTCTGTTGAGACATTCAGATGACAGAGTCAGAATTTGGCTTTAACAGATTGAGAACATGGATCCATCATGCCTTGTTACCACTGTGCAGGCTGCTGGTCGTGGTGTAATGGTGTGGGCGATGTTTTCTTTCTTAGTGCCAATTAGGCATCGTTTAAATGCCACGGCCTACCTGAGCATTGTTTCTGACCATGTCCATCCCTTTATGATCACCATGTACCCATCCTCTGATGGCTACTTCCAGCATGATAATGCACCATGTCACAAAGCTTGAATCATTTCAAATTGGTTTATTGAACATGACACGGAGTCCACTGTAATAAAATGGCATCCACAGTCACCAGATCTCAACCCAATAGAGCATCTTTGGGATGTGGTGGAACGGGAGCTTCGTGTCCTGGATGTGCATCCCACAAATCTCCATCAACTGCAAGATGCTATCATCAATATGGGCCAACATTTCTAAAGAATGCTTTCAGCACCCTGTTGAATCAATGCCACGTAGAATTAAGGCAGTTCTGAAGGCAAAAGGGGGTCAAACACAGTTTTAGTATGGTGTTCCTAATAATCCTTTAGGTGAGTGTATATAACCAATAATACCAAATTCTTATCATTATACCAAATTCTTCTGAATCCAAATGTATCTTTCTTATTGGAATAATTATAATATCATTATGTGGTATATAAAAAAATAAATAAAACAACAACAAAAAAATGCATGAAAAGGCAAGTACAAAGCAGCTACAGCATGATACGTGTCTTCTTTACTATTAAATTAATGGTACCATGATGTGAAGTATTGATCATGCCACTTTTAAAAGTCCTCAAATACTCCCACAACAGGACTGACAAAACAAGAAGAAGAGAGTGAGAGGAGGAGGACTGCTACATAGGCCTTACTGCATTTTATACTTTCTATTTCACTCCTGAAGAGGAGAGCAAGAGACTTTGTGTGTGTATGAATCTGAGAAGTGTGTGGCTCTGAGCGCTGACACTGCAACACTGCTCTTGGCCCAGTAAAGACTCCTGGATGCTTCAAGGTTGCCCTCTGATTCAGCGGCGCTAGGTTATGAAGTAGCTTGTTTTAGCTGACACTAAAGGGGGAGGAGTGAGTGTGTGAGTGTGTGTGTGTGTGTATGTGTATGTGTGCGCGCGCGAGAAAGCATGTTAGCTTGGAATGGATCCCTCACTGTTGTTGTATGTGTCATCTAACCAGGGTGGCAGAGCCAGTGACTGATTTAACCATCTTCTAACTAAGACATGCTATCAGTTTGAGAGTGCAGCTTATTTGACTTAGATAACACCACTGACATCTTCAGACTAAAAATGACCCTACCCAATGGCTCCTAAAATGTAACTTTTTCCTTTCTTTGAAAAATGACAAAATTGCTTGATACAAACAGCTGTTTAGAAATGCCATTTCTCATGCTCCCTAATACACAGACACACACACACAAAGACATTTAAAACATTTCAAAAGTTTTTTTTTTTTTTTTTTTTTTTTTTATTATTAATATTATTATAGTTTTAGCTTTCTATTCATCAACAAATCTGACAATAAATGTTTCTCGAGCAAATTAGCATATTAGAACAATTTCTGATGACACTGAAGACTGGAGTAATAGCTGCTTGGCTGCTGAAAAGTAAGTTTTGCCATTACAGGAATTAATTACATTTTAAAATAAAAGTGTAAATATAAGATTTTATTAATAATATTTATTAAAATAAATTAACAATCAAATATCATTAAAATACTTCACATGACAATAATATCATACAATATTACTATTTCTACTGTATTTTTGATAAATAAAGCCCTGGTGAGCCTAAGGGACATTTCAAAAGCACACAACTTTTACTTTTTCACCCCAAAATTTTAAACAGTACTTTATATTTTGCATAAAAAACAGAATGATTTTCATTACATTGATACAATCTTTCTTTCCACAATAGCAATTTCAATTTTGTGCTGAATCTTAATGGTCATCAAAATGATTCTCTTTGTACAAAATATAATCTCTTAATTTTCCCTTTGAATTCGAGAATTCCCAGGAATTTCATCATCAGATTCACCCTTCTCAGATCCATTGCAGTTTTCAAAAATCCACTGAGACATTCATCAAGAATCAACTAGCATAAAGTAAATTACTATTGCAATACACATAGGGGAAACCTAAGGCATGTTTTAGTAAACTGAGTGCATATATTCTTTGTTTGCCAATGCTTAAACCCCTTATTGATATGTGCCTGATCTGAAAGGACGAACAGGCACATGCTCTGAAGATGTAATTAACTATTGTGTCCTCACTAGATGAAATCTGATAAGCAAGCAGGTAAGTAGTAGCCATTTAAAAGATCTTTAAGAGCTTTAATCCAAAGTGACTTACTTGTTCCAAAGACAATCTCTCTGGAGATTAAGCTTGTTGCTCAAGGGCACAACAGCTTGAGCCAGCAACCTTTTAATTCACTCTGAACAATCCTCATCCTTTGGGACGGTCACACCACATAAAACTAAAAATCTATTTTCAGAATATCTATCATTATTTTATTTTTTAACTTTTGCTGTATCAGACTGAACATCAGACTTTTCTGGTGATGCCTACTAGATATCTCCAATCATTCAGTCCACTTAAACCATGTCTTTTCTTAAAATCAATTACAAGCTCCCATTTACAGTAAATCGGTCTTCATCCAATCAAGAACCAACTGACAGAACCAAGCCCCCCATACTTCTCTCTTTTTTTCCTCAATCTGTAACCCTCTGTTGTACATCACAATGTGTCATTTCATTGCAACTTTAATAATGTACACTCGTCATGAGATGAAGTTACGTTAATTAAATTTTCTTTTTTACATAATTTGAACATTTAGAGATGTGACTAGCCAAATGTTTTTGATTAGTTCTTTAAATCAGATTCATTAAAGGTTATTTCCAATCATAGCTAAAATATGTGCACAAAACTGAATCTCATAAAATCTCAATGCATTCAAGCAGAACAGTCTTCTACTAGCTTTTTTTTTTCCCCGTGTAGAACTACCTTAGAATGCTTCTGCAAATCAACAGAACATCAGCGCAAAAACATGCAGTAAATAAATAATTAAAGAAACAAATCAGTGAGTAATTGAAAATTAGCGGTGACATATTGATCCAGCCTGCCCGGTTGGTGTTAAGCGGGCCTGTCTGAATGAGACAGCCGCAGCTACAAGTTTAAAGCGTAATTGATTTTTGTTTCCAACAAGCTAATAATGTGGGATGATGATCACTCTCCGTTCTGTGTTTATTCTCCTCAGGCTTTACAATGCAATCTAGTGTACAAGCGCACTGAAAGCGTATGGCATACAATGAGACGAGCTTCCCTACAAACTTGAGAGGAACTGTTGCTTGAGCTTTTATTTTTTTCTTACTAAAAATTAACTACCTAAAATGAAGGGGTTAGAGTTAGTATGGTGTGGCTATTGGGGGAGGTGTCCTCGAAGCGCAAATCCTTATAAGGGAAAACAACAAACAATTCATAACACCGTGTCTACACCGGATGCGAGCGGCGTGGGGGGACGTGACAAAATACTATAGAACCACTGATCTATAATAGAGATTCATCATATATAGATCAGTCAATAGAACTCAGTATAATCAGTGATGCTGTCTACAATGAAGAAAAAGGGGAAGTCGTGGCCTAATGGTTAGAGGGTTGGACTCCCAATCGAAGGGTTGTGAGTTCTAGTCTCGGGCCGGACGGAATTGTGGGTGGGGGGAGTACATGATCAGCTCTCTCTCCACCTTCAATACCATGACTTAGGTGCCCTTGAGCAAGGCATCGAACCCCCAACTGCTCCCCGGGCGCTGCGGCATGAATGGCTGCCCACTGCTCCGGGTGTGTGCTCACAGTGTGTGTGTGTGTGTGTGTGTGTGTGTGTGTGTTCACTGCTCTGTGTGTGTGCATTTCGGATGGGTTAAATGCAGAGCACAAATTCTGAGTATGGGTCACCATACTTGGCTGAATGTCACTTCACTTCACTCACTTTGAATGAGTGACACCACAGATCCCTGACAGTAAACTGATGCCGCGTCCTATTTATGACGTGCTGACACAAATTTCTAATGATTTTCAATGGTCACTTAGTCCGTCCAGTCTAAAGTCATTAGCTAATGTGGCACGGCGCCACACAACAACTGTCGAGTCCGGTGTAGACACGGTGTAAGAAGAGATGACTGAGGACGATGGCAAATGATTTGCAGATCCACATAAGTCTGAACTAAAGAGTTTAAGTATATTGGTGCAGAGCCAGTGGTTGACTAATAACTAATAATTCTGATTATTATTAGTAACGCAGTTGCATGATGTGCATGAATTGCATGACATGGCTTATCATTTGATATCAACGTGAGCTTTTTCTAAAAGACTGACAAGACTGGAGTATTCTTATCATATGCATATACATTATATTTCTGAAAATTGCTACACATTTCTATAGAAAAAAAAAAACTTACATGTGCAAAATGTGAGTGCACCTTTAACGTTTTTTTTTTTGTACAAGTTAGAGATTTGTGCTGGGAAAGGAGGAACTGAATATTGAAATATATTTTAAAACCCATTTTTCAAAACTTTCTGCAAACATTTGAGATCAATATTTGAGCTGAGTTTTTTTTTTTTTGTTTTTTTTTTTGGTGGCAGGCTGCAGAGTTTGGGATTTTACCTTCATGCACGGTCACGCCACAGTTGTCACACTGGATGATCTCATCCGCATCTTCGCTGTTGTCTCCCAGACACACACAGCAGATAAGGATATGCTCCATCCGCTGGGAGCTCCAGGTCTGGGGCCGTTCCAACAGAGAGTCCTGAGGAAGCAATGGATAATTTAGCAATCCAACTCCAGTTAGGAATACTACAACTGTTAAGTCTAGTGTCCACTAACACAGTCCAAATATCTTCCTCTGGGGAAAAAAAAAAATAATATATTTGGACCAGTGTGGAATAACCAACAAGTAAAGCCACTAAAAAGCTTCTGTTCTAATCCAACTCTGAGATTGGAAGATTATCCAATCCTATAAACTGAAGTTCTCAGATAAGCCCGTTCACAAGAATTGTTCTTTTGTATCAACAGTCTGATGGAATGTGAGCCAATGACTGGATTATCTGATTGCTTGTGTATTCCTAAATTCAAATTGATTTCATACAACTGAACTTTTGGACAAATTTCAACAAGTGGATAGATCAGCTATTTGATTTTGTCTGCACTCAATGTGAAAAATAGGGCACACGCATACCAGTTTTCAGTAAGTGATGGAGACAGAGGGCTTGTTTATTACTGAATCAAATCTGAATTGTACTTTGTGAAGTTGTTTGAATAAGTTGAAAGGTGGAATGTATTAAAATCTTAACAATAAGCATGAAGTATGAGTTATGACAATTACAGTATGAGTAAATATTTGAACAAACATGAATGAGAAAATACTTGGAAGACTCCAGCAAAAATATATTTAATAAATACATAAGATAAAGTCCATGTAGTGTGTAGAAAGTAGATTAAATTGAGCATTCTGAAGAATATAAAATGTATGTTTTGAGAATGAATGAGTAAAGATAATAGTTTTAATTTCAAAAGTTTAGGGTTGGTAGGATTCTTCATTGAAAACAAATGTAATTACTTCATTAAAACAGTAATATTATGGAAAAATATTGCACTACTTTTTTCTGTTTTCTATTTTATACATAAAAAAACTATATATATATATATTATGCTATTCATGTGATAGCAAAGCCATTACTCCTGTCTTTAGTGTCACATGTCCTTCTGAAAACATTCTGATAAGCTGATTCGCTGCTCAAGTAACATACATTACAATTATTGTGCTGCTTAATTAGTTTGTGAAAACAGTGACATTTTTTTATTGATTCTTTGATCAAAAGAAAGATATACATATTTTGCAACATTATAAATATCTTTACTGTCACTTTGTATCAATTTAATGCACCGTTGCTGAATGGAAGTATGAATTCCTTTCAAAAACATTTCTTGTTGAATCCAAAAATGTAAACTGTAGTGCAATGTCAGAGGAGAATGTACCTCATTGCCCTTCCCATGGGATGTGCTGTGGCTGTCATTGGTCTCCTCCTCATCAAACGCCCCTGTGCTCTTGCCTTCTTTCCTCTTTGATTTATTCCCTTCTTCCTCACTATCACTACTACTGGTCTCGTTCTCATCATCCTCATTGTCCTCTTCATCACTACCCCCGTCCTCCTCTTCCTGACTCCCTTCTTTCTCCTTCCCAGATGATGCCTTGCCTTTCTTTTTTCCTTGTGTGGGCCTCCAGTCATTGTCATCCTCACTGTCATAATCATCCATTTCGTTTAGCTCTTCCATTGTAGTGAAGTCCAGCATGGGCCGGTTCCGCCGTAGGTTCCATTTTTTTGGCTCTGCTGAGCCTTCCTCTGCGGTGCCAGTACCATTTGGTTCTGTATCTGATGATTTGTCTCCTTTTTTGCGATTCTTGGAGGTTCCACCCGCTTCTTTGCTGCTGGTCTCCTCTGAAAAAGACGGATCCTTGGGTTTCTCTTCTTCTTCAGTGTCTTCATTAAATTCTTTGGCCTCTTCATCATCTACGCCCTCTTCATCGGCTGAGCCAACACCGTCAAAGTCACTCTCAGAACCTGCAGCGCTGTCCTTTGAACCCTCCTCATCACTTCCATTGCCAGTGCCTTCTGAACCTGATACAAAAGTATGTGAGATTATTTTACATTTATGTTTTTTTGGGGTGGGGGGGCAGAATATAACATACTTCAGATGTGATGCCAAAAATAGACTTTTCTGACAGTGGAAGCTCAAGTTTCAATTCAAGTGTTTCATGTACAATGGATCGACAATTTATGAATGGTTTAAAATTAATGGTATTTAAAAAGAAAAGAAAAGAAAAACATTTCTATTTCCAAAACCCAAAAGTTTGAAACATATTCTTAAATTAAAATGTACTATATCCTTTCAGTACATCATAAGCAAGATTATGTATTTTTAGCTGGCAGATAAAGATGAAAATGAAAGAGATACATGCAAGTCGATAAAGTAACACTTAAAATGAATATATATATATATATATATATATATATATATATATATATATATATATATATAAATTATTTATTTAAAGAAAAGACTGTCACAGCTTTAAATTTCACTCAATGATTATTTGTTGTAAATTGTTTTCTTTAATTTGTATGTGTATATGTATATAAATATAATTATATTATATTAAATATTAATATAATATTTAATATAAATATTAAATTTATAGTAAAAATCTAAACTTCTCATTTACATTCAGCTCATATTTATTGCCAGGAGATATCACTATAACTTTGCTGAATGTTGAATTGCAAATTAATCTTGAACACATCTGAGGGAATATTAATCTGAGGGTTTAATCTTCTTAAATTTAAGTGAATAACCATGAAAACTCATAATTCAATGTAACGTTAACAGAAGGCTTTGTGAAGCGCCATGCATTTAACACCATCATGAACTATGTATGTTTGGTTAGAAATTAATACATCTGTATAATTTTATACAGCCTATGATAATGATATATTGTCTATAAAATAATTTGACACTGCATGCCATTTCCTACCAGAAATGTATATATGCAGCAAAACGTCAAGAGCCAAAGGGGTCAAAGTGTTAGAATTTCATTATCAGGTTGCAGATATGTCTGCACTTTTGTTGACAGCAGCTTGATAGGGTAGCTTTTTGCGTTAACCTCCAGTCTGTCATGGTGATATGGAGCCATTGCCTATGTGAGTTCTAATCAACAGCCAGGGAAAAAAAACAGTGACGCACGTGGTGATGAAGGTCTCATCTCCACCTCAGCAGCTGTTTTCATGACAGGTGAGAAAACCAATGCAGAGGCCAAGTCTAAAATGGCCGTCTACAGTATAAATATAAATGTAAACCATCAGTCATGTTTTGAATATTTCAACTGTAGGAGACTTGCCATTATTTTACAGATCCACTTAATCCACAGTACCAATTTTGGACATTTTCAGCATAACAAACACTTACATCAATGTGGCAAAAAGAGGTTTTGAGATTTGTATTTTTTTTTACCCGAAGCATCTCCAACTTCAAAATCACTGTCATCTGAGCTGTCATAATCCAGAGCATCCAGCAAAGAGTCAGCCAAAGGCTTCACCTGACGCCGCTTCGACCCCCGATCCACTAGATAAAGAAAGAACACCACTGAAATAAATGCAACACTAAAATAACACATATAAAAGTACAATACTATCATCTAAAACAATTAAAAATTACTAAATGATTGTAAATACTTGTCTTCACATCTGCAAGTATCCTTCGCAGTGCAGAATGAGTTGAAAATGAGCCATTTTTGCAACAAAAGTGTATTTATCTAGTTAACTGTCACAGAGCTGCACTGCATAAATACAAACAAAAAACAAAAACTCACATGCGGCACACAAAGTATGAGTGTCAGTTTATTTTATTAAGCTGGCTAACGTTACAGAAGCTACGAGATTTCCTACAATTACGAAGACGCACTGTGCTATATAAAAACATGAGGTGGAAAATGTGTAAAACTGCAGATATTTATTTGAATGTGTGTGAGATTATGTGTTTGTACAGCTGGATGATGGAGAGTGGAACTTCACATCGGTTAGCCAGTGAGCTAAAGCAGCAGTAGCCTCATTCTACCTATTAACGCCTATTTCTTTCATTTCACACCACACGCTGTCATATCTAATGGCGATTCTGTTGCGTTATCTTTCCTCTTTCAAAATGTACAACATTATTGCGAGGTTTACTCACTTTATGGGATTTTCGCGTTTGGATAGCTTGGACAAAGGTACGGCGAACGCTGCTTCAACTCATCTTCTACGTAGTACGTATACGGTTTTGTGTATGACGTGTACACATTGTACTGACGTTGAGCGCACGCAGAGTAGGAGTTGGAAGCCATAGCAACCGCCGCATCAGTGAGATGAGCAGTGAGACGCATAAATTTACCGACGCCAGAGCAAAGAGTTTGAAGACATAGCCATTGCCTTTTTTTCACCAAATGAATTTCCATGATCGTGTTGTTTACATTTGGCGTCGTAGCTTGTCATTGAACACATTTTAAAGGTATATTTATTTGTAATAAAAAATAACGCTAAAAATAATGGACAAAGCCATCATAGTGAATGTTTACATTTACGTTACATATCTAGAGTCCATAATCCATAATGAGTCTTCCAAAAAGGTTTTTATTTTATTTATTTTTTTCTTGTAAACAGTGCTTGTTTATATATTGTCAGTGTTTTTATAAACTGTTTAGACTCTCAATCTGACGGCACCCATTCACTACAGAAAATCCAATGGTGAGCCAGTGATGGAATGATACATTTCTCCAATTTTGTTCCGATTGGAGAAACAAACGCAACTACATCTTGGATGTGTGAGTACATTTTCAACAAATTTTCACTTTTGGCTGAGCTATTTCTTCAGTCACTGTGATGTTTATATACTGTAACGGTTGTAAAAGGCATCACAGAGGTAACACTGATGATTATCATTTAGATTTCCTGTAATTCACAATCCCTTCAGGTCCATACAATGTTGATGCTACCCTGGATATTGACTGTTTTTTACACCAAGAACCACTACCACAAAATCAAGTAAATAGAGTTTCATCTCTCTCTATCAGATTTTGTTTGTTTATTTATCTATTTCACTGTTTCCTCTATTTTACTGTTGCCATACAAATCTGTATGCTATTTCATGAGCTTGCTTTGAATTAAAATTACTTGACACTAAGTGTTCAGTGTTTCAGAGTTCAATTTATTGGATTTCTTTTTTGACAAATGTTACACTTGTATGTAACCTTTTGATGGGTCACTCTGGTTTTCAATGTAAGATGTGTCTTTATTAAATAATTATGGTACACTGTCAGAAATAGGGGTACAGTAGGAGTCCATTTCTGTCCCCCAAGGTACAATCTACACTAATGTAACCCATATAGGCCTTATTATTGGAACTCAAGGTACATGTATGTACCTTTTTGAGGGTCAAAAATGTACATATAAGTTCCGAAGCCAAGCCCAAATGCCAAGGGTACAAAAGCTGTACCCTTGAGGGAACATCCCCAGTGACAAGCCATTGTGCATCTAAAGGTACAATTATGTACTTTATTTTCTGAGAGTGTTGAGTCTGTCTTGTAGTTCAAATATTATATTTATTAAATTAAGTTCTTGTGAATTATCTTCAACTTTTTCTAAAACAAACAAACAAACTAAATTTTATTTATATACATAAGGGCACACTGAAGGTTAACAAGTATTAAAACTCTCATGTTTACAGAATTATAAGAACAAGGTCACAAGACCATGAATGTCTGTTTTTGGCTTGTTTTGAGAGTGAGACTTGTTTCTGTCGTCCTCTGTTGACTTTGCCATTTTAGCAAACAGGAGACGATTAAAATAAATGAGCCTAGATTGATCCTGATACACAGCGAGGGGAAGACTGATGGGGAAAGGCACGCGCAAAGGATGATTACGACTGTCCTTGCCGATGACAAATAGCACTGTATTGTGCTGGAAAGCCACAGTTTTTATCCCTTGGCATCAAAACACTTTTCGGATATCATTATAAGCATCATCATCACTGTCACCATTTTATTGCCAGCCTTTTCCATTGTAGATGACATGTGATACTGCCAAAAATGAAATGAATGCTTCATATTAGCCAAGGGGTATGATTGTGCAGCAGCACATATCTGTCAGTAAGCATATACTGTGTATATATATATATATATATATATATATATATATATATATATATATATATATATATATATATATATATATATATATATATATATATATATATATACATAAAACATAACATAAAACATAAAATCCAAAAAAAATAAAAAGAAAGAAAGAAAAATCCTAAAATTGGTTTCAACAAAAATATTCAGCAGCGTTTTCGACATTGATAATAATCAGAAATGTTTCTTGAGCACAAACTCCAAAATTGACACTATAATCTTTTTATTGACTATTTTTTTTATCTAAAAAAAATAAATTTTATACACCATCATTTCCGTTTCTATACACAAATCCGCTGCAAACTCTATGGGCGCCGCCATCTTGCCTGCCGCCATTACTGCGAAGTGTGACGATGTGACACTTGCCGGTGCCCTCTAATGACATTTCAATGAAAGCGGATCCTGCTCATTAAAGAAAATGTCTGGTGAAAGGGAACATTGGGTAGATGTCAGGCAGTGACCAAAACTTACTGATAAAGGTAATTTATTGACAACATAATGGAATAATGTAAAAATATGTAATGTAATTAAGAAGTGTATTAATTGATGACAACAGTAAAACCAAATGCTGTCATTAGTAGCTGTGTTGCTAATATGTTCACAAGCTTCACAAGTTTCAAATAACTATTAGGCCATCCTTAAAAATATTCTTGTTTGCCAATAACCCAACCCGACCCAATTAATAATTTTTTTCCCATTTTAGTCCGACCGACTTGCCGATTGTAATTGCGTTAAGACAAACAGATTTTTTTTTTTTTTAACTCTTCAAACAACTAATACAAATGTAATAAAATGTGAGACACATGCAGTCGACACTTTTCACATGCTCTCGTGCCACACATCCATTTTCTCACGGACAGAAAAATCGCAAAGCAAAGAGGACACGGAGAACGACAGATTAGACAGAGCAGGTTACTTATATATATACTTAAATCTCGGCTCTCAGATTCTGTCAATTGTATTACGAAATTCAAACAATAAATACTCCTCCGCTCGACCAGGAACTCTGTGTAATCCATATGGCCGTAAACATGGGCAGTCAATGTGCAACAAAGGTTCGTGAATTTCACAAACGGTTTTATTCCAGGCCTGTAGTTTTGTGTTGTTGTTAAAACAGCCAACCACACAACATGCTCTTCCCGGCATCACTGGACAGCATACATACTAAAAAAACTAAATAAAATTAACTTTTTGTACAGCTAACATCTGCTAAAGCCGCCTACGGGACCAACACGCTACTTCTGCTACTTCCTTAGCAGCAAGGCACGCAGTAATACATTAGAAGCTGTTGCCCCCATCAAATTGAAATAGGTTACAGAAAAACATACTGTGCCATGGTATAACAGTAATACTCACTCCCTCAATAAAGAAAATCGTAGTCTTGAATGCAAATGGAGAAAAACTAACTTGGAGGGTTTTAGAAATGCGTGGAAATGTCCAGCCATAGACAGGCTCTTAAAACTAACAGGGCAGAGCATATCCACAAACTCATAGAAAATAACCAAAACAATCCAATTTTTTTATTTAGCACAGTGGCTAAATTAACAAATTACCAGACGCCACCTGATTCAAATATTCCACCAAGGTTTAATAGTAATGACTTCATGAATTTCTTCACTGATAAAATAGATAACATTAGAAATACAATAGCGAATGGAGATTCTACAGCGTCTAACATTTCAGTTTCATCCATCGCACCCAAAGATAAACTGCAGTGTTTCACAACTATAGGACAGGAAGAGCTAAATAAACTTATCACTGTATATAAACCAACAACATGTTTATTAGATTCTGTACCCACTAAATTACTGAAAGAGTTGTTACCTGTAGCCGAAGAACCGCTTCTCAATATCATTAACTCGGCGTTATCTTTAGGTCACGTCTCAAAACAATTTAAGCTGGCGGTTATTAAGCCTCTTATTAAGAAACCAAAACTAGATCCTAGTGAACTAGCAAATTATAGGCCTATTTCGAATCTTTCCCATGTTACAAAAACTGCATTATTCCATCTTAGAAACATTGCCAAGCTACGAAACATGTTACCTTTTTCTGATGCAGAAAAGCTAGTTCATGAATTCATGACCTCTAGACTGGACTATTGTAATGCACTTCTAGGTGGTTGTCCTGAATCTTCAATAAACAAGCTATAGGTAGTCCAAAATGCTGCAGCTAGAATCCTTACCAGGTCAATAAAATATGATCATATTACCCCAATCTTTAATCTGCATTGCCTGCCTATTAAGTTCCGTATCAGTTACAAATTATCATTACTTACCTATAAGGCCCTAAATGGTTTATCTCCTGCGTACCTAACTAGCCTTATACTCCCTAAGGTCTCAAAACAGATATCTTTTAAATATCTGGGTACAGAAATTGACTCCCAGTTTAAATTTGACAAGCACTCAGAAAGTGTCTTTAAGAAGGCATATCAACATCTAGGCTTATTGAGGAAATTGAGGAGCTTTAATGTGGAAAAAGATATTCTGATTGTGGTGTATAAATCCTTTATCGAATCTGTGCTTACTTTCAACATTGTATCCTGGTATAACTCTCTTTCTGTTAAATGCAAAAATGAGAAACAAGTAACCCTGTCTAATCTTTATATTGTGGCAGTAAAAAGGAAAGCATCTGCTTTTGTGACAGACTCTGCCCATCCTCTGCACAGCTCATTTGATTTACTTCCGTCTGGTAGACGATTTAAAGTACCTTTGGCGAAAAAGGCCAAATATAAGAAGTCTTTTATACCAACGGCCGTTGACATTTTAAATAGGAAATAAGGTTATCTTAAATTGTGTGGTTGTCTGTTGTATTGTATTGTTGTTAGCTGTGTATTGATAGTTGTATATTGTTTGTTGAGCCTCTTGTCTAAAGACAATTTTCTACCCCTGTGGGGATAGACAATAAAGCTTTTTAGAATTTTTTTGAATTTGAATTTGAAAACACTGGAATTTTGGTAATTCCTATGACAGCAAAGTCCACTAAAGGAGGTAGAGCTTTTTCACATGTGGCTCCCAAACTCTGAAATACCCTTCCTGATAATGTTTGAGGTTCAGACACACACTCTCTCTGTTTAAATCTAGATTAAAAACGCATCTCTTTCGCCAAGCATCCGAATAATGCATCTCTTAAATTGTGACTGCACTTGCAGCTGATCAAATGCGCTTTCTTATTCTTTGGCTTGAGTTAAACTGATTAATTTACTTTGTTGGAACAGCAGCTATGCTAATTATGTCTCTATTTGTTTCTCTGTTTTGCCACAGGATTTACATCCTATGGTAACTAGGATTTACACAAGCTCCAGTCTGGATCCAGAACACCTGAGAAGAGATGATGCTGACCCTCAGAGGACCTCAGATGATGCTAACCCTGAATCAACAAACAGAACTAACAAATATTGCTACAAGTGTGATTGCATCATATAATAATTGCTGTTGATAATGTTCATTGTCTGGCTGACTAAGTCTTGTATTCATTTTTCAGAAAAATCATGTCATATGCACACAAATAGACAGTCACCATTTATAACCTACTACTGAATATTGTAGAAACGTAATTTTCTGTAAAGTTGCTTTGTATCATAAAAAAGCGCTAAACAAATAAACTTAAAATTGAATCGAATTGAATGAAAACTTTATTTCAGAATGTTCTCTGAACGTTCGAAACATCCAGTTTTCTTTTAAATGTTATGTTAATGTAAAAGACAACATTAAGGGGAACATTCCATTTTATTATTTTGCAAAGATTATCAAAATGCTACTTTTTCAGAACCCTCTGAAACTGGTAAATAGTAGCAATTAAAAATATCATGTTTCAGAAAAATGTTCCATAAACAATGTATAAACAAAGTTTGTGTACTAACGTTTAGAGAATGTTACTAAAAACCAAATGTTCTGAGAATGTTTTTTTTTAGCTAGATGGGGACTCGAGAGACTCTTTCAAATGATAAATATACATTTAACATGACAGAACATCTTTTATCAGAAAATATACCTTCATTACAGAGTTTGCATACAGCATTTTTCAGTATGTAGAGACGATATCGGTGATGGACCGAGAGGCCGTAAATGGAGAAACTCACAGAAGAGCCGCATGAAGATCTTGAGAAACTATCTTGCTGGAGATATCTGTCAGCTTGATGAGGCAAAAGACAGAAGCAAATACACTAAAATCCAAGAATAACACAAGGTTTAGGAAATCAAAACATTACTATAAAGACGTGCTGTGCCACACCAGCTTTAAAACCTCATTTGAATAGGAGTAATTGCATGGGCTATTATTTATGAACCCTAAAGAAGTATGTTACAGAATGCCTTCATTGATCGACTGCCTCTGCCAGTTTAATGTTTTGCATTTAAATTGAAATATTTATCCATTCATATGGTGTAAATCATACAACCTTGGCCACCGTTTATCTTGCTGAGGTGCCCATTGCTTTTCCTCGCGAACTCTTCTGCTGGAGCGTGTGGCTGAAATTGAGTGAATTTGATTACAAACACATTGCTCCCATGTGGAGATGTTATCTCTGTGTTATCTTAATGTCACCCTCCTTGTGCAGTGCTGCGCTAATTTAATTGTCATTTTAGATATGATTATTTACTCCTTTTGAAAGAGACAATCTATGGCAATGCACAATCCTTTATTCAATTGGAAACTGAAATGCTTGAAATTAATTGACAAAAAGAAGTTATGAAATATTCTTATGAAAGCTGTTGAAATGATTAGCGTGGAGCTCATCCAAGCAAAACAAAGCCATTAGAAGAATAGATCACCCGAAAATGACAATTCTGTCATCATTAACTCACCTTTTGTTTCTCACACTGAGCTACCATGTGGCTTCAGAAGATGTGGAAAATGGTGAATGAGTCATAAGGTACATTTATCATGCCTTTTTCGAGCTTGAAACCCTCTGATCCTCATTCACTTTCTCTGTATGGATTAGAGCAGCTCATGCAGTCTGGTAAATTTCTGCTCTGGCATCTGACAGCAGAATATTTTTGAATTAATAGCAGGATATCTTAACTACTTTCAAAAACCTCTTTTGCAGAAGTATGATTGTATTTATGCTATTTTGCAATTGCACATTACTACAAAAGATGGACAAAATAACTGAAATCTTTAGCAATATATGAAGAGCTTATTAAGGTGTAGAGCTATCATTCAAAAAAGCCATAAAGTTTAATGATGTTTGAGGATCAGTTCTTCAATGGTTCTTTTAAGAAGCTCTTGAGGAATTAATATTTGGAAAGCAAAAGTAAAAGTGTTGAAATTTGGATTGTTCAAATGTATTACATTTAAAGCAGCATGAAGAACTAAATGTGTTGACATTGCATTTAAAAAAATATCAATGACAAAACACATTTGCATCCACTTTCATTGAACAGTCAGTAATTTCATTGATTTGCAGTATGTGTCACAGTTAAACTAGCTGATTCATAAGTGTCTGTGATCCACAGAAAGAACCGACTCATAGGAGTCATTCGCTCTGGATTCAGACTTCACTGCTTGCACCACAGGTTTTGATTCACTTAAAAGAACTGACTGATAAGATACATCCACTCTGGAATTGGACTTAACTTTTCATGTTAAGGGCCTAGAAATGTTATTGATAAATCCTTGATGGTGAAGTTTACCATATAGCGACCTGATTATTTTCCTTGATAATGATTAAGCAGTCATGTTGTGTTTTTCTACTCTTCTTGTGTTTTCTATCAGCTTTTTAGGATCAGAACTAATGACTGGTGAAAAGTTTGTAAAAAGGTCTAAAATGCTTTGCAATTCAGTTTGATTAATGCAGACAGTGAATCATTGACACACTGAATCATTTGCAATGGTATGCTACTCTTTATTGCACCATTCAGTTTGTGAACAACACAGTCTGTACTCCAGTTAATGACCATTTATATCTATACAGTGTATCTAAAACAGCCCTTTTGATGGGGGGGCCTGTGCCCAAGTACTTATGAAAGGCTAGAAATGTTCTTGGTTCACGCTGTATGTTTTTGATTCAATATAAAAGAACTGCCTTATAGGAGTTATTCATTTGGAAACTGGACTTCATTGGTCGTGCCGTTTGAATTTGACATTTGAAACAGAAAATATATGTGTTTTGTCTGCACCTAAATGTGCAAAATGTAATCACATATTCCTTTTTATGAGATTACACGAGGCAGTCACTGGACCTAATGGCTCCCATGCCATGATGCAAATTTTCAGGCCTCCTTCTGCTAATTGGCAGTCAGCTTAATGTGACTCTTCTTTGCAACAGCTTTTACAATTGCTAGCAGTTACTTCAAAGTTAAACTCCCTTTTCATGTGGGATCAGTTATTGTCCAAAAAGAAGAGTGGGAAACATTCCTCAGGACATGGCATAATATTTGACTTGCAGGCCATGCTAGATTTGATGAGGTTAATAGCGTAGGTCTCGCTGGCCATGCACAGATGAAAGGATGACCACACGTCCATGTAACATATTTTGTCCCGAGCCTCGGGGTACTTCTCTTTAACGTGCATTCTCAAAAGTCTGCCAAACATTTCCACACGAGGAGATATTCTGCTTTAATCAACTGCCTCTCCTGCCTATTTCCCTCTGCTATTCTTTGAATTAGATACACTGTGTTCCCTCTTTGAAGTTACATTTTATATTCAATTTTTGTATCCTCAATGATCATTTCCATTTTCTTCTTCGCAAATGTAAAAATTCAAAACCCTCATGTTCTTTATGGAAGTTTTGATTCAATTTGATGATTCATATCTGAGGTAGCAACCATTTACCATGGTGGGTGTCTCTTGACAAAATTAAGAAAACATCCTGACATTCTTATTTCTTACTGACCCTGTCTAGACCATAATCAACACGTTCCCATGCATTTTATCTTTAACAGTTGTATCCTGGGACCACGTTGTCCCTGGCTAGATCAAAGAAACAACTCTAATGCTATAACCAAAAAAAAAAACTGTTCCACATTATTCCATTATATTCAATTAGTATCATCCCTTCATTATCTCTAAGTGAGGGGTTCCAAAAATTGTGTGTCAGGCAAACCATTTAGAGATAAATTATTCACTTGAAGTGCCATCAGAGATCCTAGTGTTAATGTTTCAATAATTTACTGACACATTTGCATGTTCAAGGTTCTCTGATGTTTGTTAATGGTAACACAACATGCAAGTAAACAGATAAAATATTATATTAATAATGCATTATAATCAATTCCTTTTCAAACGTTTAAACCCTCAAGCTTTGAACATGTCAAACCCTACAGCTGTAATTTTGATGGAATATTGGTGAACTTCTATAACATAATGGCCACCAAAATGTCAGATATTATACAAATGTAAATAAAGCGAACCTATTACGTTCCCAAACATGTTAAACTCACAGAGATGGAGTTTGTGAGAAGCAGCATTCACTGTGAATTGAAACGTTCTGAAAACACAGCATTATGAGCTTCTTTACTCTGAAACATGCAGTACAAACTATACTTCTTTAATTATATAACCTTTGACTGAATAATTTTTAATATAGCTGATTCCGTTTTATTTCAATTAATTGTGTAGCCCAATTTGTTTGTATTAATGTTACATTTTACAAAATCATCCATTTATGCTCTTCCATACATTAGCCTACAACCTTCCTACTTTGTATGCTTTGATGTTTCAATCATATTCGGCTTGGATGATCAACAGAGAGACTGAAAAGCATATGTCTGACAACTTTCAATTTCCCCTTAAAAATGTGTGACTATTAATATAAAAGTCCTGGCCACTCTCTCCTTGGTGCAGTAGACAGAGCTTCCATTTCCCTGATGGATTGGCTGTCATATTCCGACAGTGCAGTGCTTCTTTTAGTTTATAGACGTCTCTGTGCTCTTGACTCCACAGTGTGCACTGTCGTTTTTCTCCCTTATCGTCCTGCTGCTTTGCTCGGCTCCTAGACATAAACACAAACAAGCAACTAGGCAGGAATATCATTACATATTTTTACAGCTCTGAAACTTTCTCTTTAATGCTAGTTGCTCACCAAGCAGCACATATTTAATTACTATCCCCTGATTATATCTCATTTAATACAGCTTTTGATAGTTGGGAAGAAACTTAAAAAAAGCCATTATTTATTAAACATATGTCATTATTTATTACTTCATTAAGTTGGCTTGAAAAAGCCAACTTACTGATCTACTATTTAATCTTATTATTATTATTATTCTTCTGAGCCAAATTTTAAACACTATCTCCTCCTAGAGCTTTCAAGCTAGAACCACCAAACTCGGGTCAGACCTTCAGACTGGTCTGACTCGGGTTGCTATATCTTTTCTAACTGATTCTGCTTATGGTTTTCGTAAACCAGACTACCAAAACCACCTTAAATCCCATAGACTTTCATTGCGGGGGTACAAACTTTTGAAAAATAAGGCTTATAATATATTTAAGCTGTCTACTACCAGGGCAAACCTTAAAAACTCTCTACTGAGAATACAGCTAAAACCAGCCTAAGCTGATCAGTTGTTTTGGCTAGTCTCCCAAACTGGTTTTTAAGTGGTTTTGACCACTCTCACGCTGGTCTTAGCTGGGTTTTAGCTGGTTTTTACTGAATCCACTGTTTTTAGCTGGTTTTTGCCAGATTCTTATAGAAACATGCTAACAACATGCTAGTTACTCACTAATCAGACTAGAAACATACTTCTAACAAGTTTTAAAGTGGTTTTGGCCACTGTCACGCTGGCCTTAGCTGGTCTTAGCTGGTTTTAGGTGGTTTTCTTTACTGAATCAACTGGTTTTAGCTAGATTATCATAGAAACATGTTAATACCATGTTAGTAACTTGCTAATCAGACTAGAAACATACTTCTAACATGGTTTAAAGTGGTTTTGGCCACTGTCAAGCTGGCTTTAGCTGGTCTTAGCTGGTTTTAGGTGGTTTTCTTTAATGAATCAACTGGTTTTAGCTAGATTATCATAAAAACATATTAACAACATGTTAGTAATTTGCTAATCAGTCTAGAAACATACTTCTAACATGGTTTAAAGTGGTTTTGGCCACTGTCAAGCTGGCTTTAGCTGGTCTTAGCTGGTTTTAGGTGGTTTTCTTTACTGAATCAACTGGTTTTAGCTAGATTATCATAGAAACATGTTAACAACATGTTAGTAACTTGATAATCAGACTAGAAACATACTTCTAACATGGTTTAAAGTGGTTTTGGCCACTGTCAAGCTGGCTTTAGCTGGTCTTAGCTGGTTTTAGGTGGTTTTCTTTACTGAATCAACTGGTTTTAACTAGATTATCATAGAAACATGTTAATAACATGCTAGTAACTTGCTAATCAGACTAGAAACATACTTCTAACATGGTTTAAAGTGGTTTTGGCCACTGTCAAGCTGGTCTTAGCTGGTTTCTAACTGAATCAACTGGTTTTAGCTCGATTATCATAGAAACATGTTAACAACATGTTAGTAACTTGATAATCATGTCAAAAACATGCTTTTAACATGGTTTTAAAGTAGTTTTGGCCACTGTCACGCTGGTCTTAGCTGGTTTCTAACTTAATCAACTGGTTTTACCTGGATTAGCATAGAAACATGTTAGTCACTTGCTAGCCATGCTAGCCACATGCTAGTCACATTTTAATCATGCTAGCAACATGCTAGTTGTATACTAATCATTCTAAAAACATGCTAGAGACATACTAGCAACATGCTAATCATGCTACAAACATGCTAACGACATGCTAGTCACTTGCTAATCATGTTAATAAAATGCTAGCAACATGAAAATCATGCTAGAGACATGCTAGCCACATGCTAATCATGCTACTAAAATGTTTACAACATGCTAATCATGCTACAAACATGCTAGCAACATGCTAATCATGCTAGCAAAATGTTAGCGACATGCTAGCAACATGCTAATCATGCTAGAAACATGCTAACAACATGCTAGAGACATGCTAGCCACATGCTAATCATGCTAGAAACATGTTAGCAACATGCTAATCATGCTACAAACATGCTAGCAACATGCTAATCATGCTAGCAAAATGTTAGCGACATGCTAGCAACATGCTAATCATGCTAGAAACATGCTAACAACATGCTAGAGACATGCTAGCCACATGCTAATCATGCTAGAAACATGTTAGCAACATGCTAATCATGCTACAAACATGCTAGCAACATGCTAATCATGCTAGCAAAATGTTAGCGACATGCTAGCAACATGCTAATCATGCTAGAAACATGCTAACAACATGCTAGCCACATGCTAATCATGCTAGAAACATGCTAGCAACATGCTAATCATGCTAGAAACATGCTAGCAACATGCTAATCATGCTAGCAAAATGTTAGTTACATGCTAGCAAAATGCTAATCATGCTAGCAAAATGTTAGCGACATGCTAGCAACATGTTAATCATGCTAGAAACATGCTAACAACATGCTAGAGACATGCTAGCCACATGCTAATCATGCTAGAAACATGTTAGCAACATGCTAATCATGCTACAAACATGCTAGCAACATGCTAATCATGCTAGCAAAATGTTAGCGACATGCTAGCAACATGCTAATCATGCTAGAAACATGCTAACAACATGCTAGCCACATGCTAATCATGCTAGAAACATGCTAGCAACATGCTAATCATGCTAGAAACATGCTAGCAACATGCTAATCATGCTAGCAAAATGTTAGTTACATGCTAACAACATGCTAATCATGCTACAAAAATGCTAGCAACATGCTAGCAACATGCTAATCATACTAGAAACATGTTAGCAAAATGCTAATAATGCTACAAACATGCTAGCGACATGCTAGCAACATGCTAATCATGCTACAAACATATTAGCAACATGCTAATCATGCTAACAAAATGCTAACGAAATGTTAACAACATGCTAATCATTCTACAAACATGCTAGTGGAATGCTAACAACATGCTAATCATGCTAGCAAAATGCTAGCAAAATGCTAATCATGCTACAAACATGCTAACGACATGCTAGTCACTTGCTAATCATGTTAATAAAATGCTAGCAACATGAAAATCATGCTAGAGACATGCTAGCCACATGCTAATCATGCTACTAAAATGTTAACAACATGCTAATCATGCTACAAACATGCTAGCAACATGCTAATCATGCTAGCAAAATGTTAGCGACATACTAGCAACATGCTAATCATGCTCGAAACATGCTAACAACATGCTAGCCACATGCTAATCATGCTAGAAACATGTTATCAACATGCTAATCATGCTACAAACATGCTAGCAACATGCTAATCATGCTAGCAAAATGTTAGCGACATGCTAGCAACATGCTAATCATGCTAGAAACATGCTAGTCACATGCTAGAAACATGCTAGCAAAATGCTAATCATGCTAAAATCATGCTCTCAACATGCTAGAAACATGTTAACAACTTTACTAATCATGCTAACGACATGGTAGTCACTTGCTTATAATGCTAGTAATATGTTAATCACTTTCTTTTTTAAACTTCTTAACTTTTCAAACTTTTACATTTTTAAAACTTTTTAAGCTTTTCAAACTTTCTACATTTTTCTAACTTTCTGGCCAGGCTTTTTCAAGCCAACTTAAAGTTTGAAAACAAACTTTACTATCTAGTTATACAGTATTGTTCAAAATAATAGCAGTACAATGTGACTAACCAGAATAATCAAGGTTTTTAGTATATTTTTTATTGCTACGTGGCAAACAAGTTACCAGTAGGTTCAGTAGATTCTCAGAAAACAAACAAGACCCAGCATTCATGATATGCACGCTCTTAAGGCTGTGCAATTGGGCAATTAGTTGAAAGGGGTGTGTTCAAAAAAATAGCAGTGTCTACCTTTGACTGTACAAACTCAAAACTATTTTGTACAAACATTTTTTTTTTCTGGGATTTAGCAATCCTGTGAATCACTAAACTAATATTTAGTTGTATGACCACAGTTTTTTAAAACTGCTTGACATCTGTGTGGCATGGAGTCAACCAACTTGTGGCACCTCTCAGCTGTTATTCCACTCCATGATTCTTTAACAACATTCCACAATTCATTCACATTTCTTGGTTTTGCTTCAGAAACAGCATTTTTGATATCACCCCACAAGTTCTCAATTGGATTAAGGTCTGGAGATTGGGCTGGCCACTCCATAACATTAATTTTGTTGGTTTGGAACCAAGACTTTGCCCGTTTACTAGTGTGTTTTGGGTCATTGTCTTGTTGAAATAACCATTTCAAGGGCATGTCCTCTTCAGCATAGGGCAACATGACCTCTTCAAGTATTTTAACATATGCAAACTGATCCATGATCCCTGGTATGCGATAAATAGGCCCAACACCATAGTAGGAGAAACATGCCCATATCATGATGCTTGCACCTCCATGCTTCACTGTCTTCACGGTGTACTGTGGCTTGAATTCAGAGTTTGGGGGTCGTCTCACAAACTGCCTGTGGCCCTTGGACCCAAAAAGAACAATTTTACTCTCATCAGTCCACAAAATGTTCCTCCATTTCTCTTTAGGCCAGTTGATGTGTTCTTTGGCAAATTGTAACCTCTTCTGCACATGCCTTTTTTTAACAGAGGGACTTTGCGGGGGATTCTTGAAAATAGATTAGCTTCACACAGACGTCTTCTAACTGTCACAGTACTTACAGGTAACTCCAGACTGTCTTTGATCATCCTGGAGGTGATCATTGGCTGAGCCTTTGCCATTCTGGTTATTCTTCTATCCATTTTGATGGTTGTCTTCCGTTTTCTTCCACGTCTCTCTGGTTTTGCTCTCCATTTTAAGGCATTGGAGATCATTTTAGCTGAACAGCCTATCATTTTTTGCACCTCTTTATAGGTTTTCCCCTCTCTAATCAACTTTTTAATCAAAGTACGCTGTTCTTCTGAACAATGTCTTGAACGACCCATTTTCCTCAGCTTTCAAATGCATGTTCAACAAGTGTTGGCTTCATCCTTAAATAGGGGCCACTTGATTCACACCTGTTTCTTCACAAAATTGATGACCTCAGTGATTGAATGCCACACTGCTATTTTTTTGAACACACCCCTTTCAACTAATTCAACTAATTGCCCAATTACACAGCCTTAAGAGCGTGCATATCATGAATGCTGGGTCTCATTTGTTTTCTGAGAATCTACTGAACCTACTGGTAACTTGTTTGCCACGTAGCAATAAAAAATATACGAAAAACCTTGAATATTCTGGTTAGTCACATTGTACTGCTATTATTTTGAACAATACTGTATGAACGATCTGCTCGCAGTGACACTTCAAGTCAAACGAACGAACAAACGAACACGTGCGAATATTTGCATTGCTTTAACCGTTCTCTGGAGAGCTCACGTTCTCACGTTCCACGATGGGTCGATTATAAACAATACCTGCATGTTATTGGTCAATCTACTTTTGATGTTTTATTTAGGCAATATAAAATCCTGTCCAGGGGTGTGTTTCCCAAAATCATAGTTGCTAACCTGTTGCTAACTAGCAATGGGAAATTGCATTGCAACCAACAAAGTTGCTAACTTAGTTAGTAACTATGGTTTTGGGAAACGCACCCCTGGACAGGATTTTATATTAATAAATAATGGCTTTTTTTAAGTTTCTTCCCAACTATCTAATGAACATATGCACATATGGCCACCTTATAGAACAAGTAAATTATTTTTTGGTCAACTGTTTTGTGGGTCTGGTGGCAAGTTCAATTGCTTGTATGTATTATATGATGTTATTTGCATGTGTAGGTGATATGTTGAATAACGTTTGGCTCCTATATACAGTAAGCATGTGTTAGTCTGTTTATCTGTTTACTTAAGTTTATCTGTGTTGGTGCAGTAAATTACTCCATTCATGTGTCCATGTGTAAGCTCACATATGTGACCTAGTGGACATTGTCTTCCTGGTAAATCTGGTCTCTCCTGCAGGCCTGTATGTAAGCGTGGGCTTATCAGCGTCGACCAGAGTCTCCCACATTCCCAACCACCTCTGTTGCCTGAGAGGAAAATAAATTGCACCCATGCAGTTAATAAGAATGAGAAATACTGAGTGAGACTCACACAACCATTACAAGGAGAGAGAGAGAGAGAGAGAGAGAGAGAGGGAGAGAGAGAGAGATATTTTGAAATGTCTGAGATAAATTTAAGTGTCACAAACAATGCCTTTGGTCCATGAAACGAAACATCTCCCCATGCCTTCATTTCCTTCTATGGTTGGTCATAATGAACAACTAGATGCAGTTTCTCTGGCACCAACAAATCACTAAACTTCATGCACACATACACAAACCCATACCTCCCCCTCCACCTACCAAAACAAACACTTATTTCCATCACATTACGCCGGAAGTGTCACAGGTGCATATTGAATTCCCTTCAATGGTGTCTGACAGGTAATTACATATTGAATGCTCTCTTTTGTTCATTTGTTTCCTAGAGAGCGAAATCCATCTTTTGCATGGTGAGATTGTGTCAAGAATTTTATTTGTATTTTTTTTTCTGGTTCAAACGTTGCATGTACTATCAGAGCCAAGTAGAGCTGAAACCTGATTTACAGTGAAATTACCATACATTACCTTACATTAAATTAACATAGTTATTTTATTTATGATTTCAATGCTCTACATTATGCATAGTGCAAAGTGGACTAAAATGGGCAATAAACAGCCATATCACAAATGGATAAAATTTGTATTAGTAGTCTTTGTTTGTTTTGATGTATGTATCTGTTGTAGTTTATTTGGTTATAAATATGTATATCCCCATTATTCCCAAAAGGCAATGATTTTGCCACAAATCATAAGAATCAGACTGCAGTTTTGTCTGTTTCAGTAATAATACTATTTTAACTTTACCTGAGGGAACTAAAAGTTCTCATAAGGAAGCACTACAACAGAGTTGATGTTTTAGGTTCTTTTAGGTTCTGGCTTTAATTCTACACAAATGAAATAACAGAGCCATTTGGGCAGCTCTAAATGGTTTATTAAGAATACCGCAATCAAAAGTCAGTATGGAAATAGACGCAAGAAAGAGGATCAACCGCAATTCTGTATACAGACAATCACTGTCATTTAAATCTTGTATGGTGAATGTTGAGTCAAATGGGAGATTTTCAAACTTGAATCTTGAACAAAATAAATAAACTGATTATATATAATAATATCCTATATATTAAACATTTATATGATTATTAAATATTATACAATTATTTTAAATGATGTACATCATAAAATAAATATTATATGTATATGGATTTGTGTTGCACCTGCACGCATCTAACAGAGGATTCAGCAGAACGATGCATTGCTTCAGTGTGTTGAATTAGGGTTGGTTCTGCCTCGGTTTGGCTGGTGTGTGACAGCCCAGCAGGCACACTGCATTCCCCTTATACAGAAGACACTGCAGACTGCCTGAACTGCTGGCTGTGCCACTGTCTGTCTGCTGGAGAGCTGAAGTGTGCGTTTTCAATTTGATGCATGAAAATCTCCTTTTACACACACCTGCCAATGATGTAGTTAGCATGCATTACTTACAGCACTGAACAATAATCTCAATCATCTGAGAAATGAGTTGCAATGACTGTTTTACTTTTGTATTGAATAGATGAATATATATGTGACAAGTTGGTGGCATGAAACATTTAGGTAATCTATTTTTCAGTGTCCTTGTTACACATTGCATGTGCATATCATACTAATAATAAATTAGGCATAATTACATGCAAATAATCCTAAACCAAAACCTCATTTTAACCCTAACTACTATATATTGTAAGTACATGCAGTTAATTAATATTACTCAGAAGTAAGTACTGTATAATTACACTGTAACAAGGACATCGTAAAACAAAGTGTACCCAAAATACGTTTATATTTAAAGTACATTTGAAGCATAAGCATAAGCGTAAGTGATTATATAGTATTTTCCAATGATTTTTCAATGAAATTCTTCAAATTGTTTTTATTGTAGATGTTAATTTCCAGTATTTCACTTTGACTGTAATTTATACGCCTACATACAATGTTGTCAAAGCATTCATCATTTCTTAAACTGCACTGTTATAGTAAAATCAGAGAACATGTTTCATTTACACATGCCAGTACATTACGTACATGTTTCACTCCAATACATTTCATACGTCCACATTTGGTCTATACTTCACAGGGGAAAATATACACGAACAATAACTCACATCATTCGAATTGCCCTGCATCCATCACAGGCCCCCAGATCGCTGTTTGGCTCAAAGTGTGCTGTGAAATATACTCATATTCATTTCCTCCTGATTATGTCAAGCTGATGGCAGTGATTACCCTCTCTTACACACACACACATGCTAGGGCTGCTCATTGCACAGAACATCATAAACAATTTACACGTCATTAGTTTTGTTTCATCATATTTGTTTGACAAAGTGTCTAGCTGCATGGCAAGCAGGCCTGTTATTTGCCATACCAAGAGAAAAGGCACAGGGAAAACATCTTGTTGGTGTACGAGACATTCGTTTGTATGATTAATTAGCATGCATCTGTCTGCTTAAAATTCAGGCTCTGCGCGTTCTGAGTGGCGTTTACATTTTTAGGAGGAGTGGATGCGCGAGTCTGTGTGTTTGTGTTAGTGTCTGTCATGTCAAATGTACAATACAAAAAGCATTAATCCATGTTCATTATGTTTATACATGTATTTCTATGTGTGTGTGTGTGTGTTGAGGGGCTATTATGTGCATACTGTGTTCAAAAGGAATTGAAAATGTTGCCAGTTCCGTCAAATTTGAGGGTTACAAATTGCCTGCAGAGGGCACTGTACATTAGAGCAAAGAAATGGGGACTGCTGCGATCAAAACACAAACTCATAAGAATAGTTCAGCCGAAGCTCTGATATGTAATTGTAGCTCCTTTAACCAAAGCTAACGATAAAAAAGTGAATGTATCAGACAATGTTCAAATTAAAGGTGATGTGTGTAATTTTGTGGATGTTAAATAAGTTATTTTCCTAGCTAAGTATACAGAGATAACCATGAGTAAGACAATAGTATATTATGTTTTTTTATATTAATTTTTTAACCCAGTGATAAGATTTAGCTGGTTAGCCTGGCCCAGCTAGCCTCTTCTGGTTGACTAGAAACACCATTTTAAATGCATGCATACTGTCTTTGAGATGAAGTGAACAGATTTCGCTCCATCAAAAGCATCCTAATATGTATTATTCTGTACTATTTCACACTGAAAATGTGCAATGTACTGTCCTGATTTTTTTTTTTTCTTTTACTCAGAAGTCACTGCTCTCCTGTGTAGTGGAAGGGGCTAATCATGCTACAGCTAGTAACAACAAACCGGGTGTGTTTTGATTTTTGAATACCATTTTCATGAAATGGAAGATGGCAAATGATTTGGTGTACTGCAGTAAAAAGTATTAAATGTTCTATTTGAGACAACACTACCCACTATCCCATACTTAAAAAAAAAACAAATCCTACACCAAATGGCAGAGTGCAAATATAAAGATGTTATAGATGTATATAGATGTAAAATATTAAATACATTTGTAATATTTGTAATTAAAAAATAAAAATAAATAAATAAATAAAAGATCTCAATTGTTGTTTATATATATATATATATATATATATATATATATATATATATATATATATATATATATATATATATATATATATATATATATATAAAAAGCAAAGTAGGAAAAGCTTAAAAAAAAGTAAGGGAGAACGTGAAGTAGGATGCATTAAAATTGTTCATTGCACAATTAGTCTTGAATAATCCCGCTTATACCATTGCCATCATTGACAACTTAAAGGGATAGTTCACCTTCAGTTGCTGGTCCCCAATGACTTCCATAGTATGGAAAAAAAGCACACTATGCAAATCAATGGGGACCAGCTAATGAAGTTGAACTATCCCTTTAAAGCGGTTTATGAAGTTTATAGTGAAATATTTGACTGGAAGGGTAAAAAAACAAAAACAAAAAACAATTGTCAGTAGCAGCTCGCAGCTCTAGCATTCTTTTTGAATGAATTTATTTGAATTAATTATTATAGCATTTATTTGAATGAATTTGATTTGAATCAAATCAAGAACGAGTCAGTCTTTTGTTCATTATCTGTCTCGGCTCTGTGTTCATCTTCAGTTCTCTCTTCACAGCAGTTCAGTCAGTGTACTGTTTGAGTGCATGAATTACTCCGGGATATTGGTTTGTTTGAACTGAGAGTCAGCCACATTAAAAAAAGTTAACCGCTTAAGTCATTTGTGGATTATTGCTTATTGGAGATGCGAACTGTTTCAAACGATTCAGTTCGATTTGGTGAACTGGTTCAAGAAGATCCGGTTACATCGAATGATTCGTTCGTGAACTGGATATCACTACACTGCAGTGAACGCGCTCACAACAGACCCGGAAGATAATGCTGAAAAATGTCATAGTTTTTGCTATTTTTGGACCAAAATGTATTTTCGGTGCTTCAAAAAATTCTAACTGACCCTCTGATGTCACATGGACTTCATTAAAGATGTTTTTATTACCTTTCTGGACATGGACAGTATACCATGCACACAGTTTCAATGGAGGGACTGAGAGCTCTCTGACCAAATCTAAAATATCTTAACTGTGTCCCGAAGATGAACGGAGGTCTTACTGGTTTGGAATGACATGAGGGTGAGTTATTAATGACATAATTTGGTTATTGGGTGAACTAACCCTTTAATATAGAATAGTAATTAAACTGATGCATCGTTTTTGCACCGTATAGGACAGTATAACAACACTGGCTCAACCAACAGATGGGAGTATGAGTATTTGGGAAACCTGTGTGATATCATTTATTGTTTTCTCAATACTGCTGCAGAACAAACGTTGTACACAGCTTTTATATAAAGAGAATATGTATCTTCCATTATAAAAAAGTTGTTATTTGTTTATGCCAGCATCTGGAAAACTGGGGTAAATACAGATATTGGTGGTAAACCTATTCTGAAGCCTGTACTTAAGCTCTTCTGCTGGCATCCACCACCCCAGTCAGGTAGCTGGCAGAGAGCTTAAAGCTGCACATTGTCAGACTGAAGGCGGTTTGAGAGTCTTTGTGTTGTGTTTGTGTTGACAGCGGGTCTCCAAGTGACTGTTCCCAGAGTGTGAACCCGCAGGCTGGCACTTACACAAAGCTAGTCCTGGATGAAAGGCTGAGGTTGTATTCTGGACCTTGATTTCCAGCCAAACATTCCCCAATACAGATTCACCATAGCATTATGGGTGGAAGAGTTATCTGAGTCATCATGTGTCTTGATGTCATACGCACGTTACTTGCCTATTTATATGCATTTTTATCAGGGAGATGGCATTTTTATTCTCTTTAACACATCACTTGTGCAACATTTATGATAAACACAGTACATCTAATTCTTTAAGGTGTTTATCAGGTGTATGTACACAAATTTGATGCCGAAAGTGTAATGATTTCAATGTTTTTAATGACTTGTTCACCCACAAATGAAGATTCAGTCCTTATTTACTCACCATCATGTTGTTTCAAACCTGTATGGGTTTCTTTCTCCAGTGGAACACAAAAGGATATGTTTTGTAGAATGTTCTGCCGATAAGAAAAGGAGAAATAAAGATCCCGCACTTTTAAAAAAGATGCAAACTCACATATTATAAAAGTGATCCATACAATACATGCATTACATTTCTTTGTTATTTCTTCTTGTCTGAAGTCATATAGTGGCATTAAAAAGGAAATAGGACAAATTTGGTGACACTAATGGTGCATAAATTAAACCCTTATGGCATGATGTTGCATTCAAAATAAGGAAATAAATTGTGGTACACAATGGAATTGAAAAGGGCTGTACACATTGAAATTTGATCTGCTCCAGTAGTATAGCCACAAGATATAAATGTGATTTTAGTAAAAAATAAATAAATAAATAAATAAAAATAAATAAATGAATTACTAACCTTTTCTGTGTAAGCTTAACTTTCTTCCCATGATAATGACCATCAAAACCCTAAAATTACCATAAAAAATAATTAAAACAATTAAATAATACACACATTTTTTTTTTTTACAGAAGCATGGATGTGCTTTTATAAAATTATAAACTTTACATTTATGCTTTAGAATCCTCCAAAAACTGGCCCCAGTTGTAACTAAATTCTAGTCTAATTATAAATTCTAGTTTTTGGTAATCAACATTGTTCCAGAAATGCTGTCGATTGAGCTTAACTTTTATTATTTCATATTGCCTTTATGACTTTGTGTATAAATTAACAAGATACATAGACCAACAACAACCAACATCCCATCACACATGCAGGAAGCTTTATAGAATAAGGAACTATTCTGTGAATGGTTGGCATGCTAGACTGCTTTAGCTGATTATCAGAGATGATTTAACAGCCCCTGTTCCTCTGCTGGAAAGATGTGATCCTGGAATGAAATTCAAGGCATGGCAGCTATCATGCCGCTATCAGCAAACACCCCGGATCGGGGGGAGAGACTGGGTGGCCTGAGGGGCGGGTTGCTGAAGCTCAAAAGCGAGATTTTAGCCATGGCAAAACACACGCCACCCACAAGTAAATTAACAGGGCAGGAGGGGAAATAACCTCGAGTGTCCGAGATGTCCGGCTGACGTGGAAGGAAACATCAGGGAGGAAAAACCTCGGGGGCCATATAAGCACTTTGCTCCGATTTATCTCCCACCCACCCTCGTTCCCTCCAAACTTCACTTCAAATGCCTGCAGGCAGAGAAGTGATTTCCACCTTGTATTTGAATAATTCCCCTGATAAAATATTAAACTAAAATCAGCAGAGATCAGAGAAAAAGGATTATGGCTGAGTAGTAATCAGAGCGTCTCTCTGCTGTGAGTTTTTTTTTTCCCTCTGTGCGTGAACTGAATCTGAAGTGACACTGTATGGAAGATTTACATGTTGCTCATGCAGACATTGTGTGATAGCGACAAGGGCAGATTTAGAAGGAAACACAAATACTCTATAAATCAAAAAAATATAATTACAATTCAACTATGGCTGTCATTTTAACACTTTCATTTGATGCGATTAATTATGTTACAAATAATGTCAAAAGAATTTAAGCAAGCAACACATAATGAGTAAGCAGCCATATATGAGGGACAAATACATTGTTCTCAAAAATAGCTAGATGGTGTGCAATGGAAAATGCTCCCTACAAGGCACAAAAAACAGTGAGATGCAACGATATGGAAATAAAATAAAAGGTAAATAAATTTTATACAATTTACTACTTTTTCTAGAAACTTTCAATAATCAAATTATGATTATATTATATTGTATAAAAATATTTTCAGCCTTATTGTTAACTATTACATATATTTTTTTCCAGAAAAAGTTATATTAGACAGAGAATCTGACTGAAATAAAAGAAATTGAAATACTAATATAAATTTTTTTAACTTAAATAAATATAAATTAATAATATAATATAATATAATATAATATAATTAATATAATATAATAGCATAACTAAAGTATTAAAACGTAAACTAAATGAAAACCTGAAAACTTGTTATAAAAGCTAATAAAAAGCTTTCATAGTATGTAAATAATCTTTTTTTTCTTTTTTTTTTTCATTCTAGAGGTTGCACATACAACTTGTCGTACACTTACATTACATTACATTTACATTTATTCATTTAGCAGACGCTTTTATCCAAAGCGACTTACATATGAAGACAGTGGAAGCAATCAAAAACAACAAGAAGAGCAATGATATATAAGTGCTATAACAAGTCTCAGTTAGCTTATAAGTACACTTATATACACACCACACCCAAGTGTGCTCCCTTTGAACGCCTCAATAATTTTTATTTATACACTTGCTGGGCGGTGAAAGGTTCACCATGCCGCTCAAAAAAGATTCTGAACTGAATTCATCTTGCAAAGCCAGATTGATCTATCAGAGGTGCCCTGCTGACATGCTCTACACCGTGGCCTGTGTTTAAGATACTAAACGCCTGCTCTTGGGGTGAACATTTGTGCTGAAATAAGCAGCACACCCTCCATCAGTTTGAAGGAGTCTTTCTCCACCGTACGCCCAAGTCATCCATAACAGGACAACCTCGGCAGCCATAAACATGCACAGACCCAGGCAAGCAACCCTGGGAAAAGTTGAACGAAACAGAGCATCTCTTTGAGCAATGGATAATGCATTCATTCAGTCAATCACAGGCTTGTCAGAGGAGCATCCCTCCCTAGATAAGCGAGTTTGATTTCTTAAAGCCCAGGCACTGATTGGATAGGGGAATTGTTGTCTTTTGTGGGTGGGGTGCAAATGAGTATTTTACAATCTTCTCCATTGCTTCCTATTCATTTATTTGGATTTTCCTTGTATTCCTCAGGGCCCGTATCTCATTAGCAGTGATTAATTGGCGAGTAATGCTGCTTTGGTGCCTCCATTTGCTGAGCTTCCATTTTGAGCCGGATCCCGTTCCAGAGTCTTACTCCACCAGGAATATGTTCAAAGTTAATTCAGCCTTCATCTTAAATGGAAAGCTCAAGGCATTGACATGCATTATAACTTTTTTTAAAAGGAATAAACAGGGATCATAGAGATAACAGTGTTGGGAAACATTAATTTTAAAGAGAACATGTAACATTATTGTGACTCCATAAAAAAAAGTTGAATGTGTAAGTGAAAGTTTTTTTTTCTTTCTTTCTTTTTTTTTCTTGCAAAAAGTGCCACACCTTTTTTGACCAGTAGCAACTTTTCATCGACTTTTCTTTTTTTTATCTTGAACCATTGGTCCTTTCTGTTATTTAATAATTGTATTCATTTTTATATAAATTACAGTTCAAATAAAAATGACACATATTGCATCAGATGACCCTTCCGAAATGGTTTAAATATGATGATTTGTTGCTATGTTGAAACCAGCTGTGCTGCTTAATATTTTGTGGAAATATGTTTTTTTTTCCTGAAATAGGAATCTTTTGTACAATTATGCCATAACTTTTAATCAATTTAATGCATTCTTGATGAATAAACAATCATTTCTAAACAATCTTTCTGATCTTGAACTTTTGAACCGTACGCTAGAAAAAATAAATTAATAATTTTAGTAAACTAAACATAATTTATAGACAGACAGACAGACAGACAGACAGACGGTTAAATAGATAGATAGATAGATAGATAGATAGATAGATAGATAGATAGATAGATAGATAGATAGATAGATAGATAGATAGATAGATAGAAACAACCCTGCATTTTTGATACTATGTATATGTATTTTTATACGTACACAAACATAATTCTTTCTTTGTCATATATTTTTGTTCATCACAATCTTGTTCTGTTAGCCAAACCCTGCCAGGAAAGGATGCCATTGGAACACAGCAATATCTCCAAAGTGCTCTCTGCTTATGACAGATTCAGCCTTTCAAATATGAAACATGCAGCTCTGTCCGCTTCAAAATCCACCCCAGTCCTGTGAAGCACAGCCACCGCTGCCTGTCTACAACCACACATACCACACCAGAGAGAGAGAGAGAGAGAGCGAGAGAGAGAACACTGAAATGAAACAGAGGAATGTAAGGGAGAGAACCAGGCGATTTCATTTGCTCTTTGGAGCAAACATGCACACCTCTTTATGATGAGAGTTAAATCGAGGAGGTTAATTGAAAAATGAGATAAACAAAGTCCCTAAAATGGCTCAGAGGAGATTGTGCCTGGCAGCTCAGATGGGACACCACCATTTAGCAGTGATTCTTCTTCAGACTGCACCAGCCTGATAAAACCATCTGGTTAATTGCCTTACTATTTCTTCAAATTAAATTTTCTCCAATAAGAAAAAAAAAAAAAAAAAAAAAAAGCAAGGAACTGTCAGTTAGTCATTATTATGCATGCACTTAATATGCAGTGGAGAGTGTTCATAGATTTAGTAGCATGTAAATAATGTCATCTGCTTCTCTAAGAACGTCATATCTTACTGTTCCTTGAAACAGAAGAAATCCTTATTTTAGGAAAGACAATTTCTCAAATTTGAAGAAGATGCAGCAATTTTATCAATAACTAACTTACAAATCACTGCGAATCTTCAAAAACCGTAACATTAACAAATTATTTTATTGTCTTAATGTTTGGGGGCCCAGACATAATAATATTATCTGTCTTATGTGTTTTGATTTAGTTAAAATAATTTATTGAAAGCTTTTGAAGGTGAAGTGGAAGGTTAGTTTTGAATTGCTATGATTATTTTACACACACAGTATTAGAGTCTCTGGGATTTCAAACTGAAGACAGTAAAATAATTCTCAACATTAAGGTTTAGTCATAAGACATACGATTTGTATACAGGATATGTTAAAAAAATATTGCATATGCTTCAACTTTGACACTACAGTACATCTGTCCTAGAATTTTAAAACCCAAAAAACTCTCCAGGAACTTGTTTTAGAAAATTTGTTTGTTTTTTTTCATAATCAGTTCTCATAAGGTAAAAGGGAAAAAAAAGTCTTTAGGGTCAACAAAGGGTTAATGGGATGGTTTACCTAAGTTGAAAATTAGATTTTCATTATTACTTGTACATATGCAAACCTGATGCAGCAAGATATATTTCATCGAATAAAAATGGACAACTACTTTATGTTGTCAGCTTAGTACTCATATAAAGCTAAAGTTAGGTTTCAGAAGACTATAAAAGAGATACAAGACATATAGACATTTACAATATTTTTATTATAACTGTTGTCTATTTTTGTAGCTTGAAACCTTCTAGACACTGTTTGCTTTTGTTGTATGTATAAAAAAACAAAACAAAAAAAACAACAACAACTGAATGCTATGCTAATATATATATATATATATATATATATATATATATATATATATATATATATATATATATATATATATATATATATATATATATTAGGGCTGTCAAAAATAGCGCGTTAACGACGTTTATTAGTTGTTTGTTGTTAATTACGTCAACATTTTTAACGCATTTCACACATGCGCAGTGTGACGAATTATTCAGGTCAGGAAAGTCTCGTCGATCTCTGAATTCTCAAGATAGTAAAAAACAGCGGCGAGCGCCGCAACGAAAACACCGAAGAAGCTTAAGGTTTTACCCCAGTTACTCTCAAATACATTCATGCCAAGCTCGATAAACAGAGACGACTTTGGTAGTTGATACGCTGGAGCTTCTTCCTGTTATAGCGTCCTGTGTTTCACACTTCGCATGCGCAGAACGCCTACATGCAATGCAGCGAAAATTACAGCTGTTTGGAAATGCATATGCATTTTTACTTGGTTTTACTGGCACTTGAAGCCTTCAGAACGTGAAAATATCGATCCTAAAGTATTGTGGCAGAGCAAATGAACACCTCCCAAAAACAAGAGTGCCCAGAGTGCTGCTTATGTGATGGTGGCGCATGTTTGTGTTTCTGAGTTCATTCTTTCGAGTTTCTCTATGCATAATTTTATAGATATGTGGCTATATTTAACCACTGGTTCACCTAAAACTCTTACACTATCTGTAGTTAAATGGCATGGTTTGATATAGTGCTCAGGTAAATTTGATCTGAGTAAATGTTAAACTTTTGAAATTCAGAAAAAAAGAACCACATATTGATGAATCAATACATGAAAATTATGTAGGCCTATCTGTGTCCTGTTATTTATCTTTTGGTATGCATTTCAGAAAAAAAAAAAAAATGGTTAGGATTCAGGTGTAATTGCCAATAGTGATTAATCCTGATTAATCCACTGAAAATTCTGATTAATTTGATGAAAAATTTTAATCACTTGACAGCCCTAATATATATATACACAAAGATATATATATATATATATATATATATATATATATATATATATATATATATATATATATATATATATATATATATACACACAAAGATATATATATATATATTTGTGTTCCATGGCTGAAAGAAAATCACACATTTTGTCATCATTTAGTCAACCTGATGTCAGGAATGACAGAATCAATTCATTTTGGGTGTCGTTGCACTTCTTCTCAGCTCATTTTCTGGGCAATAATGTATACTTGAAAAGCAATGAGGTGTGTCCTAGATGGCCTTATTGTATTCTTGAAAGATTGTCTCTCAAAACAAAGCATATCTACTGTCACGAAGCACCCCTCCTTTCTGGGGGGTGGGGTGGGAGTCAGTGGGTTCCAGGTTACAGTGAGCTTGGCATTTAAGAGGTTAACTTATTAACATCCATCCTTCATGCTGTCTGGATGAATGCGCTATGGGGGAGGAGAGAGAGGGAGCTAAATGCCATGACTCGTGCATGAATTTCAATTAGTCCAATCAGCCGTGATTTTCATGCCGCTGTCAATAATATGTAGAATTGTGGGCTTATCTATGTTTGCCATGTTGTTTGTGATTTTCTTTCTGATACCCAAAGGAGTGAACTGTGCTTCATCCTTCAGCATAAACTGAGGAGTCAGCAGGAATATGCTGTGTATTCTGGGTGACTTCTTACACCACATTTTAAAGTGGCTTATATGGTGTTGGAATTATAATTTGAAATGGTAACACTTTAGTATAAGGTCCAATTCACACTAATAACTAGTTGTATATTAGCATGTCTATTATTAACATATTAGCTGTTATTAGTGCTTATAAAGTATATATAATGCATGACATCCATAAACCTACCCAATACCCAAAAGTCATAGTTAATGGTTATTTAATAGTGAGAATTGGACCCTAAAATAAAGTGTGACCAAATAAATAAATAAAATAAAACTGCATTATTACACCACAGGGAATTATACTTGTCTTTTTTAGACTTAAATGTAGCATTATTTAAGCCGTTTCTCTCAAACTTATGAAAACAGCAGGTCTATATTTAGTTAGCTAATAGCGGATGAGAAAAGTTCAGCACAGTATCAAATACCTTTAAAGTTTATTCTGAGTAAAACTCCTAAAAGTAAGTGTTTGGAAACCAAAGGCTACATTTCTCTCCAACCCTCCCCAGATTTAAAAGAACACGTCATCTTCCTGTATTTCTGTAAGTGCTCAAACATCAGGAACGTACAGCGTGCAATAAAAACAGGCTTTAGCGTTCTCAAGCTTTTCCACTTAAAAATAACATCTTCATTTGAGATTTTGCAGCGCTACTTTGAAGCCTCCTGCCTCATGTCCACGGAAGAATGATTAGCATATGTTAGCATAAGGCTTGAAACTTCTAAGCTAGATATAAATAAAAAGAAGCAGCTATTAGCAAACAAAATATACATGCTCTGTTGTTCACTTCACCTTAATATATGGACACAATTATGGCAGTGGTTTACAGGCACCATGTTAGCAACTGATACATACAATAAACTGCAGGTAACTACAACAAACCCTCAATTCAGAGCGGCAAGCCACATTAATAAAAAACAAATGCAAGGGTAGAAATGATTGTGAATGTAAATGTGAATCCGAATAAGAATCCCTCTATTAACAATACTAATTATTTTAACAATTTAACAAAAAATTTAGTATTTTATGTAAATTCCATAATAGATGCACATACACACACACGCACGCACGCATGCACACACACACACACACACACACACACACATGTTTGTTTTTGTGAAAAGTGGGGACATCCCATAGGTGTAATCGTTTTTATACTGTACAAACTGTATATTCTATGGCCCTACACCAACTCTACCCCTAACCCTAACCCTAACAGGAAACGTTGTGCATTTTTACTTTCTCAAAAAAACTAATTCTGTATTTATAAGCGTTTTTAAAAATGGGGACATGGGTTATGTCCTCATAAGTCACCCTCTCCTTGTAATACCTGTGTCATACCCATGTCATTATACAGAGTTGTGTCCTGATATGTCACAAAAACATGACACACACACACAGTAAAAACAGTATTACAATTAGAATTAACCGGTTTGTGTCACAATTGAATATTCTAAGTCTTCAGTGTCACACATAAATAAATAAACATAAATAAATAAATAAAAACATCAATCAATAAATACATCAAGTTTAAATGTGATACTTGGTATTTTTTTTTTTTTTTAACTGTTACATTTACAATTTTTTTCAGTGTAATTTGCTGATTTGGTGCTTAAGAAACACTTCTTCTTATAACACTTATAACACTTAAGAAACACTTCTTCTTATAACATCAGTGTTGTAAACAGTTGTGCTGCTTAATATTTTTGTGGAAACCGTGATACTTCCAACCAGGATTCTTTGAAAAACACAATTTATTTTAAATAGATTTTCTTTTGTTAAAATTTACAAATACTTACTGTTACTTTTGATCAAATGTGTACTAGTTAAAAAAAAGAATATTAATGTAAATTTCTCAAGCTAAAAGAGAAAGCTGACCATAAATTAATTATTGTGGATCAACAGTTTGAAAGGAATTAATTAAGTAATGAATAAATATTGAATTTGAAAGCAACTTTTAGAAATGTCTATTCAGTGATTCGCTCTGCATGCTCTGCATAACGTAAGATCTTTAATTATTTGAATTTGGGGGCTTTTCTTAGCAAATAGTTAATATGCTATTAACTGTGATTTAATTTCATTAATCAGCACATCATATGATCAATTTAATTAAATTTGTTTTGACTCACAGACTTAATTTATAATTGTCATGCTCTTGGGAATAATAACGATGACGAGCATGACTGCTCCACACACACACACACACACACACACACACACACACACACACAAAGATTTCAATGGACCTTCCGGACGAATAATGACCATGTGATCACTGAGACAAGGAGAAAGAGAGAGAAATAGAGAGAGAGCGAGACTGACATGGTTTTGATTAAACAGAATTTACACTGAAGGACACATTCAGTTGTGTAATTGTGTATAGTGTACATTGTCATTCATGTATAAGGGCTTAGTATTTGCCTTGTTTATTTATTCTGTCAAACATCGCTCCAAGAACTCTGTTCTTCTCTCTGCATTACTCTTTATGGCCTCCTCTCAGAGGAGGGGAGGGTGAACGTGAAAGAGAGAGAGAAAGAGAGAGAGAGAGAGAGAGACTTAGAATGAGAGCGGCAAAGGGATTGTGAAAAGGATGAGAGAATTACAGGGGTAAGCAAGTGAAAAAGGGGGAAGAGAGAGAGAGAGAGAGAGAGAGAGAGAGAGAGAGAGAATCAAACACTCTCTGAATTGGGCCCAAATATCCAAGGTTAATTTTGCGAGAAAGCTGCAGTGCCCAGATAAGACCATCCCTGCAAATGAGTTCTGCCTGCCTGGATTACAGCTAAATTTATGCAGCTTCCCTTATCCTTTCACAAGCTCCTCTGAAGTGGCATAATTAACTTGCACACATAAAATGTGCACATTTACTGCTTGGTGGTAACCATTCCTCATTTCAACACTTTGATTCTTCCGACCCTGTTCAAAAAGGTACTTTTTTTCCATCGCGTCCATGTAAGTTGAAAGATTTAACAGACAGCTGAAACAACACTGATCCTTTAACCCCTTTTATCATAATTGTGTTCCTTCATAATGTGAAATTATTTTCAAAAACATGTTTACCATGCTGATTAACATTCTAACCCCGGAGGTTACGGTGGCATGAAAGCCACAGCGGATTTGAATTTCACTTATGTGGCAGGAAACAACAGGCAAAAAAGCTGGCAAAAAGCCATTTCAGGCTGGCTTGAACTCGGCAGGCGGAAGGTGCAGTGTGTCCAAGCGCAGTGTAACACTGTGAAAATCTTCAAAGTAAATGTGACTGAGATGCAAATACAGTAAGCTTCTCCTGAGGTTCTGCTTTGGCATTACATTTGATACCCCTCTCATGAAAACCCTGGGCTCTAGGCTTCTCACGGAAGGAGGCCTCTGTCACCTTCTCTCTACTCCTCCACTCAGTTATCCGACCATCCCTCGGCGGCCCACTCTCATTTTCTGGGCATTACCCTGAAGTTCTTCATTCGTGACTGAATTCTGTCTTTTTCATTGCGTTATGCCTTTACAATCTTTCCGTCGTAACTTCATTTCAAGAGCTGCACCTGAGTTTCACCTTCCTCTCTATTAATAATTCACACGTGCTTATCAATATTAATGGACATCTTTTCTTCTGAGGAACACAGATTAACCTGGCCTGACCTGCTTTGTGTTGTCTAACAAGTGTTTGAGGAAAGGAAAGCTTACTCAAATAGATTGTGTGGAGGAGTAGATCACAGTTCATTTCCCTCAAAGTGGACGTAGAAGGGAAAAAAAATAGGCAGCATTAGATTTTCAGGTCTAGAACTGACTGATTTATTGTTGCATAAAGTCCAGTTTACAATGCAGCTTATCCTAGGCAAGAGCCACCCACTTAGACAGGAGAAAAAATATTGACAAACCAAAATATGTTTTGTTTTAACATACCATTTTATCGGTGGTAAGGGGAAAAATATTTACATGTGTATGTATATTCATATTTATATATAATTTATATAATATATAAATACAAATCTATATTATATATACTTCTTAAATATATACATTTATTTGTGCGTATTTATATATACATATAAATATAGTACACACACACATATATTATGTAAGCATTTTGGATGGGATTAATCATGATTAATCGATTTGACAATCATAGAATAGTGTGGAAAATTGATTTTAAATAATACATTCATTTATATTGTCTAAAATTATTGTCTAAAAGTGTTAGCTGTGATTATCAGAAATACAAGTGAATTTGAGATCATGTGTTATTCCCTCAATTTCTTTAGCAGGAGTGAGTGGCACAGCAGAGCCACAAATGATCCAGCTCCCTGTGACCAGATAAAGTGCACAGTGCTGTTTATCTCGATGAAAAAGCGGCATGAATCTTAATTTAATGAGCAAAAACTAATTAGGTGATTTAGAGGCAATGCTAATTCTATTCAAAGTAAGGAGTAAGATAAATTGGTTCCACCTTATGAAGTCTCGGTTGATATTTTAGATGCATTTAAGGGGAAAAAGTTCTTTGAAACAATCAGTCTGCAGTTTTGAAAAGCCACTTGGATGTACTGCTTAGTTTCTAAAGCAGATACCATTTTTATGGAATGTCTTATTTTTCATCTTACTATTATTATTCATAAATTAATATAGGTTTTTAATTATGCATGGTGTTCACTACAGTGGACAGAGCAATACTGAAAATAAAATAAAATAAAATGAAATAAAAATATAATACATTTTGTTTTTAGGGAAAAATAAACGTTAAATATTTGTCATTTCTCATTGTCATTTTTTAAAGAAATTTAGTTGTTTTCTATTGTTTGCCTAATGGATTTTAACCCACCCTGAATGAACAGAGGGCTGTGAAAAAACAACCCTCCCAGCTTCTTTAATAAAAACCAGAACAAACGGCATCTAGTATTTTTATGTTTGAAACATGTGGGATGAAGCTAATGTTCTGGGGTAGGCCAGTTCTTCGAATGCATCTGAGCAGTGCCTCGCCATTATTTGTGCCTTAGATATATCAGCAGGAGAGCTCAGTGTTAAGTAGAACACATTTAATGTCATAAATTACTCTTGATATCACACAGCTCTTTCATCCCTATGTAACATTTTTGCCACCGAACTCAGGAGGAAGTCACAGTTGTTTGAAATCTTGGTACACCTTAAACCTCCGACCAGCACAAAAGATCCTACGGAGGACAAATCCCTCACGTGGAGAGGTGATGTGAGTTATTCTCATGAATTATGGGAATTCCATGCTGTGCTCTAAAAGTGGAAAGACCCTCTGCGGGGACACGGAGCGACTGAATGTTCTTGTTTCAGGGACAGGATTGTCATATAGGGGAGGAGGAATTAATTTCTGTTATCTAACCTCATAAATCTGACTCCGGGACACAATGAAGTCGTAAAAACCACATGGAAACTTGTTCATCACTTTTTTTTTCCCTGACATCTTTGCCCCTTGCAAAATCAATCAAGGATCTATTTTTTTCTTTCCACTATCTGTACAGAATAGAAGAAATAAAACTACCCAAGATCTAGAAAATGACATCATTTGGGGCACTAGTTCTCCACTATACTGTATTTTACAATTATATTTTTTTTTTCTTAAATCATACTGGATCTAAAGCTCATTCCTCAGCAATATGGTGTAACTAAATAACCTACTTTTCACTCAAAACAAGCCAGTTTATCCCTGTTTGATGGCAGTTCAGCAGTATAATCCTCACATACAAGTGCATCTGTGCCACCATTTATAGAAAATACCACATGGTTTCAAAAATGTTTGTCCAAAAAAAGGCAACAAAAACAAAGAAAAACAAAGAAAAAAGATATATCAATGGATTTAGACTACTGCAAATGCTTAAAAAAAGCAAAACCAATCAAGCTTCTTTCACAAAGCTTGCCATTTTGACGCTCATGTCGGTCTTGCCAGCATCTATGATTACTTTTGTAATCTAACATTATTTATGATCCAGACAACAAGTGATTTAGTTTATTCATTTGGATTATATTCTTCAGGTCTTGGATCAGGTGAAACAATTGCTGATTTAATTTGTCTAGGTCAGTTTGTATGAAATATTCTCAAAAGACCTTCATTTCCCTTCCGCTGAGCCTGAAACTCACGAGACACTACCTTTGACTTTTCCCAATGTCGGAAATTACAGTACCACTGTTCTCCATTATCTCACCACTAACATTGTGACAGAAAAGTACTGTAAGCTTCTGTCTGAGTTCTGTTCACAATATAACAGTCAGGACAATCCTAAGCTGCTTTAAACGAGACAGCGCTGGGTTTCTGCTGTATGGATTGGGGCATTTGAGTGAGTAAACAATGCACTGGATTTTCTCTTTATGTCTCTCTCTCTAAATCTCTGGTGGCTCGGTTTAAAATCACTGTGCTGATTGCAAAGACAACTGATGTGTTTGATTTGGCTGTGCGATTAAGACACTTTATTAATTTGACTTCAATGAGCAATCAACAGGAGACAGAGGGCTTATTTTTTTGTGTTCAGAAACAGTTTTATAAAAGAAAACAAAATCTACTTTCAACCAACCCAGGAAACAGCTGTGATGAAGCATAGTACTGAAGTACTGTCACTCTCTGTCATCAGACATTATGAATTTGAGTGCATTAGAGTGATTAATCACGCTCTCGACTGAATGCAACATTTCATGGTGATAGTTCATTGATAAAACAATAAAAGTCTACCTAGTCTATTATGTTAATGTGCCATCTACTGTAAATGAAAAACCTCTTCGGCCCCTAATATAGAGGACCACATGAGGTGTTGTCTTTTGTGTAGTGTAGTTCGAATTCTGAGTGAACAGTTTAATTTCCTGTATACATTAATTTACACTTAATTTTTACCCATAATGCACTCTTATATTGACCAAAGGCACATTTATTTCATAATATGGTGAAAACAGTAACATTGTGAAATATCATTACAATTTAATATCTATTTTAAATATAAATTATGTCTGAACAATTTAATGCATCCTTGCCGATTAAAATGTATTTTTCAAGAAGAAAAATACTGACTTGCATAGCATATTGATTATTGTTGAGCTTTCTGTAATTATCCTCTTATTTTTAAGGATTACAAACAAAGAGAACAAATGTATCACACCTTATAATAATACGATTCACATCTTCCAAATGCCAGAGTTCAATATCATGCACCAAATGCTAAGACTTGAATATACGTTTACATGCTGATATTTCAAAGTAAGCAGAAAATACAGCTAATTAGGGAGCCTGTTGGTACCAGCACTTTAAATTTGTTTGCTAATAGTTCGGCAAGATTACTGTCACAATGTAATCACGTGTCAATTTTATTCACAAGCTTTTATGCGTGATAGGGCATGTAAAACTCACACCACAGGGAAACAGGACCTTGTTTTCCAACATTAAAATTGGCCTTGAATCAAGTAGCACTTAGCAAGGCCTAATCAGCCCAGTATGTCTGCAACCTCAAGAAATTAACCAGGGCTAATTAGCATCTGAAAGCGTTAATTTGTTTTGCAACAATTCCAGCGCTCTTTAAATACCAAATGCAAGAAAAAAAAAATTTGAAGAAAAAAAAACTAATACAAAGCGTGCTTCATTTTAGATGATCTCATCAACTGCTGGCCTTTTTGTTGTCTTCATTCATATTCCCTTTGGTCTTATCCATCACCTCCCCTACCAGCACCTCTCTCCCATGTGCCACAAAATACAGCAACAGCTTGTAGGTAATTGATCAGACAAGCCAACTGTAAAATATTCATTTTCTACTTCAACAGCCAAATAAATCTCTGGGGAGGTTTTCAGAGGACTGTGCTCAGATATTGCTTATGCGTAGCCAGGTTAGCGCAGCACTCATTGTGAAGAGTCAGTCGGGAGGGGGTTCTGCTTTAGCATGGGTGCTGGTCGATGGCCGGCCAAGCAGGACATCAGCCTTGGTCCTGCCTCAGCAGCACATACTCGGGCCTAAGACAGGATTCGGATGCACACAGCATGCTTCACTTAGTCTCCAGTGTCCACACAGCATCAGAGTAAAAGCCTAAACCAGTCACAGAGAGGGAGTAATGTACAGATAAAATAATAAATACATTTTATATGACATAAAAAATAAAAATAAAAATTGACCTTCGTCAATATTGGGACATTGTGTTAAACATTTTACATGTGCGTTACAGAAATTCAAATGTTTGGAACAACTAATATTTCCTTTTTTGGTCACACTTTATTTTAAGCTCCAGTTCTCACTATTAACTATTATATAAAACTATTAGGATTTAGGGATATAAAATATGGTCATGCACAATAAGGCATTAAAATGTGACTTATACTAATAAATAGTTAACATGCTAGTAATATGCATGCTATTAGTGAGAATTGGTCCAACAAAATGTTACCTTTTTATGTAAAAATATATATATGAAAAATACTGTACAATACATACAAAATACAATACAGTATAAAACAGTAATATTGTGAAATATTATAATTGAATATGACTTTTTTAAAATTGAATATATTTTAAAATGAATCTTATAATCCCACTTTATTCAATTCGAGTTTGTGCAAGTTTTGTTTGTTAGTATGTGGTGATTTGTCACAAAGCAGTCTATTAAAGGCTTTAAAGTTAAATTTAAACAGTTCATCAACAACAACAAAAAGTTTAAAAAAAAAAACATAACTGAACCTTTGTTTTGATCAATATAATTAAAAATTGATTACTGTATGTGTAAATAATAATTTATTAAAATGTTTTGCTTAACACATTATAATTTATAATAAAATATATGTATAAAATACAATTTGATACCTTTCTAAATTCTAGTCTAGTTTTTATTGTTTACAAATTTGTTTACCCAAGGGCTCTTACAAAAAAAAAAAAATTATATTGAAATTTGGTGTACAGAATTCACAAAGATTGTTCAGACTAATGAAGGTTTGGAACCAGGTGTTTGAAACCAACAAAAATAAATAAATAAATAAATAACTGTTAAAGAAAACATTTTTGTGCCACTAGCCCAAGGATCCCCTTTATAAAGTCTCTTTTCTGCTGCAAAAATTCATGCTCGGTGTGAATAGCCCATAAGGACCGTTATTTAAAGCTATTTGAGTGTATTATATGTTTGACTGCAGCACCATGCTGAGCAGCTTCGAGGGGTTTGGACCTTCAATGTCTCCTTCACCTCTTCATCAAAATACTTTATGGATGACCTCACTACTAAAAGTGTCAAACTCATTCCTTGTAACACACTTACAGCAGCAATGAAGGGTATTTTTCATACCATGTAAGACAGAAGACCGATAGGAATTAAGGCACTGTTCTTGTCTATCAATTATACAGCGTTTCCTGCAAGCATTTCAATATTCCACAGACATAAATCAGACAAGCTGTGACCACATCTGCACTCTATGTGTTTATGCGACATGTTTGTTCTCCCACTGTCTTTCATGAAGTGTTTGTATTCTCTTGAAAATGAGAAGGAAGCACTTTGAAGACGCATTAGTGTGTTTGTTAAAAAAAAGAAAAAAAAGAAAAAAAAAAAAGAAAAGAAAAATTCATATTTAATAGGAGAACGCTTTTACAGCCCGGTTAATTAACGTCTTATCTGTATTATGCAGATGCTCATAAATTTAAAATATTGCTACTACCTGCTCTGGAAAACCTCATTGAAGCATTCAGAAGTATAATTAAATATTAGGAAAAGTAAACCAGTGTTTTATTTATTTATAATTTTTTGTAAGTAGTAATCATAAATGCTAAAACACATTTAAAACTACTCCAATTTACATCAGCTATCCCCCCCCCCCTTTTTCAGTTATCAGTTGTGCTTTATAAATATCTATGTAAGCTCATGGAATGGGTTGATTAAACTTAGGTTAATCTCAGGGCTCATCCGTTCAGTATCCTAATACTTAGGATGTAATCCTCTTGTGCACTGGTCTGCTCTACCTAGAGTACTGCATTAGATCCTCTACTTCATTCATTTATATATATTATTTTGGAATGTGCCCCCAACATTAATATTACACTAATGATGTAGAAATGATGACCAGATAAACCAAATTAATATATTTAAAACTAGGATGGCCATATATGCCATTCATACGGGACACGTCCCAGCCAGGATTTTAATAATGGCTAAATATCCAGATTTTTGGCTATTTGCACTGTGCAGGTTGATCATTGTGTAACATTCATGAGAGCTATAAAGAGCAGAGTAGACAGCTCCTTATGCTTTCGAATTGCTTTGACCTGTTTATTCGTTCGTTTGACTTGAAGCATTGTGGCGCACTTTGGTTTTTTGGGGGGATTTGTGCACAGCGACGCTTCAAGTCAATCGAACGAATAAACATATGCGCATATTTGCATCACTCTGATCATTCCCTCTAGAGCTCACCTTCTCACATGCAGCCCCATGATTGGTCGATTATGTACAATACCTGCATGTTATTGGTCAAATTGCTCTGGATGTTTTAGGCATTATTAAATTCCTGGCCGGGACGTGTCCCGTAATAAACAGCGCATATGGCCACCCTATATAAAACTGGGACAAGCAAATTCAGACATTTTTATTTGGCTATGCTTTAACAGCAAAAAAAAAAAAAAAAAAAAAAAAAAAAATAATAATAATAATAATAATAATAATATATATATATATATATATATATATATATATATATATATATATATATATATATATTAGACTTGTTTAAGTGTTTATGTAGTTAAGAAAGTATTACTTGCATGACACTTGAGGTTGTTCATTGTTTGTTCATAACTGGAGTCCCTAGTCATGCAGATTTTTGCTACATGCTCTGAGTAGTATTGTACAGTAAGAAAGTTGTTTTCCTTAAACAGGAAAGTAATGTTCTTAGAATTGACAGGCAGTTGACACTGAGATGTCAAGTAAATGCTTATAATTCATAATATTTACAGTTAACTAGTCATGATTGATTATTCATATTTCCCGTTTGAGCTGATTCACTACATAGTTGTGAATCACAGGTGTTATATAATATAATATTACTATGTAGAATCATATATAACAAAAACAAGTAAAAAATTAAAGCTGCAAGCAGCGATGAACGGGCCCTCGCACCCGGGCTCGCCGGCAGCGAGTGACTTTAGTAAATAGGTGAACGGTGAGAAATATGCATTTAAACTCATAAATATAAGTAGAATATATCAATGTTTATTCCATATATGTGCCAATCTTCCTGTTGCCAGCAGGTGGCGCTATCATTATAATGGAATCTTGGCCTTCAGATGTGTTCAGGGCAGGACTCTTATCGAACATGTGAAGTTTGGGGAAGATTGGACATTGTATGTCTGAGTTACAGCAACTTCTCTTGCTGTGGCGAGACGTCAAATTTTGTCATGGCGCCATGGACACGCCCTTTAACAAAAACTCAAGATCTCCACAATTTAACATTGCTCAGGCCTTAAGATTAGACTGACCACAAAAAATACATTAATGTCACAAGATTTCTAGGAGTAGTTTGTCACAGCGTAAAACATGTCACTTCCTGTTGCCAGCAGGTGGCGCTATGACTATAACTGAATATGGGCATGTAGCTCTGTTAAGGGCAGAAGTCTTATCTAACATGTGAAGTTTGGGGCAGATTGGACATTGTATGTCTGAGTTACAGCAACTTCCTTTTTCATGGCGAAACATCGAAATCTGTCAGGTCGCCATGGACACGCCCTTTAACGAAACCTCAAGATCTTCGCAATTTAACATCGCAAAGGCCTTTAGATTTAACTGACCAAGTTTGGTGGTGATCTGAATAAATCTCCAGGAGGAGTTTTTTAAAGTACATCCCCAGAAAATGGCAAAAACAACGCCAATTTTGCAGAGAAAATTCTAAATAACCGACTTCCTGTTGGGATTCGGATTTCCTACCAAGAGACTTTGTGGTAGGCATTTACTAATATTAAAAAATGAGACATTATTTTAATTTGTTACCAAATCCTTAAGTAATTAAAAGTGTTTTGTTATAAATTTATTGACCTATAAGCATTTGTGAAATAGTTCTGCTTGCATCACAGCTTGGTCGTCATCTGTGAGCTGAACAGTTTTACTGTTACATCCATGAGATTATATCAATTCAGATTAATGTCAATCACAGGGTGTCAGAGGTCAGTATCAAATGAGTTTGAAATTATGGACCCACTTTATATTAAGTGGCCTTAACTACTATTTACTTACATTTTAATTAATAATTTAGTACAATGTACTTATTGTGTACATACATGTTTTTACATTGTACTTATATTAAAAAATAAAAACTACATGTAATTACATCTGTATTTAATTTCTGTAATTGCATTTATAAATACACTGTTGACCCATACTTTACACCTTAACCCACCTTTAAACTTACCCATACCTCCAACCCTCTCCCTAACCTTACCCCTATCCCACCTCAATAGCAGCAAAAGTGTTTTACAATACAATATGAACACAATCCACAATACATTGTACTTATTTTTTTATGTAAGTACATAGTAGTTAAGGCCACCTAATATAAAGTGGGACCGAAATGATTATTTGCAGCACAAATAAGTATTTTTAGAATTTTTTTTAAATCAATGAAACTGTCAGAAAAGGATACGGCCTAAGAGATTTCTTAAGCTGTAATGAAAACAGCACAATTAGCAAAAAAAAAAAAAAAAAAAAAAAAAACAATTTAAAATAATATTTTTTTTCTGGTGATTAAAGAGATGTTTAAGTCCCTCTCTCTCTCCCTGTCTGTCTGCCACTCAGCTCATGCCCATCCCCCACTCACACACACACACACTCAGTAAGCACACATACATTCCTCAAACAGAGGGACAGAGTGAGATGAGATGTCTGACAGTTTTTTAATTTTCTTTTAATCATACAGTGTCGTAAAGTCATGAAACTATGCATATTTCCTCAGAATGATTTGATCTCTGTATGAGAAAATGCTTTTAAGTGTTTGGAAGCTGCAATTTAAAGATACAAGACAGTTAATGATTCCTTTTTTGACTGTCATTTCAAAAAATCACCACGACAAAACCGTTCAAGCTAACCAAAATCCGTTTGCAATTTAAGTTCCTCAATGTTTTTGCAACATGTAGATAAAGTTTGGTGAGTATAGTGAACTTTTCCTCTGAGAAGTATGGATTAAATCACAGCTCAATTTTTTTTTCAAAAATCCATATTCAAATCAAAATAGCCGACTTCCTGTTGGTCGTAGCTGATAACTGTGAATTAGAAAGTTGTCCGTCTTGATAAGAACAATATACGTAACGAGTTTGGTGTCTGTAGCTAAAACTAACCCCCCCACTTTTGACAAAAGATGGCGCTATAGAGTGCCTCTTCCACACCCTTGTAAAAGCTTTTTCCATTGTCCAGCTATCAATAATACTGATATGTGTTTTGAGTTTCATGTAAATCTGAGGTTGTTATCTGCCTCAAAATCACCATAACAGAATATTCACGTTTGACACGTTGCCATGGCAACAATATATAAGATATCAATATTCCCACGACAGGTTTATATCGGCCATGCTTTGTCATTATTCTGATGAAGTTTGAAGCAAATCGAGTAAAAATAATGATGCTGAATTCAAAGCATTTTGAAAATGACTCAATTTCCTGCTGCCAGTTGGTGGCGCTATAACATTGACTCTTAATAGTCACATATATACGATCGGTATCATACTTCGAACAAACCGATGAAGTTTGATCAAACTCAGGTAATGTATGTGGATGTTATTAGGCATTTCCTGTTTCTAATTTTTTGCCCTAAATTCAACGCCACGCCACGGGCAAACCCTTCGAGATATCAAAAATCCCCTCGCAATTTTTCATCCCCAATGTCTTGAGATCATGTTCACCGAGTTTCGAAGCAAACGGTTGAAAGTCCTCAGAGGAGTATTTCAAATTCTAGAGCATGCTTTTTTTAAACAGCCCTGAATAGCTGACTTCCTGTTGGGCGGAGCCTATGACATAGAGTGCAAAAGTTGTTCAGCTCAATGAGATCTATAAGTGTACTGAGTTTCATATAAATACATGCAAGTGTGTGTGAGCTATGGTTCAAGGTTTCTGACTGTGTTCCAGGAGGCGCTGTAGAGCCCCTGTGCCACGCCCGGGTCCCAGCCTCTGCGGCGTCCTGATGGCCGCAGATTCCAATGTGTGTGCCAATTTTCAAGAGTTTTTGAGTATGTTAAGGCCCCCAAAAACCCCCGGAAGGTTCATAAAAAATAAAAATAATAATAAGAAGAATAATCCTTAGGGGAACAATAGGGCCCTGCGCCCATTGGCTCGGGCCCTAATTACAAAAACACAAAACAAAATTTCTAAAACTAACTCAAATTGATAAAATGTATAAAATTCAAAATATCAATAAGAATTAATATTATCTCTTCCTACAATAACACTGGTTAAACATAAGCAAAGAATTAAAAAAAAGTCTCTGATCAGTGATCTTAAAAGGTTGACAATGTTTCACCCTCAGGACTTGAGTGAGATAATGAGGAATGGTAGCTTTGGAGGGAAGGTTTACGATATTTTGTCCTCAGGCATATGTTTCGCATATGGCCTTTGATTGGATGAGGATGCAGAAACTATTAAAGACTCTGGTAATACTAATACCTTCCATAGGTACCAACATATAATATAAATTAACATTTAGACCATTACTAATGCAGCCGAAAGATGCCAAACATGACATACCTGTGACCTCTGTTAACAATCGTATGCAATTCTAAAATGTTAATTTAAAAGAGTTTGTATCAATAGATAAGCGAAACACTATAAGACTTAAAATAATGAAATGGGGAAAATTGGGTACATTTTCCTACATTTCTCAAGTGGTTGTATCTAGAGGGAGATAGAATAAGGATAAGATAGAATAGAATAAGGAACTTGTTCACAAGTTTGGGTGAAAAAGGGCAAAACAAACAAGATATAGTACCATCAGTGCCCTCTAGTTGGTGATATCACAATAAGAAACTGTTGCAGAAAAAGCTAGGTGCCATGGAAAATGTAAGGTGAAATTGCAACACTAACAAAGCAAAAACTACAGCTGCTTATTCAAAAATGAAGTAGAGAGTAAACGTTCCTAATATCTCTGATATTAAGTTAAACCACGGAGTATCCAAAAAGATACTCAAGTACAGTAATTGATTACGTTTTATATATATATATAAAATTATATTGTATATATATATATATATATATATATATATATATATATATATATATATATATATATATATATATATATATATATATATAATAACCCTGGTTCGAAATTATTAAATACTGCTTGCAGATAATTATGCATATTTTGATACCCAAGCTTTCAATAAACATTCTACCTACAGCATTGGTGCAATTATATAGTAATATGTGGCTTTAGTCTCACTGATAGTCAGTGTGGTTTAATGTCCCAAAGATTTGTACCTTGGGATTGAAAGCTTGATAAGATCGCACATCTCTGGTAGGCGCTCCAAAAAGCTTTATGGAAATATGTCTTTGAGGCAGACATTTTCTACTGTTGATAATCCTGAAATATAATATGGCTTTGAGAATGAGTGTTGGAGCAGTGTATTCATTATAGCGACCTTTGTCTGAAGGAGGATCTGTACACGGGCTGAAATGAACATGAGTGATTGGTTTTATTGCAAAATATGTCCTTTAGATCTGTAAACATTGTAACTGTGTCTGGAAAGCAGTGTGCAAGCATATAAACATCAACAAATAAGAACTGCAGTTCTTACTATGCACATATTTCTTTTTATTTTTGGGGTGTATATATATATATATATATATATATATATATATATATATATATATATATATATATATATATATATATATATATATATATATATATATATATATATATATATATACTGTATAGACATTGTCAATGTGTTTGGTCTTATTGAATAGATCTGCTATGCTGCTGCTGCTGTGACAGAGCAGGTACAGAGAATTGGTTCTGCCAATATATCAACATACATTCTGCTATGAGTATGTAAGAAATACTGCTACTGCACATATAACACATATGCAGTGGTGGAAGAAGTTCACAAATCAAGTAATTGAGTAAAAGTACAGGGGTCTCATTTATAAAACTCTCCATATATTTCATCCTAAACGTGTACGTAGGCACAAAAGCCAGAACCTTTATAAATCCCAGTCAGGAGAAGATCATGTGTACATGCATTTTTTATTATTCTTTGAAGGTCTGTCATGACGCGCCTCATCATCCTCCTCCTCCGCCACCGACTCCTCCTCCTCCTCCTCCTCTTCCTTCCTTCACTATCCAATGACATTTGATAGGTTGTCCGAGATTTTTATTTTTTCCTTTTATTTTTTCCTCCTTCCTCTGGAATCGATTAACGTGTATACGCTTTATGAGTCATTTTCTCCTGGTAACCCTGAAAAGAACTTAAATTACATTATGGGTCACCATACTTGGCAAATGTCACGACTTTCACTTTTTTTCACCTCAACATGCAAATTAAACAGCAAACAAACTGCAGAAAAAAATATCCATACTAAAAGTTTTTCCTATGCACTTTACAGGCTTTGTGGGGCTTTGGATTCCTAGGGTGACAGTAATATGTCCTCACACACAGGAAATCCCCTTCTCCATGGCCACTAGTGGGATGCTGGGCTTTCTAAGAGTTGATACCCCCTGTATATTTCAGTGGGCAGTCCTCCCACTCACACTCATCTTAACAGAACCTGCTCGCCCTGAGCAGGGCACGACAGAGACATGGTGAGGGCCCAGTTCTGCTGTTATGTGATTTACATTGGTAAAAAGAGGGAGGCGGTGGATCAAAAGCATACAGACTTTAGCGCTCTAGCTATGTGTGGCAATGTTATAAATCTCAAGACAATCCATTTTATGAAAGTATGTGAGACTATAGTGGCCTCAGAAATATGTTGGAAGGATATAGTTCAATGTAAATATATATGAATATATTTTCTAAGTTTAATAACTTTAATTATATATAAAAAATCAGTTTACAACCTGAATTTGTCTGGTCATTAAAATGTCAAATTTACACTATTCTCAGACCCAGGACAACACTGATTCCCCCATCAAAATCACAGGATTGCAGTCAAAACTGATATAATACTGTTAAGCTGTGTAAATCCCAGAGCCAAACCATACACATGCTGTAAATGGAAATCCTGAGGATAAACTACTTTGTTTGGTTAACAAACACACATCAGTCCTGGGACCCAAACAAGAATATACCAACACGATTGTCTAGTAGTACCATGTGTAATGTTTTCTCAATCCAACCCATTACAGACCCAACAGAGCTGCAGCTACATTCAAAAAATTGGAAATAACTTTGCACATTAGGTGCTGTATGTAGGATTGACACAGAGTGGTTGAACTAGGTATTGAATTCCAAATTTAACATTTTGGAGAGGGTTTTTTCACCCGGCCCCCTCCTCCTCAAACTTGAGCACATGCAGATTGCCAGATTGATGACACCAACAGGAGCGAGCGTACTTGATGGCACTGGAGTGCGCTTCGGGGCTGGAAGACACATTAAGGTTCATTTGACTTGCCATATTAACGTTAATTGGGCTTGCCATATAAATTTTCGTTCAGCTTGCCATATTAACGGTCGGTGATCGTGGGTGAGATGCGGATGTTAGTGGGCGTGGGTAGGCCTTGGACAGCTGACAAGACTTGGGAATTGCTGGCTGATGGGTCCCGGATCGGGATCAGAAGCTCTAAAGACACAGGATGACTGCCTCCTTCCAGCCAAGGTTGGTGGTGTCTGGGAGCTCCTTATTACTGTAACGCCCACCACAGTGCATTTTTCCTCTAGAGCTTTTAACTGCATTTTTCTTCTTTCATGAATCAGAAAGTTAGAGATGGATGGATAAAGAATGAGAGATAGAGAAAGGGAAAGAGGTAGAAAAAGGCAGGAGATAAAGAAGAAGAAGAAATGTAATAACCTCTGCGGGGAGAATTCTATTACAGAAACCTATTCTGCCATGCAAAGTGGGACTTTGAAATGTGACAGCCCATGGAGGGAAAAGTCAGAGGCTGTCTGCATCTTAAAACAACTTCCAATTTGCGTCCCCTATCTTTCCTCATCCTCACTGAAGCTGGAAATTGATCAATGCACACTTAAGAGAGAGAAAAAAAAAAAAAAAAAACAGCAGACACTAAACCAACTATTTCATGTTTACGCGGCATGTGTTTTATAGAAATAATGTGCGGACTGAGGAGATTTGAAGGTGGCGCAGACTTTTTTCACCCTTACTTTTTCATGGAAGTGGAAACTGTGATGCATCAGAGTGACATTCAACCACAAAACACATCAAATGTTGAAAAAAAAATATCCTTGCGATGAAAATGTCACAGAGTCCTTCCCCCAGTAATCAGGTTGTGAGCATTTCACACTTATTACATGACAGGATGAAAAATTGTGCTCTATCGTTTTGCTCTTAAAAGGGAGACTAGGTGCTGTGAAAAGGCCAGCAGATGCTTCTTTTGAGGTGCTTCCATGAAGAGGCTGTGCTGCATGAGAGCCCCAGGAGAAAGAAGCCTATAATGGCAGGGGTTAATAAAGCCCATTTTGCAGTTAGAAATAATCCAAGTGTTCGAGGGGAAATTACAGAGAGGGCATCAATGCCCCCCCCCCCAAAAAAAAAATAAAATAAAAATAAATAAATAAATAAAAAAATAACCTACACCGTGCCAATGGTCGCCCAAAAATGGCCTCCAGCCCTGGGGGTTTGAGTGACAGCTCTGCTGGGGTGAGTTTGCCATCCATGTGCCATGCAGGGACAAGCGCTGGCAGCCGGTGAAGAAACGGGCCTTAGTGGCTCAGAGCTTTTTCACACAGCACAAGATGTTGTAAGTTTTGAGGGAGCGTGTAATTGGCATACTGACTGCAGGAATGTCCACAGAACTGTTTCCCGTGAACTGAATATAAATTTCTTTACCATAAGCCGTCTCCAAAGGCGTTTCAGATAATTTGGCAGTACATCTAACTGGCCTCACAACCACGGACCATGTGTAACTACACCAGCCCAGGACCTCCACATCCAGAATCTTCACCTCCAAGATCTTCTGAGACCAGCCACCTGGACAACTGCTGCAACAATCGGTTTGCATAACCAAAGAATTTCTGCACAAACTGTCAGAAACTGTCTCAGGGAAGCTCATCTGCATGCTTGTCATCCTCATCAGGCTCTCAACCAGTTTGTCATCATAACCGATTTGGAGAATGAGTTAATCTTTTGTTCGTTATCTGGCTCGGCTCTGTGTAAATCTTCAGTTCTCGTTTCACAGCAGTTCAGTCAGTGAGTAAATTAATTCAGTCGGTTTGAGTAAATGAATTACTCCGTGATATTGTTTTGTATTAACTCAGAGGGAGTGTCAGCCACATTAAAAAAGTTAACAGCTTAGGTCATTTGCGGATTAATTCTTATTGGAGACATGAACAGTTTTAAACGATTCAGTTTGATTTTGTGAACTGGTTCAAAAAGATCCGGTAACAGTGAATGATTCGCTCGCGAACCGGATATCACAACACTGCTGAGTTTTGATCTCTCCCACAACAGACACGGAAGAGAAGACAATGGTGAATAAAGTCGTAGTTTTTGCTATTTTTGGACCAAAATGTATTTTAGGAAGTTTAGGAAGATGTATGTAACTACAGTCGTTAGCTTTTGTTAACTATTGAAGCCTTTTCCCTTGTCAAAAGGTTCAACACTATCGCCAATTTTGTATGCTGATTAATTTCCACATATTAGACAGCATAGTCAGTTTATCGTTTTATTTCTGTATTGCATCACTCATAGCTCTAACATTTAAAATAGAATTTAGGAATATGTATGTAACCACAATCATTTGCTTTGATTAGCTCGTAAAGCCTTGTCAAAAGGCTCAAAGTGACTGCAGACTTTGATGAACACTCCTGGCAGCAGCGACGGCTGTGTCCGTATCATTCTTATCAATGAGAGCGTAAACTCGTATCTCCCTGCTCTCAAGTCATAAAGCTCGTATCTCCGATGAAACATGATTTTGGGGAAATGTTGTGTTAATGTTGGTACACAACAGTATATAATAGCAATATAAGGTATGATACAAAGTTTAACAATACAATGTTGAAAATCTAAAAAAAAATATGCAGTTTTTTTAATTTCCTGAAAAATAATGGTTTTGGAGATACAAGAATTCTGCCCGTCAGCGATTATATCTTTAGAAAAGAAAACAGTTATTTTAATCTGTAATAATATTTCACAATATTACTGTTTCAACTGTATTTTTGATAGTACTGGGCTGTTATCGGCTTCAACGTGCTGCGTTAACGTGAGACTCTCTTCAGGCGATAAAAAGTTGGGTTGAGAGCTGGGTCTATACTAAGCAAGCTATGACGACTGTCACCTTGATATTTAATATAACCGACTGACTGAGGCCAGCCTAAAAAGATGCTCAGGACAGTTGACAGGCCACTGCTGCGCATCGTCAAGAAAGCTTATCTTTTTCACGTGTTTTTAAGCCTTAACGCTTGTTGATTTAAACATTAAAGCATCCAAAAACAAGATGTGGAAAAGCTGAACAGAGCAGCTGGTTACTCGCACGCTGTGTTCGGTGCGCACAAGAGAGAGAGCCGCGTATCACGGACAGCGACACTGAACCGCGCTCTCTTCTGCAAAGTTCCCTTCGAAGTTCCTCCTGCACCTGAACGAACAAATACAAATTGCAGTTTGAACAAACAAAAAGATGTGAAAGAGCCCAATTCAGTACTTGCGGTGTTCTGGTGTTCAGGCTCAGGCAGAGAAAGGCGTCTCAAAACACTTGAACATCGAATTTGCTTATTTTTGTTCTTGTGCCGACAAATACATACAAAATATGTCAAAATATCCACCTTGAAAATTATGCTCGAAAAAACTGTCAGTTATTTCTTAAGTGAAAGTAAACAGTTAAAAAAATGGGATGTGTATTATATTGGATGCGTTCATCATCTCTTAAAGTGACCGTGCCTAATTTAGCTACTGGCTGCTGTAATGTTAATCCAAGAAAATGAAAATGAAAATCACTCACTGCTCTTGACTGAATTACTTTGTAGATTTAACAGTCAAACCAAAAATTATTCAGACACCAGATATAATTTTTGATATATATAGCAAAACTGTAATAATGTTGAAGGTGTCTGAATAAATGTAGGTTTGATTGTATATTTTATTTTTACACTGAAGACTGAAGACTATCCAGTGCTATTTTACATTTAATTGTTTGGTTTCTGTACCTTGACACCTACAAACTTAGGGTTAGGGTTAACGTAAACATTGTGTAAATAGCACAAATAAATAAAAATAAACTAACATACAAATTAAACAATTTCAAACAGGGCCCACTAGTACAACCTTCACCTGGTCCCCGCTGACCCCAGCTACGGCCCTGCTCACGCCTGTTTCACACATACTCTGTCTGCAGTGCGTATGCAGTTTCGTGTGCGTTACGTAGGTAGTGCAGACTCTATGTGCTTTCACACAGGACGTGTTTGCAGTATGCTACTCAGTACGTAAATGATCGCTGCTCTGCTGCAGATGCAACGTAAGATGTGAACATAAGAGTAATTTTCACTGAAGACACAGTGGATTAATTTTGTTTTTGATGGTAACGCATCACCAAATACACAAGAAAATGAAGGAGGGGGTGGGGTGAGCAGGAGCTCATTATCATTTAAAGACACATACACCGAAACAGGTTGCTGTGAACAGAGCTGCTTTTGACGGTGTAAAAAGGTTTGTTTTACACGACCATTGAGGAATTTTTACCAAAGTATGATACAGACATTTCATGAAGACCATGAAAATGGCATCTGATGTCACATTTATGACATCATGATTATTCACATTTAGAATTGATATTTGAAGCAGTAAAATAAGTTGTCACCTTTAATCAGATGCTAGTTTTAGTTGTTTTAACAAACATGGCATTGCAAAACTGCACTTTTCTTTTTTTAATGCTCAAGTCAAATAAGAACTGGGCAGTCATTTGCTGAATGCAGTGTTTTATGTAAGTGCTGCAAATAATTACAAAGGGTAATTCATTGAACTTGCCCACATGGACAAAAATGCCTTGTATTATAATTACCTATACCCTGCAGAGTAGTACAATTTGCTTCACAGACTGTACCTGATTGGTGTGTGTGTGTGTGTGTGTGTGTGTGCGTGTCTCCATGTGTAAATTACTAAAAGAACATGACTTGACTGGGTAGCATCTGCATGCTTCGCGTTCCACCATTTCTGAACTCATGAGAGTAGATGTGAATGTAAACCACATTAGACTGTTCCCCAGTAAGGAAATATACTAGATGTCAGTCTGAATTCCATTTGAGCTCTCAGTGATTGGTTCCTACATTTCATTATGCTAAACGTGGTGTTTTACAGAAGACAAAGCATTTTACAGGGATGAAAAGCCAGAAAAAGCACCATGGGAGCAGCCAAGCATTCCAGCACTGAACACAGACTGCCCGCTGCCAGCTACTTCCCATGTGCAGATTTTTTAAAGCACATGACAGGTACTACAGTACAATACACACAATATTAACACATATAATACATCTAAGAAGCAAAATTATAGCTACAGTGATTTTCTTCAATGATATTAAAAGCTAATATATTGCTCTTTTCTGTTTAACATCTTTTGATACGAATTAATATTTGTGTTTGATGTCTTGTAAGAATGGGTAAAAGCTTATGCAAGTCTCAGAAACATCTCAAACTTTCTCAGCTGCACACTGATCTTTGGAAAGGAAGTAAACATCCCCAATTAGCATGTACTTTTGTGGAGTGCTCAGTGCCTGTTATTATGGATATATGTACATACACACACTCTCACACACACTACTTAAGTTGTGTATGGCAGGCAAAAAGGCTGCCTTCCTTCCAGTTTGCCTGTCATTTTCAGTCCTTGGTTTTTGTTTGTGCAAAGAGGGACTGGGAATTGCAAATGTGACCAGTTTTACCCAACCATTGCTGACATTTCCTATCTATGCATTTGGAAGGTCATAATTTGAAAGAAATCAGTCAATATGCTAAATGTGCACCTTTATGTCTTGTGCTGAGCTATAAGCCCATCTCTAGATTCTCCTTATCTCCACTTGGGTGTTCAGACAAATCAATCAAAATACATTTTATAAATTTTATAATACGGTCAACTGTGATTCAACAGAACATTTACACTCAGCTATATAATGTTTGAATGGCATACATTAAATTAATTATCATGATGAAATTATTAATCAAACTAACTATCCAGGTTTTCTAGTACATATGTGAGGTAAAAGAATAACAACCTAAATCTCTCAGCATAACTGCATACAGGTTTGGAATAATTTAAGGCTGTTTATAATAACAGATTTTTCATTTTCAATTAAAGCCTATAAAGTTCTAAAGCATAACCATGGCCAGTAGGTTGCACACTCATGCTCCATGTTCAGGATACAGTGATCAGGAGAACGAGGTCCGGCTGTATAAATACTTAGTTCCAGTAAATGTGAACTGATTACTTTCCTAATCATTTAGCTTATATACCAGACAAAGTGACAGAATAATTAATAGGTGAATGACTTATGAGTTATTGCCAGGCATTGGTAATATCCAAGTTACTGCCATTTACATTGTTGCTGTCTAGTCATCAACTATATTTTTATCCTGTTGCTTTATGTTCAAGACTTTTTAATGCCGGCTACACGATTCTATAATAGTCAGTAGTCGAAGGTAAAAAAAAAAAAAATGAAAAGCCCTGCACCAACAGCGGATAATAGAAGGTAGTGGACTAAATATTTGGGTGGTACATTATCATACGTCGTCATTAATCAATATATTAAGATAACCCTTGCTATTTAAATTACTAATATAGCCTATAGACAATGATGACCAATAATAATCCACCACACTGCATAGGATGATGCGATGACAAATTCAAGCACACAGCTAAATATTTATTCAATTGTTTAGTTATATCATTTATAGTTTGAATAAGAAAACAACACCATTAAACTTGGGTAATCAAAAAGAAAGAAAATTATTCATTACATCATATAGATCAGATTTTTATTTATTTATTTCTTCAGCAAACGGCCAGACTGGAATATCAACACAGTAGCAAACAATAAACGATATGGCAAGACAAAAATTTTTTAATTAAACCAGACCAATTAGAATAATGTTAAGCTAAAACATGTAAATATGATATCTGGATCACTGTCAGATAAGCCGTAAGATGCTAAGCTAAACCGGGATGCAACTTACCATCAGACTCTCCATCACTCATGGCATTTAGTGTTTCTAATACCTACCTTCAATAAATCTGCTTTTTTTTGTAATTTTTACTTTATGAAACTGATAACCACTAAATCAGTGAGTGAAAGGCGTTGCTTGTATGTGTGCAGTGTTAAAACATAAGCGGCAAATAAACGAGAGTGCGGAAATATGAGCATTCAATAGCAAGTAAATTTGACCCACTGGCACTTATAGTATAAATGCCCGTCTTATCTAAATAATTTTTAACAACATTGAATTGTAAATTGCATAATTTTAGTAAAAGTCAATGACTGGGAGACTTGAATGTTTTATTTCAAATCTGCTATGTACATTTGAAAAACAGCCATGGGTAAAATTGACCCCGTGGCGGTTCTAGTGTCACCCTGCTTGTGACGTCTTGCTTCTATGTTGGACTGATTTCATACATGATTCAGAAAGTTGCCCCGCTGGTGCATTCCCAATGCGTTTTGATGCAGCTCAAGTTCCTGTGCATGCTGCAGCAATGCCACCTCCAGATCCCTGCAAAACACAGCCTGATAAACCATGTTTCCTTTATGTAACACTGATGGTTAAGACCCCTGGAAAGCTACATTAAATTACAATTATCTTAATGGTCAAACAGTGTCAATTTTGAGTCTGCATGAAAAAAAAAAAAAAAAAATATTGATTAACATAGGATTATCCTGAAAAAACTAACACACGAACAAAACACAAACAGAGGATATCGTGTCCTCTACAACAAAGATAACAGCCTATTTTAGTGCTGATTGCTCTACAGTGATTTCATTATTTGCCTTGTTCAAAATATATCCTTGAATGACCACAAGTATGGTTATTGAGCGAGAGCATGAATTATGCAAGCCTTAAGATCAATAGTGAATTATTCTCAGTGAAGCTATTAGCTAATTCATCCTGGACATGTTGAATCTATTGGATATGTAATTGCTGTGCATGAGTAAAATGTCACATCTGGTTTCTTTAAAATTAAGTAATATTTGAATCAATGCCTTTTCATGCAATACAAAGCAAATAGCTAGATCATTTAAACCTGAATCAATGTACACAAGACTACAATAAATGTGGCCATAGATTTGTTTTATAATTGTTTATTGGAATGAGAACATAAACTGTCAGTGAAGCACATATAAACTGTACTTATTTTACTGGATGCTCCTATGTCAGATATTACCAAAGGGAAAATGGTTAGCATGATCAGTTAGCTCTTACTGGAAGTAAAAATAATTTATTTTACAAAATAAAATAATATTTTGTGTAATAGGTGATTTCAAATTTGCATTTACTGTAATTGTTAATGTTATTTACTTTACTTTTATTTAATGTCAATTATTTTTTTCTAGTTGTATAAATTAAGATTAGTTAATGTATTATGGAAATAAAGCATGAATTAACTATTATCGATAGTATTTTTCAATAACAGTAATGCAGATTAATAAATGCAGTAACAATTGATTGTTTTTCTTAGTTGATATTTCCTGATGCTAGTTCAGTTAGTTCATGACAACTAATGCATCAAATCAACATTCTGAACCTTACTGTAAAATATTACCAATAAATAAGCAAACAATTATATATTAAAGTTAAATGTTGTCCATTAAAGAAGAAAGAAAGAAAGAAAGAAAGAAAGAAAGAAAGAAAGAAAGAAAGTTAAAGCAGATTTCAAAATGCACACTTTCAGCACCAGTCAAAAATCTCCCTTTATGATGAATGTGAATGTTAATATTTAGCTATCTATACTGAGAAGCATGAACTGCAGTTATAGGAATGAAATTGATTACTTAATTCTCTAACACATTTAAATCTATAGGCCTGTTGTTGATATACTGTATTTTGTGTAAAGTATTATTTTTATTTTTTTATGGACAACACATGGGTATATGTGTCATTTTTGTACTCTTCACTTGCCTGCATCGTTGCCATGCTTCATTTACAGTAGAAGACAAAGAGGGGGCATTCTCCTCCATGGCATCAATTTCTGCTTCCTTTTGATTAGAAATGTATTAAAATATTGCCTTCTAATACTTTTTGCCCCATTCATCTGTGCACCATTGCACACGAGATTAAGCACAAGGTGAATTTTCTCACAAATCCCAAGTGGACGGAAAGGCAAGATAAACACACTCCATTGAGTTTGCTATTGCAATTACCTTATAGGAGGTATTTATATTATTTATCTATTATTATTGTTATTTTTTAAAGAAATAATTAAAACATATCTTAAAGGCTCCAAGGAATATGTTCATTTTGTTCTGTACAGTTCACACAATGATACATTTTCCCATAGCATTGTACACTAGAATCTAAACATGCATTTAAGGTTGTAGCCATAATCTTTATCTTCACAAATGCAGTTTAAACACTGATTGAATGTATATACACTTCTTAGTAAAATAATTCAATAAAAAACGACATAGTTTAGTTCAAACAAATACTCCTTGCTCTATTTTCCCTACAAGGCAAATCAAATTTTAGCCGAGCCATGACACATGCATCCATGTGAAATCAGAGAAAAAAAAAAAAAACAGATATAATAATGCAGGCACAGTTCGCCATAAAAGCTTTCCTTTTACTATTAATATATGTATAGAAGAAAGTATCAGTGTTTTTTCGGTCTAAGTCTGCCTCATAAAATGATCCGGCCCACAGATTGACTTATCTATCTGAATCCAATTTTCATGTTCACTGGCTGCAATGAGTGCCTTTATCCCATCATGAGTTACACCTCCCCTATCAGCTCCTGGTAAACAGAAAGAGCATTGCAGCTGGCCTCTGAAGTGAGAATGCACCCATAGATTCTGCCATGAATAAACCACAGAAGAACATGTGCAACACCTCGCTGTAATAGATTCTGCCCATACCATTCACCATAGAAATACTGAGTAAATGCCTGCAGAAAATGGCTTTACATACTTTGTTTTTGTTCTGAATATTGACTAAATCAAGAATTTGAACTACCCCTGAACACATAATTTTGTGCTCTATACTCAAAAAAAAAAAAAAGAACAACATGGACGATTTCTTTGCATTGTGGGCTATTGACTAAAGTGAGTTCACTTTATTTTTAAGGCTAATTCAAATGTACATTTACAAAGAAATAAAAAAGGATAATTGCAGTTTTTTTTTTTTTCTCGGTTTTATGTTCCTGAAATGTATGTTTATTTTAGAAAATCTATTTATGTGATACATGTATCAATTTTTTAAAAGTGCACATCTCTTCTATGTGCCTAAAAGCCTGTTCACACCATAAAGACAACTATAATGATATGGCACAGATGAGTGATTTAATTGAAAACACTTTCAGAACATTTTTCCCAAGCTTATGAATGATACAAACATTGACAGCCAATCACAATCAGTCCTGCTTTAAGGAGCTTGAGCATTTATAGCGTCAGAACATGTTGCAGAATGTTATCATGCATTGATGTGGGTGCAAATATTTTTATCTTTACAGTTCTTGGTGTGAACGGGGCTTTAAAACTAAAACTAAGAAAAAATAATTTTTGGCAAATGAAAATTAAAATATAACTTCCAAACCAAACTTATAAAACTTAAATGAAAATTGCCTTGGAAACTAACTGAAATAAATAAGTTGAAGTTAAAGAACCAAAACGACTCAAAAGAAAACTAACTTAAAATTAAAGCTAAATTGAAACACAAGGCATAAAAAATTGTCTAAAAATGAAAATTTAATATATAAAAATAAAAGGTAATATATAGTACTTGAATATAAAACGTACATTACATAATATAAATAGTACTAAAATAACACTTCAGACTGAAAATTATCCAAATGGCACAGGCACTCCAAGAATTCACCACATAAACACAGAAAATAGATTTTAAAATTAGAAAACAGAAACTAGATTTTATTACAGTGATCAAAAGTCATATTTTGCGTAGTATGATATATGTTTTTTTTTTCTTTTCTTTTTTATTTTTTAAGCTGCAGTAGGTAACTTTTGTAAAAATATTTTACATATTTGTGAAACCTGTCATTATGTCCTGACAGTAGAATATGAGACAGATAATCTGTGAAAAAAAATCAAGCTCCTCTGGCTCCTCCCAGTGGTCCTATTGCCATTTGCAGCAATTCATCCGCTCCCCGTAAAAATCAACCAATCAGAGCTGTGGTCCGTAACTTTGTTTGTGTTCAAAATGTAGAAAAATGTATATAAGCGAGTACACCATGAATCCATTTTCCTAACCGTGTTTTTAGCTTGTCCTGAATCACTAGGGTGCACCTATAATAAGTGTTTATATTCGGACTATTTTCGATTGCTTCGGGGGTACCGCTGCGGAGTAACCCAGTACCTTTGTGATTCTTCATAGACATAAACAGAGAGAAGTAGCTCCGGCTACAATGTTCTTCTGCAAGATGCAAGCAGTTCTGTTTATTAACCGCTAGAGCGTCAAAAGTTACCTACCACAGCTTTAATGGGTGATGAGGAAGGTATGACCCTAAAAGTTCTTCTGGAGAAAAAGTCTTTCTGGAAGCAGTGCTACCAGTCATTTAGCTAAATTCCCAAATGGAAATAGCCTCCATGCTTTAAATGCATTGATTGCAGTCACTTCTTCTCCAAGAACATTCTAATGTCATTAGTGAGGAAAAGACATTAGAGGCGGGAGACGAGGAGAGCTGGCAGAAGGAAGGCAGAAGCAGCAGGTGACAAGCCCTAGGATGCCTGGAAAATGCAGTTTATGGACTCCTGATTGATGAGGTGGTCCTGAAACAGGTGATGAGTAATTCACTTTTTAATTGAAAGAGATCAGTGGTGGTCGGCATCATTTTCCACAGACTCGAAAATTGACTTTTTAATGCCCCTTTAGTTTAATTGCAGCAAATATTTTGGGTTGCTTATTCATGTTTAGTTTTCAGTCTATTGGGCTTTAGCATTAAAACTTTCCCATAACTGTATTTCTACAGTGAGAGTCCAGAGTAAAGAAATCTGCTTTGAATGCAATCACAGATTTGAAGTGATCAGTCCATCTCATTTGGTGCAGAGGAAGATGAGCTTTCAGATTACCAGCATAAGCTGTGGCACAAAAACAATCAGAGCTGTACAGAGGCTGTGGCATTATCACTTCAGCGAGCAAGAAAAGAAAATGACCGTATATCCACAATGCCCAACTGATCAGTGTCTGCTGCTGGGTGTACTAGCGAAGATGACTGACAATAACAATCAGACCGTCTGCTTAAGCCTTAAGAAACATAATCAATCTAAGACCAATCCATTTTCACAAACCTTTTATACCGAGAGAAAAGATTCTTACAAAATCCTAGACATGAAAAACACATCCAACAAAATATAAATCATGTGCAAAAGGCATGGGAGGGATTCATGAAGAATGAATTAAGGCCAGTGATGTAGTGACAATTATTTGCATGAAATGTCTGCAAAAGAAATTGGAATCAGTATTAATTTTGACACGAAATTTTAATTTAGTTTTAGTCTTAGTCTTTTGACTATAATTCTTTTTAGTTTTAGTCAAGTTTTAGTCATCTGATTTGTTTTAATTTTAGTCTTATTTTAGTCGACTAAAATTGCTTGGTATTTTAGTCGACTAATATAAGACTAAAATCAATAACAGATTTACTAGACAATTTTCTACAGCTGGTATAGGAAACAAACTTAACCAAAATATATAAAACACAAATTCAACTTTATTTCAACACAACTGTGTCTTTATTTTGATTCAAAAGCTTTTATGCAGCAACAAACACTGTCGTGATAATGTAAACAATAACTAGCTGCCAATTGACCATCAATAAAAGAAAAATAAAGTTAGGTCCAGGACCTTCAATCTTACAGCTGAGCTGAACAATAAGTGCATACATTTAAAGTAAATATTTAATAAGTTGGGTGGATAAAAAAAGTAACAAGATTTTATAAGGTATTCATCTGTCTAGCAATATTGTATGTTTTAAATACTACAATATTGCTAGATTAGTATGTATAATGATAGGATGTGAACATTCACGTTTTACATGACTAATATAGAAACATTTGTGATATTGTCAACAAGTAGAACATTATAAAATATACTAAACATTAGTATTAATCAAATGTATGTATCATAATATTACGTATTAGTATTGTGCTCTCATCTAACTTGAAGAAGGGGCTATTTTACAGTACTTTTCAGTTCGTAATATTTAATGCTACAACATCTATGCACTGCAGTCTTCCAATTTTGCTTAGCTCAATAAACAAAAGAACATCGTTGTGAAATTATATTTGAGAAAATGTCCGGGTGGCTAGTCTGTAAATGTCTTTTCAAATTGGTAGTGTTCTTGCCACGAATGAGCGCTCCGCGTGCTTTACGCTTTGTTTTGTTTTGTTCGTCGTCAAACGTGAAGTGAGCTGTGGACATTTTGTCGCTCTTTTAGACATTACCTCTTCGAATGCCGACTTCCCGGGAGCTCATTTAAAAACTGAAAACCTTCGCTTCACGTCTCAATAAGTCAGGCTCTGATTGGTTCTCTTCTCTCATGCAGTCTCACCTGTTATGTTTTGCCGGTTCTTTTGTTCATTCCTCGCATCTCTCCCGTCTGCTGATTTGATTTTCGTCACAGTCTATTTTCGTCTCGTCCTTTATTCGTTGACGATAATGTCAATCAATTTAGTCATAGTTTTAGTCTCCATCAGTGCCTTCTTTTTTTAGTTTTCGTCCGCAAAAATATATTCGTGACGAAAATAATGACGAAAATATTTAGTCAACGAAATTAACACTGATTGGAATATATATATATATATATATATATATATATATATATATATATATATATATATATATATATATATATAAAAAAATGGTGGTATACAAATAAGATGGTAAAAAGAAAATAAAATGATATTTTGTGTAATAGGTGAATTCAAATCATTTAACTGTATAATTTATTTAGAAAGAAGCATGTTGACATTTTGTTACACTAAATACACAAAATAATGATATTTAAAAAAGCAGAAGTTTACCCCTTTAACGTAGATTAATAAATGTAGTAAAAATGTATTGTTTTTCTTAGTTGATGTTACCTGATGCTAGTTCATGCCACCCAATTGATTTAAAGTGAACAATCTGAACCTTACTGTAAAATGTTACCAATTAATTTATAGAAAGAAAGAAAGAAAGAAATTGAAAATTATATTAAAAATATATCAAACCCTTGTGAATTTGTCTTCCTGCTGTACCAAAAAACAAACTTTCTTTCTGAAAGTTTTTTTTTTTTTTTTTTTTTTTTGACAGAGTAATACTAGGTTTTATTTTTACTTCAGCTACAGGGATTTCCAGCCTCTGCATGAGATATATGTAAATCACCTTTATCACAACGAGTTTCTTAATGAACCACGCTGCACGGGAGCTTTTGGGAACTGTAAAATGTACCCCTGGGGAGACAGCAGAGCAAAAGAGATTGATGTGTCATGTGAGAAATGGTCCACTCCAACCAATTTTGTTTCGATAAGAACCAGATCAATTTCAATTGTTTCATTACATAGAACTTAGCGGGGCGTACGTAGGAATGAACAATGAGAGTGTCAAAAAACAACATTTCTCTCTGTTTGCCGTGCTCACTGGGGTGTCGGCAAACTGATATTCAACGGGAAACCGTCGCTTTGAAATTTAATTTGTATTGCTAAGACTCAAGGGTTTCGTAGCCCGTTCAGACACACTGCCACTTAAAGACCCGTCCTCCACATCCATCATGCTAAGTAAATATACTGTATTGTTTTAAGGTCAAAACATTCATATGGTTTTACAGACAGCTCGTCGGAAATACCTCAGGGAGTTCACTGCTGCACAGTAAAGCATTTCGCTGATGAAATCGGGCCCTCTGGCGAACATCAGTAAAATTAGAAAAACTAATAAAAAAAACTTTGTTGTAAAGGGCTATTTCTCAAACTTGAATATCAAAACAAATAAAACTATCAAGATGTCCCATTTTTTTCAAATCATTCCCTTGTGGCACCATAAAAGTGAACTCTGTGAATGATTTGTAACTGAATGATTAATTTGATTTAACCTTGATAGACCAATCAGATATGTCTCTCGTGGCCAATGTCAACCCAGCACGCAAATACTTCTGATGAGATATCTGATGTGATTTGTACTCAAGGACAAAGCAAAGTGGCCCAGCAGAATGTCACAGCAGTTTGAACTGCAAAAGGGCTCAATCTTAAGACTCACTAAGCTGGAACTGGCTGTAATACAATGCCATTACACCGGGAAAACCAGGTCAAGGCATAGTTGAAAACACCAAACTAACCCTTTCAGTCTAAACCCAGCTCACTTTCCTGAAAACTCAGACATGCACAGAGATCTAAATGTCCTTCGTTTGACCTTATTTTCATTTCATTTTGACCTTACTTGATATTTCTCTCAGCTGAACCTGCAGTTCACCACTGAATCAAATCTGACAAATCTGGCACACACACTCAAACATAATTGTGATATGGTTATTTGTGCTGGACATAAAGTTTATGTTTATATAAAATTGCAAAAACGGAATACTCAAATGTAAAAATAAATACATAAACACATACAAAGATACATATTAAAGCCACGAAAGTTAGTGAGTGATTTTTCTTTTGTTGGTTGATTGACATTAAGGCTGCTGTTACTTTTAGACTTAATGCAAAGATCTAAAATGCAGACAGATACAATTTTCTCCAAACTTCAGGCTTAACAGTACATTTAAAAGATATAACCACACAGCCATGATGCAAGCAATCCAAAATTTGTCATTTGTCAGTTTTCAGAAGGTTTATCATGTCTTATTGTCTAATAGTCGTATTTGCATGCCAGAAAATCATTAAATCAATTAGATCAAGAAATCATAGAAATGTATTTCATGGTCCCAGGACATGTAGTAATCTCACGCCTACCAGAAATCCATCTTCAGCTATGCTCCCTCATACACACTAACCTCATTCCCTCACCTGTCTTCTCCATTTTAGCCTCAAACCGGGCCTCTGTGTTCAGCTCCAGGACAATAGACTCTGACAGTGTCGGGCAGCAGGCAGTTTTTTTTTTTTTTTTCACTGACGAGATGAACACGTAGGCAAGAATGTTAAGAGTCTCTAACGATTTTTCAGCTCAAGTGAGCAGGTGACTGGCATCCTTTCGTGAAGGCTTCGCGAGATGCTACCCCGCCCAAGATAATTAATGAGTTTCTGTCAAGCGCCACTCCAAAGGAGTGCAGAAGGTGTCGCACTGTCAAAACACATCCTGCTCTCCAGCGCCGAGGAACCCAATTCAACATTGCACAGCATGGAGGAGGGCACAGTGAAAATTGTACTTGGAATTGAATTTGAGAATAAGATATTCACAGAGATTTGGTTTATTCAAGGTTAAGCCCACTTATAAAAAAGAACGGATAGTTTAATACTTCATTAATACATTGTGGTTTCTACAGTCGTACTGAAATATCAGTTGTCCCAGAGGGACCTGCACTTAGAAGTCACTTTTTGCTGTCATTTCTTACAATGAAATAAGATATGTGCTGTAGTCATGATCATTTTAGATCAATGAGTAAGCTGTCACCACACAGAGGAAGCCAGAGAGGAAGTCAGCGGGGGCAAAGTCTGCATACTGAAAGGCAAATTAACCTGTCATCAGGTCTCACAGAACTATTAAAACAACTACCATGCTCCCTGTGGAGAGAGTGGGCAACTCAGAACACACAAGCCTATGATGTTAAACCTCCCGTCTACTATCCGTCCACTTTGGACATTGACGCTATGAACTAAACATTGGCCAACAATTTTCTAAAATTATGCACCAGGAGGTTAAACAATTTTGTGAGAGAACATTTTGAGTAAGTAAACTGCTGGCCAAAAGTTTGGAATTTTTCATTGTTACTTAAAGAAGTCTCTTAACAAGACTGAAGTTATTTTACCTACAGTAAAATATAGTGACAATGTAAAAAAAAAAAGTTTATGTGTATATATATATATATATATATATATATATATTAGGGGTGTAACGATACGCGTATTCGTATTGAACCGTTCGGTACGACGCTTTCGGTTCGGTACGCGGTACGCATTATGTATACCGAACGGTTCGTTGGAGTAATTAATTATATTTGAAAAAAAAAAAAAAGAGAGAGAGAGAGAGAAATATAATGATATGCGTTCAACAAGGTAGCCCAATAACCCAAACAACGTAACAGGCAACGCCCCTGACACTCCCGAAGAAGAAAAAAACACCATCTTATATGTTTATGTTAGGCTACTCAGCAGGCGCTCGCTCACTCAGTACGCGCTGAAGGCTCGTTGCAAAATAGCCAATGCGTTTAACAGACTAGAAATGAGAAGATCCTCCAATAACCAACAGGTCTGGTGTTTGGGTGCACCTTGGATTCCCTGTAGGCTATGATGGTGATGGCAAGAGAGTGGTGGATAAAAAAACAACGGTATGTCGCATCTGCAACATGACAGGGTACACCAGCGGGATTACAAAAAAAAAAAAAAAAAAAACCAGCGGGAATATCTGGGATATATGCGTCAGTACTATCTGGGAAAAGACGAAAAAAAGGAGAAACATGCACGCAGCAAACTATCCCTGCAGCATTTAGAAACTATAGCTTACAGGGAATCCAACCCAAACACCAGACCTGTTGGTTATTTTAGGATCTTATATTTCTGGTCTGTTAAAGGCATTCGACATTTTGCAACGAGCCTTCAGCGCGTGCTGAGTGAGCGAGCGCCTTAGGGGCCGTTCACATATCGTGCCTAAAAACGCATGGAAAACGCTAAGCGCGTCTTTCTCCTCCTTTCCAAAGCGCTTGGGCAGAAGCGCTCATGAGGCGTCTGTCTTTGCTAAGCAACAATGACGTGCTCTCTCCATGAGACGCGGAAATTTCAGCGAAGGATAAATGGATTTGCAGCTCTAAAAATCGCTTGCAGTAGCTCTGCTACTAAATTTATTTCAAAATTGCAATCCATATACAACTATGATCAGCTGATCCTTCATCTTGGCTGAGCTCTCAACGTTGTTACGGGAAAGGATGAAGCTGATTGGTTAGTTCTTGTCACATGACCCGCGGTGCGCTTGCGGCATTCTGAAAAGTTGAGATGTTTTTACATTTTGCTGTATCTAAAACGTATCGAACCGAACCGAACCGAACCGTGACATCAGTGTATCGTATCGAACCGAACCGTGAATTTTGTGAACCGTTACACCCCTAATATATATATATATATATATATATATATATATATATATATATATATATACACACACATATACACATACTAAAACATTTAAATTACAGAAAAAGCCAGGAAACTGTCGTCATCATCACCAATTGTTCATTGTTTCACATACATTACCTTAACAAAGCTTGACAAGCAAAAAGCAGCTGTATCGTAGCTCACTTATAACTGCACAAATAAACTTACTAACAGATAATTTAAGGTTTCAAGTAATCTACTCAAGTCTGGTGAACATGATAGGTGTGCGCTACATGTTGACAGAGTAATCAGCCAATCACAATGATGTGAAGGCACTGCTGAATGTTGCTGGGAAGGGGCATCTCTTTTGCCTGGTCTGATAAAACGCCCCTGAAGCCGAGGAAGAAATCACTGAGGAAAAGAGGCAACAGCAGCCTAAATGCAAACGCTGAATTAGACGGTACTTCTTTTTTACCTTGTCTACTTCTGGTGACCTCATGTCTTTAGACAGGGTCGAGGGTAAGGGTGGGTGGGAAGGGGGTAATTTCTAATGACATGGCTGACAAGTAAGACCCCAGAGCCTGGTCCTGGAGCCCCATAGTTCATTACAGTGCCATGCAGACTGTATAATTGCACCCCCCCCCCCCCCTCTAAAAAAAACCTGCATGTCAGTCTTTATAAAGAGGGCGTAAAGTAGACTGCATTGAAGGAGCACTGCTCAGTTTAGCAATGCAGGATTCACTCAGCAGGGGGTCATGAGGAACAGCAGTGAGCCATGTCATCTCACTCCAACAGCAGCTACAGGGCGCATGTTCTCTGCACGGCTACTTACATCATTAAAAAGGTCTGTGAGAACACTTCGTGTTCTTCTCCTAAACATATAAAAAGCATCTGTTCTGAGATAAACGTGTTGACTCACCAGATGTAAGCTTTTTTACTTCTTTTTTTAGCTTACATTTCCGCCCTTGCTTCACACAGAGTTATTATTTGGCTTTGGAAGAGTATTTAGAAAATACAATTTTATGGTACCTTTTGTCTTTTTTGATGAATCCTCTAATTACTCTTTCCTCGTGTTAACCATAGAAGAAAACCAGAATAAGTCACAGGTTTGGAAAGACATGATGGTGAGGAAAATAATGAAAAGGTTGAAAAGCATTATAATTACAGTTTAATTTTACTTAAGCCATTTTTTTATTAAAAAGTTTTAGAATGTTTTTTTTTTTTCAACAATTACAAAGACAATTAATTATAGTCTTAATATGAAAAAGTTTATGAAGAATTTAGGTTCATTTTATTTAATTAAAAGTTTTTACCTTTTGACAATTTTTTAAATTAGTTATTAATTATTAATTCTAGAAATAATACAAAATAAATGCTTAATAATTGTTATAATTATTATTATAATTATTATTATTTTTTTATTCCAACACAAACTGTGGCACAGAACAGAAAGAAAATAAAACATTGTTTTGTAGATTTTCTGTAGGATGTGATTATTTTGTAAGCCTTCATTTACATGTAAAGGCATAATAAATAAATAAAATGTTATATATATATATATATATATATATATATATATATATATATATATATATATATATATATATATATATATATATATATATATATATATATATATATATATATTAAACAACTAGTCAGAGAGAGACAGACTACCTGAAACAGCCACAAAATGATGAGGGAGCCCGTGGGCGAACGAACATACTGAACCCTTTCCCTTGGGCTACCTAAACACATTCTGATCAGGAGCGGCCGCACTGCCTGCTGCTCCAGTGATTACCTCCTCCATCTGGCCTCACTGCATCTGGCCTGGTCAGGTGGACAGGACGGCCAGGCACTCAGCCCAGAGCAGCCTGCAAGATAGATCTTAGGGCTGGAGGTCTTTCCTGCAAGTTGGAAAAGTAACAGAAGGGAGTTTAAAGGGCCAATCTGGACATCACAGAAATTATTACAAATCAGAGATTTCAAGCAAAGTTGAACTATTGTTGAATGAGGGGAAAAGATGCAAGTGCTAGACTAATATGAGAGCTGGAATCAAACGCGAGAAGTTCTGCTCATTGTATGGAGGAAAGATTCAGGAATCTTAAAACTCCCAACAGTCTCTTAGCACAACTTAGCACATAAACCCTCTTGTATTAGTTAGAATGGCCAAGGATCAGCAATCTCCATGTAAAACTGATTGGGCAGACCAAACCGTAAGTCATAGAGACTGAAAACTTAGAAATAGAAATGATGCATTAGGACTTGCATTTACTGACCTAATAAACTCTTTTGGAGTCAAGCAAAATGTCATCGGCCCCACTCATCGTTTTAATCATACGCTAGATTTAACTATATCGTATGAAATTGATCTTACTGATATAGATATTGTACTTATATTCACTCTATGGCTCCACATTATCGGCCAATACCCAGAATACCCATTTTCTCAATAAAGAAACTTGTAATCTTGAGCGCAAATTATAACACATTCATACTTCTATGGTAAAAGTTAGTTTACTCTAAATCTGAAAGTATTTTGGGGAGGGATCTACATACCAACTTTTCACAACCATTAAACAGTTTGATGTCAAAACATAAAAAAACAATAGAACAAAAAAAAAAAAAAAGATTTTCTTCGTAGAGATATATTATGAAAAAACAACAACAGTGAAATGCACAATAATAAACCCAAAACAAATTAACATACCATAATCCAATAGTACAAATGACTCAACCAACAATTAAAAATACAAAATGCATAGTCATGATGATATGAGCATTTAATGTCGGATGTAATGAACGTGGGAATACTTAGGCTATATGCCACAGTCCAGTTGAAAGAAGAACTCTTCTAGACAATGTAGATGTACCCAATTATTCAATCCTTGGTAACAGTCCAGATCAAATTCAATACTCCACACAGCAATTCCAGACTAAAGCAGAAAACCTTTCTTATCCTCTTCAAAGTATATCCCATTTCGGTGACCCAAAGCAAAGCTGGTAAATTTGTCCTTTCTATTTCCAACATGTACCATGAAATGGAAAAATGGACCATAGGTACAAAAAAGGGTAGGTAAAAGGAGTCCTTCTACAATCAAAATAATTAAACATTATAAACCTCACCAGCAATGGAATACAATTTATTCAGCCACCAAAAAAAAAAGAACCTTACTTTGATCGATCATAAAACGGTACGTTTCCCAATCAGGACATCAGTATGGGTAAGGTTACCAGAGGGAAGCCATGCTTTCCTCTCACCAAACAGTTCTCTCTTCTTCTACTTCTTACCTGTATTTAACCTTAGCATAAAGGAACAACAGTGTCCCTGTAATATTGGGTAGTAGGAAGGAGGGACGTGCTGCCGAAGATCCCTCGCCGCTGGGGTTAACCCGTGGTGCCATCAAGCAGGCGTAGCAGTCGGGGCAATGGTGATGCTTGAGGCGGTGGGCTGGAGTGAGTTGCCGGGGACAGACGAGCTCATTGCCGGCCTCCTGTGATTTGGAGGGGAGGCTGCCGTCCGTAAGGGAGTGGAGGAGTAGCCGCCATTCACCTGGAGGCTGGAGCCTGCTGCCGTCCACCATGATGTGGAGGAGCAGGGAACGGGGGACTCTTGCCAACTGCCCAAGAACGGAGGAGCCGTTGCCATCCACTGGGTGGCGGAGGAGTGTCGTGCCATCCACCGAGGGCCATCCAGTGCCACCGCGGAGGAGTTCACCCAGTGGAGGGCCGAGCGGCAGTGCATCTGGGAACCAGAATTGTTTTTTGTCTTTTTTGTCCCCTCTCTCGTCTCTGTCACTCCTCATCCTTCCATCTCCTTTTCTCTCGCCTCGTCTGTCCTACCCCCAGGTTCCCGCAGGTCACCGTGAATGGTGTACCCTCTGGCCTGCGATGGGCGATGGGAGTATGTGACCGAGAGCTGTGGGAACAGAGCGAGGCCGGTGGAGTGATTGAAAATCAGCGACACATGCAACACTCACCAATCTCGGGCAATCCACGGAGGAAATGGAAGGATATAAAACAGGAGCGACGATAGTGAAGGACAAGAGAGGACCAGGCCTGGACTTTAGTTAGTGTTTTGATTTTGTTTATGTGTGTGACAGTCGGCCGTGAGGGGCTGCTGGCTGTTTTGTGTTTATTTTATTATCAAAGCTTTTTGATTGTCCGCCTCCTTCTTCCCACGAAAAAATATTTGCTACAGTGAGGTCTTGTTTTACTATGGTTTACACGTCTGAGCATTTTCTATTGTGTGCCTGTTGCTTATTTTGTCTGTTCCCTGGTTACCCTGTTATTCTAAGATTGATACCCTGACATTCTGCCTGTGTACCGACACGATTCTGCCTATTCTTCCCTGTTGTGTTTGCTGTCATTGACCCTTGCCTGTACTACCACAATGTTTCTTATTAAAAGCTTGCAAGTGGACCTAACGTCTTGTGATAACCCCTGCTTAACAATTACATATCTACATACTGTATACTCTATACATATAATATACATTACACTATAATTACAATATAGATCTAATTAAATGATGTTTCAAAACAATAACTAGGCCCTTTTTTTACCTTTTTGTGTTGATTTTGGGGCATTCTAAATAATCAATAAAGTTATAACGGATGAATAATAGACAAACACACATGGTGCCAGTGCATACATAACTTTATAAATGACAGACGGGTACAGATTCATTCTGTGCAGCCCTGGTATTGACAAATTCATACCCCCACCCGACCCAACCCCGCCACAATAAATAAATAAATAAATTCAGATGAAATTCATGAAGTGATGTAATAACTTCAGGCAGGGAATAAATAAGCAGTTCTCTCCCCCGTCCTTAATAGATTTTATAATGGCAGAAAAACTAATGTGCATTGTTGTTTATCACATGACTACCTCCTGGAAACAGCACCAAACATGCTTTTGTAAAGACCCATTTTACCGTAAATCCAAAACAAATGTTAGCATATCTGCAGAGAAAGGTGTTTGTTTTCAGCTACTGACGATTTTGAGCTGCAGCTCTGGTCAAACTGACACATTACGAATGAAATCTATTCATTATGTGTTATTGTTTTTGGTCACAGTAAAGCAAGATAGAAAGCAGACATTTCTTTTCTTGGAGAGAGGGTCACATCAAATGTTTCTTTTTTTATAAAATCTTTGTTTTGAAGTATCTCAGATTCTTTGTTTTCTTTGTTCGCTTTTTGTCATTTATCGTTACTCTGTGTTGTGCATTGAAACATCGGTCTGTCTCTCTCTCACACACACACACACCCAAATCACGAACACATGAGTACACACGCTTTCACAGATAAAACATTTTCTTGGAGAGTGAACACAAGCAAAAAAAAAAAAAAAATGAAAAATGACATGCAGTAATCACACTGAAGCATTACCAGTCATTACTCTGTGCTGTCACTGGTGGAGGAGAAATGAGCGCTTCTTTACCTCGCCTCTATCGATGCCTGCAGTAGCGCTCCACTAGATTGAATCTAACACAGGACCCTGTCAAAGAGGTATATACAGACAGACACTATTTTCTTTAACATGTTCACTTTTTTCATCTTACACAACCATAAGCGCAGAAATGCTACAATATATGGATCCCTTTGTAAATTAATATGTGTATAAGAACAGTGCTGACAGGTTGTTTTATGTTGAGAAGGGCAATAGGATTGTCCACAGCTCATCTATCTATCTATCTATCTATCTATCTATCTATCTATCTATCTATCTATCTATCTATCTATTATCTATCTATCTATCTATCTATCTATCTATCTATCTATCTATCTATCTATCTATCTATCTATCTATCTATCTATCTATTTCCATGGTACATTATCTATCTCTTTGTCCATACATCTACCTTTTTTTTGTCTACAAGCCTTGCTGTTCTAGTTATACATTAGTCACAATTAAATTAATTTGAATTTAAGTTCATTTTAATTCTACTTCCTTTACATTAAAAATTTAAATAGTTATCCACAGGTACATCTAAAAAATAAGAATATAGAGGAAAAAGGTCTTTATTTTTTGTAACTTAATTAAAAAAGCAAACTTTCTTTTATTCTAGATTCATTGCACACTAACTGAAATATTTCTCAAGAGTTTATTATTATTATTATTATTCTGATGGTTAGGACTTACAGCTTAGGGTAAATTAGAATATTCCATTTTGAGCTTGATTAGTTTGATTAATTTTGAGTATAAATACTGAGGACTTCTTGGGCTAGTTCAGAACATGCAACCACAATTATGGCAAAGACTACTGACTTGACAGTTGTCCAGAAGACAATCATCAACACCTTCCACAAGGAGGGTAAGCCACAGAAGGTCATTACTGAAAGGGCTGGCTGTTCACAGAGTGAATAATATATTCATAGAAAGTTGACTGGAAGTAAAAAGTGTTGTAGGAAAAGTTGCACAAGCAACAGGGATGTCAGGGAAAGCTGATTCAAGAATTTGGGAGAGCTTCACATGGAGTGAACTGAAGCTGGAGTCAGCACATCAAGAGTCAACACACTCGTCTTCAGGAAAAGTGCTACAGCTTTCACATTACTAGAACCAAACCACTCCTGAACCAGAAAACAAACAAACAAACAACAACAACAAAAAAACATCAGAAGCATTTCACCTGGGGTAAGGAGAAAAAGAACTGGACTGTAGTTGGCTCAGTGGTCCACAGTCCTGTTTTCAGATGAGAGCAAATTTTGAATTTAATTTGGAAATCAAGTTCTGGAGTCTGGAGGAAGACTGGAGAGGCACAGAATCCAAAATCCAGTGTGAAGTGACGTCTACTGGTGTTGCTCTATTGTGTTTTATCAAGTCCAAAGTCAATGCAGCCACCTACCTAGTGATATCTCAGTTCGTACGTATTTTACGAGGTGGCTAATTCGTACCAATTCGTATGGCTAAACTCATACGATTTTTGTATGACTTTTATAGACCAATTCATGCAAATTGTCCAACTAATAAAATATGTATGATTTAGCACAAATCAAATGAATAAGTACAAATGAGGTTGTACAAATTCATATAAATTAGTCACCTAGTAAAATATGTATGCCATGAGATCAGGCTGATCTACCAGGAGATTTTGGAGCACTTTATGCTTCCATCTCCTGACAAGCTTTATGAAGATATCGATTTCCTTTTCCAGCAGGACTTTAGCACCTGCCCCCACTTCCCATAGGTTTTCTGACCATGATATAACTGTGCTTGATTGGCCAGCCAACTCACCTGACCTGAATTTCACAGAGAATCTATGAGGTATTGTGATAATTAACATCTGACAAGCAATACAGAGGAGCTGAAGACCCCTATCAAAGCAACCTGGGCTTCAATAACACCTCAGCAGTGCCACAGGCTGATCGCCTCCATGCCACGCCGCATTGAAGCAGTCATTTGTGCAAAAGGAGAAACAAACAAGTATTGAGTGCATAATTAAACCTGCTTTGGAGATCTTGAACATTTCTGTTTTGTAAATATTTTTTTTCATTGATCTTTGAAAAAAAAAAAAATCAAAATCATTTTCCTATGCAGTAAGTCATAACTATCAGAATTAATATATATATATATATATATATATATATATATATATATATATATATATATATATATATAAAAGAGAGAACAAGGCCTTATCCATAGATATGGCTTGATATGTTCCTCCACATTGCCCCTGGAACCTGCAGGATAAATAGTGATCTCCCAGATTAAGGCTCATTGCAATGGGGCCATAGCCCTTCAGTGAGGACAGAGGGAGACCAGGTGCAGAAGATTTAAGGAGACAGCCTGTCTCATCCAGCAAACAGAGCCCACTTTACTGGCGCCATTTAATTCAACTCCACAGGCACCTGAAAAGCAGACAAGACAACAGAGACTGGGAAAGACGCCACAGCCTTTTGTGGATATGACTGAAATGGACCCGAAACAACGTGATGGGTTCAGTCTTGTATTGGATGAACTAGTTTGTATACGGTTTACTGGCCCAGGCAATTTTGGTTAGCCTAGCTTCAATACAAGCCATTTACTACCTACACACTCTCAAAAACATACAAAGTCAAAGAGAAGCCCTAGCCTCAAACAACACAAGTACTGATATTGTTCATAGAAAGTCAAACTATGTGACCAGTGTAGTTCAATTCACAAATAAAAGACTCTTTTGACACAGTTACATTTTAGTGAATGAAAACATTCAGAACGCCACTGCTGGATAAATTAATCTTAAGAACACATAATTTTTAGGAAAATCAAAAACATATATTGTGACCACTAGTCTAATTCATAAATGAATGACTATTATGAACTTCCTTTGAGTAAAAAAAACTACAGTTAGATTTATGGATGAAATAATAGTAAATAATTTTAGAAATAATTTTAGTGAATAAAAACAGTAGGACCAGTATAGTCAATTTTAATAAATGAATCTTATGAACTGGTTCTTTTTAGTGATTCAAAAACATACAGCTGTTTTTTTTTTTTTTTTTTTTTTTTTTTTTGTCTAAGTGGATTGTAGGATCCAGACATTAAGTGGATACAATCAAAATCCTGGCTCTGTAAAACATCAGCCTGTCATATTTCATGAATCAGACATATTTATTGAGTTTAACATATGTAAAGCTCATTTGTGCACAATGTTTTTGTTTATTATCTATACAGTACTTTATTATACAGCATTTTGACACAGGCCTGATGGTCATCATGATTGGCAATCCACAAGAGCAACCCTGCACACGTGTACCAGTCAAAGTGAACAATCTAGTGTTTAGAGGCAGGCATGAGCTTGAGCGTGTTTGAACATTATACTACATCCAGATGGTGTGGGAGGTTGCCAGATCAGTCACTCCCACACACCCCAGTGCTGCAGAACACACAGGAGTGAGGACGTTACACTACTCCTCAATAAAGTGATCCACACATGAACTTTCACTGAGCTAAAACACACTGAGACGAAAAAAAAAAAAAAATCCTTTTGGAGTGCTGCCCAGCCCAAACGTTGCCACTTTGCCTTCAAGCAAACCCCTTTATTTGCTTGTTTTAGTGTTTGCCATAACAACAGAGACAGCTGGGCATATTGAGAGGCACACATTTAATGCATGTTCTGTCAATTTAGTTTTACTGAATTGCTTGTATTGATGAACTCAAAAACACAGTTGTAGCAAAGGATTTTCCAGTGACATGACATTGTCACTTAAAACGCACTTTTCCAATTAGATGAATTTATTCATTCATTGGATGAGTTCAGTTTAATCAGGTGCTAAATACGAAGATACAATACCATTCAAAAGTTTGGCACTGGCAAGATTTTCAAATGTCTTGCTCTCCAAGGCTGAATTCTTTGATCAAATACACATTAAAATAAATACAAAAATATTTAAAACTATTAGAATATATTTTAAGATGAAATGTATTCCTATGATGATACATTTTCAGCAGTCATTATTCTAGTCTTCAGTGTCACATAATCCTTCAGAAATCATTCTAATTTTCTAATTTTGTTGAGTTGCTATCAAAGATTTATTATCAATGGTGAAAAATGGTGAAAAATTGTGCTGCTTAAAATTTGCTTAAACTGAGAATGATTTTGTCACCACAATTTTGAATCATCATGAATGGTCATTCTTTTCCACTCTTCCTTTATTTGTCAATTATTATAAATTAAGCGGTATTCACAAAACTAATTTGGAACAGGAAACAAATTTGAAATTTGATTTGGAATGACAGGACAATTGCATTCAACAGCGCTTCTTATAGATGCAATATTTAAACAAGACGTTTATGCCAAGGTAGTGGGCATGTTTGCATAGTAATCTAATTTGCATAAAAAGACACATTATGTTTGTAAATCTGGAGCTAAATCGAAGCATCACTATCAGCAGGCCCCCTATGAAATTCTAAATCTTTGTGGTTTTGTTATACATTACATAAATTTGTAATTTATTTTGGTTGTCAGTGATCAAAGAGAACAAGTTAGGGAAGGTATTCTTGATCCTTCTCCCCATGTATCAGATTTTGCTCTCTTTTTTTAATGCATGGGTGTCTTTTTGAAGCAGTGTTGTACCGACGTGAGATCATGTTCTTCTTGTCTCTTGTCTTTGAGGGCTTATACTCAGTCTAGGCTCTGGGGGGCTGCTGTAATGCGCACACATCAAACTCTGGTACAAGTACAAGAAACTTTGAACTCAGAGACAGAGCAACTCTCCCTGGGCCGGATCAAAATCCCACAATGCTTTGGGCATATCTTTGAGGTATTTGATCTTCTATGCTTTATGGAAGTTTCCTGGAGATCCATTTTTCGAATGTGAAGTCATATAGATTATGATTTATTTTCATTGTCAAAATGCGAACAACAATGAACAACAAAAATACTGATTTCTCATTATTTACGTCTTCAGTTTAGTTTAACAAAAAATTATAATAATAAAAGTTCTGTCATCATGTACCCTCACGATGTTCATCCTTATTCTAGTTCTTCTTGAGATACTGTGAGAAGCAACAATTGTTTGATTTGAAATATAAAATATGGAACACATTCATGATAGATTTATGGTGCTTTTGTGTCATTTTTGGAGGTTGAATGCTTCAGTATCTGTTCTTTGTAATAACTGCATGGAAAAGAGCAACAAGGACATTCTTCAAATTCCTCCACTTGTGTTTTACGGAATAAAGTAATTCATACAGGTTTGAAAACAACATGAGGGTGAGTAAATGAGGATGGAATGCTAATTTTCGGACTATTCCTTTAAATTTAGACCAAGGATTTCAAACCGAGGGCTTGCAATATTGACTTTACACATTTAACCAAAAAGTAAACACCCTTGATTTCATTCACTTGTTTACAACTTTGTTTACATAGCACATGATGGTATTCAGCCCAAGTAATGCATCAGTGATTAAACGGAAATGTCATAACATAATTTAGGTCTTTTTTTCTCAGCAAACTCACAACCAAAATTTGAGACTGCTTCAGATTTCAAACTTCACATCGGTTCCCCAGTAGCAATCAATCAATAGACAGACAGACAGACAGACAGACAGATCTGATCAGCTCCTATTTGTTTGGGGCATTGCTCTGATGAAGCAATCTGAATTGGATTCCCTTTTAGTTTACAAACGAGTAAGAAGGAGGTGTGATACTAAGAGAAGGGAGGGGGCAGAAATCAGCAAAGGGAATTAGGAGAGCAGGATATGACTCAAGACAAAGTGCCTTAATTACCCACCGCAGCCCCGGCTAGGTGACTGCGTTTATCGTTGAAAACATCTGAATTAGGGATGCTCATTTCGATTAATTTTCCTGACCGACAACCGCCGCTCGTTAATCGATTATTAACCGTTAACTGATAAGATTATAATATTGAATTGGCATTAAATACAAATAAGATTGACGCGTATCTGTGACCCTTTAAAAAAATACAAACATTTTTTTATATATAAAAGGGTTTATTTTAACGTGCAAACAGCAGCAGCATACAGAACCGGTTTCAGTTAAAATGTCCACGCACCTGCAGCATTTCTGACAGTGAGAAAAATAGAATAAAAAATTTACAAATAAAAAACACAATAGGCCTACACTAAATATATTTTTTTAAACTTAAATAATTAACAAATTAAGATGACAAAAAGAAAACACTGAATCCGTTTGAATGAAGCTTTCAAAAACCGGGAATTTTTTTCGTTAGACTAAGATTTATCGTTAAATAAAAATAGCAGCCCTACCTCAACTCCTTGTCTAATTTTTATTTGAAAAAAGCAACATATCAATGTGATGTGGGGTCAGTCTGTAGCGCAGCCTTTTGACAGTTAAACCCGTGGCAGAAAGCACCCTCTCCGATGGGACAGTTGTACCGGGAATACACTGGTAACGTCTCGCTAGTGGCCAGCTTCGGGAAGCGCCTTTCATTTGCTTTCCACCAGTCAAGAGGATTAATATCCAGAGAAGGAGGATCATCTCTCATATAGATGTCAACCTCTGCTTCTGGATAATCAGTGCGTTATCTCCTCAGATCGCCGTGCATCGCATCTTCTCCCTGATAACATGGAGGGCAGTGTTTGTTGCCCTTCATCACTCGAAGCGCGTGGGTGTTTGCTTCGTAAATCGTACTTGTGCTACTGCTGTATTTTAATACAGCGCCGCATAATTTACAGGTAACATTGTCGCCCTTTCTGTTAAAATGAACCCACACAGTGCTTCTTTTCGCTCGCTTCATTTTGCTTCCCTTGCTCGGGTGCCGACGCGCTCCGTGAGTTAATAAATATAAGCTATATAGTAGGCTATTTTATTTTTAAACCATGCAGCAAAAAAAGAAAAAAAGAAAAAAAAGAACCTTAAAAAAACGTTTTAAACCGTTTAACTGATAGTATTAATCGGTCAAAATGTTTACTTTCGGTTAACGGTTAAACGGTCAATATGAGCATCCCTAATCTGAATACACGTAGACTTGAATTGTGGAGGTACGATTTATCACAGTTTGTGAGAGATCTATGTGGCTTTTTTTGAGTGGCTACACTGACCTTGAGGAACATTCTGCAGATACATCTTCCTCCGGAGTAACAGGTGATGTCAGTGATATCTCTCATTTTTACATCCTGCAGAAAACAAGAAGTGGATAGGTAGAACAAAGGTGGGAAAAATAAATTTTGAGGGGCAGTGGCCCTATATATAAATATATATATATATATATATATATATATATATATATATATATATATATATATATATATATATATATATATATATATATATATATATATATATATATTATGTATATATGCATGCATTTGATGGTGATAAAATTTTCCCACCGGTTAACTGACGTGTGACAGATTTTCCCTCCTTTTTATTTATTTATTTATTTATTTAATTATTTATTAATTAATTAATTTATTTATTTTTGCTTTTAAATAGCTTTTAAATGCCCATACACATTTTATTTTCACTATCAAATTAGTGACAATTCCCTGTAAATTGCTTGAATGGGCAACAACAAAACAGTACTAACTCACTTAGCCTATATAAAACTTTTTTGTTAACAAACCAAATAAAAATACATCATGTTGCAGGCCTAATGCAAAATAGATAACCCTGTATTAGATTATGTATTTGGATAAATATATATATATATATATATATATATATATATATATATATATATATATATATATATATATATATTTTTTTTTTTTTTTTTTTTTTTTAACAACTACTTTCTATTTTAATATATTTTAAAATGTAGTTTATTAATTTCATGGAAAATCTGCATTTTCAGCAGCCATTACTCCAATCTTTAATGTCACACGATCCTTTGATATGCAAAAATATGCAGATTTTTGCTAAATAATTATTTCTTATTATAATCAGTCTCAATAAATTGTACTGCTTAATATTTTTTTTGTGGAAATGCATTTTCATTTAGGATTCTTTGAACAGAAATTTCTATATTTTATTATTGGAAAAAAAGTGACCCGTGTAAAAGCACTTTCAGAATAAGTCCAATAAATAAATAAATAAATCCTCCAGACAGCCCTAACCTTAAAGGGCAAGTGTGGGCTGCAAGCTCTCATCGGAAATGCAAGCACTGTGAAGTACTCCAATGCGCCTTTTTTAAAAGATCAGACATCAGCTACCGTTAAAGAACAATTCTGATTGATAATCAAAAGTGAATCAGCGAGCGTGAGTATTCTTAAGTGTCTATAATTCCATGTGCTTCTATTTGAACAGCACTTCAAATAATTACTGCAGGCGGCTCATCTACCGTCATTGTGGTGGCCTTTACCTCTTTCCTAGCTTCAATTTCCTGCCTGGCTGCAGATGCTGCGAGAGATAGCCTGAGATATTACCTCTACGCCTGGACAATACCGCTTCATAATCAAAAGTGATCACACAAAGCAGCGATGAGCACATTAGCCCATTTTCTAGGCTGCATTACGTATGTAGTAAAATCTGTGAGATGCATGGAGGTGACTGAGGTATGAAGGGTCAAGATGTTCTTTGCATAAAATTTGCCTTTTTGTTTTTTAAAAAAGACGATGAATTATGTATTTTCCCTATGCAATCTCTCTTTCCATGTGTACAGCTCTTCACATAAAATTACTTTTTTTAGTATAACAGCATTTTTAATAGCAATAAACATTTTATTTTACAGTGCATCCATAATGCTGCTAACCCAGCGATTATGCTGACGATCTCTAATGGATTGTACTACAGGGCTTAATAAAAAAGAAGCTGATGTTCTCCTGATTGAATGCATTGTTATACTTGCACCTACTGCAGTGATTAAAAGTAACAAAACCTTATTTTACAAAAGATAATGCCCTGGTGGGTTTTCATAATGGTATTAGAAATTTGGATGGTTGGATGGATGGATGGTAGGGGTGTAACGATACGCGTATTCGTATTGAACCGTTCGGTACGACGCTTTCGGTTCGGTACGCGGTACGCATTATGTATACCGAACGGTTCGTTGGAGTAATTAATTATATTTGGAAAAAAAAAAAAAAAAAAAGAGAGAGATAGAAATATAATGATATGCGTTCAACAAGGTAGCCCAATAACCCAAACAACGTAACAGGCAACGCCCCTGACACTCCCGAAGAAGAAAAAAACACCATCTTATATGTTTATGTTAGGCTACTCAGCAGGCGCTCGCTCACTCAGTACGCGCTGAAGGCTCGTTGCAAAATAGCCAATGCGTTTAACAGACTAGAAATGAGAAGATCCCCCAATAACCAACAGGTCTGGTGCTCCTAAAAACGCGTGGAAAACGCTAAGCGCGTCTTTCTCCTCCTTTCCAAAGCGCTCGGGCAGAAGCGCTCATGAGGCGTCTGTCTTTGCTAAGCAACAATGACGTGCTCTCTCCATGAGACGCGGAAATTTCAGCGAAGGATAAATGGATTTGCAGCTCTAAAAATCGCTTGCAGTAGCTCTGCTACTAAATTTATTTCAAAATTGCAATCCATATACAACTATGATCAGCTGTTCCTTCATCTTGGCTGAGCTCTCAACCTTGTTACGGGAAAGGATGAAGCTGATTGGTTGGTTCTTGTCACATGACCCGCGGTGCGCTTGCGGCATTCTGAAAAGTTGAGATGTTTTTACATTTTGCTGTATCTAAAACGTATCGAACCGAACCGAACCGAACCGTGACATCAGTGTATCGTATCGAACCGAACCGTGAATTTTGTGAACCGTTACACCCCTAATGGATGGATAGATAGATTTTTGTTTACTTATTGAATAGATACTTAAACTATCATTATAACATTAAGTTAAATCAAAATAACTGATTTTGATGGTACTGTCCTTTTAACAGGTGAATTTTAAATATTTTTCTGTTTCTTTCTCTTTAATTTTAAAATTGTTCTGAAGTATTAAGATGACAACCACAGAAAACACATCCTGAATTTATGTTGAGTTGTAAACCAGCATCTATTTACCATTTCTCTGTCCATCACTGTCAATCACATCTGAAAGAACCTATAGAAAATGTGAATTGTAGCAAAAAGGGTTTAGGAAATATTCTTAATATAATATTTCAGTGTGTAAAGTTAATTTTGAACTCCATAAAATTTGAACTGATGTGCTGGTGAGCGTGCATATTAAAAGTGGTAATCTCTGAGTGAACTTTAATTAAAGGAGTAATGGTCCACAGCTTAAACTAAAAGCAAATAGGCAAATTGGTTAATCTGTTTAAATTACTAAATTTACTGATTAATAATTAATTGAATATTACACGATCACTAAATTATTAAACAGAAAGATGGAACCAAATTTGCAGACGATGATGAAGGACCACAAGACAAAGTTACTGTAAAATGGATGGTGAAAGTGAATAAATATTATTTTGATTTCTAACCACTGAAATCACAATGTACCCCATAAGCTTGAATTTCATTGCATTTGGTTGAGCTTATTGAATAACTGACAACATTTCACCATATTCAATAGCCAAACATGCTCACACCATGTAATATTTATTTCGTTTTTACCCTTAACCTCTAGGAAAGCAATAAGCAACAGTCCATAAAAATGTTCAGTATTTCTGGTTCATTGCATTGTACTTGGCTTGTACAATGAACATATCCTCGTATCATGAGCAATGAAAAACATCTTATTTGTTTACACGATTTCAATTCAGAGTAATCCATGACGCATTTAATTCAGCGCGTAAAAAGCACATTTGTCTTCAGGAAACACATGTTGTTCCACAAAACGCATTAAATGAGCCTTAAATGGATCCGAGTAATACCCATGGCATGGAAATAAGAACTAATTATGATGAAAAGTCATGATTACATGTTCATAAATCTGCAGAAGCAATTCTTTTGCCATGGCACTTTGCACCCACACATAGCACACAATTATTTCACATTAGCGCTTGTGCTGAGCATGAATCAAATGAATCTTAAATCTAATTAAATAGCACAGATCATCCGATTATTACCAAATGTGTGACAGTGTTGAGAAACAATGAGTGAACTTGTGAGAATGTTAAATACAGGGGTACAATAAGCTCTTGAGGGTCCGTTTTGTCATTATAATAACAGGAAGGCTAAATATACAACAGTTAAATTGAGGATATTGCAGTGGTGCGATCACAATTATTATGCTTATCTGCATGTCATATGCAAGACTGTCTGCTACTAGAAGTAAAGGTGAGTGAAACAATTATAATTTAAATATTTTGGTTTTTACTTTATTTTACAGTAAGTGTACTAACATGTAATAATAGTGTACTTACAGTGTATTTATCTAAGAAAGTTCTGGGTAGCACTTTATTTTACAGTCCTGTTCCTCGTGAACATACTATGTACTTATTATAGTAATTACAATAACTATGTAATAACTAGGTACTAACCCTGAACCCACCCCTAAACCTAACCCTACCCCATGTAGTTACCTTGTATTACCAGAACTTTCTTAGATAAATACACTGTACGTACACTATAAGTACATGTTAGTACACGTACTGTAAAATAAAGTGCAACCAAGTTCTGGTAACGCAAGGTAACTACATGGGGTAGGGTTAGGTTTAGGGGTAGGTTCAGGGTTAGTACCTAGTTATTACATAGTTATTGTAATTGCTATAATAAGTGCATAGTATGTACACGAGGAACAGGACTGTAAAATAAAGTGCTATCTTTAAGGAAATTACAACATGCCATTGTGTTCAGTTGATTTTGGTCTGTTTATTCAGAAACCAGTTAAATTAGTAGTGTTTCTGGCCATCACTATTCTCTATCAACAAAAAACAAAACACATACAAAAATGCTTCCGCCCTGATTCTTTGGCTGACTTTAACATCCCTCAAACTTGGAAAGACAGGCAGACAGTAAAAAAAACAGTAATTCGCAATTACAATTATTCCAACACAACTTCTTGACTTGAATAAACCATGAAGCTATATGTATTTTAGTCATGCCAAAATAAAAGTCAAGAAATCAGCTTTCTTCCCTTTTCCCTTTTCTGTTTTTTTTTTTTTTTTTTTTTTTTTTTTTTTTTGGATGTGCTTCCAAATTTCAATATAAAACATTTGTTCGGGGGTCCAGTATGTTGAATTTTGTTTGATTGCCTGAAATGACTTTCCTCTTTTCCAGTTATGTTGAGCTTTGAACTTGGCTTGAGTCAGCCCCTTATCACCTTAAAGCCAGAGCTGCCATGTGCCTCAGTGTGCAGACAATGCCCCGGAGCGCTGTCCTCAGCCGCCAAGAACAAGATTACTATGCCAACCATTACATTACCCAGACTGCAAAATAAATTAGTGTCCAACCGACAACCGCCGGAAAGTCAGGTACAAAGTTTATTGATAAAGGATCCATATGGAACTACTTTCTGGGAGACAAACTGGCATCCAGCAGCATCACAATAAAATCTGAGAAAATGACTTTAAAAGAAAACGACCAAAAAGAGATTCAGTGACCTGACAAATACAAAGATGTAGCTTCAAATAAGGCAAGTTATTTGCTACATAAAACAAGATGTGTGCTTGTTTTCTTTCACAATGCCCTAGACATTAAAGTAAATAGGAAAAATATCTTTAAAAATCTACAAAATCCAAATTGTTATGAAATTTCTATTTCATACGGAGCGCCTAAAGTGACATGGTGATGAAATAAATAAATAAATAAATAAATACAATCAAAGCATTTAAATGTTTTTGCATTCCCCTGAGAAACTTTGCACTCAACCACACTACTTTTGTGCTCCTCTGAGAAATGTTTTGTTTGCTCACAAAACTTTAATAATACAAGGAGGGTGTTTTATTTTATATGGGAAATGGGACATTATTTTAGTTTCAATTTCTGAATAGGGTGAACATGATCATTTTGTGGGAGAACGCTAATGTTTATTTTCATGCAAACTCAGGATTTACTGGGGAAAACCTATTACATTTGCAAAATAAATCAAATGTTTTGCAAGAGAACACAGCTTTTCTCCAGGAAACGCAATACTTTTGCAAGATTATATAAAAAATAATGTATCTTTTTTAAATATACTTTTTCTGTATATATATATTTTTCTATCAACAAAAATAAATAAATAAACAAATAGTATATGAGATATATATATATATATATAAATATATTTACTACAACTACTTATAATAATACTAATTAGAATACAAATGTCAATGTTATCATTAAATAACTTTTTTATGTAACACTAAGCATAAGTGTATAAGACACAGGTAATAAACGGTGTACTTGTTTACAGTACATCAAAACATTACACTGATACTTTTGTTTATGTTTATATAAATCCAACCAAATCAGTGTGCTGTAATTTATGCATCAGATGATCTTCTGAAAAATTATGATTAAAAAATAATTTGCTGGAACACGCATCATTTACTGCCAAAATGTATCCTGGGTGAGTGCAAGCAAAGGGCAACCACTGCAGATATCAAAACCACAAAAATGACTCGTATTTTCCAAAAATTTCAGAGAAAACAAACAATTACATTCATGAGTGCCTTTATTTGCTCCATGAATGAGCAGTGCCAGCTGACAGGAGCAGGCAGATTAATTAACTTGCACCTCAAAGCCTTTATTCTTACAGCACTGTCACATTGACGGATGGCTGATTAAAGTCAATGAGGTAGCTATCAATACACAACGGCCAGCAAGTCGAAAGAGGTGCTTGAAAACACACATGCACACCAAAAAACATTCCCGATGCTTAAATGAGCACCACGACAGCGGCCCATACACTAATGGAGAGCCAGATCACATGCTGGTGGAAATGAAGAAAGATTCTGAAAAAAGACACTGAAAGGTAGAACATCACGCCGGTTCCAGCTGAAATTGCCTGCTTCTGCCGACTTCTGATGAGATTTCTCATTAGAGGCCTATACAGTGCAGGCTTTGGAAATATTACTGGATTAATTAAAATGATAGGAGTGGGAAGCTTCAGCTGCCAGTGGAGAGAGAGAACCGGGCAGGCGCAATCATTGTTTTGATCAGTGCCATTGTCTTCGTGTGAAAGCTGGTGTTGACGATGGCCACGGGCTTGCAAGTGTTTATTTCTAATCCCAAGCCTGTTGTGAGTTTTAGAGGCCTGACGTTGATGAGGCATTCAGCTTGCTGTCTCTGTCTGGAGAGGTTCAAAGGCTTCATTTACGTGCCAGCACTTTTGAGCACTCATCAAAATGTGTTTTCAGACACAACTCCATTCCTGTCTTTCAGAGCTCTAGCATCAGATTTATGAAATTCAGTCGGAAAATTGGTGTGAATAAACCCGTAATGCAAAAGCATTGGTGAATCTCCTTCAAATGTTGTCATTAGGTTTCATTCTGATACAAAAACCCAAAGTATTAAACAAATAATTTTTGTTTAATACTTTCTTTGGTACTCTAACTCCAACATTATAGGCAACAGTTTGGAATCATTAAATTATTTATTTAAAAATAAAATAAAAGTAATAATAATAAATGTTTAATGTATTTTAAATTCCTGTGATGGCAAAGCTGAATTTTCAGCTTCAGTCTTCAGTGTCCCATTGCTTCTCAAGATACTTGAGCTGATTTGCTGCTCTAGAAACATTTCTTATTATTATCAATGTCGAAAACGTGCTGCTTAATATTTTGTGGAAACTGTGATATACAAGTGCATCTCAATAAATTAGAATGTCATTAAAAAGTTAATTTATTTCAAAAAATTCAAGTCAAATTGTGACACTTAAATAATTAATTACAAAATTAAATGCACACAGACTGAAGTAGTTTAATTCTTTGGTTCTTTTAATTGTGATGATTTTGGCTCACATTTAACAAAAACCCACCAATTCACTATCTCAACAAATTAAAACACTTCATAAGACCAAAAAAAAAGAATTTAATGAATTGTTGGCCTTCTGGAAAGTATGTTCATCTACTGTACATGTACTCAGTACTTGGTGGGGGCTCCTTTTGATTTATTTACTGGCTCGATTCTGCGTGGCATGGAGGTGATCAGTCTGTGGCTCTGCTGAGGTGGTATGGAAGCCCAGGTTTCTTTGACAGTGGCCTTCATCTCATTTGCATTTTTTGGTCCCGTGTTTCTCGTTTTCCTCTTGGTTCAGGTCTGGTGAGTTTGCTGGCCTGTCAAGCACACCAACTCCATGGTCATTTAACCAACTTTTGGTGCTTTTGGCAGTGTGGGCAGGTGCCAAATCCTGCTGGAAAATTAAATCAGCATCTTCACAAAGCTGGTCAGCAGAAGGAAGCATGAAGTGGTCCAAAATTTATTGGTAAACGAGTGCAGTGACTTTGGTTTCAAAACACACAATGGACCAACACCAGCAGATGACATTGCACACCAAATCATCAGAGACAGTGGAAACTTAACACTGGACTTCAAACAACTTGGGCTGTGAGCTTCTCCACCCTTCCTCCAGACTCTAGGACCTTGGTTTCCAAATGAAATACAAAACGTGCTCTCATCTGAAAAGAGGACTTTGGACCACTGGGCAACAGTCCATTTCTTCTTCTCCTTAGCTCAGGTAAGATGCCTCTGACATTGTCTGTAGTTCAGCGAACTCCTTGACATGTTTGTGTATGGTGGCTCTTGTTGCCTTGACCCCAGCCTCAGTGCATTCCTTGTGAAGTTCACTCAAATTCTTGAATCCATTTTGCTTGACAATACTCATAAGGTTGCAGTCCTCTCGGTTGGTTGTACATCTTTTTCTTCAACACTTTTTCCTTCCACTCAACTTTCTGTTAACATGCTTGGATACAGCACTCTGTGAACAGCCAGCTTCTTTGGCAATTTATGTTTGTGGCTTACCCTCCTTGTGAAGGGTGTCAATGATTGTCTTTTGGACAACTGTCAGATAAGCAGTCTTTGCCATGATTGTGTAGCCTAGTGAACGAAACTGAGAGACCATTTTAAAGGCTCGGGAAACCTTTGCAGGTGTTTTGAGTTGATTAGCTGATTGGCATGTCACCATATTCTAATTTATTAAGATTTAATTGATGGTGTTTTGTTAAATGTGAGCCTTAAAATACTTCAGTCTTTAACTTTTTCATGACATTCTAATCTAATGAGATGCACCTGTTTTTTTTTTTTTTTTTTCTTTTCAGGATTCTTTGATGAACAGAAAGCTCAAGAGAAATAAAACATATTTTGTAACATTATGTCTTTACTCTCACTTTAATTATTATTACTTTTAATCTCACAGGCCCCAAACTTTTGCATAGTAGTGAACCACAGATTCTACACACACACACACACACACACAGTGGTGGCCAAAATTATTAGAACACTAATATTTTCACCAGCTAAAATTTATTTAAAGACAGATATTTTACTGTAGTGTGTCGGTGGGAAATATCAGTTTACATTTCCAAACATTACTTTTGCCATTAATTGTAATAATCCATTGAGATTTTTGTTTGCACAAGGAGTATGACACCAGCCAGTGCTCCACAGAGAGATTTGATCTGATCATCATCCAGTCTGTCTGGAATAACATGAAGAAACAGAACAAACTGAGACAGACTAAATCCAGAAGAACTGTGGCAACATCTCCAAGAAACCTCAAGAAACCTGCCTGCAAATCTACAGTACTGTGCAAAGTTTTAGGCACTTGTTTAAAAATGATGTAAAATGAGTATGCGGTCAAAATTAATGTTATAATTAAAATTTCTTTATCAATTAAATTTGATTAACTAAATTAAATCAACATCTGGTGTGACCATCCTTTACGTTTAAAGCATTTTTTACCCTACTGTAGGTGCAATTGCACATTGTTTTTTTTTTTTTTTTTTTTTTTTTTTTTCAGCTGACTTTGCGGGAAGGAAGAAAAACTAGTGTTCTCATTATTTTGCCACCAATGTATATATATTAAACTGTTCATATTGCACTGATAAATAGTGATGTGCAATTATGTAAAGCAAAAACGGTGATGGTGCAGGCAGAAGTTTTGACCGTCTGGCAACTGTGATGTCATATCCATTGTGATCGAGCCTCCTCATGTCCAGCTCATGTGCAGTTTTAAAAAAATATCTCTATGTTGGGCCGTTGAAAATCTTTTGCCTCTCATTGGGGCAGGACAGTAAACACCTCTTTCCATCTGTTTAATTATAAGAGAGATTTAACAGATTATAATTGCATTAGCATGTTTATCAATTTCCAGCATTTGCCATGCTCCAAGGATTCAAAGCTCTCACAAAGCTCAATTTCTCTTACTCTGAGAAGTCAAGGCCTGCAAAAATCTCTTGCCATGAACCTCTGAGCTCTCAGTAGGAACCTAAATGCAGCACTAAAAATGGAATCTTAGGATAAGGACATTTTGAACTATGTTCAGTGAATGTGGGTTTGGGTAGTCAAGCAGGAAAAGGACAAAACGCACCTTAATAGTTTATATGACTTGTGCATTATATTCATGTCATGTAATATATTTTCGTAGGAAATGGAATAAGTTACCTAACCATTTTATCATGAAAAACATCACATTACAGTATATGTCAACAAAATATTGAATTTATGGGGGTTGTACCATTAGTAGTCGTAATAGTGTTTTAGTGTTGTATGTGTTACCCTGATGGTATTTTTTCTGTTTGTGTATGTCTCATCATGGATATGATTTTTTTATATTATTTTCATAATAATATTATTATGGTTGTTATCGGTACACGCAGATTTGGGTATTTTAAGCAGATTTGTAAATTAATATTACATCATTTTTAAATTGAACAAAATTAAATCCATGGTCATGGTTACAGTATATGGCTATATGTTGTCAAATCTACAGTAAATAGGCCAACTCATAACACCTGAAACATTGTAAAAAATTCAGGTTCAGAATGACATGAGGTTGAATAAATGATAATATAATTTTTTTTTTTTTTTTTTAGGTGAACTATTCACAAATGCTCTGCAAACTATTGCTATGCACAAATTTGAGTCAATATCAAGAATTGAAAATCTTCAATGTTTGCCACTAAACTATGAAATACAAGGTGGGTTGTTTCAAACTACAAAGCAGCAATATACCATGTAACTGAACATGAAAAGGCAGAGCGGTGTCTCAGCTCTCAGTAGCTCTTTACCGCTGCTTCATAGCATGCCTTCTTTGAACACAAAAAGTGACAAATTGTTTTTTCCTGATGTTCTGACATGACAAAGAAAATTCCAAATTGAATAACTTGAGTCGGTTTTCACTGTGTGAGTCAAAGTGTGTTTGATTCATGTGAGTGTGCTTCTGTGTGTATGTGTGTGTGTGAAGTGGAAATGCTCACTGTAGGACAGATAGAAAGCCACTGTGAATAATTGTTTCGCTCAGCCGTGGAGGCACATCCTGGTCCTTTGGAGATAAGCCGGAGAAAATCTTTATGGATGTCCTGGAAGAGGAAGACGCTACAGGAGAACAAACACCAGGCCACTGCCAAACACTATTTGAATGCCTCTTCAAGATGAGCAAGCCTGAAAAGGCCTTCCTTTTATTAATAAGGAGGGAAAGACCCATTATAATGCTCTCAGCTGAGCTTTTGGCCCATCATAGAGAAGTGCCACATATTCATCAGTGGGGAAAACTGGAGAGAGAAAGAAAAAGCAAGGTGACATACAAACGAAAAAAAAAAAAAAGAAAGAATCAGTGAATCAAAGAAAGAGAATGAGAGAAAGAGAAAGAAAGGTTTGTTCACTATACTAACTGAGAGATATTGAACCAGGAGACATTTTTCACTTGTCTGAATTATTTTTTTTTTAAAGTCTCTTATGCTCACCAAGGCTCTATTTATTTGCTAAAAAAATATAGTAATACTGTGAAATATTACAATTTAAAATAACTGATTTGTATCTAAATATATTTTCAATTGTAATTTATTCCTGTGATGGAGAAGCAGAATTTTCAGTCTTTACATGATCCTTCAGAAATCATTCTAATATGCTGATCTGGTGCCCAGGAAATCATTCTTTTTATTATCAATTTTGAAAACAGTTGTGGTGCTAAATATTTATTATTTATTTATTGTGAAAACATTCTTCTTTTTTTCAGGATTCCTTTATCAACAGAAAATGTATATAAAAAAAACTGATTATTAATTTGAAATTAGAAAATATATTATAATTCAAAATGAGACATACAGCAGGTGATCTGTTAAGTTCTTTTTTAGGTAATTAGTCATTATTATTAATGCTGTTTACCAATTAATTAAATTCTTACAGATATCACCCTTTTATGGATATGTTTTCTGTCAGAAAACGTCTCAGGTTCCGAATGTAACCATAGTTCCCTGAGTAGGGAACGAGACACTGTGTACTCTAGGGGGCGCTTTGGGGAACACCTCATCATGATCCGTGTCTGAAGCATACTTTGAAAAACACCAATGCGTCTGAAGCTTGCGTCCGAAGAATGGCAGGGAGCTAGAAGACGCAGTATCTCATTCCCTGCTCAGGGAACTATGGTTACATTCGTAATCTTAAGCCCTATTCGGTAGGGTACCTAAACTCAGTGATCCTCTGAGAAAACGAATCCCGTCCGAATGCGAATGTCTGTGATTGCCGGTGATATTTTATTTCACAACGCATTTCCTTGTGTGTTTTGGCCAACGTGAATTACCGTAGATGCTCTTACCGCGCGGATGTTTGATATATTTGCTTAGCGGCAAATAAATAATAAAAATAATAGTAATAAAATCAAGAGCAAGTTCATGTAAACTGTTAATACCGTCTATTGTAATAGCAGCATCAGCTAAGATTACTCACGCTCATTTATGCACTCAATTACATAATGTTTTAATTACATATGTACCTTTATGAAAATTAAACATACGGTAGTTTAGCCTACTACACACACACAACAAAAAAGGAAAACAAGTTAAACTAAAGGAACCGCACATTAACATGGTTTTGCTATACTAGCCATTAATATTTATTGTGTAATAATACTAATGGCAATCATTCTGAATGAATTAAATGCACACATACAGAGCGCTTGATCTCTGTGACGCCCAGATGCACAAAACAGACCCTCCCACCTCTGTAAAAAACACAGAGATGTTAGTCCCGTCCGAATTGGTACATGAAAATCGTAGATGTCAGGTGGTAAGAATCGAAACTCAAACGTAGTTTAGAAAATTAGTCCCGTCCGAAATAGGGCTTTAGACATTCCCTTTCAAGGAAACTTCGAACTGTGTCCTCTAGGGGGCGCTTTGGGGAACAATATACCCATGCTGCCATGCTGAGGGGAGTGCAGGCCAGAATTATGGCAAACACTAAGTACCAACTCTACCATTTCCATGGGAGTTGCCCCTGGGACGGTTAAACGGCTGTCAATGACATTATCCCTTACGGCCAAAGGTCTAAGCTGCATACCCAGTTCTATTTGTTAGAGCCTCGGCCCGGGGTAGAGCTAAAGGCTTGTAATCAGGAAGGATTCCTTTAAAGGGATACAGCTAAGAACCCAGTATTTATACAAGGTCTTGCCTGTCACACAAGTGCTATCGCTTGCTCTCGCACAAGTTTGCTGAAGGAACTGTCTCAACAGATCCCTGGTAGCAATACCTTGTTTAGATAGGTATTCAAGGATACATAAATGGAGTGGCGCCCAAGATGAACGGGCTTTTCACCAACTCAAGAAAGGGCACGAAGCAACCCTGCGAAGCCCTCACCATAAATGATTTTAGAAAGAATGCAGAGCACTAGTGTGCAAACTTACCGCAGTGTGAATTTCAGAAAGTGCGCATAGACTTCACGTGCACACTTACCATAATATGGATTTTGAAATACTGTTCTAAAGAGGGGCTCTCGTGGCACTCTGATCGAGCAGCTCACAGATGGAATGGTGTATCTCAAAAAATATGTTTTAGAATATCAACTCAATCTGTGGAACTAATGGTGGAGCGCTCTGGAGAAAAAACAGAGAACTCATCAATGAGATCCACCTCGAGCTCATTCTCCTCCGTGCCTCAGCAGTGTTGAGTCCTGAACCATGGGAAACAGATGGCTGTCCCTCTTTTTCTTTGAAAAGAGAGACAAATGAGAGCAGAGCTTTTTCATAGAAAAACGCTCACAATACACGCAGACCACCCCCTCAAGGACATTGCGCAATGTTTTATTCTCTACACGTGTACATCCGTATGCTCTCCGCCCAAAAAAGAAATGCAAAGACTGCGTGTGTCATCAGGTGTCAAATAACGCCGACATGGATGTACACGTTGTTTAAACACCTTGCTAGTGGATGCCATGATTAACAAAAAAAGATCGCTCTTACCGTGATCGTTTCTCAGATGCACGCTTCAAACAAAACAGTCAATGAAGACAAAGAAGATAAATGACTTGCTCTCCGGGCGCTTATTTATAGTCGCACTGGTAGTGACATCAGAGGCTGTCGCCGGCCAATGCATTGGTGTTTTTCAAAGTATGCTTCAGACACGGGTCACGAAGATGTGTTCCCCAAAGCGCCCCCAAGAGGATGCAGTTCAAAGTTCCCTCGAAAGGGAACTATATTTACTGGAAAAGTCCGCATGCTCATACTGAAAAAACCCAAGTGTAGAGAATAAAACATTGTTTTTTGACGTTTTTATCCAGCAGTGAAAAACAGCCCTTAGAGACCTTCTGATAACATCAACGAGGATATTACAAGTATCCGCCATCTTAAATGAAAAGCCATTGAGAGAGAAAGAGGGAGGGAAGAAAGACAGACAGAGACAGAGACAGAGAGAGAGAGAGAGAGAGAGAGAGAGAGAGAGAGTTGTGATGTATTATTATATCTCTCCTAAACTGTAAGTAAGGTAAAGACCTTCTGTTATCAGGTCCAAGCCACCTGCTAACAATGGGATACAATTTGGGTATATGCGAGGAGATCAGTGTAGAGTGAATGTGAATGTGAAAGCACAGGTCAGGCACCGCCCTACCAGTCAAGTTACATTATGACCTGTGAAATCAACACATTAGTCAGCTATTTACACTGAGTATCTCAATTTTGGAGGTTCGAATGCCAAACTGAACAGAATATTTTTAAAGTGCTTTACACAAAGAAATTAAACAACATTTATTTTACACCATGTCATATGGGTTAAAAGTGATCATTCAATGCAATGGGACAGCCATTAATGTGAGTTAGTATGCACCTTGTCCTGGATACTGGATACATTCCAGTATTTTGGAAATAACCAGGGTGCTGCCTTGAAGGGGCCACACAGAGTGCTGTTAACTCCACTTGACCTTTACTATACATACAGATACAAACAAAGTGGACAGACTTTGATGGCTGGAACCAATCATTTACCAAGTCACGCTTTATCATGCCAGCAAGCTTATTTGCTGCTCTGCATGGGATGCCTGCAAGACAAAAGATATCTGCCAACAGTCCCCTCAACCTGACTGAAATAACACCTTGGACTTTAAGGTCATAACCACAGACATGGGGCAGTTAAACAGTTTCTAAAGCTGGTCGTTGAGGAACCTTGGAGTTATGTTTGATGCAAATCTTTCATGTGATTCTTTTGTCCAGAGTACTGTTTAAATATAACAGTATATATATATATATATATATATATATATATATTACCTCAGAAATATTGCAAGATTGTGTCCTATTCTAAATTTGACATAAACGGAAATGCTGATCAATTCCTTTGTTGTCTTATGGTTACACTACTGTAACTCCCTTTTAGCCAATTTAGTTTCTAAATCCACACTCAATAAGTTGCAATATGTGAAAAAGTCAGCTGCAAGGATTTAAACTAGGACTAGGATTGAAATTCATATTACTCCAGTTTTAGAATCCTTACATTGGCTCCTGGTCAGGTTTAGAGTTGATTTAAAAATTATGATGCTCGCTTTTAAAGCATTGCATGGCCTGGCACCACAATGCTTAACAGAATTGTTACATCCGTCCACTCCTAATTGAAGGTTATTATTATTATTATTATTATTATTATTATTATTATTATTATTAATAATATTGTGGGGGAATTCTTACTGCGAGAATCATGTGATGTCATCGGGGATTCCAGATAAAAGGCTAAGAGTCGGCAATGGCGTTCTCTCTCTGCTGCTCTGATTCCCCATTTTCCCCTTGTAATAAATATTATTTTTAAATGCTTGATTTGAATTAATTAAATAGAGTCGTCTTGAAATTCACATCATGGGTTGTGATTCTTTTTATATGTTCGCCAGTGTCCTTTGATTTAATTGTTTGGATTAACGAGCCTTAAAATGGTTATGGGCCATAACAGTAAGCAAGTTTCCTTAGGCAGGCCAGAAGGTTAAACCCTCCCCGGTCCACCTCCATACCCTATTGGGACCGGTCTCTAGTGCTTAAAACCCTACAACAGGGTACATTTGAGCCTTTGCACACAGTCAAGCTAAAGTTTCTTTCATTGAAAACTCCGCTCCTGCTTGCACTGGCCTACATGAAGAGGGCAGAGGACCTGCATGCATTTTCGGTCGACGATTCATGCTTAGAGTTTGGGCTGGTTGACTCCCAGGTAGGGATATGCCGGTATCAAATTTTCCTGTTGCGATTAATTGCTCAGGCTTTTATATTTTAACAAAAATAACTGATTATTTAAATAAAATAAAAAATAAAAATATATAAATTAATTAATAATATATAAATAAGTTTTGCACATATTAAAGTGCAAAAGAACTATAAAGACCCATAGGTATCACTTTAGGATCTCATTAGTTAACCATTAACATTCACAATAGCTACATTTGCTACAGAAGTTATTAATCTTTGTTAAAAAAAAATAGAAGTCATAGTTCATGTTAGCTCATTCAATAATACTGTTGCAACTTTATATTTTAACAACGTGTTATTAAATATTGGGATACCTAAGATTAATAAATGTTCAGAAGAATTTGTCATTGGCAGTTTATGTTAATTAATGAATTAACTAATGTTAAAAATGAAACTTTTCAGAAAGTAGTCCAGCTGGTTTATTTCTAGGGTAAGGACATTTTCTGCAGTTTAGCGCCATATGCTGTCAGAGAGTGAATGTGCTTTCATTCAGTGCGTCTCTCACGTGTTCCCCCATGTGGTTTTCTTACTTGCTTGTTTACATCAGAGCGCACGGAGTCTTTCAAGCAGCATACAGCGGTGTTGTGCATTTTGACCAGTTGATGGGAATAGTATTCTTAAAATGCATTCCAAATTCAGAATAATTTGTAATGTAATTATTTGCGGTATTTAGAAGTGCCCACGACAACAATATCATGCATATTCATTACCATGGTATACTGCATTACTGAATACTGGCACAAGTCTTCTTCCAGGTAATCCTGAGCCCCCGGCCCAGCTATGTGCCCAAGGTTTCCACTATTCCTTCAAGGACCAGGTGGAGAACCTGCAAGCGCTGCCCCCAGTGGCAAAACCAGCCCGAGCTTTACTCTGTCCCATCTGGCATTGAGATGGTATGTTGACCGGAAACAATGCTTTAGGACCTCAGACCAGCTCTTTGTCTGTTCAAAGGCCGGCAGAAGGGGAACACCGTCTCTAAGCAGAGGATGGCCCACTGGATTGTGGATGCCATTACCCTGGCTTATTAGGCACAGGGTGTGCCCTGCCCATTCAAGTTGTAAGCTCATTGTATTAGGAGTATTGCTTCCTCCTTGGTGCTGGCTCGTGCCGCCTTGCTGACAGATATTTGTAGAGCTGCAGGCTGGGCAACCCCCAACATGTTCGTTAGTGTCGACTTGCTAAAACTGCTCCAGAGTGTGCATACTGTAGGTCCTGTCGAGTTCCTCCATCCACTTGGAAGCCAGACATGGTGAAAAGTCCGGTGCCAGGCCTACACCTGCTGAATCCTTGAGAACCTGTAAAAAGCTGGGTTCCATATGTGAGACCTAAGTCTGTCCCATATGTGTAAAGTCCATGGTATAGCCTCAGAGCCTGTGTTTCCCCAGCAGACTTCTGCCACTTCCAAGAGGGTTTCAATCAACCTACATTTTCCATATGCACCTTAACAGATGTTCAAACGCGTATTCAAATGCGGTAACACCACAGTATCTGGGTCACCGGCTCGGCTCCTCAGCAAAAATCTGGAATGCATTGCACCTTTTTATGCTCAAGCTGTGATCAGCTGCAGCTGGATGCAATAATTGCATGCCAATGTGCATTGGCTCATTCAGTTTACTCTCAAAGTAGATTGGTCTCTCAAAGCAAGATCCCGATTCATCGGTAACCAATGTGATGTCTCCATTCCTTCCTTCAGGGAACGAGGGTTACATACGCAACCAAGACATTCCAACTTAGCGGGGCATGTTAATCCAAGACCTTTTTTTTTTTTTTTTTTATTAGCCATGTTGTAAACCAAACATTACATTTTATGACATGCCACTATCTTTGGGTCCACTCATGAGATCTGCCATGCATATAAGATTTAAACAAGCCATCACCAACTTGATTTGCATACAAATTTACACATAAGGTGCCAAACAGAAACTCTGATTATTTTTAGCCCAACAAAACAGCAGCATTTTACAAATGTTTTTTTTTTTTTTTTTAAACCTGGAAGACAAACGAGGACGAACTTGGCAACATATGCCTGAATGATCAGCCCTTTTTTGGCAGTGAGTCTTTCATCCACAATAGGAAACCCAGTCAGCTGGCCTGATTGCTGCAAGTGCCCTTTTGTGAAGTCTTAAATCCGGCGACTGTTTTAAGAAGTGCATAATTGATATTCTGTCCAGAATGGTTGTAATTTACAGCTATGTGGATGATGAGCAGTCATCTTGTGTCTGCTGGGGGTATGTGTGCCACCATCTTAACCCGTGATGTGATGAACCCTTGATTGGTACTCTACAAAGTGTACTATTTTGACAAAACATGGAGAGACTAACAGGTTTCTTTATTTAACTCCCATCCTTATTTCCTCTAGACATAATTAAATAATCAGATGGACTGAGTGCTTGTTAATGATGTCATTGTCATGTTAATTAGGTTTTCCTTGTTACTCCATATAAACTGAATTTATGACCTGTGTGTCTTTTAAGCCCCTTTCACACTGCGATTCCAGAAAATACACGGGTAATGTGTTCCAGCAATTGTTCCCGGGTCGCTAGATTTTGCACTTTCACACTGCATGTTAACTTTCTCTTAAACTGGTGAACGATCTCTGCTTCAGCGCTAAAAGTGAGGAACTAACTGATCTCTGCTTCGTTACAGTTTGCACATATTTTTTTGTTGTTGTTGTGAACGTTGATCTGCCTACAAAACACCTGGTAAAAGAGTCGCGCGATAATGTCCATCATCACTATGACACACCCTTTACGGCATTAATTCTGGCTTTTGTTCACACAGTGCTTGTTCCGGGACTGAACCCGGCAATGTTACTAGGTCCCCGACCCAGGATCAGTCCCAGACTCAATCCCGGGATGTGTTTGCGCTCACACAGAAGGTGACCCGGCAATGTTCCGACAATTTCCCGGGTCTAACATGCAGTGTGAAAGGGGCTCTAGTTTTCAGCAGATTCCAGTTTCATCTTTTTGCAGTGAGAGGCAGGTGTGTAGTATCATGTGTTCTTGTTACATATGGTCAGGAAAACACTTAAGAGAATATTGAAAATGAAGCATTTGTGTATATTTTTGTGAAATAAGTCATTTTTTGCTGCCTAATGGGCTAAGAAGAACATGTTAACCACGCAATCCTTGACTCATAAGGCAGAAATAGTAAGAGTGGCACACAAGGAAACTATTCTGAGAAAATACTAATAATACAAATAATGGCATTTTAGAAAATTCACATGTTCTTAGACCCTGATAAACATATTTGTCTGCCAGTAAGGTCTATGGAATCTTCAAACTTTAAAGAATTAAACTTTTTTTGATTGTTTAAAACAAGGTTTTCAAGTTAACCTTCAAAATGTCTGAATTTCAGTTCATTTTAATTCAAATTTCTTAAAATTTAATATTTTAACTTGCTGTAATCATAAATGCAGAAATTGTGTGTCCCAGACATTCATTGTAATACATGAACAGAATGAACCATACCAGCAATATGTTACAAAACGTCACGCAGGTGAATCATCTAATGATTCATGGGGTAAATAAACATGTTACCATGTAAGAATAATTCTGCTTAGTCAACATTTATTTAATATTTTTCTCATACACCTGACAATCGGCGTGACAACCAGGCACATTGCAAAGTTAAGGTAGCTATATCTCAACTCCAACAGTTGTGTAAAGTCTTAAAGGCACAAAATAAATAAATACATAAATACATAAAATAATAATAATAATAATTAGATTTTTTTTTATTAAATAAAATAAAATACTACTGTATGGTGGCACCCATAAAAGAGCTGCCAGATTTGCATACATTTAATCAAATGCTGTACATATACTGCTGCAGGTGCAATACAGATTTCAGTGCAGAGATGTAACAGCTAATCTTTGTCAATAGACCTGATGCAAGCTAACCCAAGATTGGTTGAATTAGTCATAAAATGTGGTTTCAAGTATTCCTTTCTCTTTGAAGTGTTACAAGCTGTTTGGGAATAGATAAGTTCCCTAAAGTTTCCAAAGACTAATGTCTCAAACCCAAAAATATATTCTTTGTAAAGGTTAACACTCATCCATGCCCTCCTTAAATGCCTCATTTAAAGACGGCCCCACATGTCTACGTCACAATGTGGGAAGATACTATATGCATAACATCGCCCATATGTTCACGCAAAGAAAGAAGGCCGAACTTTGATCCTCACTGTAGTATTGTTGCTGCTGCCATGTTGTGGAGACCCAATGTGTTTCATTGTGAAAGCAAAAATGCTTTGTTTGGCCTTCTAAAAGAGGACAGGACTAGAAATCAGTGGTTAAGTTGTATTTGCCACACTTTCCAAAACAGTTCAACCCAAACATTCAGATGTGTGCAACACATTTTATAGATCACTGTTTCCTGATCCTCTGAGAGTAGACTACAATTCCAGCTGTTCTGACTCAAAGACTGTAAGTACGTTTTCCTATGTAAAGAATTTGCCACTGATGATTCAAACATGAGTTTTAGCAGTGTAGAGTGGCGCTTGTTGTTTGTAATTTCTCAGATCATAAATGCAGACATGGTTTTGTTTACGCTGCGTGATAAAATGCAACACGTAAAAATACAGAAAGTTATTATAATCTGTAATTATGTCCCCACTGGATGCAACTAATGGCTCATTTGTAATGAATTTTATTGTTTTAGTCTTGTCGTGTCCATGGATCGGAATTTTTAATTTATTGTTGTAAATGAGTATAAAATGTGATAAATGAGCCTATTAAACATACAAATATGTATTTGAAATACAGTAAATGAATGAAATTGATTTGATCGTTTCTGAACGAATCTCTTGATTGATTAAACTAGACATCAAATGCATTTAAAACAGTTACTGGTCACTACCTACTGTCATAATGTAACATATAGGCCTATAATCTTTATTTGAAGCATAATGAGTTCCAAAGGTTAGTTTCCCATTTTGAATGTGGCTGCTTCAACAGCTGTATCCAGACTATAAACTTTTATCCCAATACTTTCGTTATTAGTATTTAATGTTTGCAACACAGAATTGTAACCTACTGTGGAGACTGTTTATGAAGCTGTTTCAAACAACATATTAAGTGCTTCTAGTTTGTAAACAAACAACACATTTCAGATAAGCGGGACATATAGGAGCAATAATAATGTACAGTATGTGGAAAATAATTTATTTGGAACCTTAAACTGCATAAGCACATTTCATTACACCAAATACACAAAATAATGTTCTTTTTAGCAACATCATATAACCCCTTCAATAATTGATTACCATAAAATTGTAAGTATTATCATGTTATATATAACCATAGCTTGCTTCAGCATATATACACTAAAGGAAAAATGGCATGATTTCATGGCTTTAAATAATCTTCATGTTATTTTATTTCACTACAGTTTATAGTTTACTTATGACATCAGAATGGATTTTAAGGTAAAACAAAAATAAAGTCAAAACATCTTTCACTCTCGAAGTTTCAAAGAGGCTTGCTATTCTACAAAAAAAAAAAAAAAAAAAAAACAACATTTCACTTTTCCAAGCAAAAAAGAGAGCTGGAGGTATGAATTTCATGGGGTGAGTCTTAAATTGAGCTCCATAATTTTCTCCCTGAGTAGATTACAGAAAGGTCTTACTATCCTCAGGTAAGAGAGACTAACCTTCCCCTCCAATGTCGGTCCCATCCAGCCCGAGGACAATACCAATCACATCAGCGAACGCTTTGAAAAACTGCCTCAGTTACAGCAGAGCTTGTTGAATGCTTTCAGCTGGGAGCATACTGGAGATGAGTCACCGTTCCCCATGGGCCAGACACCAGTCTTAACAAGCAGGGCTTCTCAGATCCCCAAATAAAACTCTGAGATGATATCTGTAAAAAAGAGTGAGGAAAGAAACCATAATGAATATAAAGATGCCAAGTACATACATTCATTCTGATCAAAGTTTTACAGAACACACTTGTTGAATAGGATCTTTCCAAAGAGCCAAAGAAAAAAAGAAAAGAAAAAAAAAACACATCTTTAGAGACTGTTATATGTCTGCTGAGAGTGACAAAAGGCTGTAAAGGAAACTTTGGACAGACAGATAATATATAGATATGGTTTGGGTGTGTTTTATGCTAATTAATAAACTTTTGTATGTGGTTTCTCATATAGAATACTCCAAATTCATTAAAGTTAGAACATAAACAAATTAATGTGCATATGCACGTGTTGTGAATTATGTGGAATATTTTTATTATATTTTTTGTGAGAATTCTCCTATGCATAAAAATACAAAATAATCCACGTTATTAGCAAACAATATCCAAGCCTGCTAAGCTAACATGTTGTCATGCATTGCCTATGCTTGGTATGCTAATACATAAGCAAGCTAATCTAACCTTAAATATCAGAATCAGAATGAACTTTATTGCCAGGTATGTTTACACATACAAAGAATTTGTTTTCATGACAAAAGTTCCGTATTGCAACAGAATGACAGCAACAGAACAAAAAACACGTAATAAAAGAATAAAACATACAAATAAGTAGGTAAGGAATAACAATATGCAAACTGACAATTGTATGTGCAGGTATATTACAATAGGCAGTTTTGTATGTGCAGGTATATTATGTGCAAAATTTGAAGTTTAAACTAAGTATGTGTGTTAGATAAATAAGTGTATGTGTATATAAATAGTGTATGTTTCACAGTTATTATCAAGCGTTCAATAGATGGATTCCCTGCAAGAAAAATCTGTTCCTCTGTCCGGAAGTTCTGATGCACAGTGCTCTGTAGCGTCGACCAGATGGCAACAGTTCAAAGAGGGAGTGTGCTGGATGTGAGGGGTCCAGAGTGATTTTGCCAGCCCTTCAGCTCACTCTGGATAATTACAATAGAAGGGAGGGTTGTACCGATGATTTGCTCTGCAGTCCAGACTACCAACTATAGTCTTCTGAGGTCAGATTTGGTAGCTGAGCTGAATTAGACAGTTACTGAAGTGCAGAGGATGGATTCAATGATGGCGGAGTAGAACTGTTTCTGCAGCTCCTGTGGCAGGTTAAACTTCCTCAGCTGGCGAAGGAAGTACAACCTCTGCTGGGCATTTTTAACAATGGAGTCAATGTGAATGTCCCACTTCAGGTCCTGAGAGATAGTGGTGCCCAGGAACCTGAATGACTCCACTGCAGTCACAGTGATGTTTATGATGGTGAGTGGGGGAAGTGCAGGGGGATTTCGTCTGAAATCCACTATCATCTCCACTGTTTTGAACAGGTTAAGCTTCAGGTTGTTGAGACTGCACCAGACATCCAGCTCTTTAACCTCCTGTCTGTAGGCTGACTCATCACCGTCCTGGATGAGGCTGATGAGTGTGGTGTCGTCTGCAAACTGACAGAGGGGTCCTTAGATGTGTAGTCGTTGGTGTACTGGGAGAAGAGAAGTGGGGATAGAACTTAGCCCTGGGGAACTCCAGTGCTGATTTTATACTGGATGTGTATTTTCCCAGCCTCAGCTGAATGCATTTGAAAATGTTAGGTGAGCTGGAAAATGTAAAGCCTATTTACAAAAACAAAAACAAAAAAGTGGCGTGTTTCTTTAAATGCATCATAATATAAAAATATTAAGAGAGTTCTCTGCGTAAAAGACATACAACTGTTTGATCAACATGCTACTACTTTTTCTCAAATTCAGAAGGAAGAATTGTAGTGTATATTAAATTAACTGAAACGTGAAGTGTGAATATGAGAACATTAACTGTGACAAGATGACTGACAAGCCAGTTTACAGTAAAAGGATGCAGGACACTATGCAAAAGTTTGTGTGTTAAAGACGCAATTACGACATGGTAGTATGTACGAAAAATTGCCTACTCTATAGTTACACACTCAAAATCATGTACCCCCAGGGCATAATATAAGTAGGTATATTGGGACAGACCACAGGTATTATAGACATCATGCAGTTGATTTATACCCTTTAAGTAGCCATCTAGGAAACCAAGTATCTTTCTGTTCTAAAAACGAAAAATAAATAAAAATACAATTTCAGGCTGATAGCAGGGCCATCATTAGTGGGGTGAAAGTTGGTGATTATAGGGGTCCACGGCTGAGGTCCCTCCCATCCCCCCAAAATATTATTACACATATTTTTAAACAGAAACAGAAAGAGACCCATTCAGCAACCGCCCACAATGTTCTGTGCAGACAGGGCACACGCAGTGACGTGTCTTGAACAAAGAATTTGCCTCTTCTTGCTCTTGTACTGATAAATACTGTACATACAAAATTATGTCAAAATACCTGCCTTGAGTATCCTGAAAGAGTATTTTTTCAGAGTATCCTGAAAAAAAAAAAAAAAAAAAAAAAACTGTTGGTTATGTCTTAAGCGAAAGTAAACAGTGAAGAAAGAAATCGCATGTGTATCATTATATTGGATGCATTGTCTCTTAAAGTGACCTCACATAATTAAGGACCAAAAACACTTTGTCCTGATCGTGATTTGCTTAAGTGTTTTTCTTTAATTGCTAATGCAAACTTTTTACACCACAGACTGAACAAAATTAATCATTGCTTGGTAATTGGTCTACAAAGTATTGACAGTTGTTTAATTATTGTCACTAACAGTTTTATTGAGTATTCAGTATCGTCACTGAATTTGTTGTTGATTGTAATCCATTACATAACTTTCTTTCAAAGTTACCTGATATTATAAAGATGAATTTGTTCTGACACAGTTTAACTCTGATTTTTTGTCACATTTTATTACCATTTTCTGAACTATAGCAGATAAACTGTGATAATGTGAGAAAAGTTGAAGGTGACTGATAAATTTTGGTTTGGCTGTATATAAAACTTTTATAGTAAAGACAATGCAGAGAGCTCAACGCACTGCAATTTAAGAAAACGCATGCAAATTAAAAAAAAAAAAAAAACTTCAGTTTGACAGCACAAGTGTTGCAAATCCTCACAGCACATGCATATAATGAAATGCTGCAAATCCTTCACAACACATGCAAATTAAGAAACACTGCAAATTCTTCACAACACATGCAAATTAAGAAATGCTGCAAATCCTTCACAACGCATGCAAATTAAGAAATGCTGCAAATCCTCACAACACATGCATTAACGAAATGCGCTGCAAATCCTCACAACACATGCAATTTAACAAACGCGCTGCAAATAACACTGACCACAATGGAAATGTTTCAAGGAGACCTCAAAAAGTGTCGGACCCAGCTGGGATTTGCTAATTGTGCAGTGGCTACTGGTCATTGGAGTTGTTGGTGAACTGAAAGGTGAGTTGTTGTGAGGATTTGCAGCGTGTTTCGTTATATGCATGTGTTGTGAGGATTTGCAGCGTTTCTTAATTTGCATGTGTTGTGAAGGAGTACAGCACGTTTTTTGTTATTTGCATGTGTTGTAAAGGATTTGCAGTGTTTCTTAATTTGCATGTGTTGTGAGATTTTGCAGCATGTTTTGTTATATGTGTGTTGTGAGGATTTGCAACACTTGTGTTGTCAAACTGATGATGTTTTCTTCATTTGCTGGTGTTATTCAATTTGCATGTGTTTTCTTAAGTTGCAGCATGTTGAGCTCTCTCGGCCACCGTAGCATCGCTTACACAAACATAAAAATCACATTGTGTCTACCTAGTGGAAAGCAGGGACAATTTTTGCAGTCTGCAAGTTCCTCAAGAGTTATAATTTCTAATTACATTTTTTCATTTAAACCTCATTTGAAAAGTTAGAGCTGAGGTCCTTGCATTATAATTGATTCTGAAATTGCCAACAACACAGTAAGGCTTCCTCCCCTACAAAAATCATGGCATCGTTTGTTTCATATCCATTAGCACAAGCACTCTCTCTCTCTCTCTCTCTCTCTCTCTCTCTCTCTCTCTCTCTCTCTCTCTCTCATTTATTTCATTCAATTATTATTTTTTTTTAATTAATTTCTGATATTCATTTTCAGCATCCTAATTAATTTGATTTAGTTTTCTCCCACAACAGAGGACCCTGGAAATTAATGATGTGGAACCACAATGTTTTTGAGACGCTGATGGGCCTCGTCTTCATGTTGTGAAATTTCGGTCATTAGACAAAGTGCCTGGTAACTTGAAAATTAGTTCTGCTGGTGTCGGGGTCTGTGCCCGGGGGTTACGTTCTGTCTGCATAATTGATTAGACCACCAGAGGGTCGCCAAAGTGATAATGATAGCAACAAAAACCTTTTATTTGCATTGTTATGATCCATATTCCTACAGAAGTATCTTGTGAACATTGGCATAGAAATGTGCACTTAGAATACATATGCATGATTTCAGTGACATTGAAAAAATGAATGAAAAAGGCACAAAATCCTTGTCATTTAGATACCAGAATAACACAATGTCTGTTTAATGAGATTGATTAGATAAAGGCAAAGGGGTAGATAGGGAACAAAAGACAAAGAGATTAAAAAAAAGAGTGGAGATGGTGAGCTCTACAATATTCCATCACACTCTGGAAATGAGTCCATAGGTGTGCGTCATATATTTGCACTTTAATAAGTTGTTACTCTGTGGGACTGAATAGAGCATTTGCAAGTTAATAAGTGGCTCTACGCTCTTTTCACAGTCCAATCTATTTGCCTTTATTCGAGACACAAGAAAAGGGGGATACAGGGAGATTTCCTCACCTCATAATGCGCTTCACTTGTTTTGTTTGACATGACATCCGTTCGAATAGGGTCTGTCACAATTCAATTCCCCCACTAATATTTATGCATTTGGTTCCGTAAAATCACACCCCCACAATATCTGTGTGCTTAATCAACATCTCGGATTTATTAAATCATCTGCCAGGCAGTCTTTCCATTCACCTGTTTCTATTATGGTTGTGGCTGAAGTTTGGATATTATAAGTTTGTACCCTTGCCCCTTCTTAAAGGGATAGTCCACACAAAAAATATATTTACTCACACTTATGTCCTTCCAAACCTGTCTGCATTTAATTATTGATTGATTGATTGATTTGATTCATTCATTAGTTCGTTTGTTCTGTGAAAAGCTATAGAAAATAATTTTGAAGAATGCTAGAATCCAAATTGCTTCACATTGTATTAGCTGTCCAGACAATACAGTAGAAGTCAATGGGAACTGTAACTATTTGGTTCCCAACAATTGTCAAAACATATTCTTTCATGTTCTACCAAATAAAGAAAGTCATACAGGTAAGGAACATGACAGAATTTTCTTTTCTTTTTTTTCTTTTCTTTTTTTGGTGGACTATCCATTTAATTAGAGGTGCTCAAATTTAGGAGACTACATTTTTTACATGTGAAGCATGAGGGGGCCAATGACATGAATGTCAGGCTAATATAACTTTCCTGATAACATAATTAAATAATTAGTTCACATCCAGAATGTAAAGTCTGTCATAATTTACATAAAACAAAAAAACAAAAATAAAAATACTCAATATTTACATAAATGTTAATAATTTGATACATTATTCAAAGACTTTCGTTTTTCCTTATAATAATAAATATTTTTTAATTGACCCAGGCATGAATAAAATATTGTATGAAGTTGACTGTAATCAAATGTACTGTATCCTAAATACTACATGCTACATATAGATATTTTTTACTTTCTGATAAACTCCTTCTATATATGTTCACGTATCCAAACATCAATCAATCCATGAATCATTCCTCGCTGACACACAGCACATCAAGAGATCAAATTATCTAATGTGTGATAAAGACAAACGAACAGGTGTTTATGAGTGCCTCACTCTCTGTCTCTCACTCTCTCTTAAACAAACTCAATCCAGCAGCAAAACGGACCACTTGGGTCCCAGTTCCCAGCTCTAATAGCTGGCGATGACGGATGGTTGTCATTTAACTGGATGTATCAGCGTGTTGCCTGCATGGCCCAGCTGTGAGACACTAAACCAATTAGAGGGGGGTAATTAATCTGGGCCAGGGATCACCCCTGCCACAGCAGAGTCATACACACATAAAGGGCCCACAGGAAAACTCAATGCAAGGCCTCCCGTGGTACCTCTCCAATTATTAAATCACATCTGAACACATATTCCAGGAATAAGCAGACAGAAAGGGAAAGGAAGAAAAAGAATAAAAGACTTGAAACTACAAGTGCAACAGAGCTCTGTTTTTATTCATCAAACGTGTCTGGCAATCAGCAATACATAACATTTTTCTTTAGAGACTTATATATATATATAAGATATAATAATTATAGCGCAAATATTTAGCAAATCATAATTTTTGGAGACTTTTAAAAAGGTCATTCTTGGGGTACCATGAGCCAATCTGCATTGCAATGGTGTCATATTTTGTCAAATTTATGGCTCATGCGATTGGATAAAAACATCCTGGATACTTTTAAAAAGCTGTAGGCACCAGCCACCTGACATTTGATAACATTCTGGGTACTCTGAGTGTCATTTTTTTCTCCCCAGAAGTTAAATTTCATATATATATAGGTGAAAAATACTTCTTATTTAAAGTTCGAGAGACAACTTTTCTCCCTGGTGTGCGTGACAAGCTGGCATTTAGTATTAATAGGCCAACTAACGTGCATCATGCATCATGCAAAGATAAATGGCAAAGGATGAACGACACTAAAGGAGGAGGCAGTGTAATGCCATTAGTGTGAGAGACATGGGAAGGGATCAGACGTGTGGCGTGAGTTGTGGCACTGCTCGTCTTCTCCAACGGGTGCATCTGTCACATGTACCACTCTGCAGCACAGTGAATTAGATGTTTGCCTTGGATCATTAAGTTTAGCTCAAATCCTGACAGCACAGACAAGATTTTCATCCTTGTCAAACCACACCAATTCTGTAGAGAGCAGGGGGTGGGGGGTTTCAGTCTACCAACAAGGTCTGCAATACCTGATGAAAGCTATCAGTTAGCATTCACATTTCATCTCAATGGCAGTTGCTTGGCTGGTGCAGGATCGTCATCATTGAAATCCACCATCTTTTTACATGGGTGTAAAGGCACTAGCTAGCTAAATCAATCAATCAATTAATAAAAGTGTGCAAATTAAGTGAAGTGAAATTCAGCCAAGTATGGTTACCCATACTCAGAATTCGTGCTCTGCATTTAACCCATCCAAAGTGCACACACACAGAGCAGTGAACACACACACACACACACCGGAACACACACCCGGAGCAGTGGGCAGCCATTTATGCTGCGGCGCCCGGGAAAGCAGTTGGGGGTTCAATGACTTGCTCAAGGGCACCTAAGTTGTGGTATTGAAGGTGGAGAGAGAACTGTACATGCACTCCCCACCCACAATTCCTGCCGGCCCGAGACTCGAAATCAAAACCTTTCAATTGCAAGTCCGACTCTAACCATAAGGCCACGACTCCCCCAAATCAGTGTTGTTATTGTTTACTTAAACTATTAAAAATCATTTTCATTAACTGAAATGTAGATGTAATAACACAAAAAGCAAATACAAAAAAAAAAAAAAAAAAAATACAATGTAAAAATAAATAATAATAAAAAAATGCTTAAATAATTGAAATGTAGATGACTTGATCAGAATGCATAGCTGCTTCTGAAAAGACGTCAATACAGAAAGATGCTTTTTCCAGCAAGATGGTGTAGTTAAGGCATCCACCCACAGATGCTAAACAGCCAAACTGTAACTGGAAACTCTAAGTGAAATATAACAAGGATATATACTCAGAGAAGTTTTGTGAAGAGTATCATGGGACACGAGAGCTGGGGCATCAGTGGCAATTAATGCAAGTGGAATCTCAGACAAGGAGGCTAATGAGTTTTAACATACATGCAGGTGAGGAAAAAGGGAGGCACTGAAGCCCTTACTGAACCCATGACAGCCTAATTAGCCACAATTTACTGGATTCTAATCAGAGGCACTGAATTACTGCAACAGATCTTTCTATGACTGAGTCTTTTTAAATACTCCAATCTGTTGCATGGTATTTGATAGATAATAGCTGTTTTTCCCACCTTCTTTTTCATTACTCTGGCTCTGCTTCAGAGGCAAGTGCCCACATCGGACTGTGAAATAATGGAAGACGCCTAGCTATCTATCAACTCTGAATTTGTAGTTTTATATTTGGTATGAGTAATGCAGCACAGCTATCATTGTTTTAAGCTGACAGATGATAATTAAACTGATGATGACAAAACAACATGTTAAACTACCCTGCACAGTGAAATGCTTAAAAATTTGGTTTAAGACGTTTAAAGACCCCATGAAATGGCTTAAAGAGCTTAATGAGCAACTTCATTCTTTTTAGTAGTGAATATTTTTTTTTTTTTTTTTTGTATCCCGGCTGTGAGATGTGCAACTTCATATTGATAAAATGTTATACATTTGAAAGTGCTAGATGAATCAATAGTATTTATGTAAAATTTGTATACAAAGAAAGACTGTACATTTTAAATAGCTTTATCTGCTTAAAGATTATTTTGTCAACCATTAGATTAACCCCAAACCTTGCTTACTCGAGGTATGTGGTTCCAAAAACGCATCCGGGTGTAAGTTCATTCAACTCAGAGTACGTTCTTTAAGACTCAAGACATTGTCATCAGAACATATGCTTAGTGCATATCGCCATCTAATTGATGGTTGCGCAATCATTTTGCAATCATCCTTTTAATCTCTAATCCTTTTCAAATCCTGTTTGTTTAATGCTAATTATATATTTAGTTATATCATATATGCATTTTGATTTAGAATTTAGACTTAATAGAAAATGCCAATGCATGTGTCAGATGATAATATAAAATGTAATATACATAATATAATAAATTAAACATCACCTTGCCGTAGTGTTTTATAATTAAGGCTGAAAACTGTTATATATGGCAATAAAATGATAACCATAATAGAATAATATATTACTTTACATTAGCGCTACATCGTTAATATATATATATATATATATATATATATATATATATATATATATATATATATATATATATATATATATATATATATACATTGTTCCTGTAGCTCAATTGGTAGAGCATTGGGTTATCAAGCGCAAGGTCGGGGTTGGATTCCCCGGGAACACATGACAGGTACAAATTTATAGCCTGAATGCACTGTAAGTCGCTTTTGATAAAAGCGTCTGCTAAATGCATAAATTTAATTCAGAGAGCAATCAGAGAGCAAGTTATTATGGTTTCTTACATACCCTGCAAGTAACCTCCGATTTTGGAGCTGAAAGCTGAGTTTATCCACTTGCTTATCCGCAAACACAGGTATGTTTTTTGGAATACCCCCCAGGTAACTCAAAACCATTCATCAAAATCTCTCTACTTAAATGTCGGTCGTGCACATCCACGATGTTAGTAGTTTTTAAAAAAACGTATTATTTGTAATTAGAACCAAATTATTTGCCAAAGCACAATGGATTGAGGGCAATATTAGTTTTTCTCACCTGTTACGTTCAACACATGCAGCCCTGTAAACGCACTGTATAAATATTGAAAATTGATTGGCTCGAATGCTACCTGACCAAATAGTAAATGGTTAAATGTGTGAAACAAAGCTAATTTGATTTAGTCTTTTGCCCTTTTGGCCTCAGTTTGAATTGAAGCAAATTATCATAATTGTGTTATTTAAATGACCATTCTTATTGGTCAGTTTATGCTATTCTATGCTATTCTATTTATGGACCTTAATGGGTAAATTGTTTTAAAAAAAGTAATAATAATGAACTTGATTTTCGATGTAGGTTCATTTTGAATTAAAAATTGTCAGCATCTGTTGCTGTCAGGATTCCACCATCATCATCACTCCCTCCACCCACTCGCTCGTCATCCCCTGAATATTAATTGTCATCACCTGCATCTCTTCATCCTCATCACCGTCACCTGCTATCCTTCATCACTGCTCACCCTTATATACCCGCCTCAACCTTCAGTCTCCGTCTGATCTCGTCATTACATGGCTTACAGACTCTGTCTCAACACTCACCTGAGTATCCGCGAATCTTCTGAGAACCCTCAAAGATTGGTCCGTCTTCTTCTGCCTTCAGTCCTCCTTCGGTGATCCCACTTCCACTTCCTGTGATTAGAGATCGTTCAGTAAATCGATATTGGTCCATACTCGCTCTCATTCTGATATTCCCGTCTGGTTCGGAGCATTCTGCAAATAAAACTCTCAAACTGACCATCCTGTCTGCCTCCTGTCTCGTCCGTGACAGAAGATCAGACCGAAGATGCAGAATCCTACGGAGCCTGGAGGGAATCCATCTCAAGACCCGTTTGCCGAACTAGTGCGAGCAGTGTGCCAGTCAATCCGCTCATCTTTACCGGACAACCCTTCCGCCATCCCCGAAGCCATCCTTCACTCTGCACGCCGACACCAACTTCCGCAAACACCCGCTACTTCGCCGGCTGCCTCTGCGAGTCCCATGGCCCGACCAGCGCCGTTCAGTGGTGAGGCGGAGGATTGCAGTGGTTTTTTGCTTCAGGTTTCACTATATTTCCAAATGCAAGCACATCAGTTTACCGACGATTCCGCCCGGGTGGCCTTTATTATTTCCCTACTCTCTGGCAGAGCTCTCCAGTGGGCACAATCCCTTTGGAATTCAGATTCCCCAGTGTTAAAGTCCCTGTCAGGTTTCATATCTCATTTTAAGGAAGTCTTTGGCCAGGCAGTTTCAGATCTCTCAGTCCATGATCAGCTTTACAATCTCCGTCAAGGAAACTCCTCTGTCAGCACGTATGCACTCCAGTTTCGCACCCTGGCGGCATCCTGTGGCTGGAACGAGTCGGCCCTGATTACCGCTTTCCGCCACGGCCTGAATCCGAACATCCGTCAGCTATTGGTTGTTTATGATGACTCCATGGGGATTGAGAACCTCATTCAAAAGACCATTCGAGTTTCTCAACGTTTATCTGCCTGTGACAATCCATCTACCGCTGTCAGTCCTCCGTCCTCGATTCCCATTGCTTCTCCTCCAGCACCTGAACCTATGCAAGTGGACTCCACCCATCTCACTCCTTCTGAGCGCCAGCGTCGCATCCAGCTTCACCTCTGTCTGTACTGCGGGAGCGACAATCATCTCATCTGCTCCTGTCCTGTTCGACCTCAACGTTCTGCGGTAAGCTCCATTCAGATCCCTCCTAAAGTGGAATCTTTAAACCGTACCATGGTTCATCTGTTAACCCCCCATATCTGTGTCTCAGCGCAAGCCCTCCTCGACTCCGGTTCAGCGGGGAACTTCATTTCAACCCAGCTCCTCCAAAAACTGAATGTCCGCAAGCACCGCAGCCTTCAAGAGCTCAGAGTTCAAACCATCCAAGGAAAGCCGCTAGGTCGAGGTCGAATCAGTCATGTCTCTCCCACATTAATGCTCCGCATTGGCTGTTTACACGCAGAAGAGATCTCATTCTTGGTGCTGGAGGAGTCTACTGCTGAGCTCATCCTGGGACGCCCCTGGTTGATCCAACATCAGCCCACCATTGACTGGAAATCCGGGGAGGTTCTTCGTTGGGGAGAAAACTGTACACAGACCTGTCTAGCTCCAGTCAAGAGGAACCCGAAAACCCTATCTTCCCCCTCTTCTTCGTCTTCCGTGCTCAAACCCAAACTTCCAGTTTGTTCGACTTCAGTTGAGAGTCCAGAGGTCCAGCATCAAGTAGAGATTCCTGCTGAATACAGGGGGTTCCAGGATGTGTTCAGCAAGCAGTTGGCGACCAAGTTACCACCTCATCGGCCATGGGACTGCGCCATCGACCTGCTACCTGGAGCCACTCTACCTAAAGGCCGTATCTACCCTCTCTCCATCCCGGAACAGAAGGCCATGGAGGAGTATGTGAAAGAAGCCCTTCAGCAGCAGTTCATCCGTCCATCGGTTTCACCCGCCGCTTCCAGCTTCTTTTTCGTGGCTAAGAAGGATGGAGGCTTGAGACCATGTATTGATTACCGCCATCTGAACTCCCAAACGGTCAAATTTCGTTACCCCCTTCCTCTGGTCCCAGCAGCCCTGGAACAACTACGTGGGGCCCGTATATTCTCCAAGTTGGATCTGCGCAGTGCATACAACTTAATCCGTATCCGTCGGGGTGACGAGTGGAAGACTGCTTTCGTCACCCCTTCCGGCCACTATGAATACAGGGTAATGCCTTTCGGCCTATCCAACGCCCCTGCAATCTTTCAAAATTACATGAATGAAGTGTTCCGAGAGTACCTCAATAGATTTGTTGTAGTTTACTTGGATGATATCCTCATCTACTCATCATCACTTCCTGAACACAGACGCCATGTCACTCTGGTCCTGCAGAAATTGAGAGCCCATCAGTTGTTCCTGAAATTGGAGAAATGTGAATTTCACACCACGTCGGTACAGTTTTTGGGCTATATCATAAATCGGCATGGAGTGCAAATGGACCAGAGGAAGGTGGATACCATCCGGAACTGGCCGCAGCCCACTACTGTGAAAGAGCTTCAAAGATTCCTCGGATTTGCCAACTTTTATAGAAGATTCATCCATAACTACAGCATTATCAGTGCTCCTCTGACCTCCTCTTTGAAGGGCCAGACCAAGTCTCTATCCTTCTCCTCCGAAGCCATCCAAGCCTTCCAACAACTAAAAGACGCCTTTTCAACCGCTCCCGTCCTCGCCCATCCTAACCCAGATCTGCCATTCGTCGTCGAGGTTGATGCGTCTTCTACTGGAGTAGGAGCAGTCCTCTCCCAGCGGCAGGGTGAACCTTCCAGACTCCATCCATGTGCCTTCTTCTCCAAGAAGCTGTCCCCGGCGGAGCGAAACTATGACATCGGAAATCGGGAACTGCTTGCAATCAAGCTTGCCTTGGAAGAGTGGAGGCATTGGCTGGAGGGAGCCAATCACCAATTTCAAGTAATCACCGATCATCGTAATCTGGAATACCTCAAAGAAGCCAAGAGGCTCAATCCTCGTCAGGCCCGCTGGGCTCTCTTCTTCACCCGTTTTGATTTCGTTGTTACCTACCGACCCGGCTGTAAGAATGGAAAAGCTGACGCTCTCTCACGCCTCCATCATTCCTCGTCTGAGGAGTACCGCCCCGAACCCATTCTCCCTCCAGCCGTGTTCGCCTGTCCAATCCTCTGGGACATAGACGATCAAATATCCCAGGAAAACCGTCTCCATCCCGCTCCGCCGGGAGGTCCAGAGGGGCTCACCTTTGTACCTCAACAATTCCGCACCGCCCTTCTGGACTCTGCTCATACAGCTCCGGGCTCTGGACATCCAGGTAGCAGGCGTACCCTCTCGCTCCTCAGTCAACGGTACTGGTGGCCATCTATCTCCAAAGATGTCTCCCGGTTTGTCCAAGGGTGCTCAGTCTGCGCCATCTCTAACACGCCCAGAAAACTCCCGGAGGGTAAACTCGTACCTCTTCCTATTCCCCGTCGTCCATGGTCTCACCTTGGTGTAGACTTCATGACTGACCTTCCTAAATCTAACAACTTCACCTGTATTCTAGTTGCAGTGGATCGGTTCTCGAAGGCTTGCAAGCTGATCCCCTTACCTGGACTCCCTACCGCCTTTGAGACCGCGGAGGCTTTGTTCCATCATGTTTTCAGAAATTTTGGAATTCCCGAAGATATAGTATCGGATAGGGGTCCGCAGTTCATATCTCGAGTATGGCAAGCCTTCTTCCGACTACTTGGGGTGACTGTTAGTCTCTCCTCAGGATACCACCCTCAGACGAACGGCCAGACTGAGCGGAAGATCCAGGAGATAGGACGGTACCTCAGGTCATATTGCCACCAGTACCAGGACAGCTGGAGTCGCTACCTCCCCTGGGCTGAATACGCCCAGAATTCTCTCAGGCAATCCACCACCGGGCTCACTCCTTTTCAATGTATCCTGGGTTTTCAACCTCCTCTATTCCCTTGGTCTGGGGAGCCCTCGGAGGTTCCAGCCGTTGACTATTGGTTCCATCAGAGCGAGAGGGTATGGGACTCAGCTCACGTTCACCTCCAACAGGCAGTGCGAAGGCACAAAACCCAAGCCGATCGTCGACGGACAGACCCTCCCCAGTACCAACCGGGTCAGAAGGTGTGGCTTTCAACCCGTGACATCCGCCTTCGCCTGCCCTGCCGTAAGCTGAGTCCCCGATACATCGGACCATTTACCGTGCAGAGGCAGCTGAATGAAGTCACTTACAGGCTCAACCTTCCACCTCATTACAAGTTTTCACCTTCATTCCACGTCTCCTTGTTAAAGCCTTTCATTGACCCTGTCACTTCTCCTCCCTCAGATCCAGGACCTAGGGACTTACCTCCTCCTCCCGTTCCAGTAGAAGAGGAGCCTATCTACCGTGTCCGCAACATCATGGATTCGCGGCGACGAGGTCCCCGGCTAGAATACCTAGTAGACTGGGAGGATTATGGCCCCGAGGAACGCTCATGGGTACCCCGCGAAGATATCCTGGACCCAACCCTCCTCACCCAGTTTCATGCAGACCATCCTGATCGTCCTGCACCCAGAGGTCGTGGTAGGCCTCGCCGTCGCCAATACCCCTCTTCTCAAGCGTCAAGAGCCGCCTCGGGAGGGGGGGTACTGTCAGGATTCCACCATCATCATCACTCCCTCCACCCACTCGCTCGTCATCCCCTGAATATTAATTGTCATCACCTGCATCTCTTCATCCTCATCACCGTCACCTGCTATCCTTCATCACTGCTCACCCTTATATACCCGCCTCAACCTTCAGTCTCCGTCTGATCTCGTCATTACATGGCTTACAGACTCTGTCTCAACACTCACCTGAGTATCCGCGAATCTTCTGAGAACCCTCAAAGATTGGTCCGTCTTCTTCTGCCTTCAGTCCTCCTTCGGTGATCCCACTTCCACTTCCTGTGATTAGAGATCGTTCAGTAAATCGATATTGGTCCATACTCGCTCTCATTCTGATATTCCCGTCTGGTTCGGAGCATTCTGCAAATAAAACTCTCAAACTGACCATCCTGTCTGCCTCCTGTCTCGTCCGTGACAGTTGCCTCCTCTGACAGACAACAAATGATTGTATATTTGATCATCAAAGTAGTGAACAACTTTTTGTTAGTGTTTCATTGTAATGTTCTGTATGTTCCAAAGCAAGGGTTTTTTTTTTTGTTTGGTTTTTTTTTAGGCTAAATAGAATAAGCATCATTTCTAGTGTCTAATTCTGCAGTCGTTGGAAGATTAGACACAATTTGGATTAAATGATCAAAGATTTATATCAATCCTAACTTACAGGGCAGAAGCTTGCTATATGTTGTTTACACAACTACACAGTTCATCTCTGTTGCTTCATTAACTTTCCTCTCCATCTCATTCAGACCAGTATGTTGGTACATTTTATTCCTCACCAAATTGACCCAGGGCACAATTTACTTTATGTAATTTGGGACATACCTTTGAAGGGACGGTAACTCAAATGCTAACAAGATATGATCAAAGAGCTTACAACACAAACATGCAGCTCCTGGTTCCTTACATCAGTAGCATGAATTGATAGATGCAGGTCGTGGCCTAAAGACATCATTATTATTCAAGTAATTTGATTGTGAGAGTGGAAATTGCACAATATTTGGAAGGTGATAAACTTATCAGTGTACAATTAACAGTACATCATTTTGGACATTGCTCAGATTGGAGAAGGAACTTACAATGCTAACAAGATATGATCAAAGCCAAGAAACTGGACACAAATGATTTGGTTCTAGGCCTTATGATGTGTATCAAATAATTTCACTGCAAAACTGGAAATCATATCGCAATTGCACATCGTAGACCTTACAAAAATTGCGCAACAGAATATATGCTTGTTTTTGACTGATTCTTTCTCTTTTGTCTACCCAGATGTCTTAATTTATCTGTCATAACTACACTAAAATCTTTGTTTGGCTCCCCTCTAGACAATAATGGGCATATTTTGTGCCTTTAGTCATTTACAAAGCACCATTCTGGCATTTCCACCAAAGCATGTGCACAGTTTCACAGCACTGTTCTGCAATCTGTCCAAACAATGGATATATTTTACACTGTGATCCATTATTCAAGTGAAATTTCACTTGATTGGTCCTCCAACAGTCATCACAGGTAATTGTTGAGGATTCCAATAGTTCAGAAGTTTAATCGGGCTGGTTTTCATCACCGGTCAGGGCCACCTAAAATCTAATCTCATCAAGGAGATTAAACATGGCAATTTAAATCAAATCCATTCATATATGCTTGATGATGATCTCAAATTTCAATCAAAATGTGATGCTTTTTATCATCAATGCGCTCTCAATGGAATTGCAGATCCTTCATGTAGAGTTTGACAAGAGCCTCTCACCTGCCTCAGATGAGATAAGATTAATACGAGTCTATTTCAGTAGGATTTTAATAAGTCAATCTTAACCGTCTCTACACAGAAAATTAAATATAAAGGTCAGGGATTAGTGTAGACACAATGTAAAGGTCAAAGCGTTACAATCAGAAATAACCCACCGACTGCTTTATCTAAAATAATCTTTCTTGATGCCAGCAACATAAACATAAAATTACAGAGCAGAAGCACAAGGTTTGGGAAAATAAATAATCCACTGACATGACATTTTGGAAATGGTGTGAATTTTGGGGCTTCATAATTGCCTCTTGAAAACAAACAGATCTGATTTATACAACCTTGTCACCTTCACCACCATGTTTCATTACTGCAAAACTCAAAAACATCCTTTCAAAATGACTGCTGTCCTTGTACAGTTGTAATATAAAAGGGTGATATAACATTATAACATAAGATTTTCCTTTCTAAAATAGAGGACCATGGCAAATGTCAAAACATTTTATGGCCCTACACATCACCAAGTGAATTATTACTAATCATAATGCCTTTAAAATACATACTTAACACTACTGTATTTTAAATATTACTGTATGTACTGAACCAATGCCTGCTGAAGTCTACAAACAAGAAACAAATGCAATTTGTTTGTAGTTTAACACTTATTAAATCTTTGAATGACATTACTTGAAATTATAATTTAGTCAGCCTATAATTTCAATTCAAAGGCCAAATTGCAGATAAGAATTAGCAGCAATAACCAGAGCGACATTTTGTGTGCAAATGATTAATATCAGTGTGCAGTATTATTATAAATTTAATTAAGAAGCCCAAAGCATCTATACAATTTTATTACTAATATTTAGCAAAAAATTAAATTACATCTTTTCCATTCTGCAAATGGTTATACCTGTCAGGATCACCAGTCATTATGCCTATAACGTCTGCACACTACGTTTTCCAGAATCCCTCCTGGTTGAAACCTGTTCACGTTTCACAGTCACCACACCTGTCTGCCATTAGCTTCAATAGTGGGTCTTTATGAGCCAGTACCAAACAAACACACATCGTCAGGTCTTGTCTTTGCATTGGACTGCTTTCTCCATTGTGGTTTGTGAATTAAGCCCTATTTGCACAGGATTAGCATAACCTGGTGACCTCCAGTTATTTGTAATAATTGCGGAGGTGGTCTGTGATCTTAATCCTGTGCGAATCGACCATGTCTGTAATTTGTAAAGTAGAAATTCCCCCGCAAATGACTCACCATATTTTGCTGAATACTGAGGTCCTGTGATAATATTAGTCCCGTGCGAATCAGCACCTCTGTATTTTGGCAAGTATTTTATGGATTTTATAATTTTATGGAGAAAATATACACAAATATCCATTAAAGCTACAGCAGTTACTTAGTTAAGAGCAGTGAGTGATTCTCCCTTTATTGTTTGATTAACATTATTAACCTAAGAAATGCACGGGTCCGTTATATTAATGCACGATATTAATGGTCCAATATTTTCTTAACAATTTTCACTTGTCAAGACAGGCATTCAGAGATAATTGTGGCAATTTGCTCAAGATGTGAATATGAACTCAATTTGGCATTTTCTTGCTGTCTGAGAGACAGCTTCTTTGAGCGGACGCTTCAGGTGTGTGCGTGCACAGAGAAGATCTATGAAAGCATTTTGACTCTTTTGTGCGGTCTTGTGCTTGAATAAAATGATCAAACTGACAAGCCTTAAAACACACGAGAATGATGAACTTGGAGGAATCAGGACTGGCTCAATCGTTCAGTCTTAGGGGGTTGAAGCCTACATAAAAAGGGTCTGCAGTTTGCAGAAAGAGAAACTGAAAACCATCAGAAGAGTGAAAACAAAAAGAATGATTAGATGGAGATGGATGACGAGTATAGAAGCATGCGGTAAGGAACATTCATATCTGGGAGATAAGTCAGTAAATTTGAGTAAAATCACAGGCTTCACTTATCCATTGTGAATGCACAACATGAAATTCAGATCTGGGGGGTGAGGTAATTTCTAAATCACACAAGGTCCCCAGATAAAACTAATCTTGTGTGAATAGGGCTTAAGACTTCCTACATTGACATAATCCTACTCACCTTTATGTACTACTGTGCTTCAACGTAACTAGCTACTTAGCTGCTACGAATCTCTCTTTCTGTCATCATCTGCTTCTGTATTTTGTGACACAGTGCTGATCGCCTACTCACCTACAATACAAGGGAAGTTAAGACTGTTATTATCAAGTTTTGTTGGATTATCGCATTCTGAAGTATCACTCACCTGCTATTCATGTTTCCATACAGTTGTAGGGTGTTCCAAACTTCCACTCCCTGACTAAGGGTGTCGCTGTTGGACAGTGTTTTCTCTACTTCCTGTTGGCCTTCTGTAGCTAATCGTAGCTCCGTGTAGCTGTTTTTATTTATTTTTTCTCCAGAATCTTTATCTTACTATCACTCTCTGTTTTTTAAAGTGATAAAATATAACTTAATTCACACCATATTTCTGATATTATCAATCAATCTTATCAGATTAATTTTTATCGTTCTCTTTTATTTTATATCTGTGAGTGCAGTACACCTGCAAAGCGTTAGCACTCGTTAGCTTGTCATTAGCATCTCCATTCGAACCTATCGCAGTTTTCTTTTCTCCTCTCCTCTTTCTCACTCCAGTATTTCACAAGTTCATCAAACAACCGCAGTAAGAATATTTCATCAAGAACGATGAGTAATGGCTTCTCCTGCTATTGTTATTTACACCTCTTCCCACATGTACAGTTTATCTATCTCTGTCGCAGATGAGGGAGTAATACAGTATGTGATAAATGCTGGGAAATAGTTAGGCTGACAGAGAAGATTTCAGAATTAGAGACACGCATCCAAACTTTAATTGAGGACAGTAAGAATGTTAGGGCTCTAGATACAGCTTTGGATGCGTCTAGCTCAGGGATTCCTGTACATTGTTCGGTTCCGGCAACAGAGCCCCTGCAGCAGGGCAATTGCGTGACAGTGAGGCAGCGTAGTCGTGGGTCAAAACACCGCTCTTCTGTTCCGATCAAAACATTAAACAGGTTCTCCCCACTCAGTGATGCACCCACTGAGAAACCTTAATAAAGTGCTCTAGTTATTAGTGATTCTATTGTACGGAATGTGAATATAGAGACACCAGCCAACATAGTCAAATGTTTACCTGGAGCCAGAGCGCCTGACATCTTGGCAAATTTAAAAGTGCTGGCAAATGCTAAACGTAAATACAGTAAGATTGTTATTCATGCCAGAGCTAATGATGTTCGACTTCGCCAGTCGGAGATCACTAAAAATAACATTAAAGAGGTGTGTGAACTAGCAAGCAAAATGTCAGACATTGTAATATGCCCTGGTCCCCTCCCTGCTTACCGTGGTGACGAGATGCATAGCAGATTGTAATCACTCAATGGCTGGATGTCTAAGTGGTGCCCACAGAATAACATAGGTTTCATAGACAATTGGACGAGCTTTTGGGGAAGACCTGACCTGTTGAAAAGAGATGGTCTTCATCCCTCCTGGGGTGGCGCCACTCTTCTCTCTAGAAATATGGTAAATAGTCTAAGTGTCTATACTTGAATAACTGGGACCCAGGTCAGGAAGCAGACAGACTGGCTAAACCGACCGTCTGCTAGCTGCCTCACGTCACAGAGGTCAGCTAATTTTCAGTACACAGAGACTCTTTCACCTAGATATCACACTATAGAGACTGTGTCTGTTCCCCGAACTAGAAAATACAAAAAAATGTCCAAACCAAGTTAAGATTAACAATTTAATTGAGGTTCAACAAATAAAAAAAACAGATGCAATATTGATAAACAAATGATAAAGCTTGGCTTATTGAATATCAGATCCCTTTCTACGAAAACACTTTTTGTAAATAATGTGATCACTGATCATTATATAGATGAGCTCTGTTTGACATAAACCTGGCTAAAACCTGATGATTACATTATTTTAAATAAGTCCACCCCCCAAGATTTCTGTTATAAACATGAGCCGCATCTAAAAGGCAAAGGGGGAGGTGTTGCTTCAATTTATAACAACGTTTTCAGGATTTCTCAGAGGGCAGGCTTCAAGTATAACTCGTTTGAAGTAATGGTGCTTCATATAACATCATCCAGAGAAACAAATGTTAATGATAAATCCCCTGTTATGTTTGTACTGGCTACTCTATACAGGCCACCAGGGCACCATACAGACTTTATTAAAGAGTTTGGTGATTTTACATCCGAGTTAGTTTTGGCTGCAGATAAAGTTTTAATAGTTGGTGATTTTAATATCCATGTTGATAATGAAAAAGATGCATTGGGATCAGCATTTATAGACATTCTGATCTCTATTGGGGTTAGACAACACGTTTCAGGACCTACTCATTGTCGAAATCATACTCTAGATTTAATACTGTCACATGGAATTGATGTTGATAGTGTTGAAATTATGCAGCCAAGTGATGATATCTCAGATCATTATTTCGTTTTGTGCAAACTTCATATAAAATTGTAAATTCTACTTCGTTACAAGTATGGAAGAACCATCACTTCTACCACAAAAGGCTGTTTTTTTAAGGTATCTTCCTGATGATTCCAAATTCCTTAGCATATCCAAAACCTCAGAACAACTTGATGATGTAACAGAAACTATGGACTCTCTCTTTTATAGCACTTTTAATGGAGTTGCTCCTTTACGCTTAAGGAAGGTTAAGGAAAACAGTTTGACACCATGGTATAATGAGCATACTCGCACCCTAAAGAGAGCAGCCCGAAAAATGGAGTGCAGCTGGAGGAAAACAAAACTAGAGGTATTTCATATTGCTTGGTGGGAAAGTAACCTATCCTACAGAAAAGCATTAAAAGCTGCTAGATCCGATTACTTTTCTTCTCTTTTAGAAGAAAACAAACATATCCACAGGTATTTATTCAATACAGTGGCTAAATTAACGAAAAATAAAGCCTCAACAATTGTTGACATTTCCCAACACCACAGCAGTAATGAACTACTATGAACTACTTTACTTTTAAAATCGATACCATTAGAGATAAAATTGCAACCATTCAGCCGTCAGCTACAGTATCGCATCAGAAAGTGCACTATAGATCCCCTGAGGAACAGTTCCAATCATTCTCTACTATAGGAGAGGAAGAATTGTATAAACTTGTTAAATCATCTAAACCAACAGCATGTATGTTAGACCTTATACCATCTAATCTCCTAAAAGAGGTGCTTGCAGAAGTCATAGATCCTCTTCTGACTATTATTAATACCTCATTGTCATTAGGATATGTCCCCAAAACCTTCAAACTGGCTGTTATTAAGCCTCTCATCAAAAAAAAAACACAACTTGACCCCAAAGAACTAGTTAATTATAGACCAATCTCGAATCTCCCTTTTCTGTCCAAGAGACTAGAAAAGGTGATATCCTCACAATTATATTCCTTCTTAGAGAAAAATGTTATATGTGAGGATTTCCAGTCAGGATTTAGACCGTATCATAGTACTGAGACTGCTCTCCTTAAAGTTACAAATGATCTGCTCTTATCATCTGATCGTGGGTGTATCTCTCTGTTAGTTTTATTGGATCTTAGTGCTGCGTTTGACACAATTGACCACAACATTCTTTTGCATAGACTTGAACACTTTGTTGGCATTAATGGAAGTGCATTTCCATGGTTTAAATCATACTTATTTGACCACCTTCAGTTGTTAGCAGTGAATGAAGATGTATCATATAGATCGCAAGTGCAGTATGGAGTACCTCAAAGCTCAGTACTAGGGCCGCTACTCTTCACGCTTTATATGTTACCCTTGGGAGATATCATCAGGAAACATGGTGTTAGCTTTCACTGTTATGCTGATGATATTCAGCTCTATATTTATTCGCGGCCCGGTGAAGCACACCAATTTGAAAAACTAATGGAATGCATAGTCGATATAAAAAACTGGATGACAAGTATTTTCTTACTGCTAAATTCTGAAAAAAAAACAGAGGTGTTAATTATAGGACCTAAAAACTCTGCTTGTAATAACCAGTGATGGGAATAACGGCGTTATAAATAACGGTGTTACTAACGGCATTACTTTTTCCAGTAACGAGTAATCTAATTGATTACTCTTCTCATCTTAATAACGCCGTTACCGTTACTGCCAAAAAATGCGGCGCGTTACTATAACTGATGATGAAGCTGTTTTTTTTTTTTTTTATCAGACCAACTAGATCTCTGAGCGAGAGGCAAATACTTTTTTTTACTGTTCTTCCTTGGTTAGTGGGCAGAGCACGAGACAAGCGCATAAATGCTGACGATTGGCTGAGGTAGAGTAAAATTTCATTGTAAGCCAATCAGAGGTAGAGTTGGGCGGGTTTTCGAAAGCACGCATAGTAGTGATGGGAATTCGGCTCTTTTGACTCAGCTCACTGAAAAGAGCCGGCTCTTTGGCTCACAAACGGCTCTTTAAATGACTTTGACTATAATATTTCAATTTTTATTACATAATTATTTAATTTATATAGGCTAAATTTGAAAAAAATAGAGTTGGCTCTTCAGATATGCGAGCCAGCTCCCGAAGTTCAACTAAAAAAGCCGGCTCTTAGAGTCGGCTCATTCGCGAATCGCGAACGACTCATCAAAAGCTCATTCGCAAACGAGTCGATCCATCATCACTAACGCTCATTCGCGAACGTCCCATCATCGGACAGGACAGGACACACAACGAACAACACAAGCCAGTCAGTCAACGAGAGACAGGTATGGCGACGAGCCCAAATAATCCAAAAGTAGCCTTCTCTAAATAGAAGTATATACATTACTTTTTCCTTCAAGAAATTAAAGAAACAATAAAAGGAAATATCAAAAGTTCCCAAAAATCTATCGTGTTATTTGCATTGATCCACTATATAAACATAATATCTACATACATGCCATTTGATTGGAGGCTAGTCTCACTTTGTCCCACAGCAACTTTTTTTTTTAGATGTGTGTACAATGTTTCATGTTTCTGTTAATAATGTATTGTATTAAGTGTCCATTTCATTATAATATTCAGATTTATCATAAATAATTGAACATGCACATGTATTTTAAGTTCCTTTAAAGAGGGGTAGAGGTGGGGTCACGTTTGAGCATTTAAAATTTAATTTTACTTGAAAGTAACGCAATAGTTACTTTCTTAAGTAACTAGTTACTTTAAAAATTTGTAACTGAGTTACTAATTTAGTTACTTTTTGGAAGAAGTAACTAGTAACTGTAACTAATTACTTTTTAAAAGTAACTTGCCCAACACTGGTAATAACATAGAACACTGTCTAAGACTTGATGGTTGCTCAGTCAATTCTTCGTCATCAGTTAGGAACCTAAGTGTGCTATTTGAACGCAATCTTTCCTTAGAAAGCCACGTTTCTAGCATTTGTAAAACTGCATTTTTCCATCTCAAAAATATATCTAAATTATGGCATATGCTCTCAATGTCAAATGCAGAAATGTTAGTCCATGCATTTATGACCTCAAGGTAAGATTATTGTAATGCTTTATTGGGTGGTTGTTCTGCACGCTTAGTAAACAAACTACATGTAGTCCAAAATGCAGTAGCAAAAGTTCTTACTAGAACCAGGAAATATGACCATATTAGCCCGGTCCTGTCAACACTTCACTGGCTCCCTATCAAACATCATATAGATTTTAAAATATTGCTTATTACTTATAAAGCCCTGAATGGTTTAGCACCTCAGTATTTGAATGAGCTCCTTTTACATTATAATTCTCTACGTCCGCTACGTTCTCAAAACTCAGGCAATCTGATACTAACTAGAATATCAAAATCAACTGCGGGCTTCAGATCCTTTTCCTATTTGGCGCCTAAACTCTGGAATAACCTACCTAACATTGCTCGGGAGGCAGATACACTCTTGCAGTTTAAATCTAGATTAAAGACCCATCTCTTTAACCTGGCTTACACATAACATACTAATGTGCTTTTAATATACAAATGCGTTAAAGGATTTTTAGGCTGCATTAATTAGGTAAACCGGAACCGGGAACCCTTTCCATAACACCCTATGTACTTGCTACATCATTAGATGAATGGCATCTACGCTAATATTTGTCTGTCTCTCTCTTATTCCGAGGTCACCGTAGCCACCAGATCCGGTCTGTATCCAGATCATAGGGTCACTGCAGTCACCCGGATCCAGTACGTATCCAGACCAGATAGTGGATCAGCATCTAGAAAGGACCTCTACTGCCCTGAAAGACAGCGGAGACCAGGACAACGAGAGCCCCAGATACAGATCCCCTGTAAAGACCTTGTCTCAGAGGACCACCAGGACAAGACCACAGGAAACAGATGATTCTTCTGCACAATCTGACTTTGCTGCAGCCTGGAATTGAACTACTGGTTTTGTCTGGTCAGAGGAGAACCTGCCCCCCAACTGAGCCTGGTTTCTCCCAAGGTTTTTTTTCTCCATACTGTCACCGATGGAGTTTCGGTTCCTTGCCGCTGTCGCCTTTGGCTTGCTTAGTTGGGGTCTCTTAATCTATAGCGATATCGTTGACTTGATTGCAAATAAATGCACATAACTGAACAGAGATGACTTCACTGAATTCAATGATGAACTTCCTTTAACTATCTATCTATCTATCTATCTATCTATCTATCTATCTATCTATCTATCTATCTATCTATCTATCTATCTATCTATCTATCTATCTATCTATCTATCTATCTATGTGTGTGTATATATATATATATATATAAATGTATTTCAAATGTGACACAACACATCACAAATGCATAAATAGTTATTAAATTAATGTCAAAAATAATCCTGAGAATAATTATCATTTTGCCTCCCTTTGGTAAAAATATAATAATACCAGACAAAAAAAAAATTATATATCACAAGTGAAACAAATTTTAAATAAATGATTCCTTCTTGAATGTACACATCTGTAAAAAATTATTTCATATACCTGTTGTGGTTGGATGTGACTGTAAAAAGTGAGAATTAGAGGCAGAGTTTCTATGCTGTCAGGGCATGATTAAAGAGACCAGGCCTAAATCGCCTTTGAACTTGCGCTGTTACCAGCTTGCTCGCCATGAAGGGCACACTGAACACCACACGTACACACTGCCATGATGTCAGACTTGTAATGTAATTACAAGCCCATCTGTCTCTCATCGCTTGACAAGCACAAAATGTCCAATTATGGTTTCATTTAAATTCTAATTAGTTCGGCCCAATTTCACAGGCTCCAGTGGGGGGTGGGGAGGGGGGGTGGCTTGGGTTAGGGCGCGGTTTGCTGTTGTTAGGTATATGCATATTTGAGTCAGTGTTGGAGAGCCAGAAAACTGTCTGCAAGTTAACTGATAGAACATTCATGTTGATTTGGAGCGAATTGGGGGCAAAATCAGCTGTGAACAGGGGCATCATGCATCAGTGTCTTTTTTATCTTCAATATAACCAAAGAAGGACCTTTCACTTCATATTTAATGGGGCTGCTCATCAAGACTGCCTTTATTTGATAAAAAATACAGAAAAAAGTACAATATTGAGAACATAAGAATAAGTTGAGTAATACCTTTTCTATTTTAATATACTTTAAAATAGAATGGATTCCTGTGATGCAAAGCTGATTTTTCGGCATATATACACTGAACAAAATTATAAACCAGCACTTTTGTTGCCACCATTTTTCATGAGCTGAATTCAAAGATATACGATTTTTATATGTACACAAAAGGCCCATTCACAAATCTGTCTAAATCTGTGTTATTTAGCACTTCTCCTTTGCCAAGATAATCCATCCACCTCACAGGTGTGGCATATCAAGTTGCTGATTAGACAGCATAATTATTGCACAGGTGTGCTTTAGGCTGGCCAAATTAAAAGGCCACTCTAAAATGTGTAGTTTTACTGTATTGGGGGTCCGGGAGGGTCCAAAGACCAGTCAGTATCTCATGTGAACACCAATTGCTTCACGCACTGCAACACATCCATTGTGGCCTGTGGAATGTTGGTCGACTCCTCTTCAATGGCTGTGTGAAGTTGCTGGATATTGGCAGGAACTGGAACAAGCTGTCGTATACACTGATCCAGAGCAAAACTGGGATATTTCAACTTCCATGGAATTGTGTACAGATCTTCGCTTCATGGGGCCATACATTATCATGCTGCAACAAGAGGTGATGGTTGTGTATGAATGGAATAACAATGGGCCTCAGGATCTCATCATGGTATCTCTGTGCATTCAAAATGCCATCAATAAATGCATCTGTGTTTGTTGTCCATAACATAAACCTGCTCATTCCATAACCCCACCGCCACCATGGGCCACTCGATCCACAACACTGACATCAGCAAACCTCTCACCCACCCATATACGCTGTCTGCCATCTGCCCTATACAGTGAAAACTGAGATTAATCTCTGAAGATAACACCTCTCCAAAGTGCCGGATGCCATGGAATGTTAGAATTTGTCCACTCAAGTCAGTTACGACGACGAACTGCAGTCAGGTCGAGACCCCGATGAGGACAACCAGAATGCAGATGAGATTCCCTGAGACAGTTTCTGATAGTTTGTGAAGGAATTCTTTGGTTACGCAAACCGATTGTTGCAACAGCTGTCTGTGTGGCTGGTCTCAGACAATCTTGGAGGTGAAGATGCTGGATGTGTAGGTCCTGGGCTAGTGTGGTTACACGTGGTTGCGGTTGTGAGGCTGGTTGGATGTACTGCAAAATTCTCTGAAACGAATTTGGAGATGGCTTATGGTAGAGAAATGAGCATTCAATTCACAGTCAACAGCTCTGGTGGACATTCCTGCAGTCAGTATTCCAATGGCATGTTCCCTCAAAACTTGCGACATCTGTGGCATTGTGCTGTGTGATAAAACTGCACATTTTAGAAGGGCCTGTTTTTGTGGCCAGCCTAAGGCACACCTGTGAAATAATCATTCTGTCTATTCAGCATCTTGATATGCCACACCTGTGAGGTGGATGGATTATCTCGGCAAAGTAGAAGTGCTCACTAACACCAATTTAGACAGATTTGTGAACAGTATTTGAGAGAAATAGGCCTTTTGTGTACATAGAAAAGTCTTAGATCTTCGAGGTCAGCTCATGAAAAATGAGGGCAAAAACAAAAATGTTGTGTTTTTAATTTTGTTCAGTGTATATATATATATATATATATTCCATCACTGTCATGTTGGAAGGTAAACTTTCTTCCCATTTTTCTTTCTATCCTGACAAGTGCCCCAGTCGCTGCTGCAAAGAAACATCCTCATAACAGGACATTACCACCTCCATGCTTTACTGGAGTAATGCTGTGATTTGGAAGGTGAGCTGTATTGGATTACTGCCAGTGCATTACTTCCATTGTGCATTACTGCGTAATAAAATAACTAAATAAATAATAATAATACTCCTCTTCATCATAAGGGATAAACAAATCATTGAAAAAACAGAAGAAACACCCCTCTAATAATTAAAATGACATGGTGTTCTTTATGTTTTACCTTGAGTTCATCTGTTTATCCTTGAATTCCTGTGTGCGTGCATTTGGATGCAAATCAGGACTCATCAGAGAGTAAATATTGTCACTATTTGAACACCAGGGAAGCTCCTTAATACCCAATAGCTGTTGATTTCTCTCCCTTTCCCTCAATCTGTCTAGGCAGACCGTCATGTGTTACTGGAATAGAGGAATGTAGGATCGGTGCTGCTAACTGTGGACCCTGTGCTCTGTTTGGTCCATGATTAGCTCCTAATCAGCCAAGGACAAACTGATTATTAGCTTGGCGCCACTTGACAGTCTTCAGGGAATGTGTTCACTCTCTCTCTCGCTCCCTCCCTTTCTCTCTTTTTCTCTCTATCCATCGTTTCTCTAGGCTGATTAGACAAGTCGGACCCTCCTTTATGTGCACATTCACAATGGTTCTGGCAGAATGCTGTAGCCTCTTTCGGTGCAAGCACTGTTCCTCTCCTCTCACCTCCTCTTAATGATTGGAGGAGCATCTCCCCTGATTGCACCCTGGGTCTGATTACAGCTGCTTTGCAGCTGGGCTGACTCACAAATGTCATTCTGCACATCTTCATTCTTTCTTTTCTTTTCCAGAATCTTCTGATTCTTCATAACCAGGACAGAATGTACTTTGTGAGCGAAGAACTCCTCTCTGAGCTCTGCTAATTTCTACAGGCTTTGGATTTCTGTAGTTAAGGTAAATCTTGTTTGGATTTTAAATAGTTGGGCTAATTGATAATGTATATATATATATATATATATATATATATATATATATATATAATAATAATAATCCCTCCAAAATAAGCATGGAGATAAGCAAAGAAAGTCTGGGCCTGATAGCTAACTACTAAGTTTGTCAGAATTATTTAACCCCAAAACACAATGATTTAATAGTGGACTTTCAGAGTGTTCAATTGACCTCAGTCAGATTAGATGCCATATTGAATTTTACACAGATGTAGAAGTGGCTGTGTGTGATAAGACTTTCAGTCTTTACAATGGCTTGCATTATATAAAGGTCAGTGTATTTTTCACAACTTCTCAACTTTCAAAACTGTTTTATCAAGTTTTTCTGCTCAAAGTTTTTTGGCTGAGCAATCGGTTGTTAAACCACAGCACAATACACAGAACACACTGTACAGTACTTCTGTTTCTCACAGCATTGTTTTCAGGGCCGGCGCTAGCCATTTGGGTGCCCTAAGCACAAATGCTTGGCGGTGCCCCCGCCCCCCTCCCCTCCCCAACCAACCAACCAACCAACCAACCAACCAACCAACCAACCACCCACCCACCAAAGAAATAACTACCATTCAGAATTTCTTAGTTAGGTTCTCTTTACTTCCAGAATAACTGCTGCAAATTAATAATTAGAACTGAACAATGTAAACACAGAAAGTTAAAAGTGCAAAAAAAAGTTTAGTGCAAATAACAGTATAAGTGTATGAATTTTATGAAGTATGAATTTTAAAGTGCTTATATCTTCACCTTGAAAATGCCAACTTTTCATCGGATTGCTCCTGACTCGACATCTCTGCTGCGAATCTCTGTGTAGCTGTTTCGTGTGTGTGTTTGTGTGTGTGTGCGTTTGTCGCCGCTGGTGAAGCCGCGTGTGCCGGCATGTGTGTAAAAACACTGGCTCTGATTGGCTACCATGAAACACATGACTCTGCCTTAGCCAATCACAACCGCTTATCTCGTCATTTATCTACCTGCTCACTCGCTGTGTGAGCCAGCGGTCCGTTCGGATTGCATAGTTTATTAAATCAATGCATAGTAACGCACCGCATTTAACGTTCAGTAACGTTAACGGCGTTGTAACGACGGGAAAAGTAATTCGTTAGATTACCGCGTTACTGAAAAAATAACGTCGTTACCTAACACCGTTCTTTTAAAACTAACACTTTTATTTAAAACATTGTCTTACCTGCAAGCGACGCGCGAGCATCATCCCGCTGTCTCTTCTTTTTTCTTTTTTCCGCCCCGGCTCTTGGTGCCTTTTCGAGGCCATGTCTGAGGTCGGTGTCTGCCAAATTTGACATTGATTGAGGCATAATCGAACAGACCACTGGGAGGTGTGGAAGGGGTGGCACCAGAGGGAGACTGGCACAGAGATTCACCTTTTTCTTGACTAATTTGGTCTAGGCCTATATTACTTTTGTATTGCTTTTGTATATTAACATGCTTTTAGAAATATTTTAGACACAAAGACACAAATAATGACTTCAGTTAGAACAAACTTAGAATGATTGTCCAACCAACTTAATTCTTCTCTTTTTTTTCTGTTTTTGGAATCTTTTACCTAAAAAAAAAGGAAAAATTTTAGATCTGCATGATGTAATTTTTTTTTTTTTTTTTTTTTTTTAGAGCGTGGCTTGTCTTGGAAGTGAAAGAATCAGTTGACTGAATGAATCAAAGACTCACCTAAAACTGTGGCACAAAAACAGCATAAGTCGATTGTTTCCATCCACTTGTATAATGATGTAACCTGAAGAGAATGTCAATAAATTAATAGATAAATGCACACCTCTAGACATAGATATATTTCCACCACTTATGGAAGACCCTGGATATAAAAAAATGAACTTAAATGGTTTTAGAAAAATGGCTGCAATATAACAAAGCGTTATATTGGGCACCTCAGTCATGGTATTGCTGGACCTAAACTCGATCCCACAACCTTAGGTTTGTAGTTATTGGTAGCTCTTACATATTTGCTTGGGCTATATACTCTGCAAATACAATGTTTCAAAATATATACGTTTAACAAATATTTTTATTTTCCACTTATTATGACAACTGGAACTGTCATGGAGATTGATGGAAATCAAAAAGTGTGGAATCCCCAATAAATAAAGAATATTTTCATCAGCGGTTAAAACCAACCAAGCTGCATAAACAGACTGTGTTTAACCATACAGTGCCCTGTGAAAGTACAGTCCGCAAGAGGAAAGATGTTCCTTTCAGGCACAGGTCTTTGAGAGAGCAGGTCAACATACTTATCGATCCATTCCACAGCAGGTTGCAGTCTCGGAGGGTCTTGCCATGCACTTACATGCCTCACACACCTTGAAAGATGTATCAGACTCGAGCAGGCAGGTGGCAGACAAAAGGCACAACGTTACCGTGGTGATTAATGTGGTGCTTGGATGGTGATGTAGAGAGCATGAAGGAACATGGTGTAACAGAAGAGGTCAATAAGCTGGTGAAGTACAAATGGCCAAGAAAAGTCCATTGTGTATGCTCATAAAATAGAGAGGTTTTCCAGTCATGCCATAAAATAACCGCTTTTGGGATCTCCAAAGAACTTTTCAGTGAACAACTTTTAAAGGAATCCTTTTTTTATCTCAGTGAGAACATTTTAATAATCTGGAGAACATTTTTGCTATAAAGAATATTTAGTGCAATGGAAAGCTTCCATGGATGTTAAAGGGTTAGTTCATCCAAAAATTAAAATGATTAATGACTCCATTAATGACATGGACTACTTTGATGATGTTTTTCTTACCCTTCTGGACATGGACAGTATCCCATACACACAGTTTTAATGGAGGGACTGAGAGCTCTCGGACTAAATCTAAAATATCTTAAACTGTGTTCCGAAGATGAACGGTCTCACGGGTTTGGAACGACATGAGGGATTTTTGGATTAACTAACCCTTTAAAGGTTAAATGACATTAAAAAAAAATTACAAATAATAATAATAATAATAATAAATAAAAAAAAATAATAATAAATTAAATGGGAATATTAGGCTGAGACTCCTAAATATGTGCACATGCACCTCACCAGGAATACATTGGACAACAAAAACTATTAATTTTACTCTAAGTTCTCCTCAAAGAGCATTTAATTAAGTTGTGTGGTTCAGCTATTTGCTATTTAGAGAAAGAAAGTGAGAGATAAAAAAAAAAAAAACTCTAAATCCATCATCATTAAACATACCTCCAAACTGAGGTTTGAAGCACACCTTTTTCAAATTAGAGAGAGGGATCAAGAAAAATTAATTCTTAATCTAATAAAGGTTAAACTTTATTCTCTGTTTGGCAGAGAGATGAGAGCGCAGACAAATCGATCCACTGATGTCTCGAGTCCCAAAGATTAAAGATTCCCCAAAGCTAAGATTCACCAACTCAACTAATGTATCAATGCTCAAGTCACATTTTAACTTGGAGTGAATGATTCACCTATTTCACATGTTTAGGAATAATGTATAAGCAATATGCAAAACAAAATATAGTACAGATATGTTGCAAAGTAGACCCCAAATTGATGGATATTATTATTATTTTATTACATTTTGGCAATAAAATGTCTGATTTTTTTTTTTTTTTTTTAATTGCTATAATGATAATGTAAAAAAAACAATTAAATAATATTTTCACACTTTGACAAAATTGCAGATTTATTAGAAATTACAAATAATAAAGTAGTGGTAACACACTGTTAAAAATCGCTGTAAAAAAACGGCCAAATTTCGACAGTAAAATACTGTTTTTCATTTAAACAGTGCATTCTGGGTAATATTAATCGTTTTCGAGAAGTAGCCTGCTGCTATATATCGTAAAATAACAAAGTTCAAATTCGACACTCAGCGGCTGTGTTTCAAATCACACCCTACACCCTCATTCACTATTCCCTACATGAGTTTACTAATATAGTCCACCTGACAGAGAGAATGAAAACTAATGAGTGAATTCAGACAATGATCAACAGCTGCTGTTAATGAGTAGAATCACTGAAGAAAAAAAAAACATAACAAGACAAACACATGAAATACAACTGACTTCAGCCACAGCCTTAGATGAAATCAACTGAAGATTTAAACGATCAACAAACAGCTTCACCAACTTCACACATTACTAACCAGACTGACTTTATTTCTATCAGATCAGAGATCAGAGATCAAAAAATCTTATTGAGAATTACAGAGATTTAAATGATAATGTTACTGTTTCGTCTGACGTCACCATTGTGGAGATCAGTGTTTGCTTTAGTTGGGCTCCTGACCCTTGACTTTTGTACTTCAACTTTTGTTTCATTGTTATATTTGTATCTTTATGATACATCTGTTACAGCAATATTAATCTTCGTGGTCAAGTGACTATGACGGTTTCTGTCAGGCATGATCTACTAGACTGACTTATTGCTATAATAGTCAATTCATAATTTGGTGTTGACATATATGAGTGAATAACACTTTTCTTTTGTTTGTTTTTTCAATTTTATAAGATTGAACGGTAATGTGATTATCTGGATATGGATTTAATGAAATTTTGAGCTTTAAATATTTTGGGCAGCAGTCCTCACAACACTGAAAGAGAGACATCAACAATCAGCATATTAATCTCAACAATGGTGACAATCAAAAGGTTTATGATGCAATGCATGCTGGGTACCAGCACAGGATAAAACTCATCCATGACTCCCAGCATGCATTGGGGCATGAATAAATTATGCCCCTGAATTGTTCACTTATTTTCTTGAATTCTTATGTGCTTATAATTTTGCATTTGTTTTAAGTTTTAGTAGCATGTGTTGTGATGTTCAGAACTGATCTGTTCATTTATTTTGTGGATTGTCACCATTGTTGTGATTCATACGCTGATTCTTGATGTTTCTGTCTAAATTTCAGCAAATGTTTTTTTTTTTTTATGAGTGAAATTTTCTTAACAGTCTTTTATAACTTATGGCTCAGAAGTGTTCATTCTTATGCTGTAATATCAATATTCAATAAGAGAAGAGACATGGGATTAGATCAGAAATAATAGTGTTTGTTCTTGTCAATATATAAACAACAATATCAGATTTTTTTTTCTTCTGTGTACTTTTGTTTTGCTATAACAAGTTCCAAAGACGCATTGTTAAAGCATGTAAAAAAAAAAACTTAGTTGTTGAAAAGTCATGTTCAAGAGCCCAACTAAAGTAAACACTGATCTCCATCATGGTAGTGAAAAAAACACCTAAACCTATTTAACTCTACATAAGTTCTTCTGTAGACATCTGACAGAAATAAAGTCAGTCTGGTTAGTAATGTGAATCTGGTGAAGCTGTTTTAATAGTTGTTTAATCAGATCTTGAGAGATTTGATGTATTCTTTTATTCAGTTGATTTCATCTAAGGCTGTGGCTGAAGTCATTTGTAGATCTTGTGTTTCTCTTTCCTTCAGTGATTCTGCAGGTGTTTATACTAATGCTCAATCATCAATTAATCACCGAATTATCTCATTAACTTCACTGATTCAGTGTTACTCTAACACTCTGTAGTGTGCACACATTATAAGTGTTCATTTAAAACTGAGGATTTTCTTGTGGGGTTTAAAGGGTTAAAGATTTAAGATGAAGAAAAAACAGCATGAAACATAATTTAACAGTAATAAACTGTAATTAATTTACAGGAAACAAACTGTAGAAAAACAGTTATTTACTGGCGCCCCTGCTGCCAGTAAAAAACTGTTTTTCAACTGTTTCTTGCCGTAAATTAATGGTTGCCAGCAAAAAAAGTGTTTTTCTACAGTTTGTTGCCGTTAAGTCAAGGAAAAACAGTAATATACTGTAAAATGTAAACGTCAGATTTACCAAATGAAAAAAAAAGTTAATTTAACTAAAATATTTGTGAACATCCATAGAAAAAAAACTAGGCAAAGTCATACACTGATAATTAGAGTAAATACTGAACTTGACTGTATTAATGTGTGTTTGCACAAGATAAATCGTTTAATGTAGTTTTGTTGTTCACCATTGTGCTGGAGAGTAGAGCCTTTGCTTCAGTCAATGATGAGCCACAAATTCTGATTTTCTGCTGCTTTATGTAAAGGTAGTAAATGTGGAGTCGCTGATACAGTGATGATCTCTGCGTTAAGTACTTCAGCACATACATGTGTAATACAGCTGACAATGAGCCGCAGTGATTTGAGTAAAAGTCATGTATTTAGTTACTTTATTACTGCACATTAAGTGTTTGCATCGTTATATTAAGAAATATTCCTTCTCAGTGGACTCAAATGAAATAAGTTCATAGTACTAACATCGTAGGAATGCTAGTTTTAAAAACTCGAACTGTTTGAAGCAGTGGGAGTGGAGTTAATTTCTATGGTAGAATTTACGGTAAAATACTGTTAAAAAATAAAAGTGGTAAATTAATGGTTAAGAGCTGTAAATTAACAGTACTTTACTGGCGCCCCTGCTGCCAGAAAATTACTGTTATTTAACGGCAATTTTTTTTACAGTGCACTTAAAGTAAGTAACTATATCTTAAGATTATTAAATATAAACTATGAAAAATACTTATAAAGCATCTTAGGTAATATTCATTTTGATGTTTTCTAATAGGTTATTAAAATCAAAAGTTGTATCTGTAAATATTACTTAATGGATCTAAACAATGCTGTATCAGAAAGTTACAGTCAAAACTTAAAATATTTATTTAGCAGGTTAACAAAGATATATAATAAATAATAATAAATGCTGTAACAAATGTATTGCTCATTGTTAGCTTAAGATGTGTTGCATACATTTACCTTATTGTAAAGTGTTACAAAAATATTCTGCTGAGGATTTACATATTCATCTTGATTTTTCTTAGTGGGCTATATTATTAAATATTAAATCAATTAAAATAATACAGATGTCTGCTATGTTACCATTGACACTGCTTAGATATACAGTACTATTCACAAGCATTATACAAATAAAATGTAACTGTCCAATCAAAATCAGGTATTCCAGAGAACTGTGCAACAATCAACTGTGAAGTATTTGGCCATGTTTTTATTTCATGCTAAAATACATAGATAGATAGATAGATAGATAGATAGATAGATAGATAGATAGATAGATAGATAGATAGATAGATAGATAGATAGATAGATAGATAGATAGATAGATAGATAGATAGATAGATAGATAGATAAAACTACTCATAGCCCAATAAATACATAGAGTGCCAATTATCCTAGTTAACTGCTTCAAACAACTGAAACCCAGGTTAAAATCCGAATGGTGCTCCTTCACCATCAGTGAATTTTAATGAAGAGCCTGAAATATTTCAGCACTTACAGAGGAACCAATGTCAGCCTGCCTTTGATAATCATTTAGCTACAGAATGTAATTATAATCTATTCTTACAATGAGAGCTTTATTTGCTTTGTTTCTGGGCATCACATTACAGCATGGATTTTTCCAATATGTGTTAATTATGCAAAGAAACAGACTAAGAGCCGCCTGCAGCCAGAAATCAATGACTACTTAAAGCCGAACGCATTTTAATCTGTGGCACGTCTTAAATGGCGGGCTGATCCTCCTCAGCCTCGGTTTTCCTGCAGTGTCTGAGATCCGTGCAGGCTTTGGGGCCCATTCCCTCCAAGTGACTTCCTGTATCTCATTTCCTCCTGAAGCGAGTGTGGTTTTGGCAAACGCAAATGCAGTTAATCAGATGATGAGGATTTTTCATTTCCTGTCATGCCAGTCTGGCCGCAGTAAATGCATCCATATTAATAAGCTGGAAGTGATGATTCAATAACTTAATTCCAGAGTAATAGATAGAGAAAGGCTTTACTTCTCTGTTCAGCATCTTAGATGACGCATCTGTGATCTGCTTCTTGCTCACATTTCAGAGTAGTTTAACCAGTTTAATTGGACATTTATGGGACACCATTTTCAAACAAAATTTTATAACCTATATGCGCTTGGACTGATTTGGGGGCCAGAAAACACACATTTTGAAAAAGGGTTTTCTTGGTGCAAGTTTACTCCGTGTAAAATACGTTTACATCATGTACTTGCATTATTTTGCAGTCTCGACATTGCCAACTATTCACATAGTTGTAATTCATGTGTGGGTATTATGTTAATTGTGGGTGAGTGTGCAATAACACTGTATTTACAAATGACTGGAATTTATTGACACAGACATTTACCTATCAACATTTCTATCAAAATTCAAGTTTGTGAGTCTGGAGGAGCATTTTCAGGAAGGTCCATTTTACATGCAGATTACTCAGAGTTTTAATACTGGAAAGTGCTTTATTTTGCACTTTCTTTTTGCACTGTAACTACTAGTCTTAAGAGACATGATCAAATAAGTACTTTCTGTTTCCCGCACAGAGATGGGAGAGGAAAATATGCAATTGCCTCACACACTGAAGAGGGGAGAAAAACAGATGCAAGAAAAACACTGTGTACTCAGCGGGATCTGGCAGCATCCAGCTGTCTGTTTTCTGAATATAAATGGTTGAAATTATGAGTATCACTGTCTGCTGATAAATGGGTTCTTCACAGGATCCTCCTGCTTTCTGGCTTCCTCTAGATATCTGAGCATTATCACCAGTAACAGCATTAAGAATATTTAATTTAATATGGGATTTTTTTTTTAATTTGTGCATACTAATTGATCCATTTCTAAGAACAGCTTTTAGACCAGTAAATGTAACTTGCACAATGGAGTGCTTATTTGACTTGACTGCTTTTATATTCTGCACTTTTGTGTTACTATAAAAGCTCTAATTTCTCTGATAAGAACTGTTCATTAGAAATGTTGCCACCATCCTATCTCTCCTGCGTGAGTCTAGTAATGCAACACTTTCTGACATGTTCATTCACCTGGAATTACTGCTAGGAACTGTTAAAAACTGTTCACTATGTTATTTTCAATCTCAAGGGACTCAAACTGGTAAAACAAATAAATAAATGCAGATATACTTAAGCACCTTTAGAAATTACTGCTGTTTTGACCTTCCTAATACTTTCTCTTTATTTATGCTAGTCTGTCAGCCCTCTCTAGTGTATGGTAAGATTGACATGCATTTTAAATTACATTTAAATACCTCAAATTCATACACTTCATTTGTCGAAAGCAGCTCACAAATGAGAAACACAACTGCATTAGCAATTGTAACATGATATGAGAAACAGGATTCCCAACAGAGCGATGTGAAAAAGCAAAGAACTCAACAAGAATGACAAAAACAGGTGTGCACAATGAATTCTTCTTCCTGTTGATGTTTACTGGTGACTAACTCCTTAGGACTATCATCGCCATCTACTGTACTGGATGTCAAATTAACCTTACCTAGGTGATGAGTCTGAATTTTGAGAAGGATGCAAAAAGAAATGCAAAGAAAAAAAAAATTGGTGGGGGGGTGGTGTTTGGGTGTTTCATACTATCTCCAATGTGTGGAGCACTCAGAGCACATGCTCATGATAGCGCTGCGTGTTCAGCTTCTCTAAGACTTACAATTAGCTCTTCATGCTCCAGACTAGGTAGAGCATTCCCATCTACATAAATTATATTATATACCCTAAACCTAAACCCTTGCCCTTTATATAGCCCTACATATTATATATATATATATATTTTTTTTTTTTTTTTTTTTTTCATGGACAATTTACTCTTTTTCAGTGCTAATACTGTATGCTGGAATATGAGCAGTCATTTATTCCGTCATCATCTGGGTGCTGATAATGCACGCGCACAGGTGAGACCTGCACAGCACACATTGATATCTGTGTTTAAACTAAACTCATTTAAGCTTTGTCAGTTTAAACATTTGAGCCAAAGGACACAAGCTTGCGCGCATGAGAAGATTTGTGTGTGCGCTCATCTGACAAACACGTGCCTCAGAACGCGCAAATATTAAGCTCTCTTTGAAGTATAGTGTTAAAAAAGGACAAATTCACACAAAAAATGTCAAAATGCCCATCTTGGTAAGTATCCTACAGTAGACATAGCCGGCTGAACGTTAACCTACTATACCAGTGCACTGGATCAGTGCATTCTCTTACACTGACAGTATTTGTATTGATTGAACAACAACAACAAATAAATCACTCAAAAACTTATTTTAACTTTAACAAAGAATCATCTTTCATTTGTACAGTCCAATATGCAATGCTGTTTTACATTTAATTACTTTATTCAATTTCTGTACAAACTAATGCTTGATCTACCTAAAAAAATATAAATAAAAACACAGAAAATTACTGTTTATTTTATTTGTATTTTTACTCTATAGTATTTATTTGTGCTGTTGCTTGTAGTTAGATTTTTTTATTATTATTATTTGAAAGTATAGTTTTTCCATAAACGTAGCACATACCGAACTGTACCGAAACCGTGACTCTAAAACCGTGAAACAAACTGAACCGTGAAAGTTGAAACATTCCACCCCTAATATATATAAATATGTGTGTGTGTGTGTGTGTTTATACCTGTCTATCCATTAAACCTTTTCATAATCCATTAAACAAATCTTCATACATCATTCCCTCTTCCCCAAAGTGACTAACTAATATATTATAGTATACACTATATTTACCACACCTATAGACCTTTTTCATGGAACGCGAAATTACCCATTATGCTTTGCGCGTACGCGTATGTAGGATGCTTCGAACTTCCGGTTCGCAACTAGATGCGTTTAATTAGCCGTTTACAGCGTTTTTGGACCGCTCTGAAACCACAGTTGTAATCGGTTTTACTTACTTTTAACGTCCATAATGTCAACAAGCAACGGTAACATTATTTCGCGGTGGCAGCATGGCCAAGGCTATTTAACAAAAACCGTAAACAATGTAACTTTGTCTGTTCCACATCCTACGAAGTTGACCAGCGCCACCTCCTGGTTTGATGATATGAAACAATGGCCAGCAGTCACATATGTTGACATATTCAATTATCTTGTTTTGTCTGAGGGCGTGGATGGCGAGGAACTTAGAAATTATAAAAGTACCAAAGCATACAGTTATCTACACAGTAACAAAATTGGACGAATTCTTTGCCATAAACATCAGCAGTTCACATTACTGAAAGCGGAGGTAGAGCCGAGTCAGGCTATTAATAAACCAAATCACATCGCGTGGGTTATGTTACAAAATAACGGAGTAGTGGAAACAGCTGGATGCTCCTGTGTAGCTGGTCCTGGCAGGTCTTGTAGTCATGCTGCTGCTGTGTTGTGGAAGGTGGGTATTTATAAATACAGCAAAACTTCTAATGTAGCTAAACGCAAACCTAACAATACTAGGGGGTAATAATATGGCAAAACACCTGTCCACTACAAGGACTGACTGCGTGATAAAATGTAAAGGCTTATTTTTAGAGCAATATTTAACCAGTTATACATTTCAGTTATAACTAAATTGTTTAGCTCTAAAAAAAGTGCTTATGGTAATGTATTGTTAATAATAAAGTAAACAATATGTTCTGGTTTTTGAAAGGTGCAAAATGCAGTGGTCAGTGGTATGACAGGGCTATCTTGCACTGATGAGCAGTGTAGGTGGAATGCAGGAACCAGAAGAAACCTTGAACAGAAAAGAATCAGTCAGATGACCTTTAGACGTCACAAAGCTGAGGATGTACATGGTGCCTCTTCAACAAGGGAGGGAGAAAGGCTACCATCTACACCAAGCTATGACACACATCAAGACTTCAGGGAGAGAGTCAGTTCTTCAGCCACAAAACCACTTTTTGAATTAAAAAACAGTCTTTTGGAAAAATGCTACACTGCCAGTGTATCAGTGCAAGGAGATGACACTGAGAGCTTAGAAGTCCACCAGCCACATGGAGAGACTTTGACTTGCTGTAAATGTAAAGCATTTTACAGCAAATACATAGAACTGAACTTTGACCAGGCAGCTGAATTGGAGATGCAAACACAAAATCAGAGTTTGTCAGAGGTGTGGCATAGTGCAAGACAGCCTAGGATCACTGCTAGTTCAGCTAAAAGTGTACCAGTGCGAGCAACAACAAATCCTGATAAATGCATGAGAGAGCATCTCTTTCCTACCTTTCGGGGTAATGCGGCTACAAAGTATGGAAATGAGAAAGAGGCAATAGCTTGTAGCTTTCTGGTAGAAAAAGGTCTACAGGTCTCCCACTCAGGTATCAGGGTCAGCCTGGCAGAACCATGGCTGTCTGCAAGCCCTGATGGCATAATAAATGGTATGGAACTACTGGAAATAAAGTGTCCCGTTCCCAAGAACAACACCACCTCTCTAGCAGACCATTTCACCATAAATAATAGTGACATCAAATTGGTTGATGGCAAGCCTGAATTACAGAAGAACGGAGTCAGGGGCTTCTACAGGCAAATACAATTAGGCATGTTTTGTACAGGGCTGAGAATGGCAAAACTGTTTGTCTGGTCTCCAAAGGAACACATTCTGATAAATGTACCATACGATGCAGAGTATTTAACAGACCAGGTTACTCGACTAAGAGGCTTTTACTTCTCAGTGATGCTTCCTAGAGTAGTGGATGAATTCACTGCTGGACGACTCAAACTGAATGACAAATACTTACATATAGTCAAAAAGGCTTAACCTACTGGTGAACAAAGATTAACCGTTTTAAAAACTGTACAGATGCTGACATGGAGGAGAAATTATTTTTATTGTGTCAAGGCAAGTTTCAATTTTTTTTTATGTATTTGATATTTTCTTGTTTACAGGGTTTACACTTGGAAAGTCTTGTGTGTAATTTATTTTTATTAGATTAAAGTGTATATATGTACATAGCACAAGGAAACAGAATACACACTGAGATGGATTTTTGAGAAGTTCCAATGTCAAGTATTGTTATTAAACACATTTATACATATATGTACATGACTAATGCAGCAGTGTGAGCATCAGATGAAAAGTTAATCCAGAAATGAAAATCTTGTCATTATTTTCTCACCGTCATGTCAGTCCAAACTTGTATAGTTTTTTTTTTCTTCTGATGAACATTGATTTATTTTGGAGAATGTTGGTAACCGGACAGTTGATGGTAACCATTGACTTCATAGTGGAAAAAAAAGACTATGGAAGTCTGATTACTATCAACTGTCTGGTAACCAACATTCTCCAAAATAAATCATGAGGGAGAGTTAATGAAGACAACATTTCATTTTAAAATAACTTATTTATCTGCTTCACGGATCAGATCACCACGCAAATTCACTAAAGCTGCACATATACGCAGAATTTTATCTATCTTTGGCATAAGGGTGATAGGCAAGGTTTGTGATAACACCTTGTATACTTTCAGTCTCCTAATTGCACGTTCAACATGTATCCTTACATTTGCAATCCTGCGGCTACATGTGACTTTTTCTTCTGTTAGCTGCATTTTGTTGGCAAAGTGAGGAATTATCATATTGACTTTTCTTTCAAACAACAAGTCTCTAATCAAAAAACCCCTGTCCACCATCACTTCATCTCCTGGATGGGGGTATTCGAGAATGCCAGAATCACACGTGATGAATTTGTCACTACAGCGTCCCCCATATGCTGCAGATATAAACATTACTAGACCACATGGTGCAATAGCCACTAAATACTTGATGGTGTTGCAAGCATAGTAGTGGCTGTATGATTCAGACCTTGAGTCTAGGTTCCCTGGTCTTTGGACTTCACTTTCACTGCAGTCTAAGATACAGGTAACATTAGGGTAATGTTGCTTGTATGCCTCTGGTGTTGTGGCCCTGATTGTTTCTTTGGGGAGCCATGGTATCAGTTCCTTCAAGACTGCAGCCATGGTGTCAATCCAAAAAGAAATTATCCTGCTCACTTGACTCACTGATATACAGAATCGAATGGCAAGATCTTCTATCAACAGGTTTAATTTCAGCTTCATTAGTGTGAGCAAGATTTGCTGTTCAATTTCAGTCTGGTAAGCCAGATTCTCATGGGGACGCAGAACAGCTACAAGGGTATGAAATGTGTGGAGAGGGAGCCCAGTGTAGAGATTTGAGTCATAGTCATTCATCAGAGTTAGAGGCTTGAATGTATCGCACTGCGTTGACTGGTTTACATAAGTTATACTGTGTTGTCTCTTAATATAACAATGCTCCTCGAAGATGTGGTCTTCCCACTGTGTTCCAACAGAGGTAAAGGTTTTTGATGTACAGCTGCTGTCATCAACATCTGTTTGCTTGGGACTGGGGACAGATGCAAGACTCTCTTCTACAGGTTTCATTTCATCCATTCCATGCTGCTCTGGGTTAACACCAGCTCCTGTAAATACAGAAAAGGCATTATACAGTGAAGCATCTAAAATCATATGGGTTATTATATGGTACAGGGTGAGTTTCTATTTTTAGAAAATGGTTAATTACAAAAAATGTATTAACTAATTAATTTTAGGATATAAAATGAAGAATTTTAGTTTAGCACTAACACACTTTTAATTGGCATTGTATGAAAGACAAAATGCTGACTTTCCAAATTTTGTAAACCAAAATGAGTTTATGAACAACTACTTTTAGGTATTATTTTGTTAAATGTTGTGATTTTGAGCTGCAATATGGTGAACTCTACACTGAAAGAAACTGACACTGAAACACTGATATCAGTGCCTTTGTTTTGTCTCAAGATGCTTACCAGTAATGTAATTTCTAAGGCGCGTTTATAAAAAATAAAATAAAATAAAAAAACTTTAAAGTCCTGATTGAACTATGGCCCAATCCTGGCTTAGTTTAAGCCCTGTCTGTAAAACCAAGCCTTAAGGTCCTATACATTTACAGCTGGTAAAATAATCAAATATATACATGAGTCAGAATAATTCAATTAATGAGCCGATTCTATAAATATGTTTTATAAACCAGTGCTCATTTTGTGATTATCATATTTGATAACACTGAAACTACTGCAACAAAATTTAGTTTTCATAACACATACATTAATGCTGAATAGATATTAAATATTGAATACACTTAAATGCTGAATGAAACGCTGGTCTCTTAAAAATGTTTAAATACACATCATGAGAACTTGGTCTTCTTACATACTAAAATGATTGTATCATAAGCTGCATCTTTTCCATTAATTGTGCAGACCTAATAGCACGTTAGCCGTGTAAATAACGTAAATATTCTCACCTTCGTCCGGCCACGTTCGTCGTCTTCTCTTCTTACTTAATGGACGATCATATCCAAGCCAAAGTTCAGGATATGGATTTTCTGTCGTTGGTTGTCTGTCTGTCAATGAGCATACATGGACGTTACGAGGCGGGCATTTCAAATTAAGTGCTGCGAGCCAATGTCTTTTACCGTCGTCGTCGGATGGCATCTTGTGCAATTTAAATGGTCTTGGGCATTTACATTCTGCTCTTATTGTTGGCTTGTGATCATAACACTCCTGATCAAGAAAATTTTTGAGCTTCCTATAGCTGTTGTGACAGCCTTTAGCAGCACAAAATTTCCCAGAGCCTCCGCGATTCGCCATTACACTAACGTAACTTGACAGTTGGTAAACGGATTAACGGAAGTTCGAAGCATCCCACAGGAAGTCACTCGCCGCTATGGCGCCCTCCATGGACAAGCGAAGAAAAAGGTCTATAAAGCACATGGAATACTTTTTCAGGTACACCAACACATCGCATATCCCATTTTCATGCAAACCCACAAGTGCCAATGCTGATTTCCACTCTTAATCTAGACAGCCACACCTCTTCTTTCCTATTTCTTCCCTGACAATGTATCTTCCCTACTGTCTGTTTAATACTATAACACCAACTCCCTATACTGCTGTTATACCATCTAATTGTCATTTATGTATTAACTTTTTATTTAAGATCTATTTTTGCCTCTTTTTTTCCCATGGGTAGGCTACTTTAACATCCACCTCCTTGTCTACAGTTTTTTTTTTTTTTTGCTAATTTATCAACAACTTTATTACCAGATACCCCAACATGTGCTGGCTACCAACAAAAATACACCATAATTCCATTTTATTTTAATCTGTATAAATATAGATATACTCCCATTAATAAATCTTCTCTGTCTGATCTTGCAGGTGCCTTCATAATAACCAATTAACCACACCAAGCTTGAGAAAAAGGTTAGTGTTCACATTTGAAGGCAAGGCCATTGTATTTGTTGACCACAGACAGCTTTAAATAGAGCATGAGACCCTGTTACTATGCTGTGGCACTTCCGAACATGCTGCTACTTTTTAATGTGGAGATACAGGATAAGACTATAATCAACATCAGAAATATCATTTAATGACTTTCAAGACACACCACTTTAAAAATCACAGTTATCAGTCTGTGCATATGACTAATAATCATGCATACTCTTATGATATTGCTTATGCAGATAAGCACTATCCAGATGTTTTTTTAAAAGATTCACTCATATTGGTTGACAAAAATCTGTAAATTAATTTTCAAAAGCTTAAACTTGCTATCTTAAAGCATCATAGAGATTAGTGAAGAAACCATAGATAATTGTGATATCTGTAATTACATTAGAAGTGTGAAAAAATATAAACCAAAAACTGTACACTGTAAAAAATGTCCTTGTAAATTAACGGTAATAAACTCGCAACAGGGTTTCCTGAAGTGTACCATCATTTTACAGTTTATTATTGTATTCTGAATTACGTTTTTTTTTGTAAATGAGCGTCAACTTGAAATTAAATCCATGTATATAAAACTTTCACTGAAACTGTGCATCAGCTAGCCTTTGGTTACCCCTCCCCCACCCATCATGTGTGCATTTTATGGTAAGACACCGTAATTTAGAAAACAGTTCAGTACTGTAAATTTACTGTAATTTTTTTTTTTTTTTTTTTTACAGTTGTATAAGTTATAAAACATAAACTGTATGTTACAAACAGGGTCAAAATATGTCTGATATTCAGCATGCTTTATATTTATTTAAATTATTTTGGTGTGTGTATTTTTAAGTAATAAATGAACTACTAATAATAATAATTTTTGAAAATAATAAGTAAAGAAAATTAAGCAGCACAACTGTGACGAGTGGGGCGGGGCCGAGAGATGTGGGAACGAGCGAGGCCGGTAGAGTGATTGGGAAATCCGCGACACCTGCACCCCACCGCCGGTCTCGAGTCCCACAGAGGAGATGGAAGGATATAAAACTGGAGCGACAATAGTGAAGGACGAGAGAGGACCAGGCCTGGGTCTTATTTTATGTTTTGCTTTTTATTTATGTGCACCAGTCATCCGTGAGGGGCTGGTGCACTGTTTTGTGTTTATTTGGAATTATTAAAGTTTCATTTGATTGTCCGCCGGTTCCCGCCTCCTTCTTCCCGACCATTATGGAGTTTTTATCATTACAACAACATTATAATTAAAAAAAAAAGTGTTTTGAGCACCTAATCATCTTATTAGAATAATCTCTGGAGGATAATGTGACACTGAAGACTGAAGTAATGGTATATGAAAATTCAGTTTTGCCATCACAGGAAAATTACATTTTAAAATGTATTAATTTTATTATTATTATTATTATTTTGATTACAATATTTCACAATATTAATTTTTAACTGTTTTTGATCAATAAGAGACTTCTTTCAAAAAATCTTACTGACGCAAACTTTCAGCTTGTAGTGTATAGGTTTATTTTCAGTACTATTCTAGTGTCCAGAATAAAATTTCCATAGTTGGGATATACAGTTTCAGACGCCTAACCTGATTTTACCAAGTGAGACATGTTCCTGGGACAACATCGTTGTTGACCCTGGAACAACATTGTGATTAACCAATCAGATTTGAAGAACCAGTTTATAGATTTTGTGAAGTTTATGCTTAAAATCAGTGTTTGGTGCTTGTACATCAGTGTCATTCATCTATCATTTCCTCTGATTTTAGGGATTACTCATGGTTAAGGTTAGGTTTAGGTGTAGGGATATGGTTAAGAATACATTTTTGGAGTAAAATGTTGTTCCAGGGTCAACAAAATATGTTGACCTAGGAACACATCGGACTTGGCAAAATCAGGACGTGCGTTTCAGACATAGCATTACATTACTTTTACAGAGGATCTGAGTTATAAATCCAACACAAATAATAGTTAATTACCGTTCCATTGCATCAGACTTTACCTCACTGGAGAAATAAGGCTCAACTTCCATCACACTTGAAGTCAGTTTTCATTATTAGTCATAAATGAGATTGAAAGAAGTGATTTCATTCTAGTGGGCATAACCTCAGACTGCTGATTAAGGCCTTGCTGACACTTCCTCTGAATTGATGTGAGCAGCTAGACTGAGCTAAATTCCCTTGGTGGTCTTTGCACTGTAAATGCACAAGCTTTCTATTTTATCCATGATAGTTCACATGGTTTCTTACAGCTCTAAGAAAGACACAAGACTGTGAGATAAACTTAAACCCATCTGCCAGTGGTACTGTCACTTTAATTACACTGGTCTTCAGCCAACTGTATTCATTTCCAGAGAGTGTAAATTTCCATAATGTGGAAACATCCCATAACCACAGAGACTGAGGAAGTTTAATGAACCTTAGGAATTACAACAGCTATGGCCATAGAGTTACCTGGCCATACCAATATTAAACACAGGCTTATGTCCCCAGTGAGACAGTTCAAGGAAAAGCAAAGCAGATTAAATACTTTCAATATGCAAAAACGTCGCCCTTCAGGCATAAATAGGTAGAAAGGCATTATATCGTTATCTGCTAAAAAATGAAGCAATTATGGTGCCGCCAGTGGAGTAACATTCTAATTAAACTAATGCTCTCCCTTCTGCTTCTCATTGGATTTTAATGTCCACAAGTCACTACAATAATAAAATCTACCCCTGAAGTACAAAAACTCTGTCCCAAATAATAAAAAAATAAAACTAAATAATAATAATAATAATGGCTTTTTTATACTAGTTATGCAAATTCATTTTGGAAACCAGTTAATGCCAGTTAGCATATAACAAGTGTTAGTGCTGCAGGGCAGCAAAATAACTAATGGGAATTCACAAAATATAATTTGTTCAATCGTTGTGTACTTCTCAATAATATCTGAACCTTTTATTGTATTGAAGTTGTCTCAGGGCAAAAACACACGTTCTTCACTTTGCCAACACATGATGCATACAAGATGAAAACTAAGTGGTTAATAATAAGTAAATGACTTTGAATAAATCACTAAATAGCTTTCTTTGGTACATTACAACCTAGCAGACTTTAAAAAATCTTATTGATGCATGGTGAATTTTGTGAAGGATAACTACACTAAAATAGGTTATTTGTTTATTTATTTTTGTTGTTTAGTTGGTTATTTTATTAGTGTTTATTAAACCTAATTTTAAAACTGTAAAATAATTTGTAAAACAAAATAAAATAAATAATAATAATAGTAATAATAATTTATAATTATAAATAAAAAGCAAAAAAAAAAAGTGATGGGATTTTAACTTTATTTTGTAGTATTTATTTATTTTTTATTTTTTTTAGATGCAGTTTATTCACACAATAATTCATAAGTTGAGAAGCTGTTGAGTTTTCAATCAAAAAAGATTACATAAGTGGCAATGCATAACCAAATAACTACTAAATTAAGAGAAAGGCATCCACTGAATCTGAGTCCACTGAAATCGCTGGGGAAATCTTTGCTCTACTCATAACCTCTGATTCAGTAATTACAGCAGATCAATCTTTGACACAATTAAGTGTCACAATCTAACAGAAAATGTTTCTAGATAGAGGAAATCAATCTTTGCGTAACTATCTGAAACTGCTGACAGGCCATTTCTATCAAACACATTGTAAACAAAATGCTAAGTGAGAGGTGCAGATGATGTCACATTAAAAATATCCATTCGAGCCTCAAAAGTATCAGTTCCCAAACAACTGAAGAGCTCAGTGTCGACCGTCCCCTCATTGAACGACAGAGGGAGGCACAGAGAGAAAGACGAGGAAAAGAGATGCTTTGACGAGCTGTCATAGAACAATGTGTCAACTACACGGCTGCTTTCCATTGATGCTAATTACAGGTGACAGGGCTAAGTACAAGGCTTTACACATGATAAGCATGGCTCTCGAGGAAGTTCTACAGTCAGGTTGACAACCACCATTATGCATGCCGGGATTTTGTCAGGATTCACTGATGAAGATGGCCACTCAAAGAAAAACAGGAGAAAGGAACATACAGTACTAAAAGTATTGCCTGCAAGTAAAAAGCTTGATAGATAGATAGATAGATAGATAGATAGATAGATAGATAGATAGATAGATAGATAGATAGATAGATAGATAGATAGATAGATAGATAGATAGATAGATAGATAGATAGATAGATAGATAGATATGTGCTATTGTTTAGTTTGATGTACAAAATAAATAAACAAGAACATGAATTTCTTAAGTAAAAATTTCCAACACTTACAATAAACCATAAACTTTCAATTCCAACAAAATAACATTGCCACCTGTATTTAAATACTATGTGACATTCAAATTAGACTGGAGATCTCTTTAATATGTAATTTTTATTTTCCTGAACAACAGTACCCTTCGACTAAGGAGCCTGGAAACATACCTGGCCTAAAAAAAATAACAAAATAAATAATTGCTCATAACACGCTAATACAATTTAATACAGTATTTTAAATGTATGTACATGCAACCAAAAAAATCTATAAATGGTCATAAGCGATATTGTACACATTTTTTTCTTGCTGTTGATTCAAGGGACACATTCCGCACACATTCACTGGAGTGAAGTTGATTTCAAAAAAGATAATTTAATCTCTTTAATATCTCAATTTTGCCACGCAATGAGATCAAATGAACAGCAAAAATATACTATTACTTTACTATCCTACAGTACTTCTCAGATAATATTGACATCTTTACATCTGTGATCAAAAGTCAGACATTTCAATCTAAGTTCAAACACCACATCACATTCTGTTCACATTATTTGTAATAACTTCTATACCTTCACTGTGTCAACAACCATCTAATTTTTTGTATTTTCATTTATTTATTTGAGAAACATTTAAGAAAGAGAAAGGAGAAAGCAAGAGGTACAGTAATACACAGCAAATGCCTTAATGTTTTTGTTGTTGTTTATTTGCTTGTTTGTTGTTTGTTTGTTTTCCCCCACATATAAAAGCTTCAGGAAAAGTTTACCCCAAAATGTAAATTTGCTGAAAATGAACTCACCTATCCAAGATGAAGATGAGTTTGTTTCTTCTTCCGAAAAGATTTGCAGAAATTCAGCAGTACATCACTTACTCACCAATGGATCCTCTGCAGTGAATGGCCGCTGTCAGAATGAGAGTCCAAACAGCTGATAAAACATCACAATGACATGCAAGTAATGCCCTCAACTCTAGTACATCAATTAATGTCTTGGGAAGTGAAAATATGCATGTTTGTAAGTTCATCTAAATCTCGGTTGGTCTGAGAGCAAATATTATTTTTTGGTTAACTATTCTTTTGAATTAAAGTTTACTTTTAAATGAACATTCTGATACTACGACTCCTGTCCAGAGAGCAATCTTTCAGCAAATGTTTTTCTTCTCGGTTTTCAGTAAATCTTGTCAGAACTACTTCTAAGCTTACTTTGGTCATCAGATGTCAAACATGGGTTGTACACCCAAGTTTTTTCTCCCTGGTAACTGTAGCAGCATTGATTGATAACACTGGTTCAGAACAGCTACATCATGTACAGCTGTGTGTTGTCTCATGCTTGTTTATAGCACCTTGCTTTTGTGGCTACTCTGTTCGCCCTCTAGCAGGCTCTCACCATAGCTGCATTCAGTCCATATAAGATGTGAATGCCTTGCATATCCATGCCATAAGAGAGAATGAGCTCAGGGATTGACTAAATATTAAAATTACTCTAAATACTCTAGTAATTGAGGTGTAACAAATCTGCATTAATAAGGAAAACCGGAACACTTCCCATAACACACAATGTAATTGCTACATCGATAGAAGAATGGCATCTGTGCTAACATGAGTGTAGTGAACTAACAGGCAAACTTCAATTCCAAGTACCAGTTTATGGCAGGGCCCCTCTCTAACTGCCGGTGTGAAGGTAGATGTGCCCCACTGTGATTGGATCCTGGAATTGTATTGCTGATTTCATCTGGTCAGAGGAGAACATGGCCCCCCAACTGAGCCTGGTTTCTCCCTCGTTTTTTTCTCCGTTCTGTCACCGATGGAATTTTGGTTCCTTGCCGCTGTTGCCTCTGGCTTGCTTAGTTGGGGAAAGTTCGTTTACAGCAATATCGTTGACTTGATTGCAAATTATTGCACAGATACTATTTAAACTGAACTGAGCTACATGATGGCATCACTGAATTCAATGATGACTGCCTTTAACTATCATTTTGCATTATTGACACACTGTTTTTCCTAATTACTGTTGTTCATTTGCTTTGACACAATCTGTTTGGTTTAAAGCGCTATATAAATAAAGGTGACTTGACTTGACTTGAGGTGGGAATTGGTCATCTCATTTGATATACTCATAACCGCACCTTGAATGATGTGTTATCCAAAAATCACAACGCCATTGGTGACGCGAGTCTCACTTACTACATTAGTCGGTTTTCTCTCTTATTCTGAGGTCACCATAGCAACCAGATCCAGTCCATATCCACATCAGATGGTTACTGCAGGACCTCTACAGCCCTGAATGTCACAAGAGACTAGGATGAATAGATGAGCCCCAGAGACAGATCCACAGTCCAAACCTTGTCTCCTAGACGGCCACCGGGACTTAGCTGTACGTGATCTTGATTACTGTAAATCACAAAGTCAGCTAAAACTGTATGTTTCCATGTTTTCTCAAGCAAAGCAAATTTTGAAAACCCACATCTTATGTCATCTCTAATACATTAAACCACATACTCAGTTAAAGAAGTCACCACTTACACTGCCATATACTGTAGCATGGTACATTTTACTGGGATAACATTTATACTGTAGCTATGCCCATTATACCTTAGATGTTTCAATAGAGCGTTTAGTTGTTCTATGTATATTAAAAGTAAAAAAGAGATGTTTTAAAGGGGAATACTAATTAGATTGTACATTATTATGTTATCAATATTTATACCAAACAAAACACATAATCTAGCTACACTTATCTCGGGCCAAGATAATTTAGAAATTGCACTCTTTGTTGCACTAATTAAAATTTTACAGCCATAAAATACATTTATCTTTAATTGAATCTACTTAAGCCTCTCTTGCCCCACTAGAAACAGTACTAGATATTCTGGTTCTGCCAACAAAAAAGATGAAAGCAGCAGCTGGGAACACAGGGAATATTATCATATATAGGGTTTGCTTAACATCTGGCTCTAATAAGCAACTTATGCAGTCCCATTCTTTTTCTTTTATTTGCGTATGATGGAGAAATTAGTTCCTGTCCATCAAACCCAATGGAACTGTCAGAACCAACGAAATAGTCCATTTGTTAGTGGACATACTTGCACACTGCATTCTACACCAGTTTTAAAACAGAGGGGGGTGAAGTGGGCCATAAATCAATATACATTGGACACAGTCCATTTCCCACCCCAGCAGCTGTCCAGAGCTATACTTTGTGAAATAAACCGATGGGGGGGTGTGAAGTCACAACAACCCAAAATAAGTGGCTAGATGGATTTCACAAAGAAAAGGTCCACCACGTGTCATCATACTGAAATCATACATTTTACCATGATGTACAGAAGACACCCACTAAAATGTTATTTAGTGGCACAATAGTTTAACCAAGAAATCACTTTCAGTGGTGGGATGGTGGGCGGGGTTCACTTCCATGCCCTTGGGTCTGACGGTAAGTGGCAATCTACATGACTTCACCACCAACTCCATGATTTCCTCGAAGCTCCCCCAAGGTCCCTTCCCAGAAAACTGCTCCTTAGTGGTAGTGTTAAGACTAGCATATAGAAATGCGGTTTATAGTGACCCGATCTGTCCCTCTCACTGTCTCTGTGAAAGGCGACATTGATAAAATGAGGATTAATCAGAGTGTCTGCTATGTACATTAGCCAAAGTAGTGGCGACCAGGCCCTTTGCTCCTTAAACGTGCAAAGTGATTTTTAAAAAAATGCTTTTGACTGCAGTGTCTGACCAAGTACCAAAACACACTTGTAACCAATCAGCAGCAAACAGACTTGTAACCAATCAGCAGTAAGGGGGCATGTTTTTCCATGATAGAGAGAATATAGCGCTCATTTTGAGTGCACATGATGCATACTGGCAGATCTACTATAGATTGAGAGAGATGGCAGATTAAAAAAGAGGAAAATATCAGAGAAACAAAAGATTAAAAAGAAGGGTCACAATCAGGCAAGACAAGGAGCCCACATAAATATCGGAGCTGCTTTTCCAACTCAAGGAGCGGGAAGGGCTCTGATACCGAGGTTGTACTGTTTCTTTTTGATAGTGAAGTGATACAGCAAAGTATAATGACCCATACTCAGAATTCATGCTCTGCATTCAACCCATCCAAAGTGCACACACACAGTTGGGGCAGTTGGGGGTTCGGTGCCTTGCTCAAGGGCACCTCAGTCGTGGTAACTCCAGACTTGAACCCACAACGTTAGGGTTAGGAATCAAACTCCAATGCTCTCAATACTTTGACCTACATTTTCACTACACGCTGTTCTGTTGCCAATAAACACACATGCCACCGATGTTTACGTTCTCTGTCTGTGTGTGCTACTACTCCTGACCCCGGGGTCCAATGAGGAGCTGATAGCTGCCTCAAATGTGCCTGTGGTGGTAAAAATAGTGATTATATAATATTGTCTATGACTGGATTGCTGATTTCTTCTGGACTGAAAAAAATTGTACTGCTGACAGCTTGGTCCCCACCAGTTAAATAAACCAATCTGTGCCCTGGTTAATGCCAAGCCCAAACACAGCCTAATAGAAACAGTGACAGACGTATAGACCCAAAAAAAAGTATTCTCTATATTTGCCACTATCCTTCAAACCACTTAGTTTGTTGATTTGTCAGCAAGTTTTTGTAAGGAAGTGAAAATCCTTAAAAATATAATTCCATTTTGTATGGTAAAATATTATTTGTCAGTGCAAACATTTCTTAATTATCTGAAATATAAATAAGATGCTAAAATTGCTACCTAAACAATATCACTGCAATTCAGTGTAATGGATATCACTTTGATGGAACCAAAACATAGAATTTGCATTGCACTGAATGACAAAAACATTGCACTATATGCAAAACCTTCACTTTAGCTTATTGCAGACTATCAGCTGGTCTCCTATAAAGTTAAGCAGTTATTTTCGCAACACTTAGGCCTACTTATTTGTTAAAAATAAATAAATAAACAAATGCATCAATAAATACTGCTGCAGCACATCTTGAGTGCACCTTTCATTGTTACAGTTATGAACTTCTGTTCCTTTTGAGTTCTCCTTATTTGGTCATGTTCCATTCCTCATTTTGTTAATTGGTTACTCCCCACCTGTTTCCAGTCCTCTGATTACTTTCCATGCCTTTTTATACCCTGTCTGTTCAGTTCTGTTTTGTCCGCTATTGATGTGATGATACCACGATTTGGATTTGTGTTAGGATGTGCCCTTTCTACTCCTGTGAATCATTCAAAGAGCTGTTTATATTGCTTCTTTGTCATGTGCTTTACTTTGCACACCAACTCGTGTAACATTCATGACGTCAAATGATTTTTCCCTTTTTTTTAAAAATCATTTTAGAATCGCTTTGTTTTCCTATTACAAAAGGAAGTCTTCGTAACTGAAAAAAAACTATACTTTTAATAAAACACACCCAACACTAGGGTGACCACCCGTCCCGCGTAGAGCGTGCGCGCACAGCGTTTGAAGCCCAATTCATGCGTCCCGCAAATTGAGACTGTGTCACGTATAATCAAGGCTTGCTCAAAAAAAGTTGATGGCTCTATATATCCTCGAGCCCCAGGCAGCCAAACGAACATTACTTGACAGTTCAGCACGCTACTGCGAGAGCGAGAGCGAGAGATGTTTACATCTTTATTTCTGTTTTAACGTTTTTCCTACATTATTTATATTAAAATATGTTATGTAGGCAATTACTATTTGACTAATTTAATGAGATGGCATCGTTGTTAACTTACAAAAATGATGATAATTTGGTAATTATAGTATAGTAATTACTATATACCATTGATGGATCCACAAAGCTGACGCGGGAGGTATGTATAACTGCAATATAAAGTAATTTTGAGTATTATTGCTATCAGTATTATTTTCTAAAATTAGGTACATGTAATATAAAAGTACACATGGCAATGTTTTTGCAACAGCTCCAAGTCTCACGCGCAGTCTAGGCTATACATCACTGTCCGACTCCGTTCACTTATTTATTTGTTCACTCCTTCCTGATATGGTGAATTCAACTGCCGTACACTATATAGGGGTTACTGAATGAGTGAATTCCCTTCCCTTGAGTTGTGATGTTAGACTTTTCTTTTTTAACTGTTCCCGTGGTGTTGAGCAACTACAATTCATTTTAATCCTATAATTTTATATTATAATTTATTTAAAGTAAATAAATTGTAATGAAAATAAATAAAATAGCTAAAGTAAATTGTAAGTGGAAGTGCATCCGTCAATTCTGTCATGAGCATACATCAGCAATTACACGTTTAGGGGAATAGGGCATTATTAATATACCATGTAAGGTGGTATGTGCTAGAAATGGGTAAACCACTATCAGTGAGTCTGACCATGGGGTGTAGGCACCCCCACACAAGGCAGTGTCCCACATTGTCCCTCAGAAACATACCCCTTGTCCCCCCTTGGGCTTATTAGCAGGTGGTCACCCTAGCCAACACTTATTTGAAAATGCAAAGAAAACTTTAGAAGCAGAAAAAAAAAACTGTTTGGAACATTATAGCACCCATATTTTGACATTTCCATTTACAAAAGTTATTTGAAACATGGAAATAGACATACTTGAAATTATTCATTTTGTAAATTTAATTGATGTACACACCTTAATGGTGACATCTTGTCTTTTGGACCCAAAGGCATTTTCTCTTAGAAATTAATATATTGTGATAGGGATGTTACTAATATTTTCATAGCAGCTAAAATACATACACATCTTCAGCCCAGCATTGATTCAGTCTGACACGGCTGTTAATGATTAGAAAATATTAGGGGTGCTCTGATCACGATCGGCCGATCGTTAATGCGCACTCTAACCGCTGATTAGAGAACCGGCTTTACTGACGAGATGCGCATAACGATCCCGATCGTGATCGGAGCACCCCTAGAAAATATTCCCGGGAGAGATTGCCTTTGACTGTCAGACATCCAGTAAAAAGCTGTCCTGTCACTTCCTCTCTTCAGCATCTTACCTAGCCAATCTATCTCTAGTTTCCCAAGGTACTGCATCCTTTATCTCTTAACCACTGACTTAGACTAAAGTGAAAAATATAGACCCATATTTCACCTCATTGAGAATCTGTTCCCCCCAGTCAAAAAAACATCTAATTGCTAATCTATAATCCCTTTATATTTTCGGTTGATCCTCTGCCAGGCAGAACAGCTTGGCTGGGGGCTATATTAATCTTATTAAGGGTGGGTTTAGCATGGTGCCACAAATCCAAATTGTGCTTTTACCCATACTATATTGAATGCCCCTCTCTATTTCTTTCTTTCCCTATTCTCCATACATATCAATGCCAGATTCCCCTTGCTTTGTTTATCAGTGACAACCTTGACAAGCCCAGGTACAAAAGGGCTTCTTGAGTGATATTTCTTCAATAATATTTATGTTTATTTACAGTGAGGGTGAATGATAATTACTGGTCGGTAACTCTTTCTCTTTCTCTCTATAACACACTCACACACACACACACACGTACACACACACACACTTACACACACAAACATATTGTAATGCATCATCTTATTATTTCTATATAATTCAGACAGCCCACTCACTCAACTATAATATTGCCCTTCACTTTCTAAGATGGCTCTAGAAATCAAGTAACACTAGACATATATTATTGTATTATTATATTATTATTAAGGTCTGTTCTTGTTTGTGAATATCTTTTTTCTTTTCTTTTTATATAGAATATATATATATTAGAGGTGGGCATAGATTAATTTTTTTAATCTAGATTAATCTCACTGTGATCTTGAAATTAATCTAGATTAATCTAGATTAAAATGGCTCATTCGAATTCTGCCGAAGGCATTCAGAATATGTGCTACCCAAATAAAATTGACAAACAGTAAGTCTTTGAGAAGGGGTTTATCAAGCTAGGTGGTGCATTAGAAAAGGGGCTCATCTCCTGTTTCCAAAATGTATCACAAAGTGCTTGAAAAAGCTGTAAACTAATTCCACATTGCACATGGTGCAAACAACATTACTCCTGTACGTTTAAGTGTTTAAGTTTTTTCAAGTTTGTAGGTGTCAAGGTACAGAAACCAAATAATAGCACTGGATAGTCTTCAATTTAAAAATGAAATATACAATCAAACCTACATTTATTCAGACACCTTCAACATTTCTCACATTATTACAGTTTTGCTATATATCAAAAATTATATCTGGTTTCTGAATATTTTGGTTTGACTGTTAAAACTACAAAGAAATTCAGTCAAGAGCAGTGAGTGATTTTCATTTTCTTGGATTAACATTACAGCTGCCAGTAGCTAAATTAGGCGCGGTCACTTTAAGAGACCATGAACGCGTCCAATATAATATACATCCCATTTTTTTTCCTCAACTGTTTACTTTAGGGGTGCTCCGATCACGATCGGCCGATCATTATGCGCATCTCGTCAGTAAAGCCGGTTCTCTAATCAGCGGTTAATTCCATCAGGTGCATGATTTCAGAAGCATCTTCTCTACACTGTAAAAAAAATTAAGTCAGTACAACAATAAAAAACTTGGTACTAATTTCCCTAAGCTTTTTCTTGTTCACTCAACTTTTGTAAAAAAAACAGTTATACTGACTAAAATTAAGTTGTCAGTCATACAAAAAATATTTAATTGGGTTAACTTAAGATTGTTAGTTTTGTGGAGAGGTGCAACTGTTTTTTTAACAAACCTTTTTAAGTTGAGCCAATTCAACATTTTTGGTCTGTAGAACTCATTGTCTGAAGTTGAGTGAACAAAAAAATACTATTGGAAATTGGTACCAACACTGTAAAATCTAATAAGTTGGGCTTACTTAAAAAAAAGCATGCAAACCGATTGCCTTGAAAAAACTAAGTAAAGTGAAATAGGAATAGTATGTTGTACTGACAAATGCTTAGTTAGTATAGTTAACTTACACAATAGTTCTAGTAACTAAAAAAGAACTGTAGGGGGTACTTGATCCTTTCATTTAGGTTTACTCATGACTTAGTATAGATACTCACTGACTCCCAGAATGCATTGCGCAGAATAAATTATGCAGTTGCTTTGTTTTAAAGTTGTTGTTTTTATTTGCCAATTTTACTTGCTGTTTTGTGTCAGCAGTAGCACAACAAAAAGTGGAAATACAATGGCTATAGTTACAATTAATGAATATAAATTTAATTTAATTGTTACCATTGTTGTGATTCACGTGATGAATGTTTAAGTCTGTGTGTGACTTCAGCATATTACCACTCACTATTTAAGGATTATATAAAAAGCATATCAAGTTATATATGAAAAGTAAAATCTAAAAAAGGTCATTATTAAACACACACACAAAAAAACGCTTTAATTAAAATATAGGTCATTTTATGAAAGCAACCTATTTATTACTTTTAATTGAAATCAAATAACTCTGATTTCATGATGCATTTCTCCATTAATAGAGAGAAAAGTTTAGTAACATAAATAAAGTTTCAAGTGCCCAACCAAAGGGAACGCTAATCACTATAATGGTGAGATAAAAACAAAAAAACGGCAATTAGCAACATATTAGTGCACTGCTGCCTCTCACTGGTTTATTAATGTCATTGGTTCCTTCGTGGCTACTTGAATATTTTAAGTAAGTGTCACTCAAAACAGTAAGTAAATTTTTTATTTGCCTTGAAAGTAGCTGAAACTTAATAAAACCTAGCAAGTATAACAACTAAGTAAAGATAACTAATTTAATCTAAGTAAGGTAAATTATTGGATTTTACAGTGTACAGTAAGTAGCTTATTCTTCAGGGACTGAACTCTGCTGGTGCACTTTTCTCCCAATCCCCAATCAAAAACATGCTTCTAATTCTTTTTAAATGTATGTTTTATTTAAATGTAACACTTCAATAAAAAATAACTCTTCCCTAGGCTAATTGAGTTCTGTTTTGTCTGTACAGCGTATTATGCAAACTAGTGAGATGAGAGCATTGGCGCCCACACCTGTTGTTAAGGAACTTCACAGTAAAAGTCTTCCTCCAACAAATTAATGCTGCCTTCACGTGCTATACCAATTTTCCTCCCGCTTTTGAAATCGTGATTTTCACTTGAGAGGGCGTTCATTTTTTTTTTTTTTTAATAAACTAGTATTTATCAGAATTCATCAGAATTTCCAGGGTTTACAATATACTGCTGTGCAAAATATACTACTACTACTACTACTACTAATAATATAATAATAATAATAATCATACATTATTATTGTACATTATCTGTACAATATATTATTATTCATACAGTGGCCATGATTTAATTGATAATAATACTATTATTCAATTCAATTCAACTTTATTTCCAGACTCAAGGTAAAAAAAAATATATATATATATATATATAATATAATAATAATTATTATTATTATTAACTTTTACAGTTAAACATTAGGTTCATTTAAGTTATTTAAAAAAAAGTGGGAGGGAAGTTTCTAACTTAACTTAAATAAATTGGCAGACATTTTTTAGGATGAACTTGCGAAACCTTGTTCACAAAACTAAACTTTTTAAGTTTATGGAAAGAAACTTGGTTTAGGTTGAATAAATGTATTAAACATAGTTATACTGACTTTTCCATAGATTTTTGCTGAGCCAACACAACAAAACCAGTAATTTGAACCTTTTTCAAGTTGGGTTTTTTACAGTGTATTAAAACGGCTCTGTGTAGTAACAGCTGCTCTATGTGAAATCACGCACCTGATGGAATTAACCGCTGATTAGAGAACCGGCTTTACTGACAAGATGCACATTAACGATCGGCCGATCGTGATCGGAGCACCCCTAGTTTACTTTCACTTAAGAAAGAACTGACAGTTTTTTCGAGCATAATTTCCAAGGTGAATATTTTGACATATTTTGTATGTATTTGTCGGCACAAGAGCAAAAATAAGCAAATTCGATGTTCTAGTGTTTTGAGACGCCTTTCTCTGTGCGAGCCCTGAACACCAGAACACCGTGGTGTTTAATTGGGCTCTTTCACATCTTTTTGTTTGTTCAAACTGCAATTTGTATTTGTTCGTCCCGGTGCAGGAGGAACTTCGAGGTAAACTTCGCAGAAGAGAGCTCGGTTCAGTGTTGCTGTCAGTGATACACGGCTCTCTCTCTCTCGTGCGCACCTAACGGCACCCGCTACTCTGTTCAGCTTTTCTGCATCTTGTGTTTGGATGCTTTAATGTTTAAATCGACACGCGCGGTAAGGCTTAACAACACGTGAGAAAGATAAGCTTTCGTGACGATGCGCAATGTCCTGAGCATCTTTTTAGGCTGGCCTCAAACAGTCAGTTATAAAAAATATCAAGGTGAAAGTCATCATAGATTGCTTAGTATAGACCCAGCTCCCAACCCCAGTTTGAGAATAGATTAACGGCGATATTTTTTTTATCGCCCGATAAGAGTCTCGCTTTAACGTAGCACGTTAACGGCGATATTTTTTTTTTTTATCGCCCGATAAGAGTCTCGCTTTAACGTAGCACGTTAACGGCGATATTTTTTTTATCGCCCGATAAGAGTCTCGCTTTAACGTAGCACGTTAACGCCGATATTTTTTTTTTATCGCCCGATAAGAGTCTCGCTTAAACGTAGCACGTTAACGGCGATATTTTTTTTATCGCCCGATAAGAGTCTCGCGATAACGGCCCACCACTAATATATATATATATATATATATATATATATATATATATATATATATATATATATATATATATATATATATATACCTCAGTTGCTTGGAACATCCAGGGACTGCAATGATGGAGGAGAAACTGTGATGGCTGTAATAACTTACACCTTTGTCCAAGCTTGACAATTTGACAGTCATTGCCATTATGTCTGCATAGCATAACTGTAAAAGTACTTGCTGACGTCCATCCATAAAATCGTTGAATTCTGCACTGATCTTCAGTCATTCCAGAATATGAAAAAAAAAACATGAAAAATACAGAAACGCATTAAAGCAACACTGTAAAGTAATAATAATAAAAATATTTGAATGTTTTAATTTTGATTTCTCAGTTCATGACCCTTTTAAGAGTATTTTAATCTATCTTTCTTAGAACTGTCACATGGCCTAATATGAGATGATGTGTACTGTATATAGATGTTTATACGGGACAGACATTAATCTCTGTTATGTCATAAATCAGCATAAAGTCATGTCTACAGTCAGATTTAAATAAAAAGCCATTTTAGTCTGTTGAAGAACATTTATAATAACACAGTGAACTTTTTTAATTTAAAAAGACCAACATAGAATTTATTGCAAATGATATGATGTTAATATTCCACTTCCAACTTACCAGTCTGTGCAGGTGAAATATACAAAGATCCAGACTACAACTTAATTCTGGTACAATCTGTTAAACATTTAAACCTGTAATGGATATCCCTGTGATATTTTCTGGTAGTACAATCTCAGAAGAAGCAGAAAGTGGCGGTACAAAAGTGGAAATATCAGTAGTGTTTGAAAATGTAGGAAAATGTAGTATTGTGTCTCAGATGACACCTTCATGCATAATGCCTAATGTGGCGTGCTAACCTTCTGGCTGCTGGAGAGGGAGATGAATCCAGACAGCATGCAGAAATGGTAATGGAGGTGCTTTAGCAAAGGTTACCATCTCTCCACAGACCCAGCCCGTGCCGCTCCCTCACCTTCTTGTGTAAAAATCAAAGGAAATGTTACGTCTGAATAAGCTATAAATGCACAGAAATTTCACACAGGTGACCTGCAGTGCTGCAATGAAAGCTGGGAAAACTATTTGGTAGACAACCTTGAATGTGTTTACAGCCATAAAATGTCTTTTGATTCATAATAGGAGTGCTAAAACTCATAAATTTTGCTCATAAATGTTTTATCGAGAAAAAAAAAAAAAATAGAAGGAAGAAGACCATTTTTATTATTATGTATTTATTTTTTAATGCTAAACATTGTTCTATCCTAATAGTCCATATTTTATGTTCTTTCCTCAAATTTAATAAACAAAAAGTGTAAAGGCTATTTTGAAATTCCAGTGCTGTCCTGAAACGCCCCCCTTCTAGTCATTTAATAGTCTGATGGGGAAACGTGTCCACCGCTGTTGCAAACTTTCTGGAAATGATGAGTAACAGTTTTAAGGAGGAGCAGTAATGGTGCGTTCACTCTCACAGTAGCAGAGTTTCAGGAGTGATTAATGAAAACAAATTTTCCATGGCAATTAAAATGATTAAAGCCAGAGGGCCTTTTTGCTGTTACTCTGAATTGCTCCAGGAACGAGGCGGCAACAAAGCTGCGAACCAAAATTGCATTAGTAGTGGAGGAGAACTGTATTAAAATGCAAATGTACAGCTGTTAATAGTTCTTCAAAAACCAATAATCCCCCACAGTCAGTCATGTGTCAGAATGGTTAATGGAAAAATATCCCAGAGGCACGCAGGGTCCTTTTCCATTCTGCTTCTGATTAAAACAGAAATTCTGCAGAGGGCGAAAGCAGAGCTCGGAGTGGGATGGGATCGGCTGGGATGGCTTAATGTCGGGCAAGAGACCAAAACCCATTGTTCTGAATTTCCCTGACTTTAAGGCATGCTTTGTCCCCCCGGGATGGCTGTGAAGTGCTAAGCAGGGAAAGAAAGCTACTAAATCTGATCTGGAGGTATTAGAGCTATTTATCATGTAGGTGTTTAGCGCATAATCTTTTTCGAGCAACATTTGAATTAAATACACATGGTAGTCATGCCCCTCTGTGCGATGGAATCAGACGAAGGAGGGGGCGGGTGCGGGCGTCATAATTGAATAAATACTGTGTTTGGTTATCCTGTCACTTAATTATGATTCTGCCGCAGGTTGTGTTATAGAGATTGAAGTATTCTGACCCACCAGCGGGAAAAATGCTATTCTGTCTCTCATTCCTGCACAGGAGGGGAGCTGCCAATGGACCAAACTAGTTGATTAAGAACATTATCATTTAAAAAGTTTTGGGGAACCAGTAATAACAAACAAATATATATATATATATATATATATATATATATATATATATATATATATATATATATATATATATATATATATATAATGCAGTTATTTCTTTCTTTTGCTGCAGTGTGTCAGTAGTAAATATCAGTTTACATTTCAAAACTTTTGCCATTTTCGTAATAATCTCGTGAGATTTTTGTTTGCTCAAGGAATCTGACAGCAGCCTGTGCTCCACACAGAGATCTGATCTGATCATCATCCAGTCTGTCTGGAATAACATGAAGAAACAAACTGAGACAGACTAAATCCAGAAGAACTGTGGCAATGTCTCCAAGACAAGAAACTTACCTGAAAATCTACCTGAAGAACAATGCACTAGTGCACCTAGGACAAAAGCTTTTTTTTTTAAGTTTATAGAAGTTAATTTATAAAATCTATTTATGACAGTATTGTTGATTGCATCTTCACTTTACAGCATTTTTACACAAGTGCCTAAAACTTTGCACAAGTACTGTAGCTTAGCAGGTTTCTTGAAGCATTTTGGAGACATTGCCACACTTCTTCTGGATTTAGTCCATCTCAATTTGTTCTGTTTCTTCATGTTATTCCAGACAGACTGGAGGATGGTGAGATCAAACCTCTGTGTGGAGCACTGGCTGTATGGACTCCTTGTGCATACAAAAAACTCAGTGGATAATTACATTTAAAGGCAAAAATTATGTTTGGAAATGTAATCTGATATGTCCTACTGACACATTACAGCAAAACAGAAATAACATATACATAATATATATATATATATATATATATATATATATATATATATATATATATATATATATATATATATATATATATATATATATATACACACACACACACACACACACACACACAAGCAGTATAAAAAAATAAAAATAGCATAAATATATTCATTTGATGCACTGAAAAACTGCTACGTGTAATTTTTCTTTGGTACCTAACAGAGCAGATACTCCTCTTCTAGATTGATTAGAAATAGAAAATGTAAGACAAGCTTCAGACAACTCCAAAATTAGTCTTTCTTCAAAACCCCTGTGGACAGATGATGAAGACACAAACCTAGCGCCCTCTTTAATTACTGATAAGTTGCGAGCCAGCTACACTCAATGTAATGTTCCTGCCGGAGGCCCTAATCACTTTACAGCGGACAGACAGCTGGTCCTAACTGCTGCATTGGAGTGTTCTGTGGCAGTCTGAGCTTCTGAAAAAGACACTATCGGTCTCACCCAATCCCATTTCCACTGATAGTTTTTCTGCAAATGAAAAACCTCCCATTTTAGTGGACTATACGAAACCTCAGCTGCTGTTAAAATTAACTGTTTTTGTTTTAATGTGAACATCCTCCTCATGTGAAATACACTACCACATCCCTCACTAACAGTCTTTTTGCAAAGCCTGCAATACATTTTGACATGCATAAAACAATGTAAAGTAAAAAAAAAAATCAAAAATATGATTTTCATATCACATTCTGAGAAACACACAATAACAAAGACTTCACCTGATAAAACTTCCAGTATTTTATTCATTTGTACATCTCCATCCCGTTGTTCTCCCTGAAAGTAAACATAATCATACAGATGATAAGTACTTCTAATATATATTTTTGACAGTTTTACAGCCCCTGTACAAGAGCATGGATTTCAAGGAGTTCACATCTACATCAGCAACATCAGTTTCTTTGTCCAAAGAACCCAAGAACAAGCATATCTGGATCTGAGAGAGAGAGTGTGAAGTTTTGGGTTAACAGACAATGAGTGAAGGTATATACAGAAGCAGCTCCATCAGAATCATTTATGTACAAAAACCATTCATACAAATTAGGCTCTAGGATATAGAATTAATTACATAACAGTGTTTTATTATATGACAATGAGCAAGCCCTCCAACCATTCCTGAATCGTATTGAACAACAGGACACAGCTTGGGCCGAACAATTCACAATTATCACAGTACAGCTTCCTTGTAATAGGTAGAAAACATGCCTGTAGTTAAGGCCTGCTCATAACCAGCAGAACAAAGCCATTCTCCTTGCCTTTGGGCCTTTAGGCTGGGAGGAATAACTCAAGAATGTGTGGGGACTCCAGGGCTGTTCAAACGTTTGTAGGTGGAGGGAACATTGAGATTCTGATCGCGATTAATTCTCCTCCGACATCTCCTCTGAGGCAAACTACCATTTAAACGAAAAAGTCCTACTGTATCTACACCCTCATGACCTCTTGGCAGTTCTAATACACATGTACATACTTGTAAAAATAAACTAATGAAATATTCTGAAACTCAAACACTTGCACATTTCTAAATTAAAACAGAACATTACAGGACAAAATTGTGAGTGTACAGGGTCATACAAGCAACACCCCAGTGGTAAAATAATATTCTAAGAACATTAAAATATATAAACAATAAATTAACAATAATGTGTACCGTAACTTAAAGGATACCAAGTGTATAAACAAAAGCACTACATTATGCCCTCAAATGTACGTTTTCATGTGGCCAAATACTCCTCTATTCTCAAGTCGTTTTAATAGATCTGGGCCATGAGCGTATGGTATGAGCGATACGGATAACATGTATTTGTTATGGATGGGAGAGAGCTCCATCCTTTGCCTCTCATTGTCCTTCATGTGGGTGACACCAGCGGCTACCTTCAGCCAGAAGGGAAGTAAGGAGTATCGCTGTGGTAGTTATAATCTGGGCAGACTTTCTGCACAAGCTTGTAGTCGGTGCTGTAGAAGGAGATGTAAATGCAAATTACTTTGAAGGGCTTTGAGCAGAGCCAGGATACATGGCTTTGTGTCTGCTCTTGGTAACATGTCTTAGATGGGTCGAAGTTGCAGAGCGTGTTCTTGGAGCCCCTCTCAACTTTCTCGTACTCAATGCGGCAGTTGAAGGATTTGGAATCCTTGGAGTCAATGACCGACTGCTGGGCTGTCAAATCAAACTCAACGATTTTGCTCGGCGGGACCAGGCTGACGGACACGTTGCCTTGGCCCGTAGAGTTATGGCGGAAGAAGACGCTGAAGGTGCCATTACCATGATCGACGATCTTTCCAGTGATCAGAAGGTTGAGCTTGACCGTTTTGATGTTGGAGTGGAAATCTCCCCAGCCAAACATTTTCTTGAACTTGCCTGTCTTGACCATTGGCCGGCGTTTGGCTCGAGGCCTGGATTCCTGCAGGTCCGTGGTATTCCTCAGCCAGTCCCACAGATCCTGCTCTGAGTAAGGCTCCGGAGTGTCATAGTGCAGGTCCAGGGCAGTTGCGTTTTCCTTTCCATGGAGAGTCTGTGATAAAAGTCGACTGATGGACAAGTCCTTACTGCTTTCTGTCCATATATGCTTTAGTGTCGACTTGGGGCTCCCTGATTTGAGCAGCTCCGACTTCCCCTGGATAGAAGCATGGGCACTTGAAACCTAAGAAAGCAAGACGAAGAGGACGTTATTGAGCCATCTTAACCTTAAAGAGCTACAGAAGACACATAATGCAAAACAAGTGAGCTTTTCATCCAGTGCCGCTTGACAGGAAAAAGGAATTAAATGGATATTACTCTTGATTCAGGAGATATTGACCCCTCGCCCCCACACAATCATGTAGTCTCCTACTCAACAGACAGATCAAATGGATTAGGATGAGGGGGAAGAAAAGATAATCGATCGAGCCCGCAAGCTTCAATTTGCAATGTGTTAGCTGACAGGAGCCATCCGGGAAATGGAACAGAGCGTGGCGAATGAGAAAAAGAATACAACAATCAAATTTGCCACGTTGTGTGGCTGGAGAGGGGATCTCTGCTGGCCCCCCTGATAATACCGGTGACTATTCTTTGAGTAAAGAGCTATTAACCAGCCACTGCTCCTTGAATTGATGATTGATGAACCACTGGGTTCTCTCCATTTAGTTCAGATGAGTGGAATTAGCTCCAAACAGGGCCTGGCAGAGCGCTGTGACATTGATTGCCTGATTTCTACTGTAAGACCTGACAGGAGATCCGTCTTGCAGTGGTTTTTGCATCTTGAGGGCTACCCCTGGGATCGATAGTTAGAAAATAAGGTCTCGCTACCAATCTGCTCGACCCTTCGGACAGAATTGCCTCACAGTGTGTGCAAGAGCGAGGGTGATGCGGGTCCCTTTTAAACACAGTGCTGGGTGGGAGCAAGGCCACGTGACACACTTAAGGATTCCATGTTGCGAACCTGAAAGGTAATCGATAACTGACTTGAAGAGTGGTTCAAAAATGCAAATATATATATATATATATATATATATATATATATATATATATATATATATATATATTTTTTTTTTTTTTTTTTTTTTTTATTAATGAATAAAACCAAAACTCAACATTCATCTTTACCTGACAAACACCTATACCAGTGATGAAGAACCCTAGGAAGAGAGTTTAAATATGTTTCCAATGAAATTAAGGATCATTACTCTTCCTCATGTGTGGAGAAAGAGGCCTTGCCCTGTACTAAAAGAGAGTAATATGTTTTGTGCTCTGGGAGCATGATTAAAGACATAGTTATTATTTATTAATGGCTAATTGCTAAAGGGGTAATACAAACATTCCAAGGGAAGGGAAGTTTCAACGAGCTATTTGTGTGAAGTTCAGTGCGGAAGGGAAGTTTCAACGAGCTATTTGTGTAAAGTTCAGTGCAGCCTGACCGACTGGGAGGGCACTTGCATTGATAAATGGATAAGTAAAGAGCTTGTTTTAACAAAATGTTGAGGGAAAAACATGTTTTCATGCTTATGTATTCATCTCATCTAATGTAATATAATGCAATACAATAAAACAATTGCAAAGTGTGCTAGGTGATGCAATATACAGTCAGGATACAGTCAGCTATAATCATTTTAATATTAATAACTATACAATAATTCTTACTGCTACTGTTACTACTAATTTTAATAATAATAATTTATTTTATTTTGTTTTACTTTTGTTTTACATGCTTTATTTATTTTTTGTTCTTTTATATGCATTATTCTAAAGTATGAAACTCATTCATTCATTTCTGTAATGTACTCTATAATGTAAAACACTGTTTTAAAATATGCTATAGAAATAAAGCTTTATATACTAAACCTGGATGTCTTGTATCACCCTTAAAAGTTATTTGATATTGACCGGCTAGCCTGCTTATTTGAACTAATTACCAAATAAATGGACAAGGAATGACACTGAAGATGAAATTAATTTACTGCAATGAGATTTGTCAACAGTCAAATATGCAGTTTAAATGTCATTATACCAAAACATTTTATGGCAGAACGCTGCAATTTACCAATCAGAATAAAGCATTTTAGAAATTCATGAAAACTAAGTAATTACTGAGTAATACTTTTTAGAATTTTAGCTCTTACATTTAAATAACAGCCAGTTAAAAGGGTAGTTAAATCCTGAAGCTTTCACTGAAAAACAGACCTGGTTTAGGTTTCCAACACTTTGCCTATGGCTAGTATTTTTCAGTCCACCTTTAGCGACCTTAAAAAGCTCACACATGGAGAGCACAAACAGCAAAATACTGGCCAGGAGTCAGTTCTCCTAGGCATAAAGCCTGCACACATAGCGGATGTCTGAACACAAGCCTTGGTCTGTCCAGTCTGTCTTGCCATGACTGGCTTGGATCCAGCCCGACTGCTGGAGCTTTATGGAGCCAGCTGCAGTGCTCACCTGAGGCAACAGTGCATCTGGTAAACACATTCGGGGGGGAATCATGGCCAGGCCCTTCCCACTTCACCCACTGACAGCCGGCCAGCCAGGCACAAACAGCTGGGCTCCCCCAGGCACTACACTGCATCAGGTCAGCAATAGCAGCATGTGTACACCAATCCGTGTACCTGGTGTGAGTCTAAATGAGTCTGCCTGAAAAGGCTGACAGATCAAATCATATTGGTAACATTCTTAATCCCAACAGCTGAACTGCATCAAACATTATATATATATATATACACACACACACACAAAAATAATTCATTCAAACAATGCAGGATTCAAGACATGCTGTTCATCAACACTGTGAGTGGGCAAATTGATTTTTTTTTTTTTTTTTTATGTACAGTACGGTGTGCCAAATTCTAACAGAAAATTACACACTGCAACATGGAGAATTAAAAACCTAGTGAGCAGTTAACACCACTGACCGTACTTAACCTTGAAATACATGTTCTATGACTGCAATGCAGTACCAACCAACCAAGAATCAGACCCTGCTTGCTTAACATTTGGTCCTAATTAATGACAGCAGATTAAATGGAATAATTATGCAGGCTAATTTTGAAAATGCAATTACTTTATTGCCACACATTTGTGTTTCTATTTGAATGTTAATTTGCACTAAATTAAGGTATTTATATGCATCAATAAGTCAACTACAGTGTTAGCTAGCATATTATTGACACATTGATTGCATCGCCAGGGCTATTTACTTAGTAAGTGAAACATTACAATGTGCTTGTTCCCTACATTTCTGCAGGTGTCCATATCTGTAAAACTGGCCCATTAAAAAGAGAACATTTAAAACAGCTTTTTTAAAAGCATAATCAGCCCTGGCTTCAGGGGGTGTTCTTTTAAGAGAGAGAGAGAAAAAAAAGAGTGTTTGTTATGATCAAAAAAGTTTCAAAAATTGAAAGTGTGTGTGTGTGTATATTATATTATATTATATTATATTATATTATATTATATTATATTATATTATATTATATTATATATACATTTTAAAGTTCTATATATGCTCAAAATGTATGTCTACATTATGTAGGGTAAGTTCTCTTGCTGTGAAGTAACTTCCTTTCAGAGCTGTACTGTCTCTTTGACAAAGACCAGCATACAAAACAGCAGGTGGGCTAAAGGTCAACCGATAATGACTATTGTTATAATAGCTTTTGTAAAACAACGGTAGTAAGAGAATGAGCAGAGGGAGTACATAAAACCTAGCATCGGGAAAGAACAGCCTCAACTGTGACCCTGAGAGCACATTTCACCATTTACCTTTACACTACAGAAATACACTAAATGGGAAGTGAGCAGACAATTACAAAATCACGTCTGCCTGAGATAAACGTCCCAGAGAAAACACGCTCCTTATCAATAAAACCATGATGTCAAGGCCAAAACCTCTACAATGCAAAACAATATGCCAATGTGCCTCATTTTAACAACCTCCCAAACAATGTTTACAGCCTTGGACATGAGATAAGATGATGCATATCTTTTTCCCCATCAGCAATTCACTCCCATCCACAACCTAGATGCTTAAACAAGGCACCTCATGTTGTGGCCGTCCTGAGAGAAATTAAAAGGAAAGGCAAAAATGAAGATGGATTTAAACTTAATCCACTTCTGCTAACAAAGCACTTGCAGCCCCCCTCTCCCCTCCTTCCTTCCTCACTGCCTGCTGTGTGCGTTTGGTTTGTAAGAGTGTGAGGCATTGCACAGGCCCATTAGCGGCATAACTAAGCACTGTGCTTTAGGATGGGCCGCTGGGGTAGAGGTATGCTTGCTGCAAGAGTTGGACAGCTGCTAAGCAGCCATGGAGTATCAGGCTGTGACCACACACTAGAACTGCCTAATGGTGTCATAAGAAGACCGTTAGACACACCATTAAAGCAGGCTGTCATGCTCATTGTGTATAACAGCCTGTTTGTGTTTGTAACAATGCCCATGGATTCCCCTGAAACAGTTAAGTAGGTACTGCAACAGAAGTGTGACACACATACCGTACAGAAACTGTTCCGTTTGCCCAGTTTGAGATGCATTTTGTGCATTTACGAATGTAATTATGAATTAACCAAATGAGAATATTAAAACGCATGTCTGTTTCAGCATGACAAGAATTAATTTGAACACAATGGCTTCGTTTACAAGGCAGCAGAATATGATCATCAGTGCTTGTTAATAGTGAGTGACGTGACATTCAGCCAAGTATGAAGACCCATACTCAGAATTTGTGCTCTGCATTTAACCCATCCGAAGTGCACACACACAGAGCAGTGAACACACATCCAGAGCAGTGGGCAGCCATTTATGCTGCGGCGCCCGGGGAGCAGTTGGGGGTTCAGTGCCTTGCTCAAGGGCACCTAAGTCATGGTATTGAGGGTGGAGAGAGCACTGTATAAGCACTCACCCCACCCACAATTCCTGCCGGCCCGAGACTCGAACTCACAACCCTTCGATTGGGAGTCTGACTCTCTAACCATTAGGCCACAACTCCCCCCCCCCCTTTTTTTTTCTTCTCTTTTTTCTCTTTTTTCCTCTTTTTTTCTTTTAATAGGAGCCATTTACACAAAACACGTTCTTGCATTTACAATACAAGACACTGCACTGGGGAGTGGAAAACAATTTTTCAAAAGCATTTAAACGTGCAGCTAGCATGGATTTACATTGGTAACCTATTAAAGTGCAGTGTAAATTGTGAACCGTCCCCACTGGAGCCTATTTAATCAGAAGTCCAACGTTGAAAACATGGCGCTAATAATGTCACATCCAAAATCAAGAAGCAGCAAAATGCAGCACAACCAGCCCCACTGTGGCCCATTTATACATAATGAGTTTTTTTTTTTTTTTAAACATGAGACACAGGGCAGTGGAATAGAAAAATCTGGCAAGTCTGGAAATGTGTTTATTTTAACTCAAGCACAACACCCAAACACATTAGTCTAGTATGTGTTTGCATGGAAAAACAATGGAAAAGTTGTGCAGGCGAATGCAAAAATGTTTTTATTGTGAACAGTGTCACTTTTCAGTATTCAAAGATTAGTTTTAGACAAAAATTCTGTGTGAATAAAACCAGTTTTAGATCCAGTCATGTGACTCATATGCTACACTCTTATAATAATATTATATAAATTATATAAATGCTGTCCTTTGATTCATATTTGAGAGATGAACTTGTTCTTCATAGGTTTGGTTGTTTGAATCAATGTTCTTTGTTATTAACATTGCCATCTTTTGGTCACTACAGGTGAAATTCACCTTTATGTAGTCTGAGAACAAAAAGAGCACTTGTTCATACAATTGCAACTAAAACAGCCTAATGTATATAGACTATTGTAAAACATTTGAGACTCACACCCATTTAATACGGTTCTCAATCCCAAACACTGACTGTGTAAAAGTATTCATTTAACAGCACAATACACCGCTGAAATACATTAACATTAAGAACAAGCTCTAACAAGGCTGTTTGAAAATTAAAATGACATATTATGGTAAGATTACAGTGAACTAATACCGTTAGCTGTTCCATATTTCAGCCAAAGTTTCTTTACAAACTCTCCAACGCACTGTTCCTCATTTACCAAACAATCAGCTGTTAAACGTATGAACAAGTGGGCCTATGGTGTGATTATTTATAATTATTCGTTCATGCCTACATTGGATATAATGAACTTGAGTGCGCAAAAGACGCGATATGTGAATGGCCCCTTAGGGTGTTTTCACACTTTGTTCACTTGCCTAGTCCGAGCCAGAGTTCGATTGCTCCCCCCTCCCCCTGCCCTCTCTGGACTGCATTCAAATTATTTTATTTGGGTCCGATCCGCGGTTCGTTTGCGTCATTAAGCCAGCAGCTGTTTACACCGTTGCTTAGTAACGACGATGCAGGAGAAGGCAGCAAATCAATAACATTACTCTCTGCACTTTTATGTATTTATGTTTTTGAACCGTTAGTTTTGTTCACAATGCTTCTGTACATAACGGTGATTGCGTCTGTTTTACAAATGTACTGCAAATGCTCTAAAGAATGCTGAAGGTGAACAGAAAGGTGAACAGAAATTAGATATACAGCTCTCTGCTTGCGTGTAACACTCACACACAAACACTTGTTTTCATCAAATAATACGTCATTATTAGCGGTTCACTTCCACATTTTGGTACGATTGTGTTTACACCAGCAGTGAACAGTACAGCAGTTCACATGAACCGTACCCCAAGCCACCCTTTTTAAGTGGACTCAAGTACGGTTCGCAGGAGCACACCCGATTTCGTGAAGCGTTCACATCATCCAAACGAACCATACTCCGACGGCAATCGAACCCGGGTGCGCACCAAAAGTGCTAGTGTGAAAGCACCCTTAGTGGTACAAAGACCCTTATTACAGATTGTACAGATAAGAGCAATACATCAGTCGAATCAGTAAAGGGTCTACTTTTATTTGACACAGACAAAATAACAACAAAAATTTGTGCATTTATAAAATAAAGATAACAAACAAGGTGTGCTGTCTGCAGCCTTGGTCTGTGGTGATCTTCATTTAGCAACACGTCATTAAAGTGTGAAATTGACTTAAATGGGTCCTTGTCAGCTGACTTTGATCTCACAGCTTAAGAAAGACAGCAGAATTGAGCTTCCATGAACCACACTCTGCAAAATTCTACAAAACATTGTTCCTTTGAAACAGTGTCCCAAAATGTAACCGTGAAAGTCTAACATCATCTCAATACTATTCCCAAGGAGGAACCCACAGTTCTCTTCCTTGAGCAATGCAGAATTTGTTGAGCCAACTCCACTGCTGAGTGCTGAAATTTACTGTGGAAATCTAGAGACTAATGTGGCCTAAGGCTCCATAAATCAAAGCAGGCTTCCCTTTGTCAGCATCGCAGATGGCCCCACCGCCCAAACACCCCAATTAAGAGCCGAGAAGGCGAGAGAGAAGAACACAGACACAGCAAGATGCAGAGAGGAAAAGTGAGCATGTGAGAAGAGAGTGAGAGGAAGTGAGGGCACCTGTCCTGCTGTCATATTCGGGGGTCCTCCTCTGATCAGTGATTCGGGTCTACCTCTTAGCCACTTCAGCACAGAATTAATGATGGCAAACAAAAGCCAGTGCATCGCTCCTCACAGCTATTTGTGGGAGACTTCTCTCTCTACTCTTTCCCATCTGAACTAATCCTCAATGTCACACTTAATGAGATTTTAGGCTGGAATAATAAACCGAAGCTGTGCTGCTCTTCTCCAAATACGTTCTTGTACTCCTATTCTTTATTTATTTTCCTTTTTTTTTTTTTATATACCTGGATCTATACCATGCCATTTGACACCTGTGCTAACATAGCTACATCTGCAGCAGAAAGACCGTTTGGACAGTTTGCCATATATTTTCAGTATTTTATAGTTTGTAATGTCACAAATCTGTTAAAAAATAATAATACAGTGATCAAAAAACAATATGTTTCAATTTAGTTTCACTGTTTGGATTAAGCTGTATATTCTGTATGTTTCTGTGTGTCTGTGTGTGTGTGTGTGTGTGTGTGTGTGTGTGTGTAGTATAATCACACATAAACATATAGCATGCCATTAAAAACACCTATATGGTAATAAAAGATATTTAATATCAATTTAGTTTCAATATTTCAATTAACTGCATCCTGTATGATTATATGTGTGTGTGTTTTACAAGAAAGTACTTATGAGGTTATAAAGTTGTTTTCTGGACCAGCGTTTAAATTGGAATTCATTTAATACAAATATTAATTCATTTGACTGGATCTATACTGTGAAAAAAAATAAAAAAATAATAATAATAATATTTTCCAAGTTTCTCTATGCTTAATGCAATGTGTTACTTGCCATTTCGTAATTATTTGCGAAAGTCACTATCAATTTCTGAGTTACATTTTCTGTGCATTATCATCAGCTTTGTTTAAAAGACCCCATAAATGCAAACACATAAGATGAAATAAGAGGCTTCACATTTCAGAAAATGAAATGCTGGTTTTGTGTAGTGCCAAGTATATTTACACATGTGTGTTTTGTCCTTTTGTGTGAAGTGGTAGGAGGGTTCAAGAGTCAGGTAAGAAGAGTGCTCTCCAGGGAGGCTGCCATTATAATGCACGCTCGTCACTCAAAATCAAATTAAGCCTGTAATCCAATAAACTTCCATTTCTGCTGCAAGTGACCCCAAAGGACCTCATTCAGAATCCGTGACAAGCTTTAATCAATATGATTTAGTGGTTGAGGACACAAATAATTCAGTCGAGGAGAAACGATGTGCTGTTCTGCCACTGTCTCCACACTGGAAAACTGAAGCGGTGCTTTATAGACAGCCTGTGGTGTGTTACAGTGCCGCATTGATTTGCAGATGCAATGTGATGGAGAGAACAGAGAGAGAGGCGAGGATAAAGACAGGAGCTGCTATCATGAGACCCCCTTAAGGAGTATTTAACTGAAAGTCAGAGATCAATACGCTCATGTCCATCGGAGCGGGCCATTGACAGGGCTACTTACGGGTTACAGTATCTGTCATTGCCACTTCAACTTGCAGACAGGCTCTTTGCTTCCTGATAAAAACCGCTTTCATCTCACACTCATCTATTTGGTGGCAGGTAAACCAGAAGCAATCATATCCAGATAATGCTATACTGGCTTCTCTGGTAGAAGGCTGATGCTTTATTTGCCCATGTAAACATTATGAATACACAATGCAATCATTGATGTTTGGACTGGATTTGTATAATTTTTCTTTTTTTTTGGACTGTGTTCTAACAATATGATTAAAATTGAAATGAAGAGCAAACAACGAGATGTGCATTTGAGCCTGGATTCCCGTGTCACTTTTATTTGTATTAAAGGGGAAATATACAAAAAATGCTAAAATGAAATATTTTGCAGAACAAAAATTGCTTCACTTTTAAAGCTGGAGTTTAAACATACGATTAATGTTGCTGCTAAGGCAATTAATGACAATTAATGGTATTTTACAGCTAAAAGCAAAAAATACTGACAGTATTATCTTGTATCATCTTTAAGGAGTTTAGTTTGTTATCATTATCTTTGGACTGTAGATTACATGATAACTTACCAATGGGTAAATGGTGATAAAAAAGAGGGATAAATCTTTTTTATTATTATTATTATTATTATTATTATTATTATTATTATTATTATTATTATTATTATTATTTATTTTTATTTATTTTTTTTGCGAAACGTATTTTCTGACAAAATAATTGAAATATAATTTTTACTCCACCTCATAGAATTTACATTAAAAATTTTATTGGGAGAATGCAATAGTTTTGCAAGAGAATGCAAATGTTTTGTGAGAAAACACAAAGTTTCTCTGGGTTTAAGGGGTAATGTACTAACCAATGAATTAACTAACTAACAAATAAATACATGTTTATATGTTTTACATTACAATATATAAGAAGAAGAACGAAACCACATAGTCAAACATGAGACATGAAACTACAGCAAAGTGTAGGGAATGGTGATTCCAACAATACCATTCCTCTGTGGCGCTATTGTTACATATGTGGTGTGGATTTCCAGATTTTCAAGCAATTAGAATGATGATTATGAAATCTTTATATCTTTATTCATCCTACAGCCTTTTACTCTGGAATACTCCATTATGTTTGAGTAATCATGGAACTCTGCAGCCAGATGTTTCCTAAATGTTTTCCATTGTAATGCTGTATTTCGAATTCAGACCATTAAAGCCTTTAAGGAGTCATATGATGCTTTTTTTAAAGAGCATTATCTCGTGTATTTGGTGTAACAGAATATATTGAAATGCTTTAATGTTCAAAAAACACATTATTTTTCAAATATTATACATTATTGTAGGTCCTCTATGCCCCGCCTCTCTCAAATGAGTCGTTTTCTACAAAGTCCATTCTTCCAACAACTTTACAGATCTTCTTCATGCACTAAGAGCTTGTAACACTCCAAAGAGAAAGGACAATTGGAATCACATCATATGACCCCTTTAAACTATATGTTGAATCATACCATGGACTCAGTCCCTCTTTTCATATAATGCTGCTGGTGGCAACTCACATCCATGAACTGATGTAAAATAAAAAAGGAACTCACAGTTTTTGTTGTTGCAATGTTCATCTTGTCACCAAGTCAAATATTGTATATGTTTTAACATTTTGCACCTTTAAAAGCAATATCAGAAAATGATCAGGGCTTCAAAAAGGTCTATATATATGAATATGCCAAAGCTTCAGTCAGAAATTACATTGACATAATATGCCAAATATGGACATTGTAAAACACCTACCAATAATAGATGGACATTTTACTGGATGCTGGCTACATGCTACAAATGCATTACATCAGAAATTATATAAGTTCCAGTGTAGCCCTGTCTGCAGTTTGAAAGCATCTTGAGTCTAATATCAGTGCAATAAAGGTTATATTGTATTGGGAATCATCGTCCACGCTATATATATATAATATAGAATTTAATGCCAAAGACAAAAACAGTAATTGTCGTATAGGTTTTTATATTTTTTTAATGTGAAAAAAAATTATATATATATATATAGTAAAGTCGCACCTGAGTATAAGTTACATCAGTCAAAAATGTGTCATGATGAGGAAAAATATATATATAAGTCGCACTGGACTATAAGTCGCGTTTATTTAGAACCAAGAACCAAGAGAAAACATTACCGTCTACAGCCGCGAGAGGGCGCTCTATGTCATCAGTGTAGACTACAGGAGCACTGAGCAGCATACAGTGCCCTCTCGTGGCTGTAGATGGTAATGTTTTCTCTTGGTTAATTTATCTTACTTCATTTCTCTTGGTTCATGTCAAATTCATTTAGATAAATAAGTCGCACCTGACTATAAATCGCAGGACCAGCCAAACTATGAAAAAAAGTGTGACTTATTGTCTGGAAAATACGGGGTATATATATATATATATATATATATATATATATATATATATATATATATATATATATATATATATATATATATATATTCCTCTGTGGCGCTATTGGCGCTATATGTTGGTTACATATATAGATAGATAGATAGATAGATAGATAGATAGATAGATAGATAGATAGATAGATAGATAGATAGATAGATAGATAGATAGATAGATAGATAGATAGATAGATAGATAGATAGGGATATAGATAGATAGACGGACGGACGGACGGACGGACAGACAGATAGATAGATAGATAGGTTTACAATGTTAATAACTATGAAAATGCCATCATCACCATCTGTGAAAAGGTTCATCACTAGATCTAAAGAACAGTTAGCTTTTACAGGAATTTCTGGAGCCTAGAGTGCAAGAAAGACTTTATCCCTCAAAGAACCAACTTTTCTTATTTCTTATTGATTAATGACTCAATATCTCAGCAAAGTTCAGTACTTAGATGACACCGGCAAAGAAGACTGAAGCTGTCCTTAAGGCAAAGGATGGACTAACTTCTTATTAGGTCCTTGATACTGACATATTACTCAGTGTCTTGATTAGTTATACAGTGCCCTTTGGTTACAACATGGAAATAAGGGCTGAGACACAAGACAACTTTCCTTTAAAATTTGATCACTCGTAAATATGCCAGTTACTCAAGTCAAGCCATCTTTATTTATATAACACTTTATAGAATACAGATTGTGTCAAAGCAGATTTACAGTGTAAAAAAACTGTGCTGATAATGCAAGAGGACAATAGAACAACAATAAAAGTCAGTTCAATGAACAATGAAAGATATCATTTTTCAGCTCAGTTTAGTTCTCTTCCATTAGTGTCTGTGCAGTCAAGTGTCCCCAACTAAGCAAGCCAAAGGCGACATTGGCAAGGAACCAAAACACCTTGGGAGAAACCAGGATCAGTCGGGGGGCCAGTTCTCCTCTGCCCAGATGAAACCAGCATGGTGTGATTTAATTCCTGTAGTTTTTAGTAGTGACATATAATTGTAGATCCATCCATCCATCATCTTCCGCTTATCCGGGGCCGGGTCGCGGGGGCAACAGTCTAAGCAGAGACGCCCAGACTTCCCTCTCCCTAGCCACTTCTTCCAGCTCTTCCAGGGGGACCACGAGGCGTTCCCAGGCCAGCCGGGAGACATAGTCCCTCCAGCGTGTCCTAGGTCTTCCCCGGGGCCTCCTCCCGGTGAGACGTGCCTGGAACACCTCCCTGGGAAGGCGTCCAGGAGGCATCCGAAATAGATGCCCGAGCCACCTCAGCTGGCTCCTCTCGATGTGGAGGAGCAACGGCTCTACTCTGAGCTCCTCCCGAGTGACCGAGCTTCTCACCCTATCTCTAAGGGAGCGCCCAGCCACCCGATGGAGAAAGCTAATTTCGGCCGCCTGTATCCGGGATCTTGTCCTTTCGGTCATGACCCACAGCTCATGACCATAGGTGAGAGTAGGAACATAGATTGACTGGTAAATCGAGAGCTTTGCCTTACAGCTCAGCTTCTTCTTCACCACGACAGACCCGTACAGCGACCGCATTACTGCAGAAGCTGCACCGATCCATCTGTCAATCTCACGTTCCATCCTTCCCTCACTCGTGAACAAGACCCCAAGATACCTGAACTCCTCCACTTGAGGCAGGAACTCTCCACCAACCTGAAGTGGCCAATCCACCCTTTTCCGACTAAGAGCCATGGCCTCAGACTTGGAGGTGCTGATTCTCATCCCAGCCGATTCATACTCGGCTGCAAACCGTCCCAGTGCACGCTGAAGGTCCTGGTCTGAGGAGGCCAACACGACAACATCATCCACAAAAAGCAGTGACAAAATCGTATGGTCCCCAAACTGGACACTCTCCGGCCCTTGGCTCTGCCTAGAAATTCTGTCCATAAAAATTATGAACAGAACCGGTGACAATGCACCGGGAACAGGTCTGACTTACTGCCGGCAATGCGAACCAAGCTCTTGCTCCGGTCGTACAGGGACCGAACAGCCCTAAGTAGGGAGCCGCAGACCCGATACTCCCGGAGCACCCTCCACAGGATGTCGCGAGGAACACGGTCGAATGCCTTCTCCAAGTCCACAAAACACATGTGGACTGGTTGGGCAAATTCCCATGAACCCTCCAGCACCCTAGAAAGGGTATAGAGTTGGTCCAGTGTTCCACAACCGGGACGAAAACCATACTGTTTCTCCTGAATCCGAGGTTCCACTATTGGCCGATTTCTCCTCTCCAGTACCCTGTCATAGACTTTCCCAGGGAGGCTGAGAAGTGTGATCCCCCTATAGTTGGAACACACTCTCCGGTCCCCCTTCTTGAAAAGAGGGACCACCAACCCGGTCTGCCAGTCCAGAGGTACTGTCCCCAACCGCCATGCGATGTTACAGAGACGTGTCAGCCAAGACAGCCCCACAACATCCACAGACTTGAGGTACTCGGGGCGGATCTCATCCACCCCCGGTGCCTTGCCACCGAGGAGCTTCCTCGATGACTTCAGCCCGGGTGATGGACGAGTGCCCCTCCGAGTCCCCAGCCACTGCTTCCTCAACGGAACACAAGTCGGTGGGATTGAGGAGATCCTCGAAGTATTCCTTCCACCACCCGACGATATCCCCAGTTGAGGTCAACAGGTGCCCATCTCTACTGTAAACAGTGTTGGTAGGGCACTGCTTCCCCCTCCTGAGGCATCGAACAGTTTGCCAGAATCTCTTCGAGGCCAACCGATAGTCGTTCTCCATGGCCTCACCGAACTCCTCCCAGGCCCGAGTTTTTGCCTCCACGACTACCCGGGCTGCAGTCCGCTTGGCCTGCCGGTACCTGTCAGCTGCCTCCGGAGTCCCACAAGCCATCCAGGCCCGATAGGACTCCTTCTTCAGCTTGACAGCATCCCTTACTTCCACTGTCCACCACCGGGTTTGGGGTTTGCCGCCTCGGCCACAGCTCCGAGCAGCCGCAGCAACAATTGAGGTGGAGAACATGGTCCACTCGGACTCAGTATCTCCAGACTCCCTCGGGATCTGGTCGAAGCTCTGCCGGAGGTGGGAGTTGAAGATCTCTCTGACAGGGGGCTCTGCCAAACGTTCCCAACAGACCCTCACAGTACGTTTGGGTCTGCCGAGTCTGTCCAGCTTCCTCCCCCGCCATCGGATCCAACTCACCACCAGGTGGTGATCAGTTGACAGCTCCGCCCCTCTCTTCACCCGAGTGTCGAAGACATATGGCCGAAGGTCTGATGACACGACTACAAAGTCGATCATCGACCTCTGGCCTAGGGTGTCCTGGTGCCACGTGCACTGATGGACACCCTTATGCTTGAACATGGTGTTCGTTATGGACAAACCGTGGTTAGCACAGAAATCCAATAACAGACCAGCGCTCCGGTTCAGGTCAGGGGGGCCGTTCCTCCCAATCACGCCCCTCCAGGTGTCACTGTCACTGCCCACGTGAGCGTTGAAGTCCCCCAGTAGAACGACGGAGTCTCCAGTCGGAGCACTTTCCACCACCCCTCCCAGAGACTCCAAGAAGACCGGGTAGTCCGCACTGCCATTTGGCCCGTAGGCACAAATGACAGTGAGAGACCTATCCCCGACTCGAAGGCGCAGGGAAGCGACCCTCTCGTTCACCGGGGTAAACTCCAACACATGGCGGCTGAGCTGGGGGGCTATTAGCAAACCCACTCCAGCCCTCCGCCTCTCACCATGGGCAACTCCAGAGTGGTAGAGAGTCCAGCCTCTCTCAAGAAGTGTGGTTCCAGAGCCCAAGCTGTGCGTTGAGGTGAGCCCGACTATCTCTAGTCGGTACCTCTCGACCCCCCGCACAAGCTCAGGCTCCTTCCCCGCCAACGAGGTGACATTCCACGTCCCTAAAGCCAGATTCCGTGTCCAGAGATCTGGTCGTCGGTGGTCTCGCCTATGACTGTCGCCCGATCCACTATGCACAGGCCCCCATGGGGGAAGGCCCGGCCACCAGGCGCTCGCATACGAGCCCCAACCCCGGGCCTAGCTCCAGGGTGGGGCCCCGGCTGCGCCATGACGGTGGACGTCACGGTCCTTGATTTAAATTTTGCCATAAGGGGTTTTGTGAACTGTTCTTAGTCTGGCCCGTCACCAAGGACCTGTTTGCCTTGGGAGACCCTACCAGGAGCATATAGCCCCAGACAACATAGCTCCCAGGATCATTCGGGTACTCAAACCTCTCCACCACGATAAGGTGACAGTTCAAGGAGAGGATATAATTGTAGAGTTCTTTTAAAATGACTACAGAACATGATGTAATCATAACGAGATCTTTCAAGAATATCTCTGCTTTATTTAATTGCTGGCACAACTATCATAATTTTAATTAATTTGAGCATAAAAGATTACTTGAGTGCCAGCATTTGATTTTTGAAAAGAGAATGAGAGTCAGTGTTCTCCAGAAACATGAATATTTCATGCATCCCATAAAAGAAGGTAAGAACGTAAAGCAAGTTAAAGGAAAATTCACAAGGTGCTTGGTTAAAGAGAAGCAAATAATCTACAAAGGTACTTGTGATAAACACTTTAACAATTTCACACTGGAAGCACCTTCCAGAGAATGAAACTCACTAATGAAATTTAAGCAATGTATCCTGAGACAGCCAAGCTTATCACTTCCTTTCAATTACCCTCAACCAAATTGCTTTCCATTCAAGGCATGTTGTCCGATTGCACTTTTTTAGACAGTGCACAGTCTAAAGTTAATTTTCAACAGCATGAAGAGAGGCTCTGGAGTACCTAACTGCATATGAGCCCGGGTTCATAGACACTATGCTACATATTAAACATCCTGAAATGCAAGATACATGAGAGGCTATGGTCTAAACAAAGCCTGGCACAAACAAATGCATACATACCGTTTATCAGAAGCAGCTGACATGGTATATGGCTAACATACATTTCAAGCACATCTGCGTCATGCACTGATAAATTTGCATTAAGCTTTTCTGAAATTTGACATTTGAAAGGAATTAACAGCTTATTGATGCGCTATCTTTTGCCTGTTGTGTTAGTTTTGGGATTGCCCAATTGAAAAAATGCCTGAAACTAAAAAACTAAAAAAACTTTTTAAATTCCAATTCAAAATGTAAACATAATTTAGAAGAATTAAAATAATATAGAATTTTAAATGTTCAAATCTCAGAAGTCTCCCTATGGCAGAGAAGGTCAGTGGTTTGTTTCTCTGACCCATCTCAGTTTCTGTAATAAGAGTTCAAGATCAGAAAAGATGCTTTTATAGATTTTGGATCCCAACCGCTGCCTGAAAATCCACTCTTCATTCTGCTAGGACAGAGATTTAACCTCACAGCAATTCCAGGTATTGATTTTATAATTATTTATTAAATCAATTATTTGATGCATAATTATTTTAAATCCCATTAATGAGATGATTAATATAATAATAAATCCAATAAATGATGTTTATATTAAGTAATGTTTTTTTTTCATAAATATTATATTCAGTGTTGAATTTTTGAAAATGTCTGTCTCTTTGCAACCCTAATTTTATTACAATATTATAAAAAAATAAAAATATTAATGTTTCCAGTTCCTGAGTTCATATAATATTTTAAAAAGATGGAGGGAAAAAAAAGAATTAATATTATTTTCTTCAATGAAAATGGTGAGAAATTAGGGATAAAAGGAACAGAAGAAAATGTTTGTAAGAATCATTATTAATTACAGTGAATAATCAAGGATAAAACAAAAATAGAAAATACTGCCTGATTTGTCTATGCCTAGTGTCAAAGCTCTTCCAAATACAATACTATCACTTTGTTGCTCTCTGCCTTTCTACTAATATATTCTTGAATTAATGCATGATAAACAAATTTTTAGTCCAAAAAAAGAAAGTGTAAAATTTTAAGAAGTTGATCATACTCAGCATTAATAATATCATATATCTGAGATGAAAATATATTAAATTTAATGAAGTGACTGAACCCTTGACAAGATGTGCTGCTAACAGAGACGTCCCTTGATGCACCGTAAAGTGAGGGATCCTTAATTGGCCAGGGCCGGGTTTCCCAAAAGCTTTGTACTAAGCCTAAGAAGTTCGTAAAAACGATCTACGACTGATCTTAATATTACGGTCTGTTTCCCAAAAGCATCGTAACTTAAGTAGCACTTGAAAATCATTGTAGATCTACGAGTGCTCTGGAGTAATTGTTAAGCCCTTACGTGCATCGTAAGAAGACAGATTTATGCGGTCACCTACAGGACAATCGGCAGATTACACCTGTAACTTGATTCAAGTGCAATGTTTTTATTCAAGTGCTTTTTTATTAATTTATAAATGAAATAATTAAAAAGGGCAGAAATATAGAAATACACATTTAAATTAAATGTCTAAAAAAACTAAAAAAAATGAAGAAGAATATAAAAAAGAATAAAATAAGTAATGAAATGTTTCAAAGACTGGGGGAAAAATATATCAATGACTTTCTGAAGTGCACGATGTATTTGATCCGTAAAAAAAAAAAAAAAAAAAAAAAAAAAAAAAACGTCTCACTCTCTCTCTCTACACTGTGTATAAATAAATACATTTTAAGAATGTTATGCATTTAGCTGACACTTTTATCCAAAGCGACTTACAGTGCATTCAGGCTAACATTTTTTTACCTAACATAATATATACAAATATAAAGTATATAAAGTATATTATTATGTAAAGTATAATATAATAATATTATAGACTATAATATTGTATTGTGTTATAGTTATTAAATCCAAGTTGTCTTTCTGGAATGCAGCATTAGGTTAACATCAATAAACGATAGTGTACTACAATTAAGAGCCATTCTATGATATGACATTTCAGCACTTGACAAACGGACAGCGACTCCTAAGCAGCACTTAGAGCACAGCTACGTGCAACTGTGTTAAGTGCATTGTTGGGAAACGCACGTGAAACAATAACTAATGATCGCAAAATTACTCATAGAAAACGCTCTTAAGCTCTAAGATCAATCGTTATCGGGAAACCCGGCCCAGATGACTTTCTGGGTTATTTAGAGTTGTGTTTCTCTGATTCATATTCTTTCTCTCACACACAAACACGAACAGATGGAGGAGAAGAGCACTAGAGAGAGTGTGCATGTGTGTGTGATTGAGAATGCAGGAGATAGGGGAAGCAAAAAAGATTAATTCAAAATGACTTGCTTTTGAAAGCAGCAGCATTACAAATGAAAGTGGATTTTGTATGCTAGATTTAACCTTAAATGGTTTTGCCACGCGCTGCTATCATCTCTGACAATTTCACAGGGAGGGACAATGCCTAGTCTCCTTTCTCCCAACAAGAAATGTTATCCTCCATAGACAAATGTCCCTCATGTATATGTCCTTAATAGCACTTAGCAGGTGGCCCCTATTCCTCATTTGCTAATCTTAGTCTACGAAAACAGAGAGAAAATGCATCTTGAACCAGAGTAGATCATGCATTTAAAGTGACAATTCACCCAAAAATGAAATTTCTGTCAAAATTTCCTGAGCCTCATTATTCTAAGCCTGAATGGCATTCATTCTTTTGAAGAACTCAAATAAATAAATAAACACTAAAATAAATAAGTACATTTAAAAATACATATATTTATGTAGATACATTGAAAGTCTGTGGAGTGGAATGTTGTTTTAGACTACGCTCTCTTTAATTGATTGTGCAAAACACATTGCATTGATTTGCAAACTTAACTTATTTGGTTTTCCATATCAGAATGAAAGTATGAAAAGGCATGAATGTGAGAAAATAACCAACACTTTTTAGACTTTAGACCATGTATTTGCTCAGATTCTGCATTGTATCACCTACAGTATGTTTATGGCAGGATGTTAAAGTAGGGGAGATGCAACCTCTCAGAACATGACAGTTGAATTAGTTTGTGAAGGTAAAGTTTGAGTGAAAGAGAAATTATTATTTTGTTTTAATTATACCAGATGGGAACTTATTGTTTCTCTCACCTATTGTATCATTCTTGCTGTTGTTTATGTTGTTCCCTGTGGTGACTGCTACATTTATACACGGTTTCCACAAAAAAACATTAAGCAGCATATATATACTGTATATGGTAAATTCCGGTAGATTGAGATACTTCTTGTTACTGAGATGACTGGGAAACAATGTCCCATTTAACCTGAATTTACTGCTATATGAAGAGGTGAAATGGTCAGTGTAGTGATCCATGAATGAAAATGATCACATTCATGATACACAAGTGCAAATATCTCATCTCTTTCATTCTGAACTAAACACAGTCAGGCCAAACAGAAATTCACTCAGAGCTTTTAGTTTTATAGTCTGAGAAATTAACTGGAAACTTTGAATAGTTAACACATTTCTGCAGGCAAACAGGAAGAGAAAGAATGGTGGAATTAAATTTAATGAGTGCTGATCTCAAAAGTATTCATATGGCATTTTCTTAAAAATAAAATAGGTATAGCAATAACAACATAAAAAACTAAATTCAGAAATTGAAATCTGCCAAGTTAAATAATCAAAACAATAAATTGTCATGTCTAGGTTAAGGGCAAATTATGCCAACTGAAAATAATGAAAAACTTTCGATTTTTGTTTTGTAATGTTTTCTGCATCCCAGTACCAGAGCTGTGTGTCCTCTGAAATATGGCAACATGGGCTAAAATCATAATCTGAGACTAAAGCTAATCTAATACTGATGAACTCTGAGACACTTATTGTCTTTGTTTCTTCTATAATTCAGAAAAGTAAGAGTCCTAAAACAATATAAAGATAATTGAAGAAGTCACTGAGCCTCAAATGAACCCAAAACTAATTGAAACAACAGTCTGAAATTTGATTTCACATCACACCATGTGGTCTTGAAACCCTGTCAGAAAGACAATTATATTTTAAGAGAAGCTAACGTCATCTACATTTGCAGAAACAATGCCTTTTCCAGTAGAATCAAAATGAAATCAAACTGAATAGAACTGAATGACACTGAATGAAATTGAGCTGAGACGAGGGAGTAACACATATCATAACATCCTGGCTGTTCAGGTGTGAGTGGTGCTGTCAGTCGACGCTCTCACACACACACACACACACACACACGCTCGTGCTCTACAGCCACGTCCCTCAGGAGCAGTGTTAGGTGAATCGTGCTTACCTGTCTGTCTGTGGCTGAGTGGCTGCTGCTATGGGGCCAGGCTAATGTTTTCCGTAATGGCTTTTGAGAGCTGACAGATCGCTGGTGTTCGGGCTGCTCTGGGAGAACAGAGCACATCCATCACCTCGCCATAATGCGCCCACCCTTCAGTCACTATCACAAGCATCGCTATTAAGCTTCACAAAACCTGCGAAACACTTTGACATAAATGACACCCTCAACTGACAATTAATTACAAGGACTTTTCTCTGTCTAATTAGGAAGCTGGTTGAAGGATTGGAGACTGTGGGAATTACAGGTGGAAAACTGTCTTAGATCAGCAAGAAAAAAAAAAGCAACAGAAACTTAAGAATGTCAGAAAACGTTCTTAATATATAACCCTCATTGGAACTATGAAGCTGAATAAAAGCTGCTGATAGAAAAAAAAATCCACTGATTATTTTTATTTAGCTTGTTTTTTCATTACTGTTGCATCATTGAATGTTTTGGCAAAGTGTTTTTTCAAAGTGTTAAAAAAAGGCTGTGAAAAAAAGTAACTTTGAAAAGAATAACTTTCCTAACATCTGGGCCTTTAAACTTTTTAATATTTAGTATAAACCACTAAATAATAAAAATAATAATAAGGTTAATAAATAAAAACTTTAAATCATTATGGAAAAAAGTAAGCTAACAAGTAAATACATAAATGCTATTCAATAACTAGAAGAACAACACTACTAATAGGAATACCAATTATAGGCTAATAAATAAATACATAGATACATAAATACAAGAACACTAATATTAACACTAATAATAGGCTAATGAATAAAAAAATAAATTATATTAAATAATTAAAGAATAACAATCATAATACCACTAATAACAGACTAATAATAATAAAAATGTCTATTTCTAATACAGAGAATCAGTAGATTTGGAGTAAGTCAAAACCTACCGGAGATTCCCTACAAATCATTGGTGGAGAGTGTGCTGACCTGTAATTTAACTTCATGGTATGGGCATCTAAATTTTAAGCAGAAAAATAATCTGGCAAGAGTCATTAATACAGCTAGTAAAATCATTGGCAGACCACAGAGTAAGTTGGGTGAGGTTTACACTTCAAGATGTGTTGAGAAACCAGAGAGTATATTAAAAGACCCAACTCATCCTCTGTGTGATCAGTTTGTTTTATTGGCCTCTGGGAGGCGATTTTTAATGCCCAGAGACAAATATTTATAAAAGATATTTTGTACCTTGTGCGATCGGATTTATAATTGAAAAAGCTATGTGATTCAGTATAATGGCATTTATGTGTTTTGTAGTATGTGTTTATACGTTTTTTTTGGTATTTTCTGGTGTGGTCAAAGACAAATTTCAACAATGGATGACAATAAAGATGTATTACATTTTTTTTGTATAAATAATTATACTTTAAATAATAAATATATTTGATCTCTTCTGAAAACAAACAAACAATTTTGCCCTTTGTACTCTATTTCAATGGTCTGTTTCTTTCACACACACACACACACACACACACACAGAGAGAGAGAGAGAGAGAGAGAGAGAGAGAGAGTTTGCCTTTCACATAGAACAGATACAGTAACATTAAACAGAATAAACTAACATTAAAAACTAATGTTAAACAGAATGAATCGTAGCTAGACACAGGTTGGAAACTGTCAGTCAGGAGGTCTCAGTCCCTGAATCTACTATATTGCCTCCATGCTCAAAATCTTCAGCATGTCTTCCTTTTTTCATTTTAATGATTTTTCTCGACACCTCGCATTGGCTGCATGCCCACACAAGCTGAGGGATAATTGTGATTCTGAAAATCAATAGAAGTGAAATCAAGCAGGTCCCAGCCATGTAATGCAATACTGTCATTCACTACATGAGGAATGATAAGCACTCTGATTGGTCTGTTCCTGTTAGTTAGCAGTCATGAAGCGTTCACATGCAAACCTTCTCATCTTCCCTTTTTCTATAACTTATACTACAATTAAAAATTATATATATATATATATATATATATATATATATATATATATATATATATATATATATATATATATATATATATATATATATATATATAACCTATAAAACTGATTTTCAGAGAAGAAATGCAAATTAAACTAGATTGGCACAAATATACAAACACACAAACAGAACGCTGTTAGTTAGCATATGCAGTGGAGAGGTGAGCCACCTAATGCAAAGCAGCTGAACCGGGCACAGAGTGGCTTTGTGTCAAGTTTATGGGTTTTATTTCCATGTAGCACATAAACTGGATATTAATTACAAAAAGACAACATAAGCAACTGTGAGGTCCAAGTCTATCATAGCTAAATCTTCTCTTGGATTTGAACTTTGAATCTTAAGCTGCAGTACTGCACATCGTTCCTCACAATGTATTGTGACACAGTGTGTGTAGACAGGTTGTATTGACAGGTCTGAACATAAATACAGATTAAACGTGTATGGGAGGATGGGACTGTTCACACGGACCAAGCACATGAAAATAATCTCAGAGATAATTTGGATGTGGATTTAATTATTGTTAGGTTGTTTGAAAGGTTTACTGTTGTTTGGGGTTAAGATTAAAAACAAAAATCTTAATCAAAATGTTTAAATGTAATTTATTTCTGTGATGGAAAGTTGAAGTTTGAGCAGCCATCACCCCAGTCTTCAGCCTCACATGATCCTTCAGAAATTATTAATATGTTGATTTTCTGCTCACGACTCATTTCAGTGACATCTGAATGACATCTGAATTCACATTTCACTTTAACATGTCTCAAGTATGAATGTCTCAACTGAATATATGCTGTATACATATTAATAGTAAAATTCTGAAGAATGAAACTGGCTTAACTTCAGAAAATGAAATAGATTTCCTCACGAAGAGGAAAAAGTATGTGCAAATGTGAACAAAAAAAAACTAAGGAGAAATGCCACAAATTGCATGCAGCATCACATTCTGTATTCATAAATGAAAGGCACACTTAAACCGCGGATGTGTCAATAAAGTGCTCAGTATTTATCTTTTCATCACTCATTCTACCCACAAAAGCATCTTCAACTTGTGACAGTGCTCCACCTGTAGGTAAAGACAGGAAATTCATTTGAAGGACAGTAATTGTCCATAAATGCGACCAGTAAATAATGAGTACTGGTTGTCATCTTGCAACAAAAAACAGTCATTTTATCATCTGGTATGTAATTACAGGAGGAGAAAAACACTGTCTGCAGCTGAGCTGTTGTTCCTACTTTACTTCTCATAAACCAGCCAGATACAACACGATTTTATATAATATACTACTGTATATAAACATCTCTTGTTTTGCCTTACTTCTGCTAAGAATCTGCTTCTTTTCTTTGACAAATGAGAGCAGACGTGCATCCAAACACAGTCTGGAAGTGCTTTTGTTGTAATCCATGACTATTGTTGTCTGACTGACGTTTATGGCTCAGAGATTTCTCTTTCATCTCTCTAATTCCAGCCTCTTTAATGCATGAAAGAAACTTCAGAGACCCACAGCATTTTAAGATAGAAGGGAGGTAGTCTGGGGTTATCCGGTCCTTCCTGCCTCTCCGCAGGCTTTTGCATGCAGTATTTAGAAATGTTTCTTTTATCAGTCCACACAGCTCCACAGGGAAGCGATTGGGGAGGATGCTTCTATATATAGTGAGAAGGGAAAACAGCCCATTGAGGTTCAGGTCAGTCTGGGGTATAATTTTCCAGATCCAATGCCCTTCTGAGGTTGTGTCCAAAGCTGACCTCTGACCTGTGTAGGTGACTGAAATTCAGGAGCAGTTTGTGGAGAGAAGAACAGACTCTGGTAATAAATCAAACCAACCTTGTCCTGTCTCCACCCCGTGATGTGTCCTTAGCTTGACACTCAGTGCATGTGTGTTTGTGTGTGTCTGTGTGTGTCTGTGTGTGTGTGAGAGAGTTTGGAGCATCAGAAAAGGAACTAGTTTAAAAGTGAAATGTGCTAAAGTCTGTGCAAGGCTATAAACAGGTCAGGACAGACACTTACAGGACATGTCTGTGGCCAAATGAAGAACGTCAATGCTAATGAACAAAAACATGACTTTATTTTGAATGGATGTCAATGGAGGAAAGGCTAAAGTATGATAGATAAACTGCTTTTGTGAGGAAAGAGCTTATTAAATAATGACTCGACAACCCATCGACTAATCTTTGACATGTTTGCCATCAAATCGTTTTTAGAGTTTATACTAAAAAAAATTGCTGTTTTATAAGGGAAGTCACAAACAAAGTTGTTTCAGGTAGGATTTATTGTATAGCCCTTCATATTTCTATGGTATCAGCAAAGAATGATTAACTCTAGGCTATTAGTTATCAATACAGCAGATAATCTATGGCAGTTTTGACTGTAACACTTTCTCCATTAGAACTGCTTTTCATCAAAACAGAGCAAAAATGAGCTGCAGATGCAGGTTTTTCCATTCATTCCCATCAAATGGCTAGCTCATCATGGTAAATAAGCAGAGGTTTGTGTCATGACGCTTGCTGTTAGAAAGCAGTTGGCTAAGAGCAACGCCCTCGGCACAGGTTTTAACCACTTGCTGAATTATGATCACCTTCAAACGTCAATCCAAAAAAGAAAATTCATCATTCAACGGCCCCTGTGCTGCTATCACCACAAACACACAGGCATAAATAAACACACTCATACAAAGCTCAGCACTACTCTCAAGAGTCAAAGACCATTCAAAACTATGTTATGACTGTCAAAAGGGTCAATCATACAGTATCCGTTGCATCCCGTTGGATGTTCAGCTCATCTCAGCAGTGATTACTGCACAATGTCTTCAGAAAATCCTGTTTCTTCAATTATCTGGTTCAGAACTGCTAATGGTACCATTTATCTACAGAGGTGCATTAACATGATGCAGATATCCTTAACTGCAATACGGAGGCACTTCATGAAACTCATAGAGCTGGGATAAATGGACTGTGGCACTGATGTGAACACACGTCTATTAAACAGCGGATATGAGTGTGTGCGCCTTGGGAGGAGGGCAGATTACATTGCTTTGCACACTAACTATACAGCCCTGAGCTCTCTCTCTCTCCTCCCTCTCACAGACCCCACTGCTCTTCTTCATCGCTTCAGAGCCTAACATCACTCAGCCTTAACACACTTCACTGACACTAAATCACCACCCAAAAATCAAAGCCTATCCTGAAGGGGAAACATTGACAAATATATATATATATATATATCAAAACAGACTCACACATTCCTTATTTAAATGCAATGAACTAGAACAGAGAAGCTGTGTTCATAAGAAAAGTTGCTCTTCAGTCAAGTGCTAACATTTGTTAGCCTATGTTTTATCATATCAGGACAATCTTGATTGTATCTCTTCAGTTCTTATTAATTTAAAGACCTCAAGAGGGTGACTAAAGGCTGTTTTTGTTGAAACTGTTTCAAGAGACTGCCAGGCAGCGTGTCAAAATATCTCCGTTGGGAGACAGAGTGTTCTATTGGTTTCTGAAGAAGAGGTGAGGTTTAATGGACTAAGGGCTGATACTTGAACCATGTCACGACATCTCTCCGACCGATCATTAGACACAACAGGTTTAGCTCAGACCTATGGATGTACGTAGCTGGTTGAGCAGCTACTACAACGCACTCATCTGGGTTAAAAACAGCTGAGCCAAGTGAGGAATGTTCCATCCTCAAATGTATTAATGACAAGGTACATCTGTGCTGCTTGTGAAGATAATGATTCTGTGTTCTGAATTCCAGAACACAATGTATATATGCAGTTGTCATGGAAACGTAAAGTGCACTTAGAAGAGCATGTCTGGATGATTCATGTGTGTAGTTTCCAAAAGCTGCAACTTCTTTCTAGACAATGTGGGGTTTTTAAACAAACATATATATATATATATGGCCCAATCGGTGCAATTCTAAGTGCTAACAATTTGATCAGTGTATCACACCATACTAATTAACTCAAATATTTAACTGAGATGCACTTTATTTTTGTAATTTTAAAAGGACAATAATGTAAAATGCTACACTAAAAATGGAAAATTAACTGCATGCAAGTTAATATTATAGTAGATATTATATTATTATAAAGAGACAATTTACTGTAAAATACTTTTAAAATGTAGAAGTATAAACTACCTTATGATTTTGCAAATAAAACTAATTTCATATTTAAAGCAAATAGTTTTTTATTTTCTTTTTTTATATATATGTACATTGGAGTGTTGTATGTTGTTTAGTTAATATTGTATGCATTGTTTTAGAACCATATGTGTTACTCGGATGAGGTTTCTTGTTTGTGATGTGTTATCACAATTGCTGGAGAGACCAATTATTTAAATGTATGTTATCACGTGACCTGTCTGTATTATCAACAACTTAAATATTTTAGCACATTACCGTTATGTAATTTTGAACGCACAATATAGGCTGGCTAAGAACTAAAATATATCGTAGGCCTATTTGGATATATATATATATATATATATATATATATATATATATATATATATATATATATATATATATATATATATATATATATATATATATATATATATATATATATATATATATATGTACATATGTTGTTGTTGTTGTTGTTGTTTACAATAAAGTTAAGGCAACAACCGTTACCATTTATTAAATTAATTGTTTTATTTTGTATTTTATTTGTATTTCTTTTTTTTTCAGGCTGTAAAGACGTATAAAGACGCGCTTGTTTAATTGGCTGGTGTCGTACAGCTGCTCGTTCGCTCACACGCGCTGCCCTCTTCTGTTGTTATCAGGGTCAGGAGAAACTGACACACACAAGAGGCTTAAACATGAAATACAGCAGCCAAGCTCAACTTTAATACTCGAAGGTCTCGCAGCTGACAGGCCTATGGAAATCCATAGCCACGGGCTTCAATTTTCTCTTAGATTTTCACATTTTTTGACATCCGGTGATAATGTCTGGTGTTTTAGAGAATTATTCTAATATTGCGTTACAGAAAAGAACAACCGAAATGGGATTTCGAAACGGGTAAATGCGATGATATTGAAATAATCGCGCTATTCCTTCACACAACACGCAAGAAAATATACCTGCAGTGTGGTCTGTAAAACACATTTGAAGTAGGTGCAACATAAAGGTAGCCTACATGTTTTTATGTTTTGGAGACATTAAGAGAACGTGAACCTATTACTTAAGTGATAGAAATCATATACCAACCACTCCGTGTTATAGTAAACAGCACATATCTAACGTGAACAAAATGTAATTTAACAAATGTCAAATACACAAATAAAATAAAAATCCCAGATATAGACAGTCTTTATAAAGCAGAGTGAGCGTGAATGCTAAGCGGTAGAGGTCGGGCTGCGCTGTCCATGGTCCTGAACTGCCTTATGGACACGAGGAGACTCATACTTCATACAATCCAGTGTCTGCAACTGTTGTTTGGCCTCTTTAAAATAAAACACGCGGGAAAGTGTGAACAAAAAAACGTGGAGGCTGCTGTCATTTGATGGGTAAATGGACACAATCTGATCAAATTAAAAATAAATGCGCTTTTCAAACATGACTCTGTTTATAAATCTCAAATCTTCAGTTTTAAATCTCATTTTTTAAATGTTCAGACAAAAAAAAAAAAAAAAAAAAAAAAATGACGAAATATAATCAAATTAGAACAGTACCTGGTATAGGTATAAAACATTTTAAAACAACCCGATATTTGATGTAGACGCCGAGTTATAATATTTCTTAATTAAGGATTAAAAAAAAAAGTGCGTTCATCAGCGTATGCGCGCACGGCATCTCTAAAACCTTTCAATGTAGAGGGGAATAGATAGGCTAATCATGATTAATGATAATTTAATAGCCATATTTTACAAAGATATAATAATAATAATAATAATAATAATAATAATAATAAACAAAAACATCATATTTTTACATTATTAAACAATTGAAAGATTAAAATGTAAAGCAAATAACAGCGTTGCAGTGATAGTAGGCTAATTCACAAACATTTAAAATGTAATACACTATTTCATCAAATGTAAGGTCTCAGTATGTTATTTAATTAGGTCGTAGTCTATGTTCTTTTCTTGGTCTATTTTCAATAAAGTGATTAGCCAATTTGCAGAATGTAGTTTGTTGCAGACATAGCTTGAGTGTCTACTGAATAGTGGAAATCAAAGAGACTCATCAGGGTGCAGGGCTGTCACTACCGCTTCATTCACGCACCCATTTTCAATTGTTTTGGCGCCCCCGTGAGGCCGAACACTGAAACGCAACTCTCGCAACTGGGTTTCGATGCGAGAAACAGAGAAAGGTTTTGTTTGCCATGAGACGCGCTTTTAGAAATGAAATCATATTTAGTAGCCTCCTGCAGTCTGAACATTTCCATATACAACGCATTTAAAAAGTTTTATATCACAAAAATAAAGTAATAAAAGGTTGTTTTTTTACGAACCTGAAACCATAGTTATTAAGTGAAAAGCATCGAATACTACTACAACACTTCTGTCATTTCCACAAATGACAAAATTACACACTTAAACATAGGAGTATATTGTATACTAGTGACAGGTATATATATAAAAAAGAAAACTTACCAGGTAGACAGCCGGAGTGAGGAGAAACACGGCACACCAACACGTCGCTCTCATCCTCCCTTATCTCAAACTTCCACAAATTTCCCTGCGCTGTTTCTTTTGTCTGTAAGGAACATAGATCCACTCGGTATCCGCTTTAGACCTTTAGCCTAGGCAAAAATGACACTATAGACCCCATGACCACAGAATAGGCTTTAAACTTGGACGCAGATAAGGGAGGGAGAGCAAATGCACGGCTACAGAGGCATTAATCCAGTCAAGGAGTGAAGCACAGTCATTTTTGATTAAGATGTCATGGGAGATGTCGCTGGTCTTGCTGCCTGGTGTGACTGCGGCGTAAGTCCTCTTAGAAACAAGGACAGACGCTTTTCACGCGCGCGCTGTCACTCAGCGGTGGCTTTATATCGCGCGCTGAGAGAGCCACGCGCGCTACTACATCCGGAGAGAAGCTAAGAGGTGGGGTGGGACGAGGAGGGGTGGTGGGGGGGATTAAAGAACCGGTCGAGATTGGTCCGGGAGACGACGGGATCACACGATTGCGACGATTTAAAAAAGCCTCCCAGCCCACCAGAGAAGTTTTTTTGCGTGTTTTCGTGCGCGGTGTTCAAGGATTGCGCCACAACTCTCCACGGACATTATGCGCTATTGTCCTACGAAACTAAACGCACCTGTGATCTATTGAGTTCAGTTTGACTCACACTGACAACCACTAAAAATAATGTATTCCTGATCACAGTACATTGGTTTGAAAAGAAAAAAGAAAAGAAAAGAAAAGAAAAGAAAAGAAAAGAAAAGAAAAGAAAAGAAAAGAAAAGATTTGATGTTGATACAGTAACATAATTTGTGTAAAAAAAAAAAAAAAAAGATTTATACAAACCTCTTAATTTACCTGGTTTATTATATATATATATATATATATATATATATATATATATATATATATATATATATATATATATATATATATATATATATATATGATATAATTTGAAAACCATTTCCTTTAATGGTGTTTGTTTCTATATTTTGGCATGCCATGGTCTGATTCCAATACTAAAACGATTAGGTTTTTATAGTGCATTTTTCCTAATTAGAGATCTAGATAACATCGTTGCTCACTTTTTGGATTCCGGTAAAGAGGACTCAATCAGATATTTTGACAAGGTCTGAGATTAATGGCAGGCTCTTATGAACAGAGCCTAGAAAAGCCTGTGTAAAAAACTGTAAGCCAGCAAATGCTGACAGTGTGGATTTTATACTCAGCTGTCGTCATGCATGCATGTAATAAGAAGGAAGACCAAAAACCAGGAAGAAAAACAGCAGCAGGGTCCGACTCAATAAATTTGTAACAGTCTCATTGCTACAGCACGGGAGCAGTCTGAAGTGTCACTCAGGCAGTAACTCAGACAGTGGCTGAAATGGGACGAGGCTGTGAATGGCTGTGGTGGCCTTCAGAGTCGTAGCATGCAGCAAATCGGCCTGCAGGGATGTATCATCCAGGCCCAGCAATGCTCTACAGAGATGCAGTACAGAGCATGAGTGAGGGGACATTGCTCACAACCAGATTTTGGAGCAGAATGCAGAGCATATGGTCTATTGATGTTAAAGCCCAGGGTTAATAACTTCAAATAAGCAGAGAATAATGAAGGCCACATTACTGAAGCTTGTAAAAGACCTGCAGTATATACTTGACCTCGCTGTTCAGTCAAGTCCAAAGTAATAGTAATTAATGACTTGAATGGTTCTTTCAAAGTTAAATTATTTTTTTACTCATCATTTCTTATGGTCATCATTTGCCAAAAAGCCTTTTTTGTAATTTTAGCTATTGTTGAAGTCACCAACTTTTATTGCTAGTTCTCCTGATCTTTAATTTTCGGTGTATATCATAAAGTCAGATGTGGAGGCACATTTACATATCAGAGTATAAAAATAAAGTTTTATTTTTTTTATTTTTTTATAATTGTGATTTTACATCTCACCAATTCAACTTTATATCATACAAATATATCTCAAAACTGGAATTTTATGTTTAACAGTTACTACTTTATCTCATGCAAATGCGTCTTTCCATCTCACAAATGTAACTTCATTACTAACAATTACTAATGACTTATCTCATAAATGCAATTTTATGTCTCAAAATTGTGACTTTTTATCTTGTAGATATAACTTTTTATCTCCCCACTGCAGTTTTATATCACTGTTGTGACTGATCTGTGCCTTTGTCTCACAAATGCGACTTTACATCTCACACTTCCAGTTTGTATAACTCCCCACTATGGCTTTATATCTCATGAATTACATTTTTAGGTCTCATAATTGCTTCTTTTTACTTAAAACTTTATATCACCCAGCTGCAATTTTATATCTGTTGCATATATATCTTAACATCTCACAAATTCAACTGTATATTCTATAAATGTGATTTTGTTTTATAATTGCAGCTTTATATCTTGCAAACACACACGGATCATATCACTGTAACTTACTTGCAATTTTATCTCTCACAAATTCAACTTATTATCTCACAAATGAAATATATGTCTGATAATTGCAGCTTTGTATCTTGTCAGTGCAACTATATCTCAGTTGCAATGCATTTATCTGCTGTGATTTGACATGAACATGACATGAACATACATACCAACAGAGTGGTTAACACATGAGAATTTGATCCTCAAATCTGTCAGAGGAGACACCTGCTCACAATACACACTCTCCCTTCTTGCTAATCACGAGGTCAAGTGGGTTTAATTTAACACAGCCTACCTTTGGTCCTTTCTCACTCTCATTCACATTCACTCAAACCATGTAATCTACCACAGAGAACAGCAGATTATAGGGTAGAGACTTCCATTTCCGAATGGTTCAGTGGAAAAGAAGCGAGGGATAAAGACAGGGAAAGACAGAAAAAAAGGAGGAAGAGGAAGATTGAGCCAGCTGAGTGATGCTGGCAATACACTGCTGTGGCATGGCTCAGCTGGCATGGCTGAATGCCTGATTGTGTGGGCAGATGTTTCAGAGAGAAGGGAGCAGACCCCATAGGGGCTGTGGTGACACAATAGGGTGGCTTTCAATTAGGCCAAACTCAGGGGCTCTTATGCCAGGTGCCAGGGGCCAGGTGTTATCTTATGCCACAAACCGTCACTACAAATACAGTATATTCATCCCGAAAGCTGCGGTACTGATTTGAAGGGTGCACACACACACACACACACATACACAGAAACTTTTCATGTCGAGTTAAGTTGGTGCAGGGTACTGGTGGCTGCCAGCATGGCTCATATAAGTGCTGGAGCGGGCGGACTCGAAGGCACTGACAGAGACAAATGCGAGATCAGAGCACCGGTCGCAGGATGCAGCTGGCGTGCATCAAGTGCTTCCGCATGGCAATTAAACTGACTGCTGGTCTCGAAGACACAGCCAGACTGATACTCGTACACAAAGTCCACTGCATCTGCATCTCAGCACACTTCAGAACGCCATACACAATCAGGAGGGATGATGACTCCGATTATAGTGAATTGCAAACCTCGACTCTTTAAACAATAACAAATGTCTCACTGCTGTAGACAGCAAATGTTTTCTCTATTTCTTTTTTTTTTTTCTAATATGCTCTTGAGTTTTTCATTTCATCTGCAGGGGCCTTTTGATAAAGTTTCAAGAACATTCAGGAGAAACAAAAAAGCTTTTACTGAAGTTTACATCGCTTTCTTAAAGGCATAGTTCACCCAAAAATATTCATTCTCACACCTATTTCAAACCTGCGTGAATTTAAAGCTGCAGTAGGTAACTTTTGTAAAAATGCATTTTTTACATATTTATTAAACCTGTCATTATGCCCTGACAGTAGAATATGAGACAGATAATCTGTGAAAAAAATCAAGCTCCTCTGGCTCCTCCCAGTGGTCCTATTGCCATTTGCAGAAATACACCGCTCCCGGTAAGAAACAACCAATCAGAGCTGCGGTCCGTAATTTTTTTGTGTTCAAAATTTACAAAATGTGTATAATAAGCGAGTACACCATGAATCCATTTTCCAAACCGTGTTTTTAGCTTGTCCTGAATCACTAGGGTGCACCTATAATAAGTGTTTATATTCAGACTATTTTAGATTGCTTCGGGGGTACCGAGGCGAGTAACCCAGTATCTTTGTGATTCTTCATAGACATAAACAGAGAGAAGTAGATCCGGCTACGATGTTCTTCCGCAAGATGCAAGCAGTTCTGTTTATTAACCGCTAGAGCGTCAAAAGTTACCGAATGCAGCTTTAAGGAACAACCAAGCTCCTCATGATGGAAGAAATATGAGATTGTATTTCTCTCACAAAAGTGTTAAATTCACCATTAAAACATTTTTGTTCTTTCACAAAACTATTGCGACCCCCCCCCCCCCACATGAAATGTAGCATTGTAAAAGCACTGATACTGATAAAATAAAGAGTGTATTCTGAAGAATGTTTTTGTACATACACAAAGTCAGTGTGGTCATTACACAAAAAAAAAAAAAAATTATATATATATATATATATATATATATATATATATATATATATATATATTCTTTGTAGAAAAGGGGAAAATCATACAGGTTTGTAATAACAATAACTTTTTTGGGGAGCTGTCTCTTTAAGCTTCACCACAGCATTTGGACATTTGGCACAGTGTCACAGCATCCTCAAATCAATCATGAGCTGTAGTTTTAAGACTCCCTATAGTGCAACTTAATGCTGTAATGGAGTCTGAGCTTGATTTATCTGCTGAAGATTATCACTGTTCCGCAATGTTGGACCGAACTTCTTTCCTTCACTTTGGAGCTGATATTCTGGGAATCTTTTCCTATACTTGATGTCTATTCTGCTTAATCACATTTGCACTTAATCTTGATAACACAGAGGTTGGGACAAAGTCATTGAACTGAAGTAGCCTTGCACTGGGACTTAATTGATTAGGTCAGTCTGTAAGGCTTCCTGCTTCTAACTGTGGAATTCAATTGGAATGAGGGCCAAGAGACATGATTGTGATAATTACTGATTGGGTAATGAGGACTGAAGCCTCCCAGAGGCCTCAAGCCATGATTATAATCATAAGAGCATTGTGACCCTGTTGATTAAGGCCAGACATGACTTTAATAAGCTAAGGGCAGTGGGATGACTCTACTTTTAAAACAAAAGAACAGCCTACACTGTGGGCACTGTCACTTTATGTCCAACTCTATGAGACCAGCTGCGACAGTGAGCTCTTCAGAATTTTTCCTCTGATTATATGCAATTTTTTTCTGTACTTTCAACATAAATGGCTGCCCACTGCTCCAGATGTGTGTTCACAGTGTGTGTGTGTTCACTGCTGTGTGTGTGCACTTCGGATGGGTTAAATGCAGAGCACGAATTCTGGGTATGGGTCACCATACTTGGCTGAATGTCATGTCACTTTCACGAAATCATTCAGCCAAATTATGTGCTGTTTGTCAGTGGAAACAATATGACTTAAAGAAAACATTTAAGGCTTGTTTTGAGCATTTTTAGTTATAGTTAGATTATATTAGGGCTGAAGCACTTTATTAACTTATCACCAAACATTTCTACGTTGGTGGAAAAACAAATCTGCTTGTCAGGGGTTGCAACAATTCAGACAAGGTCTTGTAGCGACATCTAGTGGAATAAATCCGCAATGATCAAACTAGTAAAATACTGTAGAAGGTTTGATTTTGACATATAAAGACAGGTAGGCTCTCATACATATATGAGATCCCATATATTAAAACAGTCTTGGTGATTAATAACGAGTTACAATCTTATATCACTCATCAGTTTAATAAATAGCTCAAGCTCAGTCAACCTGGCAACCTATTCTGGGAAACTAACCTGGTCCGGGGCAGGGTAACTGTCAGGCTAAACTGAGTTCCTCTACCATTGACAAGCACTGATATAATGGTGCTGACTCTTTCATATATGTTATCAGTCCAAAAATAAAGTATGTAGAAAATGCAACTTAAATGAATCAATTAAATAAAAATATAGGCTACTACTGACTGCATTTCATGCATTGTCCCCAAGATTTAATGACTTTACAATATTTACATGAGCATTCAGTTGATCAGCAGTTTCTAGCCATGCAGCCTATCTCTTTGGTTTTATGACAGCTGTACTTTATGGTTATTAGAACATTAAAATTACAATATAAAATTGCTCTTTAAAGAATTAAAAAATAAAATCACTAAATAAAAAATGATGAGAGGAATACACATTAACTCGATCTGAGCCATGATTGACATTAAGGGCTGCTTAATAATAACTTACTCTTACTTACTTACTGAACCTAGATAGTACTGGTGAGATTGTGTGAACTTAAATTATCATTTATGAAACTGCTTTAGTCCCGATTGATTCGTTAGGTTATTTCAAGTCAGGTTTTGGGCTTTAAGCCCTGCTTTTCTTAGCATCTTTTATGAAACAGCCCCCAGGACTGCAAACACAAGAACAATAAATAGGGAGCAAGACAAAGGAGGGGAATAAGGGAAGACAGGTGGGGAAAATAAACCAATAATCAGGTAACAAGTCGGCGGGGTTAGACAATAGACATGAGAGCACATGGCAAACAGAAACAAAAAGAAAAGCCATGTGCTCACGCAAAACAAAAACACAAGCACATGGCCAGCACAACAAATCACCAGCCATGTGCGAGACAAGACTGGAACACGCAGCTAATGAGAATTCAAAAGCCCCGTGTTCACACAAAACACGACAACATGAAAGCACACAGTCCGTGAAAACACAAGCACAAGACAAAAAACTAAAACAAAAAAAGACCATGAAAGCATACAGGCGATCATGGTTCGTGTGCTACACAGCACACAACACACACACAGAAGAGTGCACAGCCTAAGCAAACTTGAAACAACTCGCTCCAACAACAAAACAGAACATGGAGTGCGAGTGTCTGAACCCCGACACAAAACCGAATCTTGAACAAGACATGGGTGCTGGGATCCAAACACCACGCTCCAACGAGAAACAAGGCATGCAGACAAGAGAGCGCACAGCTCAAGCCCTCCAGGCCACGCACTCACAGGAAAACAAGACATAGCAGGAGTGTCAGGGCTCGGTCACAAAACCACGAATAAACTAGACCAAAGTGACAGAACCCTGACAAGGAAGAATTTACATTTATGAATAAAAGATTTTCATGCAGTAAAACAAATGCATTTCCTATATATTCTCAATTATTATTACAATGAGAAAAAAATAAGAAATTATATCACATAATGTTAAATCAATGTCTAATTTGGATTTTGAAGCAAGGAGTTTTGATAGGTCAGTCCAAAATTATTTTGAAAAGAGGACACCAGAGGAAAAGACTATCAATTTACTGAGAACTGAATTTACAGAAACTACAATTCAACTGAACATTACCAAATTTAGATGTAACTTAATATAATGTGTTGGTTGAGTATATAATATAAAAAAATGTTATACAAATTTTGTATGGTAAGAGCTATGCTATATATATATATATATATAACAGTCTGTATATATATATATATATATATATATATATATATATATATATATATATATATATATATATATATATATATATATTTTTTTTTTTTTTTTGGTAAATATTTTCTATTAGGAAAATCCAAAACAAAGATTAAAAAATATATAATAATTGTTCCCCTTATTTTATTACTTATTTAATACTTCAACCAAAAAATCTTCAACCAAAAAAAAAAAAAAAAAAATCTGTTCACTCTTTACAACCTTTTCAAATGATAAATGACATCTCATTAAATGAAGATAGCGCTAGAAATCCCTTATGGACAACAGGGAAATTACATTTAGACATGAAATCATATTGCTTCTATCTTATCCAGTCACAATGCATACTCAACATATGTCCCCTTATCTCAGTATTTTTTTTTTTTTTCACTTCAAGCTGAATGAATGTGTCCATTCAAAAACAATGAGTCAAAACTGGGATGACCTTATCGAAAATCTCTTCCATCTGCACAAAATCAATTACAATACTGAACATCTTCAATGTTATCTTCCAAAACAAATAAATGTGCATTTTTTTTTTTGATGCTGACAATGCTACTGGCATTTAAAATAGCATAAAAATATGAACTACACATAAAGCATTGTTTTTCTTGTTTATTATCAGCAATTCATCAGACACATAAAAACAACCTCTAGGAAAAGAAGAAAGCAACATTTTCACACAGTAACTTGGTTCGCCCCAGCGAAAATCAGTAACAATAGACTCTCCTATTTCTTTCTCACACACACACACTCCCTCTACACACATACTATCAGACGCGCTTCAAGAGGTTTATACTAAACACTTTGCGTAGTAAAAAAAGAAATGAACAAATATATATATATATATCATAAAGAAATCATTATTAAATAAATAAAAGATCATTCATGTATTTACAAATGAACAAAATGAGTAGTAACACATAAGTAAACATTCCTTTCACCCGTCGCATTTGAAAGAAAAATCAATGATATACCTTTAGAGATCAATAGTGCCCTTAGTTAATTCACTGTAGATATGGTTTAGTAAAAAAGTGGCCCTGACCTACTTATTTGTGCTTTTCTACCCAACTTTTAGAAGGTCGGTGACACCGATGACCATTTCAATCTTCATAACCAATTCTGTTGGTGTGTGATTATATGCAGGTTCATGGCATGGTGATAAATAACTTGCCCCCCTTATGAAAATAAAATAAATAAATACATAATAATAAATATAAAAAATGAAAATATTTTTTTTTCTATTTTCCTTTGAAAGCTGAACATTACAAACACTTATTCAACGGCTCTCTGGAATACTCGAGCAGTCAGTCATCATTCATGGCAACACTGGCACTACTTTCGAGTCAGCTTGACATCTCAACTGAAGTCTCGGTTAATGTATCATATTAAATGTCTTCAGTATTAATATTACTGTAATGTTGCAGTGTTTGTCTTGTTGCTAGGCCGACTGTTCTGTATTTTGTAACAAACTTTTTTTTTTTCCATAGCATAAGCTTTATAATTTAAAATTAAAAATGTAATAATAATAAAAAAATATATATATATGCCAATGTGTATTGATTTGGCAAATATCCGTGTAATAAGCAGGACAGTGTGCAGCAAGCTGGTCATTCCCACCAGTGTTATTTTAGTTTCATTTATTTATTCATATTAGCTTTTGTTCCATATGGTCAATTTTTACTTCATTTTTAGATAATTTACTTTTGATTTCAGTTTTAGTTTTAATTTTAGTACTTCAATTTAAGTTCCATTCCGTTTAATATTTATATTAGAAATGCTGATCAAATATAAACAAAAGTTTATTTCACTATAACCAGCTCACTGCACATCATCCTTCCATAATGTCCTAGCACAAACCGCAGCATTTCTTCAGTCTAAATTAATGAGCCGAGATATGTTCAACCTCAGATCAGGTTTGTAATATGTAATAATGTCAAACGGATGCTTCCAAAAGTAATCTTTCAATATCAGACTATTCGTTTTTCCGAATCTAGCTGATATGAAACTGCATGCTGTTATTGCGTTAGTCATATAATATAAACTGCAAACAGATCTGGTTCGCACAGACACCGCAGGATCAGTGAATCAAACATGATACTGTTAAAAGCGCTCAGGTTATGAACACAGAGCCCTTGGAATCAGAGACGAAAGACTGGAACGCATGGAAAACATCACCGACCTGGATCTCTAAGGTGAAAAGAACCATTAAAACATACAAGAGTCAATCAGGCAAAGAATGCAAACACATGGCTGATTGCAACTGTACACACACCAGGGGGTTTATGGAGTCCACACAAATCTTTTCAGCGGCCCTTTTTATCACAAACAGGAGGTGACCAGTAAACAAGTATGTATAAACAAACACCACTGAGTTCCATCAGAAAAAAGGGCTACTTTTGTTCTCTTTTTAACTTTTTTTTTTTTTTAAGAAATGTGTCTAGCACAAGACTGTACATCATCTTGTTTTGCGAGAGGCAGTTTTCTATGGCAATGCTATAAGTAAATGTTCATGCTGCACTAATATAGTGCAAAATGGAGCCTGAATACAGAAAGGAAGAAAGGCAGGCCAGAGTTTCTATAGGGGTGAGCCCATTCAATCTGCAGTCTTTAATCCTTCTGATCACATAATACTGAAGCAAAGAAGGACACAACAGAAATCAAAGAATGTTTCAGGGCGGAAAATTCTACTAGCAAGTTAATGGAGTATTTTGGTTGGATGAAAATGCGACCTCCCCAACAGCCACAGACAATGTACACACTGCAAGAGAGCTGACGAGAAGGGTGACAGGAGACGGGCGTATTTTGTGCTTTCGCAGCAAAAAAAAAACTTCCCAATTTAAAAAGCATCCTGCAACTTTCCTCCCGAAAGACAAGTCTGTTACAGAAAGATGTCAGTTGGCAGAGAGGCGAAGGCAGACTTCCTGAAGAAGATTTTTGAAAAGTTTATGAAGGCTCTCGTGAAATAAAGTAAAAAAAAAAAAAAAAAAACATAAAAAAGGAGGGGTGGAGAAACATTATATAAACACAGATCGAGTCTCTCTCTGAGGTTCCATTAGCGTTTTATAAAAAGCAGTCGGTGAGTTTGCGCGAGTCTCCTTGTTTGAGGCTTGTACTGATGGCCGACTGTGAGAGGAGGCGAGTGTCTGTAGTTTGAAGCAGACGTGGTTAGGCTACATGTCAGCATCGCCATCGTAAGCCAGCGTCAGAGGCTTGAGTCTGTTGTTCATCTGTCTTCTCTGGGGCTTCTTTGGCTTTTTGCTGGAGGAAAAAATCGAATAGCTTTTATTACAAAGCAGCTACGTTTTGCCTTAACAGATGCAATATGATAGCAAGGTTGTTTGCCTGCATATAAGATCTGTAACACACTGAATTAGATTTTCAGAAGAAATAGACTTTCAGCTTTCTGGCTAACATCTTACACTTTACACTGCATTAAAACTGTCACCTCTGTATCTATTGCATCTGTTTATTCAAATGTTTTATAATTTTGCAATATTGAAATGCCTTGCATTTGTGTTTTTCGAAGGCATTTTGTGTTGTTAGACACCCATGCACTGCTGCTGGTTGCCATGCATTATTAAAGGCCTTTTTTATCATGCAATAGATGAATCTAATCTAGCTTATACCACTATAAGATGACATGCTGCACCACTGTTATATATTTTTTTTTTCAATTTTAGTTTTGTAAACTAGTTTAATTAACTTAATAAAAAAAATATATATTTTTCATTAGCAAACAGCTGAAATTAACACGCACACACACACACACACACACACACACACACACACACACACACACACATATATTTATATAAGTATAAGTTTATATCACACACATCATTTTCAGTTAATGGAAATGCTTCTACATTAAATGATCAAACATTTTAAGAAATGGAAATGTTTATATAATAACCCTGTACTGTACATTTGTCCTTTAAGTGTGCAATGTATTAATTTGAAACCTTTAATAGAATATCTAACTAGGGATTTTTCAGATATGACATGAAGACAGATGCTTAAAATGGTTAGCACTCATCATTAATAGTTGTGATTAGTAATAAGCTGCCATGCTAACTTTTACAGGAAGCATAGCTTTAGCAGTGGAGGGAACAGAGTAGCCAGCAGCACCTTCCAGGCCACAAAACTTACCTTAGTGAGTACTATGATACAGAGATAGGGACACATGTGAATACAACATCCTCTAAACCTCAGTGTCACGATTTTAGCTCAAAAGTCATAAATTAGTATAAGAACTGATTTTTTAAGGTGCAAGTTGAATTTCAAGGAATATGTCAGCATTTTGCATCACATAATAATAATAAAAAGAATAATTTCTGAGAAGATGATGATGGCGATGATGATGATGATGATGATGATGATGATAAAGATGATGAAGTTTATGTTAGACTTTACCATCAGGGGGCAGTGTGAGCCTAATGCTGGGGTTCTCAACTCTGGCCCTCAAGGTCCACTTTCCTGCAGAGTTTAGCTCCAACTCTAATCAAACACATCTTAACAAGCTCATCAAGGTCTTTATGATCACTTGAAGGTAACAAGCAGGTGAGTTTGATCAAGTTCGGATCTAAACTCTACAGGACACTGGACATTTTCAGAAAGTGCTTGTAATATATGTGTCATATAAATTTGTATGGATACTTTCTTAATGTGCATTTTCATGATAAGTCTAAGTCTAATAATATGTCCAGTTACATTATCAAAAATGAACTCGAAAAGCAACAGTGCATTATATAGTGTTTATGAACTGAATAAACAGATATATGATCAAATTATTAAATATGTCATGGAATGTTGACATGCATTTGTTTTATATTGTCTGCGCTGTTGTTTCATATTTCACAAGCCAGTAACACTTTAGAATAAGGTTCCATTAGTTAATGTTAGTTAACTACATTCCTTAACATGAACTAAGCAATAACAATCCTTATACAGCATTTATAAGTCTTAGTTCATGTTAATTTCAACATTCACTAATGCATTATTTAAATCAAAAGTTGTGCTTGTTATCATTAGTTAATGCACTGTGAATTACCATGAACTAACAATGAATAACTGTATTTTCATTAACTAACATAAACAAAGATTAATAAATACAGTAATAAATGTATTATTCATTGTTTGTTCATGTTAATTAATACATTAACATTAACTAATGGAACCTTATTCTAAAGTGTTACCCACAAGCCTTATCATTTTAAGGTATACTGAAGATTATTTCACGCCATTTTTAATTATGCTTATTTCATTTTCTTTATTGCAACATTCGATGACATATTTCATAATTGTATTACTTATTCAATTTAGTCTGTTAAATCACTCCATGATGCATTGATTTTTTTATAATTTTTTTTTTTTTTTTATAGAAAATACAAGTGTATTTTGTCTACACCAACAGATTTTTCCACCCATTTTTTATAAAAATATAATTTTTAACAACAATAGTTGCTTCTCGGATAAGTTTATATTGTTTTATTGATTTTTTGTTTATTGGTTACGAGGTCAAAAAGACTATTTAAATACTTATTTATTTTATTACTATTTTGCAATGTATATAAAGCTAGGCTACTAAACTATAGGAGATCTTCCTGCTCACCTCCTCCGAACAGCTCCATGTGATTGGTCAGAAAGGCACATGTGACAGTGAGAAGGCGTAAGAGATGAACATGACTGGCCACAGGGCAAAGCCATGAGGGAGGGGACTGAGCTGAGAGCTCTAGTTGAACAGTCAGGGCAGGTGTATATCAGCTCTTGGTCGTTGGGTCCGACCCAAATCACAGAGGTAACGGAAGGGTCCAGGCCCGGAGGAGAGCACCGGGCCAGCATACAACAACTGATAGATATGAAGGGTTTGGGAAGTCAAATGAAAAGTGGGGTACATGGAAAAAGAAAAGAAAAGAAATCAGTATTTTCATCTTGTCTTTTAAGAAAAAGAAGCAAGAATCCTTAAAATAAATGTAATTTATTTGATTTGAGTTTTTTCTTTATTTTCTTTCTTTCTTTTTTTTTTCTTGTGTAGAGCAGAAATCTAACAATATTTAGTGAGGTTTTTAACTAATGATATATTATAATATATTCCCTGAATGTTTTTACTTCAAGTAACATTTTATTATTAAAGTTTTATTTAATCTTAAGAAGTTTTTCTATATTTTTAGTGGACAACAAGACAAAAATATTGATTAGGAAAATGATTTTTGCAGTGAATTTGAAAGCAGCTTAAATGGGTTAAAATAATTTATGAAAAAGATGAATATTAAGTAAATTTATGGAATGAAAAAAATATATAGTTGGCGATTATAACAAAAGTTCTTACCAGGCTAAGTAAGTCATAGAGACAATGAACACCAGAAGTACAAAAGCCCCAGCTGCCACACCATACACCCAGGTCTTCAGCTGGCCATCTGTGCAGATACACACACACACACACACACATCAACACAGATACACAGCTGCATCTCAGCTGTTCAGAACCAACACAACAGGCAAAAATGGTGCCTGTTTGGGAACTTTTTGGGAACACTCTTCCTCTTTGGTCCTTCATATCACTGTGGCCTCAGAAAGTATTTGTTTTCAGTATCTGAAAGTGTCTGCTGAGTATGTTGTTTGATGTCAACTGTCTTCTGTTGTACAATTAGCAATGACAAATGTGTAGCACTTTATCATTATTTTAAACACAAATTCTATTGTTTTATAATTTATATTTAAACATTTTCAAATGTGCCTAAAACATTGTGATACTGAACTTCTATATGGCAAGCAAATGCATATACTTTCAATTCAGACATCTCACCGGGTCCGAAGGGCTGCAGGAACCAGGTGCGTCCGGAGCGGCCTGGCAGGTTGGTGGTGGGCTGAGTGGGGCTGAGGGCTCTGATCGTCTTCACGTCAGCCTCATTATCTCCTGCGGTGGGGATCTCAAGCACCGGTATGACCGTGCACTGGTCCAGCACTCCATCAGACGTCATCACCTCAGTGTAACCCTCCTCACAGCCGCATACTCCAGCCTGCAGGGGGAGACATTGCACCAGTTACACACATGAACCATTTACATCTGACAAGCAGCATACACAAGCTGCAGCACCCGGGGAGCAGTTGGGGGTTCAGTGCCTTGCTCAAAGGGAGAGAGTGCTGTACATTTACTCCCCCCCACCTACAATCTCAGCCATTACGAGACTTGAACCCACAACCTTGGTTTACGAGTCAGACTCTCTAACCATTAGGCCAAGACTTTCCCATATAATGTAAATGTAAATATAATGTAATGGAAATCACTCATACCAGTTGTTAAAAAACACAGACAGCTTTCTATTTGCGGCATTCCCTCGGCCTCTAAACAGCTGCTAATTGAATTCACTTTCCATCTCCTGCGACTGTTACTTTCTACCAGTGTCACGTTGTTTCTTTCAGCTAACAGCTCTCTCAAACAGCTCTGTTAGATGTATCAGCTGGCCTGAGTGCTTGTGTGTAAATATATGTGGAGAAACCCAGAGGTTCCTGCCGTCTTGGGAGGATAATCGGCCAACATGCAAACACAACCCTTTTCAGATCTGTGTGATCACGGTAAAACCAGAATGCCCTGGGGCAACTGCATCTCTAAAGATGGGCAAAAAAGAGCAGGTCTGGATGTAGTAGAAGAATCTGATATGAAAACAGTCAGTTTCTTCCCACAGTAGAGGGATTCACTACACAGCGGGAGACACAATTCAGACACGATCACAATCTTCACTTGCATACAACATGCAGTTCATATGCAGTGGGGGAAATCGCACACTGGAGGACAAAGGTGGTAGGTCACAATGAATGTTTACATCTTATGTGTGGGATTATATTAAAAGCAACAATATATATATATATATATATATATATAGTGGAGAGTGTGGGTAAACTTATAATAATAAGACTGAATAAGATTGAAGTATTCTCCATTTCCAACTGGCTGTGAGGAGAAGTAAACAGACATGAAGTGCACCCCTATTGACGCACTTGTACATTATTCTATGGAAAAGCCCAAAATGAGTAAGTGCACTTGAAATAAATGGATGATGCACTTTACTAACCGAGAAAAAAAAGAAAAAATGGTGTGGAATGCTGGACACACTATGCACTCAATAGTCTCAGTCCTTCAATGTAGGGAAGGGACTATCAGACTACCAGACGATGCTGGATGACAAAGTAATAATGTGAAATGTATACTTGACTGTAGAGTACATGGTGCATAGTATACATGCATAGTGTACAGTATAGTGCTCCATTTGAGAACTTCTGTAGACTAGTTATACATAATATTTTTTTTATTGGAAACTAATTTGTTCTAATAATTGTTAATTGGAAATTACAATATACAATACTATTTTAAGAAATTAAATTAAATAAGTTAAATTAAATAAAACTATGTTGCAAATGAGATTCTTAAAATAAAATAAACATAAAGGTAGTTATATTAATTTTAAAATGGATTATTGTATTTATTTATTTTTAACAGTGTATTCTAATAATCGTTTTGCTAAGAATGTTAATATATTATCAATAATAATAACAATAGCAATAATAACAATTAAGAAAGTTGCAAAGGAAATCTTACCACATCGATAATTTATTTAGAGGATCTTACAAATCAGAAGGCATATGCAGCATAAAGACATTCCAAAACACCAACCACTCAAAACAGTGCTGCCATCCAGAATAATATACAACTCATAACTGATAGTGACTTATCTTCCCTAAGGTGTTTTATCTGGCCTGTACTGATCTCTACAGCACTAGCAGTGTTACTGCTTTTAATATCTCTGACATTGGTCACAGTGCTTGATCAATTCCATGCATAAGGCTAACACTGTAATTTTTATCATAAAAAAGACTGAACAGTAAAGTGGTTTTAATAGTTTCCAGTTAAGGTTATTAAGATGATATCTGTTGATAAGCGGATATCACATTTTCCTATTATAGCCAGTGCACCTTGGTTCTCATGTTCCAGCATTTCCCATTAAACATTCCAGGACTCTCTCTCCCTCTCCACTGGAGGAAGTCTAATCCTGCTGTATTGAATATCCATGCAACCCTGTTTACAGTCTGCCTGCATCCCAGCATCCCACCTCAGCAGGCGTCCACACATTAACATGCACACATACTAACCTCAGTGCAGTAGGAGCGAGGTTTGTTGCAGGCTGGGTCACATGACCTGTCAGATACCGGCTCGCTTGTCAACAGGCATCCACCTGCAGGCAAGGAGTTCAAAGTTTTATGTAAACATCATTTAATGACATCGTCACACACACAAACAAGCACATGATCATTTTCAGCCACAGAATTGGCCTGGAGGCAGGAGGCATCAAAGACATTTTGTTGCTCTCCCAGAGTCATCCTCTTTTTCTCTCTTTGGGAATACTAAACTGTGCCAGACAGTGCCTTCACTCCAATACGTAAAACCTCTTGTGTTATGATATCAGTGACGTGTTAACTGATAGGCATGAGGCAGTAATTAAAACTCAACTAGATATGTACTTATTTGTATGTGTAATAAGTGTTGCTTAGCCGTGCAAAACTCAGTGTCACAATGTTTTTGGAAAAGCAAGGGTTTTCATACTTTTTTATCCCACGGACCCCTCAAATACGATGATCCTCTTTCTGAGAAACTCCTTCCTAAAATATTTTAGCCAATGTACAGTGTGAAAAATAAACTAAAGTAAAACATAAAATGTTAAAAAGTTGATTTATTTTTTAATTCCATTCAAAAAGTGAAACTTGTATATTATATTCAGTCATTACACACAGACATATTTCAATGATTTTGATTTGTGATGTATTTCAAATGTTTATTTCTTTTAATTTTGATGATTATAACTGACAACTAAGGAAAATCCCAAATTAAGTATCTCAGAAAATTGGAATATTACTTAAGACCAAAACAAAGAAAGGATTTTTAGAAATCTTGGCCGACTAAAAAGTATGAAAATGAAAATTATGAGCATGTACAGCACTCAATACTTAGTTGGGGCTCCTTTTGCCTGAATTACTGCAGCAATGCGGCGTGGCATGGAGTCGATCAGTCTGTGGCACTGCTCAGGTGTTATGAGAGCCCAGGTTACTCTGATAGTGGGCCTTCAGCTCTTCTGAATATTTTACATTTTCTGAACCTTCGGGACCCTGTGTTTTCTAGGGCATTACTAAGATGTTCTAGGTGGTTGCAAAGGTGTCCTGAGGGGTTACAAGGATATTTTTACGTAATTTCTAGCACATTTTCCGTCTGTATGACATACTGTTTCCTTGATATTCAAGCTTGAACTACTCTGTCAATGTAAGTCTATGGGATTTTGCCAGTTTTATTGTCAGTGAACACTATTAAAAACGATCCTTTACTTGGGTCGCCTACGTGTATGATCTCAGCATCCTTTCGCTCACTTTCCATCTTCCTCTCTACAAATCGTGCAGCCTGTGGGAATCCACTGGATCTATAAAAGCACCGAAATGAGCAGCGGCAGCCAGTGCATGGGTGTTATTTTCTCTAAGCTGGGATGAATCAATACATCCAATCAACAATGAGAGCAGTCAAATAGAACTGCTTCCTAATGCAGGAACCACCCTCGACTGCTGCTGCTTGATACCATGACAATTGTTAAGGCCACAACCAGTACCAGATGTGTCATTTGTGTCTAGTGTAATTCAGAAAGCTGGTTACTGGGTGGTACTTGGCAAACTGGCAATGCATTTTATCTTTATGTGTTTTGAAAAAAAAAAAAAGAAAAAGAAAAAGAAAAAAGAAATCATCATTAGCAATAAGATGTTAAAAGATCTCTTCTTTATAGGTGCACTATAAACTGTAAGCATCTGCAGAAACATGTTTACCAATTAGCAGCTTGTATGAATATTCATACTTCTGCACACCTTAATATAACTCATGAATATGCATAAACAGGGACCTGGTTGCTGTAAAGGGGGATTTGATTACAGCATTAGAAGTTCTACTGCCCTGTTCTGCCAATCACAAGTGACCAGACTCATGTGTGCCATCTGGAACGAGGTCAGTTTGGAACGGCTCGACACAGAGGACACATAAACATTCGAAAATCAGAGGGATTGATTCCAAGCCGCCATTTGGTATAATTATGGCATTCAAAGCTCACTGAAATCTCATTTTGCAATGCATTTATGATGTTCTTCAGCCGAGTGTGAGGGATATGGGCATATGTCTGATCCCGTGTATTTCCACGCCCGCACCAAAACCAGGAGAGAAATAGAAATACACATAGACACATTAACATGGGAGGACAGCTGGCATGATAGTGAATAGGATTAAATGTGGGTGTCATATTGATATGGATTAAAAGCTTATTTCCATAAAGCATATACAAATGTTTAAGAGGCGACAGCATACACTTCAATCTTCCTGGCAGGAAATGTCAGCACTAGGACATCAACTTTATCTCAAACCACAGTCTGTCATCAAACACTCTCTGAGAAGAGAATATTGACGCTTCTGTCATAGTGATGCTTTCCTTTTTTTCTCTCTGAATATTGAAAGCAGATACCGGGTGGCTTATCTCAGCTTCTACAATTTGTGCAACTGGGGATGCACCATTATTTTCTTCCCTCCTATATATTAAGGATAAAAAAAGAAGAATACAATTGAATGGTTCCAAACGGTTTCAAAACGAGATAAACTTTTTTTTTTTGAGCTTCCAGCAAAAATAATTTTACGCAAAATGCGATATTCGCAGATTTATTAGATCATGTTTCTCTGCAGAATGCCACAGAATGCAATATTTTCACTCAACCAATCACAGCACACCATTCCAAGCACTCTAGACAGTAATATGAGCACTTTGAGTACAGCCGGCATCCTAGTTTTCCTCATCCACTTTGTATTGTGTGATCAACAAACAAGGGCTGCACGATAAATCGCATGTGATTATCATGTGCATCTCATCAGTAAAGCCGATTCTGTGATTAATATTACCGGTAAATCTCCATCACATGCTTTCAGAAGGAAATTACTCGGATGCATTTAATACACATGCTACACTATATCGCGTTCATTAGATGAATCGCATTTGATTATGAACACAACATTGCGTAGCTTGTCAGTGTTAGTGTTTTTATTCATAGCCTTTATGTTTTTGTTGATACAGCACATTGCACTAGTCAACTAAATGAATGTAACATGGCTAAGATGAATGCACTTTTGGAAGTTGAATGTAAGGGAAAATCATCTTTTTGGAATTTTGTTAAAGTTTGAAACAAAAACAAAACACAATTTATTCAAATTAATCTAAATTGATATATTGCGTTTTGGAACCAAACTCTTAAAATATTCATTTATAAAACTACCTATGTATTAACACAACAATATTTGTTTGTTTGTTTTTATGTACAGTATGTATGTATGTATTTATTTATCTATCACACCTGTGACATTCAATCCATCAGAGCGCTGGCACCAGACTTGTCGAGACGAGCCTTTCCATGGACCGGTCATCCATTTATACTCAAAACACTGGCCCTCTTAAAACATAAAACAATATTAACAGTGAGACATTCAGGCAAAAATAATGAAATCTATAATGTTTAAAAACAATGAAACATTATGTAGGCTTAAAGCTGCAGTCTGTAACTCTTTTTTGTTCGAAATTTTATTTTTACTTTTATAAAAAGCGAGTACACCATTAATCTATTTTCCAAACTGTGTTTTTGGCTTGTCCTGAATCACTACGGTACACCTAAAATTAGTGTTTATATTCAGGATATTTTAGACCGGTTGGGGTAGGTACCGCTGGAGAGTAGCCAAGTACATGTGTGCCTGTCATAGACATAAACAGAGAGAAGTAGCTCCGGCTACAATGTTCTTCCACAAGACACACAGCGTTCTGTTTATTAACCGCTAGAGCGTCAGAAGTTACGGACTGCAGCTTTAATAAATGTTTCACCAATGAAAAAAAAAAAAAAAATGCTAGTAAATTTCACATATAATTACAAAATATCAGCAAGTAACACAGGATTAAATTTGTAAATTTGAAGAAATAATAGTATTTTTGTACTGTTGTACATACTCCAGTAATGTTTGTTTCATTTATAATGTCAGAAAAACCATTTTTCACAGTGAAACTGCGCTGTCTTCCCTAAATGCATTTTTCGACTCACCTGTGCATGGCCTGGCTTCCCATTCCTGTTCTGGGCACTGCAGAAGGTTCTCAGGCTCCTGAGCTAGAACAGCACGAGAACGCACCTGCACCGAACCGAAGCCCAGATCATCCCCGCTGATACAGCTCAGCTGACACGGGCTCCACACAGTCCAGTCTGTCAGGTAACACTCGCCTGCAGAATACAATAACACCTCTGTTAGAAAATTAACAGGTGATTGATAGTGGCATTTGCAAAGGTTGTTAGCAAAAATAAAAACAAAACTTATATATTTGCTGAAAACTTATTTAAGTCCATGGAGATTTATAAGGAGCCCCTGGCACATATTTTGTGTGGGCATAGTGATTCATTAATAGATTTAATCTAAAAGCCTGAAGAACGAAGAAAAAAAAAATCCATTTTGAACCTGCTGGGTCCTAAACTAATAAATTCCGCTTGCAGACTTTCTTTTTCTTTGTCAAGGATATTAAGACTCCATATTTTTTTTGGTGTGTGATCTCAGGGTGTTTTTCAACAGAAGTAGGTCAGTCTGTCTTGCTGTAATAGCAGTCCTGATTTGTGAATATTTCCCAGAGCATTAATTATTCATAAAGTTGTACTTCCATGAAGCCTAATCGTATGATCGTGATTATCAAAGCACGTGTGCAGTGGGAAGCCAGAGGCAGATGTGACACCTGAGTTCACAGAGTACACTCGAGTCTTTGTGTGAATAGCTAACGAAGTTACAAAACACTGGGATGAATATTCACACGGCACAAGCGATGCATCATCATTATTTAAGAAACGTTTGTGTGAAAAAAAAGAGACTGGAACCGAAAAAAAAAAAAGTGAAGACAGGGAGCGCAGCAGTAGGTCACAGCTGGAGTTTTATAAATCGGGGCGAGGCTGGATGTGTGCCAGGGAACTACGCTTTGAGTATGAAGAAGGAATGATGGGGTCAAAGGTCAGAGCAAGTGAAGTACTGTTCAACTTTCGAAATAAAGCAAAAACCACAACTACACTGAGAGCAAAGCATCACATAACTGACCTTACCACAACACAAATCTGCACTGACATGCGCTGATGTGTTGTTACTGTCACTGTCCCCTTAAAAAAACCCTCAATCATGACCCTCTCCTGCTACCACAGAGGACTTGTGTCAAAATATTGTCTTAATAGCTGTCACTCACTTGCTGAAATAAAAAAGCCTGTCCGAAAAAAATAAACTTTTGTTTCCATCCATTTCCTGTGAAATTACAGTATAATAATGGACAAGAAGCCATGAAGTTTTATTCTCCAGCAATATGAGGTAATACAGCAAGGTATATGAGGGTGTTGAATTATAGCTGTGCTATCCCAGTGAATATTTCACACAGTGTCTCATAAAAGCTGCCTTGTAAATGTGCCAAAGTAGGTCTGACTGATTAAAAAGTGAACTGCTAGACCGAGGAACATGAGGCTGTGATGCACTCCTATGGATCAAGTAGTTTCAAACTTTTTGATGCCTAGGACAACTAAATACGATTATCCCCATGCAAGAACACCCCTTCATAAAATATAAAGACAGCTATATATTTTCCAGTATAATTGCCAATTTCTACTGTTTTTTTTTTTTTTTTTTTTCTTGGGACGAAGCATTATGTGTTTTTGCTTATTTATTACAATAAATAAAACAAAAAAAGTAAAATATATCTCTTAAATATTATTATTATTATTATTATTATTCATTATTTAGCTTTTTAATATAATTAAATAATCAAAATTAATCCCGTGATTTATTTTTTTATCCAATCTTTAGAAAGCAAAACAAAACAGTTATATAGAATTCTATAAATGTGTTAAACATATATTACTGTTAAAAGATTTGGGGTTGGTCAGTTTTTGAAACTGAAAGAAGGCTATTATATTCAAAGTGGCTGCATTTATTTGCTCAAAAATACTGTAAAAACTGAAATATAATTACCATTTTAAATTGCTGTTATTATTTTAATATATTTAAAAATATAATTTATTCCTGTGATGGAATCAGTCATCAGTGTCACATGATCCTTCAAAAATCATTCTAAATATGATAATCTAATATTGCTGCTCAAGATAACTTTCTCATTATTATAATTGTTGAAAACTATTGTGCTGTTCAGTATGTTATTCTTAGATGAATAATAATAAAAAAAATAAAAAAAAACCATTTACTCGAAACAGAAATCTTTTGTAAGATTATAAATGTCTTTAATGTTACTTTTGATAGTAACATTGCGGAATGAAATAAAAATAAAAAATAAAATAAAATAAAAGTACTGATCCTAAATTTTAAATAGTAGTGTATATTATGACAAATATTTATGTACTTGATGTAATTAATGTCAGTTTCTAAACCCAAGAGTTACATCAGTATGGTGCTTCAATTTCAATGTTTGCCTTCAACAGCATGTCATCACATCTGTAGCATTAGTTGGTACCTGGGCAGGGCACCGTGCAGGTTTCTTGCAGGATGATCTGTTTGTCCTCATCCACTGTCTGCTCCAGGTCTCCACACAGTTCCTCATCCACCAAACTGCCCGGATCCTTCCCCGAGCCATCAGACACAAAGCAGGACACGTTCCTGAAGCGCAGGCCCTCTCCACACCGTGCACCCTAATGAAACAGGGAGTTTCAAAAAATAAATAAACCTTTTGTAGTCCTAGTGGAGATTGAAGATGAACTCTACACAGAAACACAGCTTCTTTCTTGCTCTAGACCTCGAAAGAGCAAAACTTCTCCAGATGATACAAAATAAGGCAGGAAGAAATCCCAACATTGTTTTCGCACTGTCAGCTACCCGTATTATTTTTTTCATGGCTACTGAAAATCTCTAAAAAACCTGAAGCATTGCTGCTAGAGACTGCTGAGGGCTGTCAGAAGACACTTTAGAGACAGGCAGCCGAGAACAAAGGCCAGAGTCAATATTCTCTCACAGCCTGCACTGTGACGGGGGGATGAGGTACGAGGGGGGAAGGAGAAAGAGAGGGACGGGAAGAAAGGAGAGAAGTGAGAGGCTGTGTGTTTTGTTTGTGTTCTTTAATTAAACCCCCTGTTGGGTCTTGAAAACCAGACTGATGATGACAGGAGGAAGACGACAGCAGAAACGCTGCAGAAAGGCCAAAGCAGAAGAGGATTTGGGGAATATTCTAAATATACCTAAACACTGCTGCAGATGAAATGAAGTGAAGGGATGGTTTACTATAGGCAAGGGTGCCTCAAGAAAGATGGAACCTTCTTGAGATATTCATATCAGCTTGCAAAATAAAACGCTCAGTGCATTACATACTGTAGCTTTTATACAATCAGGGTACTTTTTTACATGTTAAGTTACGGTCACATTAGTGCAATTTCAGCTAAATTTTGCATGCAACAACAAGTCATGTTCATTGTCAGTAACGTAGAGATATATGAAGCTCGGGTCACAAGCAGCTTTTTGTTGTTCAGTGTGGTGGACCGACTTGAGCATCTGAAAATCTGAATGGGGAACTTTTTCTCCCTCACGCAAAAGTAATGATTGCACGGATTCGTATTGGGAAAATAGCACTATATATGCATAAATATACAAACTGTACATATATACATATGCACAAATAATGTAGGACAATGTAATGTATGAGCAAGATGGCACAGTAGAATTTTCAGCATCATTATTCCAGGTGTCAGTGTCACATGATCCTCCAGAAATCATTCTAATATCGTATGCTAATTTGCACAAGAAATATGTCTTATTATCAGTGTTGAAAACAGTTACGCTTTTCAGGATTCGTTGATGAATAGAAAGTTCAATGGAACAGCATTTATTTGAGAAATTGTTCGTTTAATTCAGCTTATTGTCCCAAATGACTAAAGAAAGCTCAGCGATTTATCAGCAAACTCACCTCAGATGTGCATGGAGACCAGGCGCTGTATCTCCAGCTGTAGCAGGGTTTAACAGGACAGGGCTTCCACTGTTCCAGCTGTGGGGAACACGGCCGGCCATCACCCTGAGAGGCCTGGATCACAGTTCTCCGTCTCCAGAGCTTCCCTACAAGAAACCGATCTTTTTCACAGGGCTGCACTGTAACATTGTTTTGAAAACCCATAATATTTGAGATACGTTTGTTGTTGCAACACAAAATTTTCTTCAAGACATGACAAATCATATTTTAATATTCGCTCACATACCGGATGAACAACTCCCTATTTTTTCGGATGCTTGCTAAAGATGATGCACGACTTATGCTTTAACAACAAGCAAATTGACTCCTCGAATTTAATAAAGGCTTTTACTGTAAGTGAATCATCTCAGGTTACACACACACTAATCTCAGGTAAGTCAATCCCTCTCCAATGGAAAGCCAAAAACGATACGTGACTTGAAAGTTTTTCTTTCTGTGTAGAAACGTTCCACACATCTGTGAATAACTTAATCTGCCAGGCATTTTTCAAGCCTAATTCCAGGCCCTGAAACCACTCTGAATATTCATCTCTCCCCCTCGTGATTTTCTTAAATCGATTCTGCAGGGCTGAGGAGAGGGATGGAGAGAAATGGAGTGTAGACTCTTTCAGGCAGAATGCATCCTGCTGTTAAAAAGTGGCACACGGGGGATACTTGCAATAAAACTCTTCTCTCACAACAACCATTATTTTGCATGGCAACAAAAAACGAAATAACAAAACCTTCACAAAACTTCAAAACTGGTGTTTCTAAAATTACAATAGAGTGAGCACTTGTATAGAAGGTTTTTTTATTTATTTTTACAGACCACTCAGTTCACAAATAGTGTTAGCTAATGTTAAGATCTAAAGGGATCTCTCTCTGTGGTACGATCCCATGATCATCATTCTTCATGGATGGGGTTTGGGTTCAGTAAGTTTTAATATATTGTAAAATGTAATTTTTTTTCCTGTGATGGCAAAAATGAATTTTCAGCAGCCATTACTCCAGTCTTCAGTGTGACACGATCCTTCAGAAATCATTCTAATATGCTGATTTGTTGCTCAAGAAGTAACTATTTAGTGCTATTTGAGCACATTTAGCATTGGTTAAACTGGATTTCAGGTGGTTTGTGAATACAATACAGGTCATCAGGCCTAGCAGAAGTGATTGTGGGCTGTGGTTGGAAAATACTTTCAACTACTAACTTCTTTGCAGTTAGTTTTATCGGGAAAAAGGCTGGATGCACACAACCTTGAAGGGTACAGCTAGGCACTTCGTAATGTTAAATATGATCATAGCCCAGTCCTCTGCTGACACGATGCCCTGAAGCTAGTTGTATCAGATCCAATTCATCTTCGCTGCAGTCTGCCGTGATGGACCATCCCTGCGGAGAATCCTCTGTGAAGCTCCATGCTTTCCAGCAGCCACAAACCAAATCAACTCCCAGTGCCTTGCATCCTCTTTTTATATGCTGGGTTCAACTGGGGAAACTGTACGTACACAATTGCTTGTGTGCCTTTGTGAGAGTTTTAAGCTGTAGGGATTGCTCATTCTCTCAGTTCTCTCTCTCACTCTTCCCTTTTCATCTCATCCTGTCTTCACTGGTGGCCAAGGCACCAGGTTTAGGGCGAACAGCATAACCTGTGTGCCACAGCCAATGCTGGATATTTAGCTCATGGCTCAACTCACAACTGGATCTTGGTTTGCACTAAATACAGTATGTCACACGACAATTTATTTTTTTCTTTGCTGAATTTCATGTTCATGGGTGCTAATCGTTTCAGTGACCAACACTATTAATTTATGTATTAAAAATGTGTATATAAAGATTATATAACGAGGAGTATGCCTCTTATTTACTGTTTGTTGCTTTGACAGTAGTTTGACAAAAATTGTTATTATTGTTAGAAAAAAGAAAATGTTTTTATTAAATGTTATTAAACATTAACAACAACAACATTTTTTTTTTTTTTTTTTTCTAGCAAATCAAAGTCATGTGTGGTGAATAATCACATGGACCAATAAGTAAAGTGAGATGCAAGTAAGGTCAGTTCAGGTTTTAATATCATACCCCCCCCCCAAAATAAATAAATAAAACAAATAAATAAATAATAATAAATAAATTATATTCATGAATTAATAATCCATGATATCTGTACAAAATATTTTTTTTTTTACTTTGAGAAAAAACTTTCATTAAAAACAAAAATCACTGATGTCAAACTTTTTATGTTGCTTTTTATGTTGCTAACACAATGTGCGATTTTTGGAGTCAATATTTATTTTTTTATTTGACTGATAAGAAATTATAAGAAATCACTATGAATACAAAAAGTACATTACTAAGAGAACTTGAAAGCAGTTATTTGCATTAATATCTGTACAAGCATGAGGACTTTGTGTGAAGGGCTACAGACCATCTTTGTGGAAGTCCTGCCGCTTGGGGACAGATTAAAGATGCCACAATGAAATAAACCAGCACAGGTTTCATACAGTGGCAGGGTTTGCTCTAGCAGTTGTTGGCCATTGGCTCTCAAAGACCTTGTGCAGTGGAGTGGTCTCTTAGGCCCCAAGCACACAAACATAATGGGCCCCTAATCAGTCGTCAGAGCAGATGGATTTACACTCAAGGACATCATTATCCTCCTATCAATTGCTGCTTCTGGGCGATAACACAATTGTTCTCACACCATACTTTTTTTTTTGTGGTTTTAGCCAACGCTTTGGTAATTCTAAGATAGCAGAGAGCTCAATATAGTTCCCTAAAACCTGTCATTTGAGGAACCAGTCATGATAGCTAAAATCAAAGATCAATGTTCTGACCACAAGACTGAAACATATTGATAGTCTGCTAACAGTGTGAATGATCCAAAGCCATGCAAATGTAACAATGCCACAAAAACTGTGAATTTTTACCGTGTTCTGGCATAAATACAACTTCTAATAAAGATCTTCAATATGAAAAGTTGGCTTACCTGCAAGACCACAGGTGTGAGAACATTCAGACCAGGACGACCAATCAGACAGCTGGCAGTTGACAGGGCAATCGACCACACAGGAAGCATTCATCTGCCATTTTTTCTCGAGACCGAGCTAAAAGAAACCAAATCAATTTTAGTGGATTTACAACAGAAGCATCACTTGTAAATGATGTCTCGTGAACATAAAAGTACCTCCTCGCAAAACTTGAGGTCCACAGACTTTCCGTCACTGCGAACACAGTCCAGCATACGTGTCTTGAATCCCACCCCACATACGGCTCGTTCCCTCAGCTGACATGTGCTCCAGTCTGGATGGGAAATTAAAAGCAATGTTTAATAAAAAAGCCAATTATTTCAAGTTAACCTCCAATTAATTCAATGCACTGTTTAATGTCTCATATATATGGCTCATCTGCATTGCTATTGTCAAGTACAATTATAAAAATAAAATTTTAAGAAAAAAAAAAAAAAAACATTGTTGCCTTGGCAACTAAGTTTAAGCTTTAGTATGACAATAACTCAAACTAAAACTGAAATAAAACTAAATAGAAATACTGATTAATATAATAATAATAATATTAATAATAAAAATGATAACGGACAAACTGGTACTAAACTACCACCTCTATTATTATTATTATTTTGTTCATTACTAGAATAAAAATGCACCAATAAAAACATAATATTAAAAATACCTACTACACAATATATTTGATCCAAAACAAATGTAATGTGAAATAGTATTCAATTATTCTTAGAGGGGAAATTATCTAAAATGTTTTATTTATATTTTGAATATTTTATTTATATTTTATTCTAATAAATTAATAATATGTTATGGCAGAAGCACTACATTTAAATTTCATTTATGCATCTAGTAAATATTTTTTTTCCAAAGCAACTTTTTCATTGCATTCAGAATATATCTTACATTTCATTATTTTATGCATTCCCTAGGATTCTACCACCATGCAAAAGCTATTGTTTGATCAAAAAAAAACATGCTGTTATGAAGTTGAAATTAGTTGTTAATAAGTATTAGGAAAAGTCAAGAGCTGAAACATAAGCTATTCAAATGAACATGAATGGAATATCAAAGTTAAGAAGCCAGGTGACAGATAAATAGACACATTTGTCAAATCATATTGTGAATGTTTTAATCTTCGCATATATCTGGTAGCCAGAATGTTTACCTGTAATATTATAGGAGTAATGAAAGCAGTTGGTGTTCAGGGTGCATGTTTCTTTCTCTGTAGTTGAAGGACACTGTTTCCCTTCCCCAGGCTGACGTATAGGGCTGGCGCTCCTCTGTCTTGTACGGTTGACACTGCATGGCTTAAAAAAAAAAAGAGAGAGAGAGAGAGAGAGAAAACGAAGCTTTTAATGAATAAACAATGATCAATGGACAACAAAAGAACAATCAAATGGACAAAAGAGAGGACTTGAAATATTCAGCGTATGTGCAGCAGATTCATTTCACTTTCACATTTCCTTTTTATTTCAGACATTGGCAGCTCTTTCTGTGGGAAATAAATTCCTCTCATGTCATGTGTAAGATGTTTTAAGCCTTCCCGCATTTTCACCACAGGGATACTCTCAGTATCCATGGCAATTAGCTACCCTTGCAGTTTGGTGGCAGCGTGCCTGGGAATCACACTGAGACAAACGAGAGTAACCCTCCCCCCTGAGAGATTCCTCAGTTAAACCTACACACACACTTATCCCACTGCAAACTATTTGTTTGTGAACTGGCAACCCACTCAGAGTGGCCGATCCCTGCCATACACAACACCGTCCTCAAATTTCTTATTTTGCCTGGCATTTACAGTCCGCCTTTGCATGGCTGATCATAAATGTGTTTTCAGCTCTGAAGAACCTGCTGTGTCTCAAATCCTCCTCTACAGGAGATGGAAAATCAGGAGGAAGAGGTTCCAACCTGGCTAATCTTCTTGCATTGAAACTTATCATATAAAGGTTGGGCTTTCAGGGGACTTTTGCATTGAAAAGGTTTGCATTCAGCTTCATCATACACACCATGCAGTGAGGAATGTTATGGAAGAACTGATTATGAATCACAACATTGTAGGGGGAAAATAGGATTGTGTACTATACTGAACATTAGATGTGCTCCTGATCAATGTTTTCTCTCACCAATGGGCATCGACTCCAAGGGCCCCAGTCAGTCAAAACGCAGTCCCCAGGACAGGGCAACTTGCTCTCTCGGGCTCCAAGCGGCATCTCCTCTGGATCACAGAGATAGTCTTCCACAGGGTCTGAAGGTCCATCAACAGTGTTTTGCATGCACCTTCATGAAAAGAAACATCTGTTAGGACCACAATAATAATAATAATAAAAAAAGCTGTGTTAAGTAGTAATAATGTTTTTGTTTTAATCGGTCATACCTAACTTTCCTCGTCTGTACACCTTCCCCGCAGTTCTCCTTCAGATCAACATTACTGACCTTCCAGACACTCCACGGCTCTGCTACCCAGACATACTGACTGCAGTCACTCAGACAGGGCACAACTTCATACACCTGAGAAACACCACAGAGGTTTCAGCTCGTTCGACAACTTTTTGGGGAATAATCCTATTTATAAAGTTTTACTGGTACACTTTACAGGTTTTATTCAATCAACATTTGTTCGTTCTTTATGTTCGTCGTCATGAATGATCAGTGAACTAACAGTTATTTAGAGCATTTTTATAATTTAGATAAATAGGTAAATGCATTATATAATTAATGAATCCTGAAGAGGAAAAAAAAAATGTTTCACCAAAATAATTTGCACCAAATCTGTATATTAGACAGATTTTTCAAAAGATAGCAGTAATGGCTGCTGAAAAAATAGCTTTTCAAATCACAGGAATTCATTACATTTTAAAATCCTTTAATTTATTAAATTTGAAAACAGTTATTTGCAATTGCAATACTTCTCTAGTGCTATTATTGTTTTTTTTTTTTTTTTACTGTATTTTGCAGCCTTGCTAATCATAAGAAACTTCTTTCAAAAACATAAAAACAAACATAAAACAAATCTGATCAACAAAAATTAACTAATTTAGGTTATTTACTAGGGGTGGGAATCACGATTCGATTATGATTCAGAGGCCCACGATTCGATTCGATTCGATTAAGATGCATCACAATGTTACCATACAACCTGTACATCTATTAGGGGTGGGAATCTTCAGGTACTTCATGATCCGATCCAATTCCGATTCTGGGACTCACGATCCAATTCCAAAACAATTCTTGATCCACATTTTTTCCCCAATTAATTATTCTGCTTTGCAAATACATCTTTACAACTTTACATCTTAAACAAAACTGCAGTTATATGCTTTTTGTTTATAGTTGGAGTATGTGAGTACTTCCATCTTAAAAACAGGAGTGTGAATCTTCACTGGTTTTACAATTCAATTCAATTACGATTATCATTATCAACTCAATATCACGACGCGTCATATTCTCAGTCTTCAATATTACTGCACATGGCTACATTTTCAAATACATTTTATATAAAATTGATTTGGTTCAAAATTAGCTTTTTTTTTTCACTTTTTTTTTTTAAATGATTACTTTTTTAAAATAAGTGTTCAAGTGTCCGAAAGTGTACAGACAATAGTTGAGGATTTTTCTCTTTTTTTCCTCAGCATTATTGCCGTTTGATTATTACTGATGAGATCATAGAAAGTGGACGCTTTAACAGGCTGCATTCGCACTAATGACCAGATCTATTTTGATATCAGATGTTTCTTCCTGCTCTGAAAACATAACTGACTGAAGTATTTGAAAATGCAAGTGCATTTAACCGCAGCAGAAACTGAGCTTCAGAACAACAAACACAGTTTCGTGCATCTAATAGTACTGCATTCCAAATGACATAAATGAAAGCATATCTAAAGTAAAACACGGCAGGTGGAAGCACAGACTGTCAAGCGATGTGCACGTATCTCACAGTGCAAATTCTGTGCATTGAAGCCATCCGCGTCTTTAGCGTGCACATGTGCCATGTGAGGGAAAAATAAACAAGCTCAGACAACATTTCAGAATCGATTCAAAATGGTTGAAGAGAGAATCAGCATGCATCGGAGAATCTATTTTTTCTCCCACCCCTATTATTTACTGATGTTAATAAAAAAAATATCTCAACAAGAAAACTAACATGAAAAAGGTCATTTTCCTTTCAGTTACATCATCTACTTAATATTCATGAGCAAAGCCAATCAGGTTTATAATGAGTCCAGTTACTTTTAAGGTCATTCTTATGTCCTTGGGCCTGAAAGTCATACATTTATCAAAATCTTGAATTTATAATTGACCAAAATATATCATTGGTTAATCATGTGCACCATCATTAATCATTTAGAACCTGAGATTTTTACCTGAGCCTGTTGCAGGATTCCCACCATGACAAGAGAGAGAGAAGGTGAAAAGGGAGAAATGCGGAAAACAGAGAAGTTGTTACATACCATTTACTATTAGTCACTTCCAAATCCTCAGAAGATCGTTTGATGCTGAGTAAATGAATCTTTAATGATCTAAAGCTATGATGCACAAACAATATCCCATACTACAGTGTATGAACATATTAGTAAACCCCATTGCTGTGCATTAATTAAACATTTTACTCTGTTTAGTCCTTTAAATTAAACTGCACAGCACCCCAGTAATTCATCATTAAAACAAGACAAGCACATATTCATTAAACAATATATAACCCGGTCCCTGCATACCTGATTAACGTGGTCCAGTTTGGGGCAGGGCCTGCCACCATTATAAGGTTTCTCCCGAAGCCACTTGGACCGTACTTTGACTCCACTGCCACAGGACTTACTGCAGCGGGACCAGTTTGACCACTCGCTGAGCTTACAGTCAGAAGGACATGGGATGATACACGCTTCCTCTATGTAACCTTAAAGAGATAAAAGAGAGAAGAACGAAACTTAACGTTTCTGCTATAGTGAGTAAAACTAATATGATACAGTTATGATGCTGGTTACTGGAGTAAGCCTAATAAATTGGTTAAGGTCAAGGTTTTGGCATTTGCATTGATATGGTCTGCTCAAGTTTAATTTTACATCACAACTTGCAAAGGTTATAGTTTCTTTCTGGAATGGGAAAAGCTACATTTAATTCAGCTCAAGTCCTGAACATTTCAGAGGATTATTAAAACAGCAGGTATTCCACATTAAGTGCTCCATAATACTTTGCTCCATCAAACCTACAAGCACAAAAATATCTGATTTAAATTGATGCCTGAGGTTTAAAAATCTGTCAAAGTCAATGTGATTCAAAGCATGGATTTTGCCATGGAATAACAATGGTGATTGCAACTTTTGTAGTTTGCCACAGTCTAATCTCGGGCTCAGAGGAACGGATTGCCAAACACTACTTTCTGAGCTCCTTGCTGCAGGAGGTGGCGAGAGGTGCGGAGCCGAATTAGATTACGAACACTGCTGCGGAAAGCTTATTTTCTAATAAGACACGCTCTCTCTATATATATATATATATATATATATATATATATATATATATATGTACATACATATACATACATACATATATATATATATTAGGGGTGTAACGATACGCGTATTCGTATTGAACCGTTCGGTACGACGCTTTCGGTTCGGTACGCGGTACGCATTATGTATACCGAACGGTTCGTTGGAGTAATTAATTATATTTGAAAAAAAAAAAAAAAGAGAGAGAGAGAGAGAAATATAATGATATGCGTTCAACAAGGTAGCCCAATAACCCAAACAACGTAACAGGCAACGCCCCTGACACTCCCGAAGAAGAAAAAAACACCATCTTATATGTTTATGTTAGGCTACTCAGCAGGCGCTCGCTCACTCAGTACGCGCTGAAGGCTCGTTGCAAAATAGCCAATGCGTTTAACAGACTAGAAATGAGAAGATCCTCCAATAACCAACAGGTCTGGTGTTTGGGTGCACTTTGGATTCCCTTTAAGCTATAATGGTGATGGCAAGAGAGTGGTGGATAAAAAAAACAACGGTATGTCGCATCTGCAACATGACACACCAGCGGGAATAAAAAAAAAAAAAAAAAAAACACCAGCGGGAATATCTGGGATATATGCGTCAGTACTATCTGGGAAAAGACGAAAAAAAGGAGAAACATGCACGCAGCAAACTATCCCTGCAGCATTTAGAAACTATAGCTTACAGGGAATCCAACCCAAACACCAGACCTGTTGGTTATTTTAGGATCTTATATTTCTGGTCTGTTAAAGGCATTCGACATTTTGCAACGAGCCTTCAGCGCGTGCTGAGTGAGCGAGCGCCTTAGGGGCCGTTCACATATCGTGCCTAAAAACGCATGGAAAACGCTAAGCGCGTCTTTCTCCTCCTTTCCAAAGCGCTCGGGCAGAAGCGCTCATGAGGCGTCTGTTTTTGCTAAGCAACAATGACGTGCTCTCTCCATGAGACGCGGAAATTTCAGCGAAGGATAAATGGATTTGCAGCTCTAAAAATCGCTTGCAGTAGCTCTGCTACTAAATTTATTTCAAAATTGCAATCCATATACAACTATGATCAGCTGATCCTTCATCTTGGCTGAGCTCTCAACGTTGTTACGGGAAAGGATGAAGCTGATTGGTTAGTTCTTGTCACATGACCCGCGGTGCGCTTGCGGCATTCTGAAAAGTTGAGATGTTTTTACATTTTGCTGTATCTAAAACGTATCGAACCGAACCGAACCGTGACATCAGTGTATCGTATCGAACCGAACCGTGAATTTTGTGAACCGTTACACCCCTAATATATATATATATATATATATATATATATATATATATATATGATGAGACTTATTTCAGTTGAGGCTAATTGTATTGTATACATGTAATCTATGTTCATGAAATATATATTCTCTTACTCAGATTAGTATATAAAAAGTGAACATTTGGTTTAATTTTACACTCACATTCCTTGTCACATGAACTGTTATTTTATAAAATTAGTTATTATGAAGAGTATTATTATTTTGTGAAATATTTAAATAAAACACATTTTACAGTTATTTTGAGTAAAAAGAATGAATACAAAAAAGAATGAATATCACATATTAAAATATTGCCTAAATGTACACAATGTTATTTAAAAAAACAACAAAACAAAACAAAACCTGTGTAAAAATGTACACTCTTCTCGACACATTGACGCTGGCTCAACCAATGACGTGAGTATGTTTGTCTTACCAATGGTAGACAGGGAATTCAATTAATCTTTATTAATGACAAAAGTGGCACAGGAATGATATACCTCAGCTGTTTTCACCCACCATGACTGTTGCAGCGTGACGTCTCCACGAGGCGGTTGTCCTGGTCGTAGCACACCGTGGCTTGAAACCGGTAACCCTGGCCACACTCTTTGATATCACCTAGCACTTTCATACCCATAAGGCCCTCTACTCGCCCACCCTCAGGCAGGATGCAGTCGGACCAGTTCCCCACGGGCTGGGCATTGTACTTGTTACAGGGGCAATATTGGGTTTCACTCAGAGGATACATCTGTGTGTTTCTACATTGTTCCCTCTTTTTGCTTTTACCTATGCCAGAAAAAAAAAAAAAAAAACATACATTATTTCAAGATGTTAGATCAAAAGTCATAAGATCATGTCATCCATTTAAATATGATTCCATGATCAAGAAAATAAATATTTTGTAATAATATGGTATGGAATGCACTGTTATAATAATAATAAAAATTTCTTGAACAGAAAATTGGTATATTAGATCAAGGAACATGTGGCACTGGCTGCTATAATGCATCTGAAGGCATCCTAAAGCAAATGTGCTGAAATGCATCAAAGATGTAAGTGAGAAGAGCTTGTCTGATGATATGACATCAGGAAGCTTTAAGATTTGGACTCACTTACAGTATCCTGCACTTACCAACAAGGGTTCTTTTCCTAGTTCGGACACCCACACAGTCAGCAGCGCAGGATGAGAATTTGGACCAGGCAGTCAGCTGACAGTCATCCTGACATGGAAGCTGGCAGGACTGAGTGAGTTGAGGCATAGGACCCGCAAACTTCAGACAGGCCGCAACGTCTGCGGGTCCACCATCCAACTTCTTACATGATACGGCTGAGGGAGAAAGGATGAAAGCGATCAACAGTACTGCCAGAAAAAGAATCAAAACCAAAAAAAAAAAAAAAAAAAAAAAATCTCTAAGTTAATACAGACATATATCAGGCAACTCTCACCTATAAAGCCACACATATTGAATAAAGCTATGAATCTTGTGATGGATTTCAAAAGAGGGCAGTTAAATGCCTATTGACTCAAGCAGCCGGAAGGATCCAGATTTATATCATTGAATGAGGGTAAAAGCTATTGTATTGGATTGCTTTTTTCGTCATGCCGGCGTATTGAGGGATACTATTGCGTGTAATGGTTGTTAACATAAGCAGTGCCGAGAAGTTGAAATCTAAAGAAGCTTTCTGCAGTACTTTATGTGATTTTAAGAATAACCTGCATAATGTCTTTTTCTTTCACTTTCACTTTTCACTCTATGCTCTTACCATACATTTTTATGAGCAATATACTGTATTTCTCTTTTAGTATTGTTAAAAATTTTAACCCAAGTTAAAGGTTCCCACATAAAATGCTTTTATGACAGTGGAACCTTCCATATGCGGTAAATTTGTCTCCAGGCCTATATTTAGCACTCTCATTTTTTTTTTTTCAAATATGTTTTTCAAAACACTACGGTAATAGCCTGCATTCGAACCCTGAAAGGGTTTACTGGTAAGAGTCAGAGGGACTGCTTCAGACAGCTTCCTGAATCTCTTACAGAACATTTCATTTAAATCCAGAAGCGTTTACACAATCCCTTTGATGGTAACTCTCAGTCGCAGATCGAATTACTACCAATCTCATGCATTTACCACACGCTTACCCGTCTCCCCAGCTTCAAATGTGAAACACTGATAAAAGCACCTACAAAGTATTAGTGACACAGAAAGACTTAAGGTTGATGTTGAAGGTTTTTCTGTACCTCTAGCCTGTAGTCCTGGTCCACAAGTCTCTTGTGCTCCAGGACTGTCCTGACGAATCGCCCAGGGCACCAGCTGACACCTGCGCCACTTGTGGGTCTTCCACCTATTGTGCAAATGCAATTTATATATATGTAAAACTGGCCTCTCTCTCTCGTTCTATATAATACTTTATATATATATATATATATATATATATATATATATATATATATATATATATATATATATATATATAATACTTTATATATATATATATATATATATATAATACTTTATATATATATATATATATATATATATATATATAATACTTTATATATATATATATATATATATATATATATATATATATATATATTTATGCATGCATGCATATATAGATAAATAATTTTTTTTATTACATTTACAATTTATATAATTTATGTTATTTATATGAAATGTAGTACTATAATTTCAAAAGGTATTCTGTTACTCACCTGTAGCCCGGACAAACAGATGTGGCATCACATTCCTTCTCCTGGAAGAGCACTTCTGGACAGTCTTGGCCTCCGTTAGCCGGAAGCTGAATCATAATGCGCTTCCTTGATTGCTTCTTTTTGACATCACCGCCTGGATGTACACAAGAGGACGGAAAGAAAATATGAAACTGTCATGAATAAATATAAAAACATCCTGCAAAAAACTTTCTACTCACATATCTAATCAGTACACAAGTCTCTGAATGACTGTGCTGCATTTAACAACGTTTCCAGCCAATCCTAAGCACTTTATATCTCTGAAAATGGTATTACAGTACATCACAACTACCATCTGCTTTGTGGCTTAATGATTTCAATATAAAGTACAATTAAGAAATTAAATAATGATAATCTTAGATTTTATTTATAATAAACTGAAGACTGAAGTTCTCCACAGGGTGAAGGCATCTATTAATATGTGCATCTGATTATGTGATATTATTATGTGATAATAGCGTTTTCACACTGTTCTACCGCAAAGCACAAACTTTGAGACTGGTTCTCTTGGTAAAAATGCAAAGGTTAGTAAAAAACACATACATCAAATATTTACTGTAAATGTAACCAGTACTACAAAGAAGAAAATCAATGAGGGGAGTCTGCTCAGTGTTCAGTGAAGAAGAAACTGTCAAGCAGATGGTCTTTAATAAGACAATATTTTATACAAAAACACACTGGAGTGTGATATTCAATGGGGAAAAAAATATTTTAACAAGAATTGTAAGGCTTATTTGCTTCATATAACAAATCAGCTTGTTATAGCATTTATTCTGGTTCCTATAAGTGGAGTTGCCAAGCAACAAAACCTTTTTATAGTGTTGATAGAGAGCGATTGTGAGAAGAAATAAACTGTTTCTAAACACTTCTGATAGACTGTTGAAAGTGAACAATATGCAATTCGTTTTATGTATTGATGTCACTGAAACTTCAGCCTTTGAGAAACATTTTTCTATTTGACTTTAGTTCAAGAGATGCATCAGAAGTTTTACAGTATATGTAAGTTGCATTAGTGTGTGTTAAAAAGTACCTGTCTTGCAGGTGGAAGGACAGGGTGTCCAATCACTGTACGGAGTGACAATGCAGTCTCTCTTGCAGGGCAAAAGACAAGGTCTTACAGTATCTGGACGAAGACTCTCTGGGCACCTGCGTAGAAAAACAGTAAAACAGCATGTACAGATGCTCCCATTTTCAAGAAGCTCAAAGCTAAAGGGAAACAAACCAAATACTAAGAGATTATTATTATTTAATAACACTTAACTTAACTTGCTATAAATAATAATAATGATAATGTACACTAACAGTCAATATTTGGGGTCAGTTTTTTATAATTAATTTAATTACTACTTTTTTATCCATCAATAATTCATAACATTTATCACAATGACAGTAAAGGTTATTAGAATGTTCCAAAATATTTTTTCTTTTGAAGTTTCTTTAGATAAAAAAAAAAAAAAAAATTCCGGTTCCACAAAAATATTAAGCAGCACAGCATTGATAATAATAATCAATATTACTTGAGGAGCATATCAGCATATTAATGATTTCTGAAGGATCATGTGACACTTAAGACTGGAGATATGGTGGCTGAAAATTCATGCTTTGCCATCTGCAAGAATAAATTGCATTTTAAATGATTTAAAATTTTTATGTTGTTATTTTTAGTTGTCATATTTCACAATCCTTAACTGTATTTTTATTGAATAAATGCAGGCTTGAATATGAAGTTCTTTCAAAACCATAAAGAAAGAAATATTTTGAACAGTAATGCATTCATACATAGCAGAATGTAAATATGATTTCACCCTCAAATAAAACATTTTCATCTTCATTATGTGTCTCTGCATGTGCTACACTTCTTTCTCCTTCCTCTCTCCATCCCCGCATCATTCCAATATGCTTGCTTCTTTCACATGAAATCCCAAAACGATCATCATGCAGCTCACGTGTGCATATCTGCCGGTGTATATGAATGTGTAGATCAGTGGGTAAAGCCCAGCACATGAATAACCCCGGGAAGAAAGAGGAACTCATTTCCATTGCCAGCATGGGATCCCTGAGCTACACACCGTTTCCACAGACACTGACAGAATAATGCCACTATTAAACTGGATAAATAAACAGATTCAGATACTTAAAACTACTAGCTGAGAGATCATCAACTTAAAGTCTCGATCTGTCAATAAAAATCAAGCATCAGACCTCTAGATTGTGTATAATAAACAGAATACATAACATTCTTCAATATCCAACAAACGGCAATAAAAAAATAAATAAATAAAATAATTAGGGCTCTCTGTGACCCACATGAAGACATTGAAAGGAAACCTATATTGTTGACACAAGGTAATTAGAAAAATCTGAGAATCTAATTATATCTTAAAACCTATTTGTCCAGCATAAATTAAATGCATGTCATTTATAGGGACACATTTAAAAACGTACTTTTTAGGTGGCACCTGGCCCACATTGACCCGGACACAAATGACTTTGCGTGTCTGCATTCCGACCGAGCAGAACGCCTCATTAGTGCCGTCTCCTGCTCGGGTGCGGCTGAGCGAGCTGTTAGCAGACGGAACGGAGGTGTCCTCTATGCACTGACCCCAGCCCCCCGTCTGCCAGTGGTACACAGTGCAGGGATGATCATTGCAGCTGCGCACCTCTTGCAAGGCGCTGCTGTTAGGGCACTGACCTCCACCTAGAAGATAAAAAGGGTCATGAAGATGATACAATAATGGGAAAATCATAAATCCAAACTGTAAAAATACATTTGTATATAATTTCTGAGCTATAGTAAAGTAAATGTATGTAATTTAAAGCATGGGAAGTTAGAATATATGATAAATATTAAGAAAAACATAGTTTCAGTCCTGGTTTCTAATTGGTTAATACAATGTTCCAGTTGTGCTAAAATCAAAATTTGAAACCGTTATGATGTGACACCTACTCACCATATCCCTGTCAGCTTCCAAAGCAGATATATATATATATATATATATATATATATATATATATATATATATATATATATATATATATATATATATATATATATTACACACTTTACTTAACAACCGATTATTATATCAAGCATTTTTAAGCAATGGTCCCTCTTTGCTGGAAAAATGATCAGAATGACAGTTCAAACAGCTGATAAAGAAAACATTACAATAATTCACAAATAATCCACATAACTCCAGTCCATCTGGAAGTGTCCAAACCGTGCATTTATATGAGAAAAAAAAAGGTGTTTTAACGTTAAACGTCTGGTCTATAATCCATAATAATGCTTCCTCCAGTGAGAAAGACCATCCTCTGTTGTCCTATCACATTAAAATCCACTAACACATTTGTTTAGAACTGTTTGGACAGTTGTAAGCGTTGTTTGATTTGTACATATTTCTCACTTCATTCGGATTAGATTATGGATATAGGACTTGCTTTATAACTGAAGACAACTGTTTGAAGTTAATAAATGTCTTGATGGATTTGTTTCTTACAAACATGCAGCTTTTCACTTCACAAGACAATAGTTGATAGACTGGATATGCGTGGATTACTGTGATGTTTTTATTAGTCATTTAGAGACCCCTTCCCTGTAGAGCAGTGGTTCCCAACCTTTTTCAACTCGCGGCCCACACAACCAAACACATATGTTTGCGCGGCCCACTTCAAAAAAATTAACTGACCCCGCTATTGTTGGGTTAATAACTTAGTACTCAGAAGCTAGATTTTAAACTATATTTATTGAATAAACTAGGGCTGTGCGATATGGACAAAAAAAAAAAAAAAAAAAAAAAACTATCGCGATTTTTTTTATCAATTTTGCAATTGTGCTTTTACAGTCATAAATGCATTCAGGATTAATTTGAAACATATTTCCAAAAGAAAACCAATCAGAGCTTTATCAAAAAGTTGTAACATCTCTAGAACAGACATAAGTCAAAATTATCACTATAGTGAAGATGTAAAAAAATGTATAGACTTGTGGCAAAAAAAAAATAAATAAAAAAAAAATCCTGTATACAGGGACTTTTTTTTCTTTTTTGCCATGCATTGTTCATAGAGCTCATTAATTGTAGCGGTGCCTCAGGTGTTTGCAGTGTGTATACAGTAGGCTATGTGTATGCGGCCAGCAGTGAGAGCGCATAAATATAACGCGAAAGCACATTAAAATAATGCATAAGTGCGAATATCTCTGTTCGCAGCAGATTTCCTTTGCTCTGTCACAAAACCCGTCGTGCTTGCTCAGATAGGCTACACGCTGCTTTGCGAGGAGAGAGTGTGCACACTTAAAACGTGTCTCCTCTCACTTTAACTGCATCCTGTTCACTAACAAATTCACTCTATGCTCATGTGTTAGACATGAATTATTTTCGCACGTTTTTATTTCTAGCCTTTTACCGCAGTGAGAACGCTCTGATCCGTCAACATTGGCTCAGAAAAAAGGCGCATCACAGACAGTGTGTGAACCTGGAGTTAGGCATACGCGCACGCTCAAATCGTGATTTTAGGACGTTTTCTTTTAATCGCACAGCCCTAGAATGGACTGGAAATGAACAGAAAATAATTGGCGGCCCACCTGCAATACCACTGCGGCCCACTAGGGGGCCGCGGACCACAGGTTGAAAACCACTGCTGTAGAGGATTGGTGAGCATGTTATTTAATGCTAAATTTCTCCAGATCTGTTTTGATGAAGAAACTGTATTTCATTTAAATTTAAATTCAAATAAGAACATATGCATTGTGGGGACAAGATATATATATATATATATATATATATATATATATATATATATATATATATATATATGTGTGTGTGTGTGTGTGTGTGTGTGTGTGTGTGTGTGTGTGTGTGTGTGTGTGACCATGGATCACAAAACCAGTTGTCAGTTTTTCGAAACTGAGATTTATACATCACATGAAAGCTTGATGTATGGTTTATTGGGATCTGACAGTATTTGGCCGAGATACAACTATGTAGATATCTGGAATCTGAGGTTGCAAAAAAAAAAAAAAAAAGAATACTGAGAAAATCACCTTTAAATTTGTCCAAATTAAGTTCTTAGCAATGCATATTACCAATCAAAAATGACGTTTTTATATATTTATGGTTGGAAATTTACCAAATAACTCTCATACAATGTATTTTTGGCTATTGCTACAAAATACAAATAAACAATCATGATTACAAATAAACCCCAGTGACTTAAGATTGGTTTTGTGGTCCAGGGTCACATATATGATGAAATATGAGCGGAGTGTAATGCATGAGGCTACTACAAAAATGACTGTTGGAATAAAAGCATTATTAACCAGGCTTTGCTTGGCTTTCTTTACAACCTGCAGTCACACGCAAAGCATCCACGGAGTGGTCAGCCACTATCTCAATGGTGCACATTAACAGCTGCACACCAATCAATGAGAAAATGGTAAATTGGTGAATGAGAAAAATGGACAAACCATGTATCAAGCAGTGCTCCTTGTTCAAGGGGACCAAAAATAATGAATAATTGACTCATCCTTTGCAGTACACAGTCCTTCAGTATCTAATTTATAGAAAGGTTATTGACTATTATCACACACTTCATTAGACGTGAGAACCATTAGAAAACACTTGCCGTGTGCAGCACAGACACAATAATGGCCCTGAAAGTGAGATTTTTTTTTTTTTTTGTTATAAAAAGGAGGGTTATTTGACTTCCAAAGCATCTCATAGTGGTTAGGGAATGCCAGGGCAATGCATTAGCAGAGCTTCAAAAAGCTGCACCAGAATTACATTGTTTCAAATGGGGATTAACACTCTCTTTAGTGATTTATCGACCTGTGACTCCTTTGTAAATTACAAAAGTGAGTCCGTACACAGCTCAGAGTAATTGCATGTTCTTGGTCCATCTCTGCACCATTAAGAGCTGCGGATCATACTGCGGAACCCCGATACCCACATTATGTGTTAATTTTATCTTGATGTAAGACACAGTGATGTCTGCATGACATCCTCAAGAAGCAGGACATTTGAAATCGTCAAGCCCTCCAATATGTGTTACATACTGTATCTGACCATGCATTCAAATATTTTGACAATCCATTAAAATGTTATACACTGGGCTGACCATAATGGAAGATGTTTCCCAGGGCCCTGAACAAGGGTCAGTGACTGGTTTACCAAATGAATTAGTAAAGGACTAAAAACAGTTTAACATTCTTTTACAATTCACCCATTTCTTTAATTAAAACTGGGCTGTCAATAGAATTAAATAAACATGATTAATCTCATATTTTCTTTAAAAAGCAAGTTGAAAATTTCTAATTTGAAAAGTGTGTTAATATTTGCATCAGACATCTTAAATGAATATTAATAACTTGAACTGAAATTCTTCCCCTACATTTTACATTTGCATTAGGTGACCACAGTTTGAAAACCTCTGTTCTAGGAGGCCCTCACTCCCTACAAACCTAATAGACTAAAATGAGGCAACTAGAGTAGGATTGTAAATTCCTGCTCATTCTGGGACAGCTAGGTCCTATTCTGAGAGGCTTATCTACATGGACAGCACATGACCAATGCTTCGTGCTATTCTCTCCATCACCTCACACAGAGGCAGATGGCAAGCAGAACAGGATCTACTAAGCATCATGCTACTGTCAGCACACACCTGCTTTCTCAAGACGCTTGTCATCAATTTTTTCCACCATCTCTTGAATCATTTGAAGGCTAATAATCCGAGCACAGCAGCACGTAGCATGATTCACCACAGGGCAGAATGCATCATTGCGCATATGTGGTCAAACATTGGTGCTAAAACTGTGATTTATAAAGCAACCGCACTCCACAGATGTACTGAACATACTACCTTTGATTCTGGCACTAGCGTGACTGTAAAACGATGTGATGTTAAAGCAAACCAAGCCGATATGCTCTCAGTCAGCAGTGCAAGTCCTGTTCCCTCAAGCTGCATATTTGTGGAAATGGATTTCTGGTGGGCGAGTGGTGGAGCGAAGGAAGAGGTTTTAGCCCAAAGCAACCACTTATCCAACAGTCTATTACACATCAGATACACACTTACAGCCTGAGCTCACCTGAGGTTTGAATTACCTAACGCTCAGATTTACCTTGTGATTTATTTTTATTTTTTTTAATTTCAAAGTCTGTTCACATAAAATAATGTTAATCTAACATAAATGCAGTAATATATTTGCTACCTGCTCATGTCTACTTGAGCGTACAAATACACATGAGCAGAAAAAAAGCACGAATCTTTGGAGAGACCCTTGCAAAACAGTCTACTTTTAGACTAAGGGCTATAACGCTAAATACTTTCAGCAGCAGGACGCTCTGAGGAAAATAAAGCACATGATACACACAGGGCATTAAGTAATGCATTGCCTTACTGAACCACAATAAAATAAAATAAATAAATAAATAATATAAAAAGATGAGGATTCAGGCTGAAAAAAAATTATTCCACTGCAACCTATGCTAGCTGCTTATAAAATTGCTGAATATAATTACTTTGAATGTTAAACAAACATATTCTCAGTAAATGTCCAGATATTCCAAAATAAATGCTGTTCTTCTGAACTTTGTTTTCATTGAAGAATCATTGTTTTTAACAGTTTTTTTCAAGATTAATAATAAGAAATGTTTCTTGAGCATAAAATGTGCATATCAGAATGAGACCTAAAAATAAAATAAAAATAGTATATCATACTAAACCCACAGTTCTGAATGGTAGAACAGAATATGTTCTCAGTCTCATGAACTCCAGACACTTTATTTTCACTGTCCGCAATAATATATTATTGATAAATAGTATATGTTTTTTTTTATTATTATGAATGATGAATATTATTTTATTTATTCATTTTAACTTCTTAATGTTAATACAAAAGGAGCCAGTCATATCATAAAAATGAGTAATTAAAATGATTCAGATGTTAAAAAAGATCTCTGATACTCATAAGATAAATAAGACTTCAAAGTATTGTTTGTTTGCGAGCAGGCTATGCAGCAACATAGTAAGGTATGTCATTAGGGCCTTTCACACCGCTTTAGTTCCAGAACTAAATGTTCAGTATCAAAGTACTTGGACAATTTGTGAAAACTATTTACCAGTACAATTTAAAAGGTTTCATTAGCACTGACAGTGTGTACTAGGGAGTGACGTTAAGCCGGTCGACAGCGAACGTTAACAAAGAACAACGTTAACAACTGGAGGATGGAGGGCACTATGATCGGAGCTGTGTTTTTGTTGTGTCTCGCTGGTTTCACAATAATGGACATGGAATGTCAACGTATATGTAAAGCGATCAAAAGAATGTAAAAAAGAAATCTCCAATGACAACTGGCAGTGCTACATTTGCTACAAGTGCCTGCACTTTAGCGTCCGCCATCATATTTGCAAAATAAGTTGACACAATGTTTACAGTATGTTACAAGGCATTTTATATCATGGGGGTGAGGGCATTTTCGAATGCGTCTGGCCAATCAATGTAAACTTACGTCAAGGGTAGTACCAGTTGTGCTGGTTAGACCCTGCTCCGGAGTAGGACCTAATTTTGTTCTCGAAAAAGGCAATCTGGTCCTAAAATTAGTTCTACCAATTGTGGGTAGTTCCACTATTATTTCTGGTACTATGAAAAGGTTCCCGGGATGCGAAAGGCCCTATTGTTCAGCTCAGTGTAATTCCAGCCCTGAGAGATGTTTGAACTTCCTCTGCCCAAACACCAGCTCAATCCACACCATTTTGGTGGAAAATGAGTATAAGAGCGGTTTGATTATAGTAAAAACCCTACCGTCCCCAGCGTTGTAGGCCAGAATGGAGCGTGATCTGGTCTGCTTGCCCTCTGAGTTCTTCCCTGAGCAGGTATTGGAGCAAAGAGACCATGAAGTCCAGGGACTGAGCACACAGTCTTTGGGGCAGGGCACCTCACACAGCACAGGCATGGGAAGAATGGCGTCCCGGCACAGCTGCCTGTCCACGTATTCACCTAAGAACGACAAAACAGGCCCTGTTATATTCTCACAGGATATAGGATACATTCTCATATCACACACACACACACACACACACACACATATATATATATATTAGTGGTGGGCATAGATTATTTTTTTTTTAAATATAGATTAATCTCACTGTAATCTTGGAATTAATCTAGATTAATCTAGATTAAAATGGCTCATTTGAATTCTGCCGAAGGCGTCCAGAATATGTGTGCTACCCCAAATAAAATAATGACTAAAAGTAATGTTAAGTCTTTGAGAACGTGTTTCTGAAGACAGGTGGTGTATCAGACCAGGGGCTCATCTCCTGTTTCCACAATGCATCACAAACTGCTTGAGAAAGCTGTAAACTAATTCCACATTGCACAAGGTGCAAACAACCTTATGCCTGTTTCACACATAATCCGTCTGCAGTGCGTATGCGTTTCCTTTTTTTTTATGCACCCATGTTAACTGATTCCAGCGTTCACTCGGTTGCGGTCCATCAGTGTGTTCCAGGAGTGTTGCGTCTGCAGCAGTGCAGCGATCGTTTACGTACCAAGTAGCGGACTGCAAACGCGTCCTGTTTGAAAGCACAATGAGTATGAGTCCGTGCTGCTTCTGCACCACATACTTAACGCACACAGACTGCATATGCACTGCAGAGGGATTATGTGTGAAACAGGCGTGCGTTTCCCCATTGGGAAGCTTCTTTAAAAAAAATAAAAATTTCCCTGAAGCAAACACGGCAACTTCAGCTGCATCCAAGTTAGCACGTCACGATTGATGTGGTAATTTCACAGTAGGCATACACACAGGTTCAAAGACTCGTTCTCACCCTATACAGTGCAATTTGTCTAGGTATACATCCGCACTAAAATATAAAGGTGAAAGTCATCATAGCTCGGATCTTTGAGGACTGGCACACTTGAGTATGAGTATGATCTAGCAAATAAAACAAAAAACTAATATCCACAATGAAATACACGAATGAATTTCAGAAAGACAAAAGCCAAGCAGAGTGAAACCTCACTCATCTCATGCTGTGTTAAATTCTGTGAACATTATAAACACATCTCACTCCGTGAATAAAATCTACCCACACAGAGAATTCACACTGTGCATGTGATACCAAGTGCTTTCATCACTACTCCATGCCAGACTTGCACGGTAAACAAACCACCCATTTACACATTAACACTCTGCATACTTTACATGTATTTGTAAACAGGACCATTGATAAAATTCAAAGGGCCCAAGACAACATTTTGATGGGCATGTCCCCAATGTCCCCTGTAGCAATATAAGACTTTAGTGAGGCCCCTACTATCATAGGGACAAGACAGCATTCTCAGTTGTCTTCCTTTAATGACCTACTGCACATTTACACCATAAGTTTCCCCAAGAACAAGGGTACATGTAGAATCCCATTGCATAGTTATGGCATGCATTTTGCTCAAATGTTTAACACTGAAATGTAATTCAGTAGACTTTAATGTACTTCCTACACATACATTATAGATTACTCTTTCAATTTCAAACAGGATGCGACAGCTGTGCACCCGGGGGGGAAGATGATCCGGCAATGTTTGCCTATTTTCACATTTCTGGGTTTCTCAGCAGTGAAAGTCGTCATAGCTGGTTTAACTTGAGGGGCAGTGAATGGGAGAGTACCACAAATATATTTTTTTGCATTCCCATTTGCTCAAATAGCAAAAGAAAAACACCATGATAGTGTTTTCAGGACTTTCAATAAAAGGGGGAAAAATTGAAAGAGACTGTAAAAGGCAGTCAGAAGAGATTTTTTTTTTGTTTGTTTGTTTCTCATGTTTGAGAAATGTTTCTCACAAATTTACCATCGCTCCCATAGACGCTGCATTAGAAACACCCTCGCATTAGCATTAACTGTATTTTTTTAATAACTGATAAAATATCAAATAGCTAAATAATAAAGCAACAAAAGCAAAATCAAAAAAAGAGAAAAATAAAATAAAACAAAACAAATAAAAGCAGAACAATCATACAACAAAACAAAACTAAACCGTCAGAACAGCAAAACTAAGAAAATCAAACCATCAAAACAAAAACAAATAAACGAGGCACAATAAAAACAAATCAGAACAAAGAAAAAAAAAAATCTAAATCAAAACAGAGGTCCTCTGAAAGACCTAGTTTTGGACACCAACCCCTGTACTGATTGGTGATACCCACCCCTGCAAAAAAAAAAAAAAAACAACAAAGTGACAGAAAACCCACTGAGTGAGATGACACTGTGGGACCTCAAGGGATACAACAGATCTATTCTCATCAGCACCAGACAACAGGAATCAATAATTGAGAGAAGAGGGGAGGCACTAGTGAACAATGAGGAGGGCTTGAGACTGGGGGTGGGACAGAGTTAGACCTCCGCACACCACTGGCATTTACACACATCCAAGACGTAGCATTTCACGTCAGAAAAAAAATAAAATAAATAAATCTCAGATGTGTTAAACCTCACCTGCGTCTGACTATCCCTTGATGGAAAAATACCAGACGGCATATGACATTTCCTCTTTTGAGTGCTGTCCCATTCTGATGAGGCTGCACACTACTCTTCCCAAAGTTAATAAGGGAGAGAGGGAGTTCAGCTAAATGCAGACTGAATCAGAGTTAATTTCATTTATATAAGATGCTCGCCACTGGTGCCAGAACAACATATTCACCATCTACCCATCTGCGAGGAAGGACAAAGAAAGAGGTGACCTTGAACAAATCATATTATCCCTCACTACAGCAAGGTATCTGGACTTAAATGGGTCAGCGTGTTGCAGTAAGCCTATGGCTAGGGAGGAACTGAGTAATGGCCAGTGTTTCTTTCAGTTTTTGGATTCTGCACTCCAGGGACGTGCACAGACATTTTGAGGGGCAGAGGCTCAAGTAGAAGAAAGGTCACTTCTCAAATGTATTTGTATGTATTTTACCTTTTCTAAGCCAAGTTTATTTATTTATTTTTACCTGTTTTACAGAAGTTGAAGGCAATGTTCCTTAGCCTTTTTTTTTAGTGTTTGATCAAACACGACACGTTGCTACACTCATATTATTTTTTTCCGCTCAATTATGTCATAATAATGAGATATGTCGTTATTAAAAAGACACATTTTCTCATAATAACTAGATGTTAAGTCGTTAAAACTATACCTTTTATGGGCATTTTTTTTTTTCTATAAACAAAATGTTAGATATATTAGGGGTGTGCGATATAGACAAAAATATATATCAATAAAGATAATCAGACCATATTTTGCTGAGTGTGTTATTGTGCTTGTATCTTAAGGGCTACCATGAACAGCTGAAGTTTCTGATATTGTTCATATTCTGTTTGGTGGTAAGTTCACATCAGTGATAGAATTCTTTATATATTTTTCTAAAAGTGTGCATCACCTTTTCAGTCAAATTGTTAAACTGAATCAGTCAATAAGAATAAGTCATTTACTGTTACCAAGTAAATCAGTACTGATAAAGTTAATCTTTGCAATGCAGAGAAAACACAGAAGCTGCATTAGAAGAAGCATTTAGATGCATTTACACACTGTTTAATGCATGACATTAATGTTTTAACCTGCAGTTACAACTGCATTAATATGGTTTTGATATTTTAAACATAAAACGACGAATGCTGATATTTGAAATATTATATATATATATATATATATATATATATATATATATATATATATATATATATATATATATATATATATATAATAAAAAGTACTTTAAATGTCTTTCTTTCTGTCTGTGATGTGCCTTTCAATGTGCGCTACACTGCTGTGCTGCAGAGACGCGGAGAAAGGCATTATATATATATATATATATATACACCCTGTGCATGCAAGTAATATTCATTTATTTAGGTTTTAGGATATGCCAGGTGACACACACACACACACAGTATATATGGATAAATAATATAAAAACTGTTGGACCACGTGATCTATAAAATACATGGAAAGTCCATAGTAATAACTGCATATTCAAAATGTGCAAAAAGAAACAAAAATAATTTCTTTATGATTTATCCAGTACTGTAACACCTTTTTTCTGCTAATACTGTGTGAATTATTTTCTTTTCTTGTCATGAAACACAAAATATGTATAGATTTTATTTTGTTTTATTTACAATGAAATTCAATGAGTCAGATGTTGTTTTGGACTCCACTGACTTTCATTGTATGGCCAAAAACAGTAAAAACTTGCTTTAAAATATATTTTTTGTGTTCCACAGTTACAGAAAAGTAACATGTTTGAAACATCATGTTTAGTATGTTAAGACATATTGGTCCCCAGGCAAAATCTGACCCACCAACCACAGTCTGTCAATAAATTACCATTTGAATGACAAAACAAGCAGTGCTATAAACTGAATGTATCATATTGTATCCCGGACCACTTTGACCCATATATATATATATATATATATATATATATATATATATATATATATATATATATATATATATATATATATATATATATATATATATACTGTATATATATATATATATATATATATATATATATATATATATATAGCTATGCATTTTAGGGTTAGTACAGTGTGATCAGTTTATTTAATTAATTTGTCATAAACCCACTTAATGCTTGGCTGCCTAAGCTATCGAATCAGCCTGCTATATAAAGTACAGGTGTTATACGTGGCATGTTAAGGAAGGTGTTTCCGGGTAACTGTCTAGGAGATGAGGTTTGTTGGAGGGCCAGGGGGAGGTGGCAGTCATCTCTGTGGTGACAGCTGAGGCACATGCAGAATGACACCTTCAGTTGGTGTGAATGGGATGCTTGATTATGAGCCTTGCAAAACTGATTGAGTTGCGCGCACACACACACAGGCGCCTTTCTCTGCCTCTCTCTTTCTGTCCTCACTCTTCGTCTTTTTCTCTCTCCCCCGAGTCCTCATTAGCAATGTGAATGCTGAGGTTCTGCAATGTCGCAGTAATTGCCATGTCCGCACACTGAAATTTACTGGAACAAGGAGTGAAATGTGAGGATGTAAAATACAATTATGGTGTATGCTCATAATTGATTAATGCAAGTAGAGTGGTGCCGCACCTCCAGACAATACATTAACAATACCGATGGTAAAGAGAAAGAAGTCACAGAGTTGGTGATTCTAATAGATAAAAAATTTTAAATAAAATAAAGAAATAAAACAATTATTCTACTTTTTACTACCCTCATATCCACAATAATTTAAGGTGAATTATTTTTGATAAACACGCAGAATGAACCTATTTCACTTCCACACATTGGAGACAGGATTTCCACTTGTTTGTTTAAATATTCACTCAGCTTGCTTGGTTCTCTATTATACTGTATAAAATCAACTAGATCGGATGAATCGGAATTGTGGGTTTGTGGCACTGAATTTCACTCCCTCATCAACCAGACCCAAGTGTTCATCCATAAAATCCCCAAAAAAAAAAAAAAAATTATAATAATAATAAAAATGTTAGTACAACATATCCGGGCCATTTATTTTCTCAAATATCTATGGTGTTTTAGGCTGTATGAATAATATAAATTAAAACCAAGACTGATGGGAGATTTTCCAGCCCTACATAATTAGATATAAAACTGGCTTTTGACAAAAGCTTCTCAGACAGTAAGAGTAAACGATGTAATAACTCTAAATCCACTGAGAGCTTAAGCAATATTAAGTCATTTCAAGTGTTTCATGTTCTCCTTTGTTTGTATGTATGTTACCATTAAGAGTTTGGGATCGGTAAGACTTTTTGACATTTTTGAAAGATGTCTCTTATGCTCTCCAAGACTATTTAGTAGACTATGCTCTCTATTTATTTATATACACCATAATCCTTGTTCCAAATAAATATAAAGTATTTATTTGAAAAATTGTGTTTATTGTGATTTTGATCAAAATGTTGTGTTGTTCAATGATTTACCTATTTGTAAAATCATTTCTGGGGGTTGGAATAAAAATTATTTTACCAACAAAATGCCAAATTTAGATGTTACAGCCAATCACAACAACTCTAAGTTACAGAAGAGTTGCAGGCATCCCAGGTCTCCTCTTAATCAGTATATTGAGGCGTTAGTGTCAGCCATTGGTCAGAGATCCAGGCATGTGCTTGTCCCCATTTTTCTCTGATCTCACAGATGGTACTGGTGTTGGTTTCCCTAGCTACCGTGTACTCAGTGAAGCCAATAACACCCAGATGCTATTGGAGAGTTTTGGGCCTTTGGGCTAGTTAGACAGTAGACCGCCCCAGCACATGTGGCTTTGTGTATAGAAGACTGAAAGCCAGCAGTGCCACTTCTTATTGCTCTGAATTTCCCCTCTGGCCATTCTAACCATAGAGAAGTACTACCAGCCGCCTGTGCAGAAACAGCAATTACAGCATTGGGCATGAGTCCACAACATACGCCCTATGGACAGAGTTCAAGAATGGACCCAGCTGTACAACAACAAAACAATCTGAGTTTGTTGCTGCATTCGATACACTGCAGGCCTGGACATGACCTTAAAATAGTAAGTCTATTCAGGCAAAGATTTTTTAATAAGCTTGAATGCTTATGAATGGAATGAATGGCCAGTCCCATATCATGCAGATGGAAGGTGTACGTGTCACTTACCTTCACTGTTGACGCACTGTACTACTGGGTTCTGGGTTCCCGGTCCACACGCTTTGTCATTGTCAGGCACACACTCCTCCAGCTTCACCAGCAGCCATTCATAGCAACTGGGCTCCTCACAGGGGATTGCCTCTGTCAGGTGGGGACAATTTCCTGTGCCACCTGTGGGCTCATTCATGATTTTCCTTTTCCTCAGTTTGAAACCTGTCAAAGAACACAGATGAGACTCAAAGTCATTCAGGTCACTGATTTAGTTTGTTGAATTAATCGGTGGGAGTAAAGAGCGCAGGTAGAGTTGAATCATGTAAAATATTCAAAAAAAAAGTAATTAATTAGTAAATATATCTGTTCAAATGACTGAACTTTTTCTTTTTATTGCAAATTCAACAAGATTTCACATTCATACATATCATGCAGTAACAGGTCATTATACAAAACAAACAAACAAAAACCCTTAAACCTTAAATTTATTAACTCAAACATAAAATAAATAAATATTAGATTAAAATTTATTTTAGAACCAATTTTATTACATTTATTTTATAAAAATGAAAATTGGACGTGTATCCTTGAAGTACTTAAATTGCTACATCCAAAAAAAAAAGGCTAAATAGAGATATTTGATAATAATAATAATAATAATAATAATAATAATAATAATAACAATAATAATGACAAAAGTATGCAAGAAAATAACTAATATTAAAATGGAAACTCTAAAAGATAAAAAAAAAATACTATAATAGTCTATAAATAATTTTAGATGCACTATATATACTGTTTATTGTACTAAAGCATAACATTTTAGGAAAATATAAGAAATGTAGGATATATATGTATGTATGCATATATATATATATATATATATATATATATATATATATATATATATATATATATATATATATATATATATGTGTGTGTGTGTGTGTGTGTGTGTGTGTGTTTGTGTATTACTTTTTTATTATACACAAATAATTTACTTAAGAATAAATATTTAAGAATAAATAAAATAATCACTTTACCCTTGTTGGATAGTGAGTAGTTTCAATTAGTCACACATTTTATTCATGCTTTTCCAAATTCAGCAGTTTATGGATGGAGAAATGTTTCTCCTGAAGTTCACACAGACCCAACACTTACCCGACTAGAGTCTGTACTAATTGCCTTGTCGGCGCAATCCCTCTAAACTGTCTCAGTGTGTCATTGCACAATTACTGTAATATTATATTAAACATATCGGTCCATTAAGTGTGCAAGATGACAGAAAGCAGCTCATAATGAATTGTATTATTTCTTCCTCATTATGTTTGCCTTTCACCAAAGGGACTAATGCATTCAGCAATCCATTAATACAGAAGAGGCTTTGGCGCCAGGGGTATTCCCATTCAAGGGCAGGAAAGGGGCTCCAGAGGAATAAACATGGTTGGACTGGACTCATGACCGGCGCAAGGTCACCTACATGTACTCTGCCATTACCCTCCTCTCTCTGCTCTCCCAGCCTCTGGTTTAATCCACATTGCTGTCTGGGGCCGATAAGGTAATACAGGAGAGGGGGGCCTTTAGGAGTTAGTTGGAGATGCCAGCGTTGTCCCTTTTTCTGATTACTTCTGTCCTGCACTCTCCTCCTGGCTTTATTTAATCAGAAGGTCAGCGTAGAGCTCATTGTTTGTGTGTAAGGGGATTGTACCACGTCCTGTCAGTCAGCCTAAAGCTGTTTGATGGCACATGCTGCCTCTGTCTCTTTATCAGACAAATCATCTGGGTTTCATATGAGCCGCTGTTAATCAAAAATAGACAAAAGGCACAGACGGAGAAAAATCTCATCAGGATCTCATGGGTCATCACGTCTAAGGTGCACACTGACATGTTATTAAGGCCTCAGGTTGAGATGTCACATGTAATTTGTACTTTATCTCCCATCAAGCTTATTTTTGTAGATTGTTCAGACTATAATAAAGATTACCAATATATATTTCAAAAGAACAGTATCACTGTCAGAATAACGTTCATATCTGCATCCATCATTTGTAGAAGGCAAGAAAGCACATGATTTGGTTGGTGCGCGACATCAAACCAGGACTGCATTATTGAGAACTGAGTTGTGTTACAAAGATGATTTCGGTTAAAATTTAATTCCAGATCGTGAATCGACATTGTGAAGATTTTCAGAAACATTTGAAGTTTAAAATATATCTCAATTAAAAAACTTGAAATATTGTTCAATTATACATTTTACTTTATTTTTAGAGGTAACTGCAAATATAAAGTCATTCACCTGAATACATATATGCGACCCTGGACCACAAAACCAGTCTTAAGTCGCTGGGGTATATTTGTAGCAATAGCCAAAAAAAACATTGTATGGGTTAAAATTATCGATTTTTCTTTTATGCCAAAAATCATAAGGATATTATGTAAAGATCATGTTCCATGAAGATATTTCGTAAATTTCCCACAGAAAATATATCAAAACCTAATTTCTGATTAGTAATATACATTGCTAAGAATTCATTTGGACAACTTCAAAGGGGATTTTCTCAGTATTTTTATTATTTTTTTTTTTTTACACCCTCAGATTCCAGATTTTCAAATAGTTGTATCTCGGCCAAATATTGTCTGATACTTCATACATCAATGGAAAGCTCATTTATTCCGCTTTCAGATAGTGTTTACATCTCAATTTCGAAAAATTTACACTTAAGACTGGCTTTGTGGTTCAGGGTCACATATTTAAGTACTAAAATATGCAATATTAAATCTGAATATATAGCAATAAGACTAACTCATACTGTCATAATATCATATAATACAAATCTAAATACATATGTATAATCACAAAACAATATATAATATTTTACTGTTTGGTCCCCTATTCATTTCAGTCCATCTATCCAGACAAAAAAAAAAAAAAAAAAAAAAAAAACACATCACTGAATTCCTCTTCCTTACATGTTCTATTCTGTCCTGGTTTGGGAGATACTGTATGATGATACTGTAAAAAAAAGAAGCTCCTTTACTCCTTTCGCCACATATGCCTGAATAATGAGAGCCCACATACTGTATATACAGTACACAAGTGCTGAGACCTGCCTTTCCAGCTATATGGCATGGATTTCGAACCGTGGGCGTTTGAAAAGAGAGAGTGGAACACAGATTTACAGAGAATTCATCATTAAGATGCATGCTGGAGAATTTCCTCCCATCCCATCCTTTTGAGTCGCTTCATTAGGGAAGAGTCAATATGCATTAGTCATGGCACGAGTCGCTGTCCCAGCCATAATTAACGAGAAACGCAACCAGCATGCAAGCACCTTTGATACACCATACCATCTGTCAGCAGCATTCGGTAAGCCACCATCCTGTGAATCTAGCAGATTCGGTTCATTCCAGAGACCATTTGAAGCTTGTGTATGTCTCTTTGAAGCCATCTAACCCATGATTTTTTTTTTTTTTTTAAGCTGTACATGTGGAAAGTGCAGTTTGATGACAACATCGCATGTTGTTTACTTGATGTGCTTATGCGCTGATAGCTAAGTTAACAACACAGAGATATTTGAAGCAGTTTTACTGACCGCATGTGGTTCCAACACACGATCGTGACCCTTTTTCGTTGGGACTGCATTATCCTTAAGAAATAAACGATGTGCAATCCGAAATGCAGGGAACAAACACAAACACTTGCACAACTCCGTTGATGCTCTGTAAAAATAAACTCCATCCACTGGTCCCTTAATGCTGTTTCTCTTTTGGTAATCTGTGGAGGGTTGTCTTGCCCTGGCAACCAAAAACACACTTCTTTTGTGACTTTTCGCGACACTCTCACTCTGATCAGTGATTGTCTGTGCTCAGCCTCTCAGTGCTCTGCTATAAGGGAGCGCGCGCTCTTCCGGCAGAAGAGCCACAGGACCCATATAAGGAAATTCCGCTCCATCTAACGTCACACAGAGCCATACTCGAAAAAAAACTTTCCGAAACTTGTGACGAACCGGAAGAGGTTTTTTGGAACAAAAATACTCCTTCAAACGTACAACTTAATTTTTGAAACTTTGTCCATGTTTAGCATGGGAATCCAACTCTTTAACCGTGTAAAAAACTCAGTATGCATGAAATAGCATTTCACCCCCCTTTAAGAAAATGAATCTTTTGCCCTAGTAGGACCTGAGAGTTTATGGCCTGGATGCTGATGGCGCAGACAGACGTGAGAGGTGTGAGTTATGAGTTGAAAGGCTTCCCGTACACAATTCATGTGATTTACAATGAAAGAAGACGTTTTATTGATCCGGTCTGTTTTAGCGAGATGGGTGAAATGACCGCTCCCCAAACAACTGTAATAGATGAACTGGTCATACCTTTCTTTGTGGACTGATCCTGGCAGTTTTCAAAGGTGCAGGGCCCCCATGCACCCCAGGAGGACACTTCACACTCCACAGGGCAGGGAATATGGCAGAGCTGGGTGGTGTCAGGAGAAACGCCCAGACACAGGTCACTGTTCACTGGCCGCGAGGCTGAAGAAACACACACACGCACAGTTACAGAATCCCTATAAAAATACATGTACTGCAAATGGAACAAGAATATACAGTACATTTACCCAAGTATATCATTTACATAACAATTAAAGTCCAAAACTATTTCAGATATTTAAATTATACACATAGAAAAAGTTTCAGAAGATTTTGTTTTTAAAAAGTCTCTTATGTCCACAAAGGCTGCATTAAATCAAATATAGTAAAACTGGTAGTATCGTGCAATATAGTGTTTTTCAGATATTTTTACTGCCCACACAATGTAATGTGAAGCATTTCAATATGTTTGAAAATTTGAACATGAAGAGATACAATGACATGATCAACATCATTCTCAAAGACAAGTGCTTCTGATTGCACGTTTTGTTCGACATTTCCCAAGACCCCTTTTGTCCTTGTTTTCTTTTTATCTGTAAATAGCACTCAATGCAAGAGTGTGTGCAGCTCCGAGCCATAGATGACTTTCTACAAGGTCAGTGCATGAACAGATCTGCTGCCGATAGCCTTTGACGGATCTTCTCTTCATTCACATGCAAATTGACTCGCGTTCAAAAGGTGTTCTCTGTGTGCTTTGAGCCATTTGTAAAATCATTCAGTTAATACATGTGTTTTGTGTGTGTGTGTGTGTGTAGATTTTCAGTACGATCTAAGTGATTGATTGCATGGCCAGAGTCATTAATGATTTATATGAGCTTGTTTAAAACAGAAATTAAAGTGTGAAGTGCTCCTTTGGGACAAACATCCACCGGCAAGCTCAATTTAGCAAGCTGAATTTGCTTTCAAAAGTGACATGTCAAAAAAGAAAAAGAAAAGAAATAAATGAGCTGTCAAATTGACTAAATTGATTTGCAAAAAAAAAAAAAATGTCAAATTGACTTGCAAATGTAAGTTCCCTAATTCCCACAAACAGACTTGTCTCCATGCACTCTGTATTTCTTATAATGACATGGCTGTGCTTGTAAGATTTTGAGGTGGGCTTCCTGTCTCAGCGGCTCACGTTTGCCCTGTTAACCCAGTCTGATTAATGACCCTCTCCTTGTAGGTTGACCTTGTTCAGGTGGCACAACACTCGCTTGGAGGCCAGATGGTCTGCTGTTTTCCCACCCAGGGTTTCCCTGGCCTAATTATAGCACCAGTATCCCATCAGTCCCTCTGTCCACCTGACAGCCAGCAACACATTCACCTACTTACATCACCATCAGCATCATCATCAATAATTTGGGCCTGCCTGATAATAATTTGCTGCACGAATGCTCTGTAACAAAGACACTTCATTGAACATCTCATAAAGATCCACAACAGGGTGCAACATTGATTAGAATCCGGAGAGTGACACGGCCGAGCGAAATAATTGAACACTGTTGTTGTGTTCTGCTCTCTGTGACTGAGATGTGTTAATGGATAAAGATCGCAACAGCAGTTGCTTTCCCCTGTCGTCTAAATGTCTGAAGCCACCCGTGGGGAAAGGAAATCAAGCACAGCTTCCCCAGGCCCAAATAGTAGAGCAGGAAGTCGTACGGGAAGCAGCATTGGCAGAGAGGAAGACAACAAGCTGCTTTTGATATGCATAATGCATATTTTGTGTTCAGTGCCATTCCTGCATTCATTACATGGGTTTTGGAATCCATAATCCCAAAATGATTGAAAATAAATTTTGAATGCAAACAAAGCTTTCATAACCGTGGAAACAATATATTTCACTGATTCTTCACTACTGGCAAAACAGAACACAAACTGTTTAGGGGAGATTAATGTAAATTCACAGGTATTCAGCTATGTTTGTATGCATCTACTGCTTCCATTTCCGCCTGCTTGAATTTCATTTAATATGAGTCAACACCGTCGGACACACACACACACACACACACAAATAAAAGTTAAATATTCACTAATAATATAACAATTCTAATGTTTATGCAAGACTACTATTTCAAACAGTTTAATGTCAACAGTTTCCAACTGTCAGACCCACTTTAAATGAAGCACATGCATCTTAAACGTTTCAAATAACTTCTCTAAAAAAAATTTTATGGAGTTAAAAACAACAAAGTAATACTTCCTTAAAGGATTTTTATTTCCGTCTTTAAATTAATATATATTTTAATCAATACTATACAATGTATACAAAGGTATAGCTCACCTGAAAATGTACATTCTGTCAACACTTACTCAACCACACACAAAATAAGAACTCAGGTTTTAGAATGAAATGACGGTGAATTTTCTGTTTTTGGGTGAACTATCCCTTTAAATAGAATTAGGAAATAATGTGAAGTGATAATTTATACAAATTTAAATGTGTGATAGTTAACATAAAAGTGGATATGTTCCTGCTTTAAAAAACTAATGGCAGGAAAAGGCGGTGGACATGCCTCAAGTATCAAAGTTTCATATGCACTGGCCTCACACATTGTACTGAAATAGCCAGAGTGCAGACAAACATAGTTGTCCAAATTCTATAGAGAATGTATGATCCCTGAGAATGAACGATTAGATCTGCTTAAAGCACACAGTGTCTGTCCTTGAGTAAACCACCGCTCCTGATGCTCTCATTGTCTGGCTTTAATGTATAGAAATAAATACCTGTGAATAATTCCAAAGGCCCAGTGGGGAATCAGCTGAAAATGTCCAATCATGTGGAGCTTGAAATTAAATCCTCTCAAATCTGTCTGAAACTCCCAGAGGGGGAAAGTGCATGATTGATTTTCATTGATTAAAAGAGAACAAGGTAAATAAGGAAAAAAGTAGGTTAAAAAATAATTAATAATAATACTACTACTACTACTACTACTACTACTACTAATAATAATAATAATAATAATATTTATTAATAATAATAATAATAATAATAATAATATTTTTGTGTGTGTGTGTGTGTGAATTAATTACATGATATGCAGTTTATTTAATCAAATCAATTGCAATTAATAGCATATAAAAGTATTTGGTGAGAATGGTGATGGGTAAAACAAAGAAAACCAAAGGAGAGAAAAAGAAAACAATATGCACAAAAGAGAACAAGACAGAGCTGGACATGGTGTGGGAAAAGCTTTAGGGATGTGTGTGTGTGTATGTGTGAAATACGCAGAGAGTGTGTGTGAAAGTGTGCAGGTGTTCTTGCCCTGTGGACAGGATTTTCTTCATCTCACAGTTCTTCCATCTGTCACAGTGTGACTCGTCAGCGTGCCAGGCCTGTCACCTCCCACAGCAGGAGCTGCAGTTAGTGCCATGTGCTTCTCTTAAGGCCACATTACAGAAGGGATTCCAACACTGTCTGGCACAACTTCAGCACCGACAGGAGGCTGGACATTAAGGTCCTGATTCAACAAGATGCACATCAAAAAAGATGCAATCTAATGAATTGCATGTGCACTTTTTGGGTGAATTGTGGTTGTCTCACTAAATATTTTCAAGGTGATGAATTACATGATTTCTATAATGAACACACTACCAGTGAAAGTTGGGGTCAGGTTTATAAAAAAAATATTACTTTTACTCAGTAAGGATGTAAATACTAGTACAGTAAATACTTCTACATTCTTACAAAATAATTTGATGCCATTCTGAAAACAGAATAAAATATAAAACATTTAATTAAATTAAATGCTGTCCAGCATCAAATCAGCATGTTAAAATGATTTGACACTGAAGACTGGAGTACTGGCTGCTGAAAATTCAGCTTTGCCATTGCAGGAATAAATTACATTGTAAAAAACTTAAAAACTTAAGTTTTTAAATTGAAAGAATATTTCACAATATTACTGTTTTTACTTGCAGTTTGGACTGAATAAATGCAGCCTTGGTGAGACTTCTTAAAAAAAAAAAAGAAAAAAAAAAGAACATCACAAAAACCGTACCAACACCAAACTTTAGAATTATAGTGTATATGTGAAATAATTAAATAAAATACAGATAGGACAATCTCCAACCAGTTTCAAAGCAATTCCAGATAATATAAACTAAATTCAGTTGCAAAAACAAAGAGCATTTGGCATTATTTATTTACACATCCTTCAGTCCATCATAAAGAACAGATTTTTCAATAAATCTGAATTACAAAAGTCAAATTATTAACTGTTCTCAAAAGTGATGCATGAGCTGCTTTACGGTGGATTTTGTTCTGGAACTTGATCTGCTCACAATGATCTTGGTGCTACGTAGACGTAATGTTAGATTCCCTTAAAAAATATATTATTTTTGTGTTTGGCACAAAAAATAACAGCATACCGACAACGCAAATGGACTACACTGACTACAAGATGCCTATGTTGATCAGCTGAAAGACATCATCTTTAATAGACAACGTTAACAGATTAGTATTTTTTTTATTTCATTTTTAATCATGGCTTACAGTAGCTGTCAAATACACCATTTTGATATAAATGTGGCTCATTTCACAAGGCAAGCTGCTTTCAGTGTGCTTTTACTTTCTGTCTGAGGTGTGACCAAGCCATACCATGCAATGACTGCTTGAGGACAGCTGGGGACATTTGAATAAGATCCCTGAGAGGTCGGCGGTTCAGCTCTCAGAGCAGATGGCAGGGGAGTTTCTGTGTCAGTCCGAGAGTGAGCACAGGCCCGGCACCAGCCTCGGCGCTGACACCTCCCTGTTTCTGTCGTATTACTCCAGAGAGAATCCGTGTTTGGGTGAATGCGCACCTCAGCATTAGCATTTAAATTCCACAGTAGCTGCCTCATTCATTTGTACAGCACTGCCTTCTTTATCCCTTAATTTCTCCCTGGTGATCTAATTTCAGCCTTAAAAAGCAATCCAAATTCTATGTTGGCTTGAGTTGTGTACCACAATACAAACATCAACTGATCTTTGTCTAAAAGCTCGCATTGAGCCTCTAATTCTGTACTGGGGTGGAAGTGACCGGAGACAAAAAAGGTGATTTTATTAAATATAACTTTTATATAACAGAAAATATAACAGAAACTTTCCAAATATCATAGAAGTAGCCATGCAATATTTACTATGCTTAAATCTGGCATCATATGCAATAATCATATGCTGCCCTACTGTTGATGTCAACACCAACTGGGAACATTTTTGGAAGCTGGGCTCCAATTCAGGGGACTGTGCCATCATTGCAAAATGGGTCTTGGCAAGTTTTGAGCTGACTGAACGTGTGGTCACATATTGCACATGGATTAACTTTTTTGTGTAAACGCTAGAATAAAAAATACATGCACAACAAATGTAAGATGGTGTTGACTGCCACCCCTGTTCTCACTAGCAACAGAACGGTTGCCACATGTTTATCTATTAGATCTGGATTCAGTTATATTCGCTGAATAGAAAGTGTTTGTGTGCTCGTTACTGTGTGTGGAACCTGTAGCAAACGTAAACAATTGGTAAAGATGTGAAAGGAAATGATTGGAGAGAGAGATTGGATTGGTTTCAGGACATATCATTGAACCAGCAAGTGCACTGACCACAAGCAGAGGGTTAAGACACTGAATTTGATAGTTTAGTTACCGTCTTTGCTCTTGAGGGAGCTGAGGTTAGATGAGGTTTCAGTCGGGGCTTGAACACAGTAGACCTCCCTGGTTTGAACCCCGCCTCCACAGAGCCCTGTCTGGTTGCTCCGCCGACGGTCCTGTTGGCTGAGGAGCACATCCACCCTGCAGTCGCTCCACTCTGTCGTTCGCCAATTATACCTGCGGACACAGAGGAAGGAAGGACATTTATTGAGTATTTAATGTTCTGTTAATTTATCTTCCGAAGGCTAAAGATTGAGAGAAGATTGAGGTTGAAGCTTGTGTTTCGTTTTTTGTTTTCCACACAAAAATAAACTGTACTTTGGTCTGTCCTTTGGAGTTATAAATATAGATGATTTTAAATAGACTAATCAGAAGGCACGTCAGTCAGAATGTGCGCTAACGTCATGGTTTTATTGAGCATCATCGAGTTTGATGGCTGGGCTGCTGCTTTTTAATTTATAATGTTAGCGAAAGCACACTAGGGAAACAGCATCAAAAGCTGAGCTACGGATAGATATGTTGCAACAAAAAAATGACACACTCTGTACTGATTATTATCATATGCATGTTTGATTGGATTGTTCCCTGTCCAGAGATACCCTAATGAAAAGTAACCATGGTGTTATTGTAGTAAAAGTGTAGTAACCATGGTGCTATTACTATTAACAAAAACAAAAACATTTTTGCTAAAAAAAATAAAAAAATAAAAAATAAATAAACTGAGAAAAAAGTAAAGCTAAACTAAAATATTTATGAATACATATCAGTGTTATTTTAGTATTATATGCATACTTTTATAGTTTATATTAATATTTTTGACAAAGCTTTAAATTTAATATCTTTGGTTTTATTTAAATTTAGTAATTATTTGTGTTTTTTTTTATATGAATATTGCTATTTTTTATATTACTATTAAGTTGTGTACTAATTTTATGTTATGCACAGATATTTCAGATTTTACAACACACTATTTATTTATTTGTAATACCATCTGAAACAGTTATAACCATATCCAATGAATGTATGGTAATATCGGTAAAGGTTTTAGTGCCTTTTCTAATGAAATGATAATACGCATAAATGAGACAACAAAACTTCTGGTTCAGGGTTAACAGTGTGAGCATTGGCTGAAAAGTTAAGAACCTCCTCTTTACCGCTGGCCTTTGATCACCATTTCTTCTCTACATGTGTCGCACTGATCAAAAGCTGGAGGGCACGCTCGGGGGGGGGGGGGGGAGCGCAGGTAGTGCGTGTGCTTAAATGTACAGTGACCTTCAGTAACACGTCTTGCTTCCAGCTTTTAGAAGAGTTCAAATAAGAAGAGTAAAAAGAAAGGAGAGCGCCCTTTAAAAACATCTCTTGACCATGAGCATGCATTCTAAACTAAGAGAAATGGTCTCTTGCTTTGCTTCTGTAGTGTAAATGATAGAATATGAAACATTTATTTCAGTTTCTGAATGCGGCGGATTGGATTTTATAACCAATAGAGAATTCCTGCTGACTTTCCATGGTAATGGCTCTCAACCTTTTTCACAGATTAAAAAATGAAGTCCATTTGACCTCACAAATGCAGAGCTCCATATTCATGAGCTGTGATTCAGTGTGTATTTGAGTGGGCTTCTAACAAGACTGCATTCAGAATTTTGTTTGAGGGCCTCACTTTCCATTTATGCACTATACTTGAGCTACACATAATGTGTGAAGTGAGAAAGCTTTCTTATTTAGGATACTTGAATGAGTAATGGACTGCAAAGCAAATGTTAATGGTTAAATGGTAAATGGTAAATAGTTTTCCCAATATGTATAAATATATGAAATATTAATTAAATGAAGTTGATTCAAATAACGTTCACAATATTTTAAAACTGATGTGTTTTGTTTTAACGCACCATAATTGTACATATTCAAACGTTAATGTGCTGTATCAGATGCCAACATTTACAGAGATTAACGATGCAAAATTGGTCAACTTTGATTCAAATAAAGATGAATTAGTGACTATCACAAGATGTGAAACCTGATGTAACGAGTTTTAATAAACCATATTTCAATGTACGCTCACATGAATCAGAGCTGAGATTTACATTGGATGGAAACACTTACAGCGAGTAACGATTACAATTTTTCTTCCTGACTTTTACAGAATTCATATGATTCAAAAGAGCATTAAAATGATTCCTTTGGATGACTGTGGAAAATACAAATTAAACAAAAATCAAAACATAACAAAACAAAAACACACGGACTCGAAACTCTGCACAGAAATCCATGTGTAGCATTCGAGCTCTTCTTTTGTATTGTGAAAATATATTTTGTAAAATCCTGCCATTCGTTTAAATGTTCGAACTAAACTAAGATGTATTTGTCAGTTGTGTAATTGTACTTAATGTCAATTTATCTGTTATGTTTAATAGTGCCATTCTCATATATATCCCTTTAAGAGATTTATGAGATGCTTAACAGTAGGTGAATATTAAATTTTAATGGTTACAAGCCATTCTTGGCCACCTGAATCTCACTCTGGGGGACGTCTGGTCATAAACCCCTGCTGTAAAGTTTTCTCAGCGACAGCAGTGAAAGCACATGTGGGGTTTTGTGAGAGAGCATGGCCGGGCACACACTGGGTCAGCACTACAGGAGCACCTTTCACCTCTATCAAATACAGAGGGGCACATGCTCCGCTCTGGTGAGATCCAGTGCAGTGAGGTGATGAGTGATGAGTGATGAGGAATGGACCGGCTCATCTGTGAGGGAGATTAGATTAGACAGCGTGTGGCCTGTCCTCTCAGACATTCACTATTCATCAGCTCACCTCCTCCAGGGTGGCGCTGTGCCAAACCACCAACACGCTGCCATCTCTCCATCTTCCCCAGCAGGACCTTCACCCCCACCCTCTTTTCACTTTTTATTCCTCCATCTGTGTTTTAACACCTTCATGCTATCCAAAAGCCGTCAACAGATGAAGTCGTTATACAGAGAGCTATTATAGAACAATGCAGGCCTATATATATATTCATAAACACTTCTGTATGTTTAATGTTTTTGAAAAAAAAGGTATCTTATCTGTTATGCTTATATATATATACACACACAAACATTTCCTATAATCATCAATATTGAAAAATAAATCAATTTTAGGAAAATTTGACATTTTTCCCTTTGATTCTTTGATCAATATAAAGTTATAAAAATAACAAAAAATAAAAATAGAAATCATTATAAATTACTGTCACATTCGATCAATTTAATGCATCCTTTAAAACTAAGATTATATTTTTAAAAAGATTCAAACAATTAAAAAGTTGAATATCATGAATAAGATATATTATATTTAATGGAGTGAAGATTAATTTGAAGAAAAAAAAAGTAATTTAAAGTAGTTTAACAGAAGGCAACAACATAAAATGTGAAAGGAAAAAAAAATGAATCCTTGAAGGATAATGTGGCACTTAAGACTGGAGTAATGATGCTGAAAATTCAGCATTGCATCACAGGAATAAAGTACATTTTAAAATATATTCAAACAGAAAACAGTTATTTTAAATTGTAAAATTATTTCACAATATGGAATGGTTTTGCTGTGTTTTGAATCAAATAAAACCAGCCCTGGTGAGAAGCAGAGACTGCTTAAAAAAAAAAAAAAAAAAAAAAAAATTATATATATATATATATATATATATTTATATACACAATAAATAAAAATCTCGCCGTTCTAAAACTTTTGACTGTTTTCAGTCATATAGTTAACCAATATCAACTTTAGATTAACCATACCAGTTTTGATATCACTGAGTGTAAATGCTTAATATTAGGTCTAGTATACATTTAAATGTCATGATCCAAGCAGCGAAGCAGAATGGACGCAGCACTTACACTATACATGGCGGGAATTCTTCTCCTTGAGGAGAACACGGTTCACTCTCCTCCAGCTCAGGACACTCGGCCCCTCCACCCACTGGGAACTGCTTCACCTGACGCGTGCGTGTCCTCTGTCCCTTACGCCCATTCAGATCATAGCACTCCTTTGAACATGCCGACCAGTCTGACCACTCGGTCACTTCACAGTCCTTTGAGACGACACAGGCTTGATATGTCACAGGAAGAGTCTGCTGGTTACAGTGGCTGTAGGGACACAGAATAAAGTCTGTAATCGATCAATGAATCCAACGTTTATTATATAAGCTGCAAAAACATCTTATGACGTCTGCACTTTTATGACATCTGAAAAATAAACATCAACATTGTCATTTCTAAAAACATAATTGCATTGTATATAAATTACAAGTAAATTACAAGTAAAAAATATATATAGATAGATAGATAGATAGATAGATAGATAGATAGATAAAATAATAACAAAAATAATAATAATAAAAAAATACGAATTATTAGCGAAAAACTTAAAAGTATAAAAACATGGAGATAAAACAGACATCTGAGACCTCAGGACCAGGGAGGATGTCATTCGCCTTGTTATCTTTAAAAAAGAAAGGAAAATTATAATTTCAAGCCTGACCAAGCTGTATTCAACCGACCCCATCCAATCACTGTATATCATTTTGAATATGCATTGCTGCTTACACTCTGACCTCACATCTTACCAGGAGTTTTCCTCACCCCTGTTCTTTAATTTCTATCTCAGTCACTACAGATAGCGATTCAATTAAGATATGTATCAAACTATGACTTGCATGAATTTTAATTAAGAGGCATCAAACGCCTTCGACGGTTTGGCTTTGGGGGTTGTTATGATTGAGACTGTGGCCCTCACTAGAGCTCCTACAACACATGTAAGAAAGACCTCACTTGTCTTAGTCAGATGAAGAAATCAGAGGCTTGGTTGGTTCACAGGGCACGTCTTTGGTGTCAAAGGCTGATGAATTAAATCCAGGCAGAGACCATTCTTGTACATATATTTCTGTGACCTGTAAAGCATCTATTACAAGGTTTATATTTACACCACTGTCACTCCCACACACAGACTGGCATTAAAGCCAATACATAATTTGAGATGTGTGGATAGGAGAGCACAAATTAAGAGCCTAATCAAGTATCTATTCATTTGGTTTGACTGGCTTTATCCATGGTGCGCGGGTCTGATTTGAATGCTTTTTCTCGTTTCTGACCTTGCCATTCCATACATTTGATCCAGGGCAGGGTGTTGCATTAATACGGTCATCAGAATCAGCTAAGCCTCTTTGGGGATTTCAGCCATCTGTGAAGTCAGTGAGTAGCTCTAATGTACCGATCTGCCTGGGACAGTGCACATCTCTCTCCATCTCCCTGTGCTTAATCCCATATAACAACAAATACAGGCAGATATGACACATCCCCATTCTGACTCTAGAAGGGGAACCTACGGCAATCATAACAGACATTTTTGCTTCTGAAATCCTGTTCACAACAACACAATCAAAGTGGGTCTTGACGGGCACGCTGTTTTGCTGAAATTCACTCGGAAAGTCTAAGGTTGCTTGTAGTGATATTCCCATTTCACTTGACAATACCTCTTCAACTAAAGCAGATTAAAAGTTTCACCATGTGAGACAGAATGAGGACATGCACTGGAGATATAGGAGCATAGCATGCTTATTGAATCAAACCTGTAGATGAAACTTCAATAAAAGATGCTCTCCATTGCAGGCTGTGCAAATGTAATGGAAAAGCACTTGGCAAAAAAAGGCCATATTATAAACTGCTTAAAACTACTTACTGGTATAACAGAAACTTGATAGGAAAACGATAAGGGACATTTCTGAAGGAAGATGGCCATTAAATTTTTGGGTTAGAATAATGCAATTACATTATAGGCAGACAGTTACTTATATGGTGATGGAATGATGGCAAGGCAATGGGCTTGGGTCATCATACTGACATGAGAGTATTGCTCCATAAATGAGATTTCTCTCTTTAGTTAGTCTATTACTGACAGACTTTCTGAAACTTCCTTGAGGGAAACTCCACTGCAAGAACTGTTTAAAATGTCAATTATCATGCTCCACAATCCCCTAAAGAGAGGGAAATTATAACACAGGGACCGGATTAAAATGATTGCTGCAGCTCAGACAGTTAGCATGTAGTGCAGTCTATGAGTAAAATAACGTATAAACAGATAAAAACAAGGAAAACATTTGAAAACATGCCGCAAGTTAATATTAATAGCCCCCAGGATCTATAAGATACCACATGTTTTTCTGTGAAGATCCTTGTTAAGTTTGCTAAAGCTGTAATGTGGAGAATAAAACCACTTGAGAGCATGTGTTAAACATTAAGTATACATGTGCGGTGGTGTTTCGCGCTTTGAATGAAGTCTGTTTGTATTTTTGTCTTTTTGTCATGTGTGTGTGTGTGTGTGTGTGTGTGTGTATGAAATAGCATATTTCACTGAAGGCCAGCTCATATGATAAGAGAATGTGCTGGTAAAAGAAGGCTTGTCATTTCCCTGTTGTCAAAAACAGACATAAGTGCTGCCTCTCTGCTCTCTTATACTTTGACACACAAACACACACACACAGACACACACACATAGGATCAAAAGACTGACCAGCTTTCATATTGCAAGGAGAGAAATGCAGAAACACTGCAGGTGGGAAGGAGACAGTGTTGACATATCATTGACTGAGTTGATAAGTCTGTATTTATGTTCTCCTTTAGAAGCCCCCGTTAAATGGCTCAATGGTCTCAGTTCTCTTGCCTGTGTTGACATTTTTCTTTAAGGGCTTGGTACAAATATTGATTTTGTGATTAATCATGACCTTCACTTAAACAATCACGCAGTAGAGTTGATAGCTCTGTTGGTTTAATAATTGACTTATTTTTAATAGATGTACATAGACTGCTTTTCAAAAGTCTGGGAACAGTGAGATTTTCTATTCTGGAAAGAAATGTATACTTTTATTCAGAAAAGACATTCAATTATGTCATTAATTTGTCAATTATAATTACATAAAAATCTTCTAAGAATCCTGTTTTCAACATTAATAATAACTGACAAAATATTATTGAGCAGCGAATCAGCATATTGGAATTACACTGAATACTGGAGTAATGGCTGCTGAAAATTCAGCTTTGCCATCACATAAATGAATTATACATTAAAAAGAATATATATAGCTGACTATTGAATCAGAATGAAATAAAATGTACACATTTTCAGAGCTGGAGAACTGGAATCAAACAAGAAAAGCTGTAGTAATACCAAGCCTTAGATCTAACTGCCATTGGTAAACAAATAATAATAAATAAATAGATATAAAATAAATAAATAAACTGTTGATTGGAATAGCTTTCACTACTTTCAAACAATATATTATCAAACCTAAGAAAATCACAGTTCCCCCCACAGAAAGAAGCATCTGGAAGAATAACAGTTTTATAATCAAATCATGCATGAACATAAAGAGGAGGAGGCTGACCTGAGCGCCGATGTGCTTCCGTTTCGGTGAACACACGTCACCTCCCGGGTCTGGTAGCCCACCTGCAGGTCCCAGAACTTCAAGCCCTGGCGGTTCTGACGATTCCTCGTCCTCTTCTTTTTGATGAGCTCTCGGGTCTCAGAGTCCCTCATCCTTCCCTTCATCCTGACCCTGTCCCTCACACGTTCTCCTTTGTTTTCCTTCACCTCCTTTTTCTCTTTGTTTTTGCGCCGCTTGCCCTGACGCTCCTGCCTGGCCTTCCGGTCCCGCTTTGCCTTACGTTCTGGTTTCAGCTCTCTATCTTCTCGGGTTTCCCGGGCCTGACGTACAGGTGAAGTGATGCAGGGGCCCCAAGGTCCCACCCTCAGGCTGTACAGGCTCTCGTCACCCTTGCAGGGGCCCAGCTGGCAGGTGCGGAACTCTGTGAGGTTGGGGCAAGCCGAACCACCAAAAAGTGGTGGGGCTAAAACCCAACGCAAGCGGTTCTGAAGACCCATCCCACAACTCTTGGAGCAGGACGTCCATGGGGAGAATTCGGACACCACGCAGTTGCGTGGGCATGGGATAAGGCAAGCCTGCTCTAACCGTGGCTTGGGCTCAAAGTATTCACAGATGGCATCTTCCGCAGGAACACCATCCGACTTGTGCACACAGCCCACTTCCCGCGTCTGGATGCCCTCTTCGCCTCGAGTGCACACCGCTGGCCTTGGCACACCCACACTGCGCATAGACACTGGCACGCACTGGTTCCAGGCCCCTAGCTGCCAGTCGTACAGCTCTTTGTGCCAATCGCAAACCCGGAAGCAACTCTGTTGGTTGCTGGGCCGCTCCGATTGCTGGCAGTTGGTGTGTAACGTGGTCCAGCCTTCAGAATGGGCACACCAAACTGCTCGGCTTTGACTTCCACCCGGACCACACTCGCTGCCCATGCACCTCCCCCATGGCCCTAAAAGAGAGACGAAGACAAGAGAGACAACTTTACAATTCAGTAAAAGCCTCATGAACAGATGCCAGTCTTGATTTGTGCTAATGTTCGATATCCTGATCGCATCCGGTTTCACTTCCTGTACAGGTCATAATTAATGTCTGCAACCTACATGCACTTAAGATACTTAAGTTAAAAAGAGGATATGGGCAGCCAGGAGGAGTAACATGCCCACTGTCTGAATCAATATCCCTCTATTCCCAGGGACTGTACAATGCAAAACACTAGGGATGTGTTAGTGAAGACAAGCTGATTTTACTGATAGAGGTCACAGTGTGACAGAGAGGTCATTGTGGAGAAGGTCACAGAGTACAAGGAGGAGAGAGAAAGATTGGTACTCAAATTGGTACTTCCCACACATGCTGGTTTTGACATGACAAAATGGCAAAATCTCATGAATATTAATTAGATTTATTCAAGTGTTCAAGTGAATAGGAATTTGATTTTGTAGCTTACTACATAAAATCTGACAATTTCCAGTATCTGCCACTGGCAGTGCCAGGACTTTGTTGGAGAGTGGATGGATACATGAAGCAGCAGCTGACTATAAATAGGATAGTTGATCTAAAAATGCACATTCTGTCAAAGTCAGTGGAACCTTTCACTGTATGAAGAAAAAAGAGGAGTAAGAAGAAAGCAAGCCAAAGAGTCTAATATTTTGGTTTGGTTTCAGGAGGATAGGTTATTCTAGGCTGAAGTAACACCTCTGCATTTTCTAACTGTTCAGTCTCTACAGAGCACTAGAGACATAAGCACACAGTCTGAAGCAGTAAATCAAAGTGAGCTAACAGATGAACTGAAATTCAGTCTGACAATTTGCTGAGGTCATGAAGGGGAAAAAAGCATTTATACCAAGTGATGAAGTGTTAAACTGCATCTCTCTTCTTATATTTTTTTTCATTTTCATGATATTCCGTAACCATCACCTGAGGTCATTTCATTTGATTGCAGAGTTCAGCTGAGATCTTCTTGCAAATAATCTTTTTTTAAAAGCACTCTCTGACTACAGTGGCTCATTGTGTGCTCTGGTACCTGTCTTTTATAAAGTGCCTGGACCAAAGGGTGATTTATTTCAGAGAAATGAAGGCCATGTGAAGCCCTGCTTTATGACTCCCCTCGATAAGGATGAGACAGGCCGATGTAAATGTTAATGGAATGAGCAGTGGGCTAAATTAGCCTACAGCTGCAACCACAAGGACCAGGTCAATACAGATCAATGCCGACCACAAGAAACCGCTCTGGATACAACAAACGGAGCCACCACAAACTGAATGACCTCAAACACCAGAAAAAGATATACATATACTCCATGCACTCACATGTAGTGTTCTTTTTCACCAGCATACTCAATACAAGATTCTAATTTATTAAAAAAACTATTTCTGATTTGTTCCATACGCAGTTTGTCACATGGTTAGCCACTGTAAACTCCAATTTTCTGGGGAATTCAAGAGCAATTAGATTGTGAGAGCAAGAAGGAAGATTACAATTCCACACTAGTGAACACATCTGCATTAAACACTAAAAACATAACCTTAAAGAATAGTGTGGGTTAAGTACAAATCAAACTCAATCAACAGTATTCATTGCATTGTTAATTACCTATCTGAGAAAAAAAAAAAAAGCATAAAGATGAGTTATACATGTTATATATGGTTTTAAGTTAGGCAGCTCAGATATCATTTTAATAATAATAAAAAAAATAAAAAAAAAATAAAATATATATATATATATATATATATACTTTAACCTTGATTTTTTTTTTTTTTGAAAGAAAACAAGAAATGAGTTGAAATGTTGATGATGATGATTACTACTACTACTACTAGTAGTAGTACTGTTGTACTGAATGTTTTTTTTTTTTTTTTTTTAACTAGAGCTCTAGCTCACAAACAACTACATGTGTTTGTAGAGGAAGCATAATGGAGCTCCCCAGAGAGAGCGGCAAGAGCTTCTTCATTCACAACGCCTGCAGCTGCAGGTGCTCAGAATAATTTATGAGCATGTCACAAGGCGATGTGGTCATCTACAGGCCAGAGGACACCAGGGAGATGCACAGCCAAACAGCATGCAGGACTGGGCGACACATCATAGGAGCGCGATAGAGTCATAACCACAAATTTGAGGAAGGACAGAAGATGGAAAATGTATTTCCATCTGTAAAGGTTACCGTGGATGTGCAGTGATTGAAAAGGTAGGGATGTGGGAATGAGTAAGGGAAAAGAAGATGGCAGAGAAGGGATAAAAAAGGGAGAAGGAGAGAGTTTTATGGTGGATAAGACTCTATTGTTTGCAGGCCGTCGCTCCAGCTGTTGGATCTACAGCCGCAGGGCATCAGTAAATTAACTCATCAATTTCCGTCTGCTCATCCACCTGCCACTCAATGATTTTTATTATCTCCTATTAGACAAACATGGCTTAAATATACACACATATGGCACAAGAACGGACCTGTAACAGATGTAAACATGCTTTTTCAGTTAAATGTAACTCATTTTAGAGAGTTGCAAGCTAGATAGTTGTTGTTCTGAATATTGAGGGTCATTTTTAATAATAGCCATGCTGGTATCCAGACCAACAGAGCAATTGCAAGTATGGCTTTGCTTTTTCACAATTCAGAGATTTGAGGTAACTTACAATTTAGAAAGATGTTGATGTTTACTTCATCAGGTATTCTTTTTTTTTTTTTTTTTTTTTTTTTGTCAATGAAGATCTAACCTAAGCTAATGAATGCACAATATTTATTGACTCTGAGCAACACATTCTGAATTCATCTGTGTTTTGAACAAATATGTTTCATGCATCATTCAATGACTCACTCATTAAGACAATTCATTCCTTAATCTGTTTTAGACCTAATTAAACAAGTTAATTCATTCAAAAATACATGTTACATTCTTGTATTTTGACTAGGTCTGGGACTTTAACGCGTTACTTGAGATTAATTAATTACACAAAAAATAATGCGTTAACTAAGATTAATTAATTACAGAAAAAAAAATCCCGCATTTTTAATAACTTATTTTTGCACCGCGGAACGTTTCTCACTGGATGAGTTTCGGCGGGACCGATTATACTGAAGCACCAACTAGCGTTCACTTCGCATTTCACCGCAGCACACATCGAGTCTCAAGTATCACCTCAACGCAAAACATATAGCAGCTAGCGTGGACTTTACACTTTATGTTGAACTATGAATTATTTTGTTGTTGCAACTGGCACTTTATGTTGAACTCTTTATTGTTTTGGCCAAGGTTATTGAGAGTTGGACTTAGTATGTTATGGCCTCTGAAGCAACAGAGAGATGTTTTCTAATAGTCAGTGTTTCCAATGTTCTGAATGTAATTGACAGTATTGTGTTTTACTTAAAAAAAAACACTTTACAGAAGGTTCCAGCACCTATAAGCTTCCTGAATTTCTGAAATGTACTATTTCTAAATTGTTTCTAAATATGCTATTGCTACACTTCATGGCAAAAATTGCACTGGTCTGCTAGACTTGGTTGAACAAAAATAAACAATATTTTGTTGCTTAAGCTTATGTATTCAGTCATTATTCAATGGTATACTATAAATCCATGTGAAAAAAAATTACTTCTCACTGTTCTCAGGTCAAATATTTATATGCGATTAAAATGCGATTAATTTCGATTAATTAATTACAAAGCCTCTAATTAATTAGATTATTTTTTTTTTAATCGAGTCCCGGCCCTAATTTTGACCAAATCAGTTGAGTGAATGATTCAGTGATTCACTCATAAAGATGTGCGTTGTTCCTAAATGAATCAGTATCTTTGAACAAATCACTTGAGTAATGAGTCGACGACTATCATAAAGACGTCTCATTCCTGAATCAATCAGTTTGAGACAAATCAGCTGAAAGAGTGATTCTCACTAATGAAAAACTCTCTACACCAACTGGTGTGCATATACAGTACTCTAATATACAGATTGTCTGGAGATCACATTAATATGCATTTATTTGGTATTGGTACCTCTAAAATAGGATGGATAATGCCCCATCAGCCGTACTGTACATCAATTGTAAAACAGTTATGGAGCTCTTGATATAATAAATCAAAGGAAGCTTTCTCAAAGCAAATACATTTAGCACAAATATTCTCCCACGAGTACAGCAAATCCATTACACAATTCATTTGTTTTTTTTCAGCTGTAATCAAACAGATTCTCAGAGGCCTTCGTTAGTTCAGTAAGGAGAAGCAAGTGATTGTTGAAGGTTATGAGACATGTTTTTCACAGATATGATTATGTACAGTAGTCAGCTTTAACTTTCTGAGGATGAGAAGACTGAGAAGAATAGGAGAAAGAGAGATTGAGGGAGGGCGACTGGTCACATATAAAATAATTTCTCTTTTGCATCCTCTCCCCATCCCCAATTTGGTATTTCCTGCGGTGCCAGGCGGCATTTACCAGGGAAATATAAAACAGCGTAAAATGTTGCTCCATACTAGCTTGGCTGGATACAGAAGCTTTAGAAAATAGGAACATGCTGGGCAGATGCTCTGCATTCGTGTGCTTCAGACATTCACATGATGAAAAACTATGAAACACCAAGGAAAAGGTCACGTTTCACATTGTCTATTATTTAGATTGGCACGATTACAAAGTTAAAATGTTATTCCACTAAATTGCATGAAATTCACTGTCAGAGGGAAAAAAATATATATAATTCTCTGCAGTCTTTTATCAGACTCAGTCTCAGAATCAGGACAGTCGGGTTTTATCTAATCCCCACAGAGAAATATTGAAGTTGTGCTGATATCTAATAATATTGTGAATCTCACATTCTCACCTACACATTTAATATCAAGACATCTGCTACACCCTAGACACCCATATAGGAGTCATAAAATCTTTTATCCCTTTTCCTTTTGCATGCTAAATATCTTTTGTGATCACAGATACTAAGGCTTTTCCAAAGCTTGCTGCAGAGTCTATTGGCCACAAATCCCTTTACAAAGACTTCTGGATTTGACTGTATTACTGTTTCTGGTTGAATGACAGTTGGCTATAGAGCATTTTTATGTTGTAGAGTGATACAATGCCAGTCACAAGGATGTCACTGATTTTGCAGTCTTGCTAACATGCACATCCTAATGTGATGCTAATGTAAGGAATGAAGATGTTTGAGAGGCAATATACCCAACCTCATATTGTTCTCCTTTAAGGATATATTGTGTCACGTGGTGACCCAGAGGAAAAATTGTATTGCTCTTTTATATCTCAGGAGACTTAACAGAGTTATCACTGTTGTTTCTTGTATGTCTCAGTGTTGACACACATTTCTTCTAAAAAAAATAAATAAAAAAACAATTAGATAATTGTTATACAGTATATACAGTAGTAAGAGTATAGAACTATAAAACATACCATGTAAAAAACTGAAGGCATGTAGTAACTAACTTTATTCAGGAAAACATTTAATATATTAAAATATTAAATATTATAATAAATAATTAAATACTAATAAACAAATTATACAATTCAATATATATTATATTCTAAAATATTTATTTAAATTTGACAACATTAAGCTGCAGCATGAAAAATCATTTGATTTGTAGCATTATCTTGGCAAATCCAAGCACAAAGTGAGACTTTCTTGACATCTCTTCTGAAACTCTAGATTCCTAAAATATTGTTTCTAAAGTGAAAGTCCTAAAATTTTAATGACTTATGCAAAAAGTTCTATAATTACTGTATGAGGTATTAAACATATCTAATTTGTGGTTTTTATTTCCTACAGAGATGTTAGGTCGTTCTCATCCCTCTTCAGCTGTAGTAATCCAAAAGTGCAGGGTTTGATTAATCATGAAATGCTATATACCAGCTGCAACTCTGCTGCTTTAACTGTCTGCTTTTAAAGTTTAAAAATATTCCAAAACAAAATCCTTCAAAACCAACACCAAAAAGCTCAAATATGTCAAAACATTTTTATTTTATCAAAAGGAATATTCATTCAATAAAATATGCAAGCTCTTAAGTGTTTGTGTATCTGTATCAGTCTTGCTCAAGGACGTTCCTGCCAAAATGAGTTAACTGTTCTCAGTTCAGACCTCGGTCAAGCTCTCCCACACTCTGAGGAGGACAAAGGTTGAAATGTAAAAAGCTAAACTGTTGATGAAACAAAATCTTGAATTTAAGTTTCCTGGTTGGGAAATAAGTGAAAAGAATTGAGACGGACAATGAATGTGCAAATTCCAATGTTGAATTTTAAAGTAAGATTGAGAGAAACTCTACTAGGAATTTAAAATGACTCATGTATCTTTCATAAAAGTTCTCTGAGCTGTAGGTGCTTTGCTATTACATTACACGCTTCATTTAGGATGCCATGAAACATTATGAAAGCCCATGAATGCATGCCAAACTGTTGTGAATACGCTCTTTTCAGCATCATCAACTGCACTGTGGGAAGGGGCGAAATTACTTTGAAACATCTCATTATAATTTTTAAAGTCATTGCTTTTTAGAATTTGAGCTTTAGACAGCTCTAGACTGAATCTAACATATACAAGAATGTGCAAGAAATCCTACACGATCCATTAACTATGTCAGTCATCCTCAAACTCATATGACTTTTTTTTAGTGGAACACAAAAGGAGAATTTGTGACAAATGTTCATGTTGTTCTTTTTCATGCAGTTGTAACAACTTGGAAATTAAGCTTTCAAGCTTTAAAAATGACACAAACTCAGCATTAGGGTCCGTAATAGATTTTTGAGTGAACTGTCCCTTTCAACCAGCCTTTGAGCTGTGCTGGTGTTTCTTTGTAACCTAGTGAACTACATCCATGCACACACACACACACACACGCACACACATGTACAGTACACACACTTACCTCAAAAAAATACATATTATTCTAAGGGTCAGTAATAACCGGCCAACTTGAAAAAGCTGAATCATCATTAGTAAATGGATTTGAGTTTCACAACATCAAGAACATGTACTCCCATAAATCATTGGAATCGGCTATTACTAAAAAATGTGTGTGTGTGTGTCTGAAGGGTTCCATTAGTGAATCTGAGCAGTGTATTCGGCCACTGGAAAATATGTCCACTTCACTCAGAGAGCAAGAGGCATGATGGGATGAGACTATTAAAAATAACAAAACAGAAGAAAAAAAATGCATACCTGCTTATAATTACATTTTGTCACAAACAACCTCGGAATCAAACTGAAGGAGTGTTTCACATATATGCTTTATAACTTTATATATTAGATGCAAAATATCAAAGCATCTCCCATGTGAATACATATTTTCTTCAGAACTAATTTTACTGTATAATACATTGAAATGAACTTGTCGCAATGTGATTTTTAGTAAATGCATGAAGTCAATTCACACAGGATCATTAACTACTGAATGGATATGATCCATTGAAATATGTCTTGCTTTCTCTTCGTTTTGACAAGTTTATATGTACTGTTTTATCATTTAATATTTCAATTAATTTATTGTATCATTATTATTTTATTTATTTATTGCTAGGAAATGTTTTTGTATAAAGATTTGCTTGTGCCTCTTGGTCTGATATTTTGTAATTTAATTATATTCAACCATTTTTAAGTATGGCTTAACTATCTAAATATTTTTTGAGACCACTTCAAACAAACAGTCTTAGAGCTCTCAATACAAATGCCCTGCCATATCAATTGAGTAACACTTTGTTACTCTACATTAACACACAGCCTCAGGAGATCTGTGTTTTATTGTGAAACGAGCCCCGTTTGTGACCTCCGGCCATAAGTCAGCCAGAGGCAGCTGGGACACATAACTGACACTAGATCGGTCCGGCAGGGGTGGGGGGAACTGGCCACATCCTCCCTTTGTTCCTGAGAGAACAGTAGCATTCTGTACTGTGAACTCACAATGGATAAGCACCTAAATCTAGACGGGTGTAACAACGTGCTGGTCAGAGCTTCAGCTGCCCACACACAAACATCCAGCATGGCACAAAGGATCCTTTTTGGCTCTTCTATCTAAACACACCCACATACTAACACAACACTTCAAAACATCATTGTATTCATCAGTATGTTTGGCTAACTGACTAAAACGTTTCCAGTAGGTGGAGATAACAGCATATGCTCAACAACAGCCATCATAAAAGTTGCTAGTACAAGAACAAGACAAAAAAAAATAAATATAGAAATTAAGATTAGGGGGGGAGGGTTTACAATGGTGTTCCGTGTATTCAGAGTTGTTCAAAGTGTTAAAAAGATGGATTATCATGCTAAACATGGCCAAGTTTTAAAAAATAGTTTTGAAGAATGACTGAGAATTTCTTTGGCGAAAATCTTACTTCCGGTTTGGTACAAGTTTCGGCTGCTTTATTTCGCTCGTGGATCTAATGACATAGACGAGAGTGGAACTCCTTATATGAGCATTTCGCTCGGAAAATTGCGCCCGCGTACACACGTTGACCAGAGGAGAGTGAGACTGCATTGGATTTGTTCGAGAATGTCTTCAAATAAGTGGGTTTTTGGATGTGAGGGAAAGTTTACCGTGTTAAGCTTCCCCAAGAACCCAGCATTACATGAACAGTGGATGCAGTTTGTTTTTCCGGGGCAGCAACGGAGTGTATCAAGTGCTTTTGTCATTTGAGTGACGAATGTTTTATAAACAAGGCCCAAGTCGATGCTGGATTTGCACATCGTTTCCTACTAAAACATGGAGTCGTCTCTATGATAAAAGACCCCATTCATATAAGTACAATTGCATCAGATTTCTGTTTTTATTGGAAATCAGCACATAAGGGAATATATGTTAATGGAAACAACACGTAACATCAGTATTATTGCTCCACCCACGGCATGCCTCCAGGAGCTCAGCTTTTTCCAGAAAGAATCGGAAAGCTGTTTTTTTCTTTTATAAATATGATAAAACTAAAGACTTTTTGGACATATGAAGGATGCAGTACTACAGGCACTCAAGATTAACATGAGATTAGGTGAAACTGTGTAAATTATGTACCCTTTAAGAATTTATTTACCCCCAGCAAAGACATCCTTCTTTGTTGAAACTCTCCCTTTGCTTTCCATTCAGGGGTGGACTGGCCATCTGGCATATTGGGCATTTCCCAGATGGACCTACGCACGTTTTGGGGCCGATACTTTGGCCCATCATGCAGGGACAGCGACGTATTGGTTTGTTTTCTGTATTGACAATGTAAATCCAATAGCAATGCGCCACAGATAGAGTGATGAAGTATCTTGCTGTACCTATTTAAATATTGCTTCACTGCTGGAAATATGTGGAAATATTACTAAGTCTGAAAACAGGGACCAGAGACGGGAAACAATAAAGTCAGACGAATAGAGAAGAGAACATACAGATACTGTACAGTACATGCAGTGTAGCTCACTTTTCACAATGTTTTAAATATTGGAAGAAAAGTGTTTACATGAAATTTGGGGTGGAGGTTTATAAGGATATATCTCTGAAGGGAACTGTCTTCAGAAAAGTTTTGTACCTCCATATAATAGGCCATGTGCAGTGCTGCTGTGTTTACAGCGGTAACCAAGGTAAATTGTTCCTTGCAGCAAAATGAACAAGAGGCAGTTGGGCTCCAGAGGAGACAACACTTTAGCTGCTTAGCTGCTCTACAGAAGCAAGGTTTATTTAAGGTCATATGCTGGGTGCCTTCAAGATGTGAGATGATCTTGCACACAAACACACAAAAACATTTTGAAATAAATCCTAGATTTTAACTTAAAACCACATCACGAGATGCTGTGATGTGAACAATATTTTACAGTATGTCATTGTATTCCATCTTGTAGCATTCAAATATCATTTCAAGATACACTAGGCTTCAAAGATGTGAGTCGATCATCATCACAGCATATTAAATTATTTAGTGGGCAGCAGACATGGATAGATGACAAGAGAAGACAGAAACAAACCAAGGGATGAAGAAACTGCAAATAAATCCAAACAGAGATGCAGAGTGGAAGAAAGGGAAGTGTGAAGGAAATCTTTCAGGATGCATGCCCTTCAGATTAATGACATAGGACAGATTACGGGGCAGGGGGTGGAGGGGTTTACATGATTGGTTTTGGCTCCAATAAAGATGAGAGAGGTGCAGAAAACAAGAGGGAAAAGAGCGATGGAGACCACAGGGGTCACGTCTGCCAGCATGTGGCCATATGTAGGGGGAGAATCAGTGGGTCTGTGGGCACCACAATGCTGCTTTGATTAACATCATGTTCACGTCACATCAACATACACTGCAATCCATCCTCTGAAATAAACCCTCTTTTTTCATCTTCACCCCTCTGTTTCAGCCTAAATGAGTGGAACATATGGGGAAAATCAAGGAGTCAAATCAACTTAATTTTGACATTAAATAATCAATTTATTCTCCCTCTAAGACAACAATTCCAGGCCTTGTTCTCTTCAGCTGTGTCAAATTCATTAGTCCTGGGTTTATTGTTTGGACTGTGGAACTGAGTACTGATAACTGGACTGGACAAATATTAATACTTCAATAATTTCACTGTATGTATGTATGTGTGTGTGTGTGTGTGTGTGTGTGCGTGTGTGCGTGTGTGTGTGTGTGTGTGTGAGTGTGTGTTGTAGGCTATAAAAGGGTTAGTTCATCGAAAAATGAAAATTATGTCATTAATCTTTGGAACACAGTTTAAGATATTTTAAATTTAGTCCGAGAGCTTTCTGTCCTTCCACTGAAACTGTGTGTATGGTATACGGTCCTTGTCCAGAAAGTTAATAAAAACATATTCGAAGTAGTCTATGTGACATCAGAGGGTCAGTTAGAATTTTTTGAATAATCGAAAATACATTTTGGTCCAAAAATAGCAAAAACTACGACTTTACTTAGCATTGTCTTCTCTTCCAGGTCTGTTGTGAGCGAGTTCAAAACACTGTAGTTTAGTTGTATCTGGTTTGTGAACGAATCACTCGATGAATCACTCTGAAACAGTGTCCCCAATATGCATCAATCCACAAATGACTTAAGCTGTTAACTTTTTTAATGTGGCTGACTCTCCCTCTGAGTTCAAACAAACCAATAACCCGGAGTAATTCATTTACTCAAACAGTACACTGACTGAACTGCTGTGAAGAGAGAACTGAAGATAAACACCAAGCCGAGCCAGATAACGAATAAAAGACTGACTCGTTCTCGAGTCAAGAACCGAAGAGCTGATGATACTGTGCATGTGTGATTCAGCGTGAAGCAGAATGACACACAGTGCGTCTGAACCGAACTGATTCTTTTGGTGATTGATTCTGAACTGATTATATGATAATGTTATGAACACGAGTAAACTGAAGGCTTGAATCAAGGCCAATTATCGCCAATGATGTCATTATTACTACTTTATTGAATCGAACTGTCCGAAAGAACCAGTTCGTGGAAAAAAACTGAACTTCCCATCACTACTGGTGATCTGAAAACCAATGCAACCGGTTCTTGACTCGAGAACGAGTATATCGTTTGTTCGTTATCTGGCTTGGTTCGGTGTTCATCTTCAGTTTAGTTTCACAGCAGTTCAGTCAGAGTACTGTTTGAGTAAATGAATTATTTGGATATTGGTTTGTTTGAACTCAGAGGGAGTGTCAGCCACATTAAAACAAGTTAACAGCTTAAGTCATTTGTGGATTAATGCTTATTGGAAATGTGAACTATTTCAAACGATTCAGTTCGATTTGGTGAACTGGTTCAAGAAGATCCGGTTACATTGAGTGATTCGTTCACAAACCGGATATCACAAAACTGCAGTGTTTTGAACTCACTCCCAACAGACACAGAAGAGAAGACAATGCTGAATAAAATTGTAGTTTTTGCTATTTTTGGACCAAAATGTATTTCCGATGCTTCAAAAAATTCTAAATGACCCTCTGATGTCACATGGACTACTTCAAAGATGTTTTTATTACCTTTCTGGACATGGACAGTATACCATACACACAGTTTCAATGGAGGGACAGAAAGCTCTGGGACTAAATCTAAAATATCTTAAACTGTGTTCTGAAGCTGAACGGAGGTCTCACGGGTTTGGAACGACATGAGGGTGAGTAATTAATGACATAATTTTCATTTTTCGATGAAGTAACCCTTTTAGTCTTCAGCGGACACAGCTGGTGTGTGGAAAAGACACCAGGTTCAAACACTGTTGCAGAGCCCTTTGAGTCTATACAAGGTGTCTGAGCTTAATATCACACTGATGGTGATCAGCACCGCTAAATTTAGCTTAATGTGCAGGATAAAAAGTGCAAAAATGTGCCCAGTAATGGCTGCAAGTGAACATTTATTATAACAAGAATTCAAGAAAATGGCTGAATACTTTATTATTTTTGTGGCCCTAAAGAATAAGTCTGATGACCTTGGTGATGCAATTGCCAAGCTTTTACAATTGTGCTCCATCTGGAACTGCAATGTGTTTATCTTTCAGGAAATGCATGCATTTGAATGTACAGTATGTTATAGTGACAGATTATATTGACAATTACTTTAATAGGTTGCTGATTGCTATTGTTCATTATGTTGACGATGTTGATGGCAATTATGACATTGACAGTGATGATGGTCGTAGCGGTAATGATAATGACTTCTGGAGTGATGATGATGACGACAATTTTAGAAAAGCAGCTGTGTTCTGTGATAATTAATAAATCAGACAAATCTTAAGATAGATAACTTTTCTAGAAGTGTGTTTGCTAGGATAGTGAGATAGTTTTTGCTTGTTGTCTTGAGGGCTCCTTTGACTGTGTTTATGCTGAAAACCTTACTTGAGGTTTTAAAATGTAAGAAAACAGAATCTAAAGACACATTTTTCTAAAATTCTTCAACTAAATTTGGATTTACTTGCATAAAAACCTTTTCACCAATAGAATAAACCATTTTCTCAGAGTACCTTAAAAAAAAAAAAAAACAATGAAGAGAAGCTCTAATATGTACAGTGTTTTAGATAATGATGGTGAACTCAGCTCAAAAAGGACAAAAGAGCAAAGACAAGCAAGTGGAAAAACAGGGACAGAGAGAACTGGAAACAGTGGCGAGACAAGTTTGCCAATGGATTATAGTTTGAACATATTGGAGAGGATTTAGGGAAATTAGGGAAGAAGAACTGCACATGTTGGAACTCAGCCTTTCAGTTTAGCGAACAGTCATGGTGCCAATGAGAAGCGCCAGGAAGATTCATGAAACATGACAGGGAAAGAGATGAACTCATAAGATGTTCTCTCTTCGGTCACTCTAAGATGTTAATGCCTCCAACCCGCTAATAACACTGTGAAGAGAATATTTTTATAATCTGACAAACAATGACTTACAACCTCAAACCAATGATGTGTCTATTTTAAGCTGTGCTGAGTCATGGAGACCATTAGTCTGCCTACTTGATAGACACTGAAAACAGAAGAAGATCACGAGTGGGAGTCACACTCCAGCTAATTTAAAACTGACACAAAATGAATGCTCACTCTCTGTTCTATTTTCTAAATGCATGTTATTGATCTTATTGTGAACAATTTTTTACCTCTTCATTTTTAATCAGAATGATGAGACTTTGCTATTCATTTAGTCCAACTCTTTCTTACAATCAACTGCAAGCTTGCATTCAGATCTGCCTTCATTCAATCAACAACTGAACACCAAGTCCCTATTCAACTGTTTTATTATTATTATTTTATTCTTTCAATAAACCGTTTCACTCAGATGTCACAACATGAAAGAAAAGAACCATTTCATCACGACTTTGATGAAAAAAAAAGTCAATGCATAATCCATCAATATTGAATGTTGTAAATATATTATCAGTTTAGTATTAAAATACAATCATATAAAACTATAATGTGTGGCTTTATAAATGATTGATTTAAGGCAGAGTATAAACAAGCAAACATCTTCTTTCCTTTACTCTTTCTAATAACAGTACAGCGTGCATGTTTGTTTAAGTGTGCGCATTTAAAACTGTATGTGTCATGAAAGCTTAGCAAAGATTACGGTGCATGTGCACTATTAATCAAAGACAAGAGGATTGATGTAGATTGCAATGTTCTTGGGAGCTTACCATGAAAGAGGAGCCCATAGCTGCATTCGACTAAAACTTTACGACAACAAGTTGATTGGAGTGATATACAGTGGGTATATAAAATAACCACGTCCCCTTGAATATCGGATTGTGTTGCTTTTCAGCCTGATATGAAGACGGACACAGTTTTTGTTTTATCCAGATATATTTACTCAGTGCAATTTTGTATTTATTTTTGAATATTAAAATGTTTTTGATTGTGCGCCGGTTCCCGCCTCCTTCTTCCCGATAAGTATGGAGTTTTTATCGTTACACACCTTTTGCTTTTAATTACAGCCTTTAGTCTGTTGGGATATGTCTCTACTTACTTTACACATCTAGACTTTGCAATACTTGCCCACTCTTCTTTACAGCACTGCTCAGTTACATTTGATGGTGGATGTTTGTTGACTGCAGTCTTCAAGTAATCCCAAAGATTTTCAATAGGGCTTAAGCATGGGCTCTGACTAGGCCATGCAAGAACCTTCACCTTTTCTCCTTCAACCACTGTGTGCTCAGTTTTGCTGTGTGGTTTGGATCATTGTCATGTTGTAAGGTAAACCTTCTTCCCATTGACAACTTTTTGGCAGAGGGCAACAGATTTTCTTCAATAATTTAACATTATTTTTGCCCCATCCATTTTTCCGTCTATCCTGACAAGTGAACACCCCATAACAGGACATTACCCCTCCATGCTTTACTGGAAAAATGCTGTTATTTGGAAGGAGAGCTGCAATGGATTACAACCCTCCCATACAAGCCACATTTGTGGAGAATTAATGATATTGTTATTTCTCCCATTTTTTTATAATGGACTTCAGTGCTACAGTTGTACTATCAAGGATGCTCCAGGAAAGCTCTTTTTCATGATGAGCGAATCAAAATGACCACAGTTGAAAGTCAAATTGCTTTGTGTCATTGAGAAGCTGATTAGCAACATCTGATTGAGTTTACAAATCATTTTGTAGGAGCGGGGTGGGTGTTATAAATTGCACTGAGTAAATACATCTGGATTATTTTTTTTCTATACCCACTGTATGTAAGTTTTTCATCCATAAATATGAACAAAGTTTGGATTAAGGAGTATAAAACTATTTGCCACTGTGACATGTGGCTGAACATCTCATAAATCCGTTTGCAAGGCTTACTCACTGTTTTTCATTATGATGAAACATTCTTACATTCTGGACTATTCAGTCTGCAAATACATAATTGATGGAATCCTATACTTTTTCCAAAGTCGCCTTTTTCAAATCACACCGAACCATCCCACAACAATCTGCCTTTCTCAAGAAAACCATCTTAGGAACAAAAACATGAACATCAGGGACTGACCTTAATCACAGGTGAAGTAATCACATTAGGAAGAGACCATTACTACTAACTGGAGCACAGAAGCACTGTTAAGACCCTTTCTCCCGTTACCTTTGCCACATTTACCCATTTGTTAAGTTCTCAACCCTGTTCACCTCAGTCAAACACAATAAAGATCCAAGAGATGATGGTACAGAATCATATCTAAAGTTATAAGTATAATAAATCAAGCTATATTACATTTGTTTAGCTTTGTTCACCTTGTGTTAAACCAGACAACAGTATCACATGCAATCAACCACATATATAAGCACAGCACTTTCTCCACAGCTTCAATCACTGGCCGAAAAAGGTCACTTAAAGGTCCACTTGCCAATAGAAGTGAAAAGATAAAATCCATAGGGATATTTCATAGGCAGTCTTTGAAACGGAACTTATTTGCTTTTGGTGTGGACCAGAGTTTGCTTTATTTCAGAGTTGTATTCATTTTGATCAAACTCATGCTTGACAAGCAAACCATAGTTTCTGCATGAAAAACAGTTGTTATAAAAACAATCAATGTAAAATTGTGGAAGTGAACTAAAGGTGAATTGAAATGCAAGTAACATTCTGTGTGTGCAAAGTTTTGGTGGTCAGTGTAAACAGACAAAATCATCATTATAATGCATGCATGCTGATCCTGGACTAAGATGGAATAAAGATATTACAATGTGAAATGTGTTTAAAACATTTGAAATATTAATGCCTCATGGTGTCAAGACTATGTACTAATGTGTATATATATAATGTGTATATATATATATATATATATATATATATATATATATATATATATATATATATATATATATATATATATATTATATACACACACACATGGTTCCACCAAATAATTTACATGAAATCAGCCTAAAACCAACTTTTTTGAACAATATAACGCCAAATGAGTTCAAAAAGCAAGGGGAAGGAGTAAAAGCATCCCTGATTAGTCTCTCTTTATAGCATGCTTTCAATCATCCACTAATGACCGCAAAGCTAATCAAGATTCCTTCCTCCCTCTCGTACCCTTGTACTCGTCCCCCAATGGTATTAGAGCATTTGCGGTGTAGGGAAACACTCAATAACAGCTTTCCTTTATGCAAATGCGTGCTAACCTACTATGGCTTCTGTAAAAGTACACACGGTCAAATACACATGCAGACACACACTCCCAAATGCCCTGCAGCAATGCTAGTGTGGTGCTCAATATCAGGCAAGTGTGTCAGGCGGCATACAGAAAAAAAGCACACTCAACATTACAGAAATCAATCACGCCAGTCCCAAGCTAAAAACGCTAACACTTTACCTGTTTAGCAGCCCCCAGGTCTGTTTTTCTAAAGGGCATTCACCATGCTACTATGTCCTTTTCAAAAAAAAAAAAAATAATACAAAATACAAAAACAAAGAAGGTTAAAGGCCATATTGTGTGCCAGCCATTTAGCAGAATAAAATAAGCCATCAAGGAGACAAAGAACAGCATTTGTGGTTATATTTAGCAAATGCTGGGCAAACTTGATGCTAAGCAACTTAACTTAAGGCAGCAGCAAAACCATCTTTCCACGTATAATCATGGCTAATAGAAGGGTTGAGCAGTATCACAGAGAGAGATTTTTAATTGATCGCAATATTATTTCTTGTATCTGGGGTGGAGGAATGTGGAGGGGGAAATATTTTTAAAAAATGTATCATTCTTTTAAAATGTAGTATTATTCCTTGTATTTGGGGTGGAGTGGGAAATATTTTTAAAGAATGTATAATTATTTTACAATGTAAAATTTATGAAAGATAAGATTTGAATGTTTAAAAAATATTTTTTAAATGAAAGTGTTTTTGTAAAATTAAAATGTATATATTTACCGACACGCTATACTGACAAAACCGGACAGCCATATGATTCTGCAATGTCACTGTGTGTCCTTACATGACAAATCATGAGATTGCCCAAGCTATGCAGCAAGTATATTGTTGGTAGATAGACAGATCTGGTAACAATTTGTGAGCATGATCGTGATATAATGCATCAGTGATGACGTTCTCCCTGGCAGATTTGCACACAGGGAGGGCACCTTGAACTCTAAAGCCATAAATGATATGGCATCAATTTACAAAGGTTGGGAAAAGGCCTGCACACCCACAGTAATCAGCTCATATTGCAATCAATAGGTGGGTGCTGAATAATTCAACACAAACGCTTTCTCAAATGAAGAGAGCAAAGAAGCCATGAAAATTATATAAACCTCAGTACTGCTATAATAGAGGACATTTAATGTAAGGTACAAACCATTAGATGAAATTAGTCTGAGCTCAAATCTATTTGAAAGGATTTCTGCAAACTTGTGTAGTGATTTCACCTTTTATTCTTTGTTTGTGTTGTATAAATTAGTATATGGGAACACAAGGAAACTGGATGCATCTGTGTGATTGTCTCATAGGGATTATTTACCACCCAAAAAAAAAAAAAAATGATATGATATTTATCAGAATGTCCAAGCTGCTCTTTTTCATACAGTGAAAGTGAAAGAGGACCAGGGACAGTGAAGCTCCAAAAAGCAGCATTGAAGGATCATAAAAGTAGTCATGTTCACTTTGCAATTACCACAATACATGTGCACTAAATATTTAAAGCCTTCTGAAGTCATATGACAGATCTGTGCATTGAAAAGTTATTATTGGCAAAAAAAAAATGTTGCTTGACAGCTGTGTTCACCATTTAAAAGAGCATTTTTTTTTTCAGAATTGACTTTTTTCTCTCTCTCTCTCTCTCTCCCTCTCTCTCTGTATATATATATATATATATATATATATATATATATATATATATATATATATATATATATTTTTTTTTTTTTTTTTTTTTTGGCAAAGCTGAATTTTAAACAGCAATTACATTAGTTTTACATGATTCTTCAGAAATCATTCTAATATTCTGATTTTCTACTGAAGACGAATTTTAATTTTTTTCCAGGATTCTTTGATGAATAAAATGTTTAAAAGAACAGTATTTATTCAAAACGGAAATTGAACACTTTTTAATAAACTTAATGCGTCATTGCTGAATAGGTGCAATAACAAAAAGTAATAATAAAAACCTTTGAATGGTACAAGTCACATAAACAGCTGTGTGTCCTCAACCTGGATGTGGATGTTTTGAAGCTAAAAGCACAATTTCTACACTATTAGATGGATTATAAACAAATGCAAGAATATAAATGTCTTATTCCGTGGCATTTGGCCTGGTATTGCGCTTGATACGGTAGGCTGTACGGCTTTCACACCTCAGATGAGACGAAGCAGCCACCTATCTCTGGAAAACCCACAGGGCATCATTTACACCGCCAACTGTGAGAAGAGGGTGGACGTCTGTCACTCTCAGTCACCCACAATTAAAAATCCCTAGCAAGTGTCCTAGTACAGACACTCTGTAAACAATCACGGCTAATGAGCACCTTACACAACTCCTGAATAAATGCTAAGCGTAGATCTGTGTGAGCTTTACATACAAGGTGTGCATATAGAAATGCATTAGCACTAACAATGAAATATTTGTACAATTAGTTGCTGGTTTGCATATTTGGACCTGTATTAAGTCAGCATGCATGTGCAGCGCACTACAAAGGAATTGCTAAAGCTGAAAGCAGAGCAACTGTCACTAGGGACTCTTTGATGCCTCTATACATGACTTAACCCAATTTATGCTAATAGGGCTAAACACAGCAGATGGGAAAGCAGAAGCACCTTAGGAGCAAAGAAAACGAAAGGAGGGGAAGGATGTATAGGTGATAAAGAGAAAACAATTTCATATATATAATAATAATTATAATTTAATAATAACTTTCTGACCCCAAACATTCCATTGGTATTTATGATGTTTGCACCCCACTCTATGTTTGTGTTTGTAATCGACTGTGTACATTTCCCATTAGCCAATAGCTACACACTGGTTCATTAGATGTGTCTAATATATTCCTCAGTTGTCTCTTATTTATTTATTTATTCTGCCAGGTTTATCATCGCTCATGTGTGCACATGTCATCAAATGTCCCATGCTGCTGTCTGCCGAATATTAAAACAAAGAATTAGCAAGAGCCTTTATTGAAATATGCATGAACACAGTTGTGCCAGGCTTAATGATGTGGCTGAATTAGCAGGTTGCGGCTCTCATGTAGAGAAGGTGGATCCGAGTGGCTGAGGAAGACAGAAGTTGTAGATGAAGGGTGTGGATGAAAAAAGAGGAACAGCCTTTGTGTGAAAATACTTCAAATGTTTCAGAAAACAATATGATGTACATCAGCACGCCTCAGATGCAGATGGCCATTCACACTGTGATGATCTGACTGAATAACAAAAAAAAAAAAAATCATCAAATTAGAAACCGAGATAAACAGTCGTCTGAGACGTCACACGATTGTTAGAAATGCATTTATTAACGTTTTATGAAACTTATATTAGTGCTTCTAAAACAACATACCTCTCAGCACACAGTGAGATGACAGTTTCCAGCACAGCACGGATGCTAATCCATAAACACTTCATGAGAGCATAAATGTGTGTCAGGAGCAGATTGGATTATGGAAGGGTGCTGCCTGCAGGTTCATTGTTTTGTGTGTGTGTGTGTGGTGGGGGTATAATATAACCCGATTTGTTTATTTTACCTATTCCATATCATTAAACAACCCATGAAAAGTGGGATGTAATTGAATGTTTACATCTTGTCTAGTCAGTGAGCAAAGAACCCAATCAGTTTTTAAATAAAGGTAATTACATAAATGCAATCTCATTGAGCAATCTCATGATTTATCTACACATGAATGCTTCGGCATTTAGAAATAGATGTTTGCTTCATCTTGATAAAAACACCCATTATTTAAAAAATAATTTAAAATATACCATGTATTTCTTTTTAGGTGTCCTCCTTTTATTAATAATAATATTAACAACAACAACAGTAGTACTAGCAGTAGTAGTATGTGTTTGTTACTATTGTTAAAAGAATCATCATCTGTATAAGTGTATAAAAAAATATTTATTACATAACATAGAATAGATAGATAAATAGATAGATGATGGATGTATGGATCTATCTATATTCATTCTAATTATTGCATCTCAATAAAATGTCATGAATATGGAGTATATTTTAGATCTCTATAAAAGGCAAATATCTGTTTTCCAACAGATATTCCTTTCAACCAGAGTCTTTAATATGCTGTAACCTTTTCATGTTCAGTAACCGATTTTTGGAAGAATGGTGCAACCGATGTCCACCAGCCCCTCATGAAGGTTTTTTTTTTCTTTTTTCTGTAGAACGCCTAAGTGAATGTTTAAATAAAAACGAGCAAACCATGTTCTGTAAAGTATTAAAATGAACCAGACACTGAGATGCCAATTAAGCCTGGAATGTTCAATAAGTAGTTCATAATAATGTTTCAAGCTATAATAATGATAAAATAATAATAACAATGATAAAAAAAATTTTTTTTAAATCAAGTGAACTGGAGATAAACAGCTGGCAAGAAATCACTTACATGTTCTCTCCAACTATTAAAAGATGGACACAGTTTTTATTAAAGAGCTGTTTGAATAGCAATAACGTCAAGCATGACAAGTCACATACTTTTTTCATCCGATTACCGTATCTCTTCTTACAATGCATGAAGCGACGACATGCTATCTCTAATATTGGCTGAGAGCAGGTTCCGAGACATCTTTTTTGCATTCAGCCCGAGAGTATTTTTGACACTATCGGGATTCGATGACAAACTCATGCTTGGACAAATTGGTTTTAAAGGGGCCACTGTGACAGTCAGGAAATAACCAATGTTAATATTTAATGCTGGAGTGTCATTTCATGTCCTGAAAAGGGAAATAGCTTCTGCCGCCTCAAGTTACAATGGTTCACTGACCCTAATGGAAGTGGCAGACAGGGCAATAAAACAAAGAATATCAAAGTGAATAGTCAAGATTATGTTTCAGTATCCTCTTTAACACAACACACTGCTGAATTCTCTAGGATTTTTAAACATACAATAGCATGTCCTTAATATGCAAATGAGTGCCTCATCACCTTGTTATTGTCTTTTTCTCAATTACTGCTATTCTGAGTTCCTATTTCTATCCAATTAACATCAATGGGTGCAATTATATGGCATTGAATTGCTCAAGGATTGATTGAAATACAATGCATGGATAAAAGTATGCACTTGTCAGACATTTAATTTCAGAACTTATGGCCTTAATCCATCCCTTTGCTGCTGGAACAACAAAATTCTTAATTTCCCACTGGAAAATGAATGCAGGGATTGTCAATCAGACACAAGACGATCATTAAGGCACCATCTATCCACATACACTATCTACAGGGCCTTTCGCACCACTTTAGTTCCAGAACTAAATGTACAGTACTAAAGAAAGTTGTGGCCTAATGGTTAGAGAGCCGGACTCCCAATCGAAAGGTTGTGAGTTCGAGTCCCGGGCCAGCAGGAATTGTGAGTGCATGTACAGTTCTCTCTCCACCTTCAATACCACGACTTAGGTGCCCTTGAGCAAGGCATCGAACCCCCAACTGCTCCCCGGGCGCTGCAGCATAAATGGCTGCCCACTGCTCCGGGTGTGTATTCACAGTGTGTGTGTGTGTGTGTGTTCACTGCTCTGTGTGTGTGCACTTCGGATGGGTTAAATGCAGACCACAAATTCTGAGTATGGGTCACCATACTTGGCTGAATGTCACGTCACTTTCAAGAAATCAGTGTTAATTTCGTTGACTAAATATTTTCGTCATTATTTTCGTCACGAATATATTTTTGCTGACGAAAACGAAACGAAAACTAAAATAGAAGGCACTGATGGAGACTAAAACTATGACTAAATTGATTGACATTATCGTCAACGAATAAAGGACGAGACGAAAATAGACTGTGACGAAAATCAAATCAGCAGACGGGAGAGATGCGAGGAATGAACAAAAGAACCGGCAAAACAGAACAGACTGCATGAAAGAAGAGAACCAATCAGAGCCTGACTTATTGAGACGTGAAGCGAAGGTTTTCAGTTTTTATGAGCTCCCGGGAAGTCGGCATTCGAAGAGGTGATAGGGACTTTAAGCAACAGCCTCTGGTGGAACGGCAACGCCATTCTGGCGTTGTATTGCGCCTGCGCGAATTTAACTGCTACTTTGTGACGTTCTAATTTAACGGTCTACTACGGGAGAACAGCTGATTTGCCAGAGTCGCTACAACGTGAGAGGTTAGGTAAATAAATGTTATGTTTTTAGACTTATTTACATCATACAATATTAAAAACTCCTCTTCAGACAAAAGATTGTCATTTAACGCCAAAAGCAATCCTTCTCTTGCTTTTTTAAATTATATATTTTTTTGGATCTCAATAAATGAATTAATGCTGCGTTGCGCTGTTCTGTTTTACCGTTGCTTAGTGACTTTTACGTTCTTGGCTACAGCGGTGTGACGGCAAACTTCCGGTCGCTGTAGCCGTTCCATTCGCAGCTGTTGCTTAAAGTTCCTACTGTCTAAAAGAGCGACAAAATGTCCACAGCTCACTTCACGTTTGACGACGAACAAAACAAAACAAAGTGTAAAGCACGCAGAGCGCTCATTCGTGGCAAGAACACAACCAATTTGAAAAGACATTTACAGACGAGCCACCCGGACATTTTCTCAAATGTAATTTCACAACGATGTTCTTTTGTTTATTGGGCTAAGCAAAATTGGAATAGTGCAGTGCGTAGATGTTGTAGCATTAAATATTACGAACTGAAAAGTACTGTAAAATAGCCCCTTCTTCAAATTAGATGCGAGCACAATACTAATACGTAATATCATGATAAATACATTTGATTAATACTAATGTTTAGTATATTTTATAATGTTCTACTTGTTGACAATATCACAAATATTTATATATTAGTCATTTGAAACATGAATGTTCACATCCTATCATTATACATACAAATCTAGCAATATTGTAGTATTTAAAACATACAATATTGCTAGACAAATGAATACCTTATAAAATCTTGTTACTTTTTTTATCCACCTAGCTGCCAACTTATTAAATATTTACTTTAAATGTATGCACGTATTGTTCAGCTCAGCTGTAAACTTTAAGGTCCTGGACCTAACTTTATTTTTCTTTTATTGATGGTCAATTGGCAGCTAGTTATTGTTTACATTATCATGACAGTGTTTGTTGCTGCATAAAAGCTTTTGAATCGAAATAAAGACACAGTTGTGTTGAAATAAAGTTGAATTTGTGTTTTATATATTTTGGTTAAGTTTGTTTCCTATACCAGTTGTAAAAAATTGTCTAGTAAATCTGTTATTGATTTTAGTCTTATTTTAGTCGACTAAAATACCAAGCAATTTTAGTCGACTAAAATACCAAGCAATTTTAGTCGACTAAAATAAGACTAAAATTAAAACAAATCAGATGACTAAAACTTGACTAAAACTAAAAAGAATTATAGTCAAAAGACTAAGACTAAAACTAAATTAAAATTTCGTGTCAAAATTAACACTGCAAGAAATGGGTTTTGAATCGATTTTGCGTGAACTATTTCCCAGTACCATTTAAAGGGTTGCATTCGCACTGACCACGTGTACTAGGATCTGACGTAAGCTGGTCTTCAACAATGTTATTTGTGCGCGACGTTCAACAGATTTAACAAAGAAGAATAACATTAACAACAGGAGAATGGAGGACGCTATGATCCGTGTTTTTGTTGTGTCTCAAGGATTTCACAATAATATACAAAGTATACGTAAAGCAGTTGAAAGAATGGAAAGGAGGATTAAGAATCTCGAACAACAACTGGCAGTGCTACATTTATTAGTGCCACGTATATTTATCACTGTTCATCAAATTTGTGAAATAAGTTGACAATGTTTACAGTATGTCACATGGCATTTTTGAACACGTCTGGCCAATCAGTGTCTTCTTACATCATTGATAGTACCAGTTGTGCTGGTTACACCCTGCTACGGAGTAGGAGCTAATTTGGTTCTCGAAAAAAGGCAGTCCGGTACTAAAATCACACCCAGTTCCAGCAGGACGAAAACCCCAAAAGTGGGTAGTTCCAAAATTAGCTCTGGTAATATGAAAAGGTTCCTGAGTTGTGAAAAGGCCCTTATATGACTTTCAATTTAGACAGAATGATAGAAAGAACAGCAGTCAGTCAGACAGATGTTTTTGGAAAATAAAATTTTTTTTCTAGACACTTCATTCATGATGCACACTCATCGGGGATATATTTTACATCAGCTACAGGTGGTGAAATGGAGAGGAGGTGGTGCACTCTCATGAGCATTCCTGAATTGCTGTGGCTGGATGCAATTTATGGTAAAAGCCTCATTGAGGTGTGTTCAACTGTATGCCATCCCAAGATCAAAGAGTTGAGAGAGAGCAGGAGAGGAGAGACAGACAGAATCCCAGCTCTCCTCTGAGGTTTGAAACACACTCAGAGTCCACTCATAGTGAGTTGTGTTCATATGGTCAGAGGGTGTTAACTCAATTCTAGTGATATCTTTTCCATTGCTGTTGGGAACTTGTGGAGTCTGTACTTGGATTACTCTGCATGAGTCTGCATATGTAAGAGCACAACAAAACATTCAAATTAGACGACTTCTCACATGAAAATAACTACCAACACTCTGCAAACATTACACATTTTGAAGATCTGGGATTCAATTAAATTTTCAGTTCAATTTCAATTCAATTTCAATTCAATTTTGAAGATCTGGGAAACAACTTTGAGACTTAATGGTCCAAAAAACAAGGTTAAAATGGAAGATATTTTTGCCGTTGATCATAGTTTTGAGCAGAACCATTTCTAAAAAAATATATATATTTAATTTCAGCCAGGGATGAATGACAGCTAAAACCAACCTCAGCAAGCACACACTCACCCACCCCCAGTATCCTACTTACATTTGGAGACTATGGGACTATTTTATAAGGTTATCACATACTTTCTAACTCTCTATTTCATATTTGTTTAAAATCTTAATGTTATGATCATTCATATCACTATATCCTGCAATGAAATCAAAACAAAAATCCTGTATACTGAACAATTCTACAACCATTTCCTTTTAGGATACCATCAAATAAGTAGCAGAGGCTTCCTCACACAGTTGACATTTCCTTTGACCTCTCAGAGTCACATGGCTATAAAGCGGATGGACAAATAAGCAAAGCCACACACTAAATAAGAGCACAAAGCCTTCACAAAATAATATAACTTTTGAGTCAACCAGAAGAATAGCTACCAACCATGCAGCTGCTTCATTGGACCACAAGAGTTAAATGTATTTTTCAAGCTTAAAGAAGTGCAATCAACAACAACTGAATCACACACTTCAATTAGTAATATGAAGGAGATAAGAGGAGGGCAATAAGCTGGGCAGTGTTTCAACAGTCAATGTGAAGTACTTAGTACGCCAGCAATAAAAACACAGGCAATAATGAGCACTACTCAAGAGCCAGCTGTGTACCTCATATAAACAAAACCCCACCATTCACAATCATTTAAAATTAAACAAGGAGAGGGGAATTTGTTAAATAAAGAATTGTTAGGTAAGGAACAAATGAGGCACAGAGGAAAGTTAAATGCCCCAAAATGTTGCACTTGCACTTTTTTTCACATATTTTTTGACCTCTGAACAATAAAAATGATATAAGCTTTCTAAACTGCATTTAGACCAGTGTGAAACTCTTTCATCTTTGTATCTTAGTAAAGAACAAAGAAATGCCATTTGTCGACAGATTTTAATATACCTACATAACACACACACACACACACTCACACAAAACAATGACATTTTATCATTCACTGTGGGGAAGTACAATATATATTGGTGCTAAATAATTTCTTATTAAAATATAGTATAAAATATTATGAACTTAATATAATTTCTGATAAAAAAGGTTTATGAAGCTTTATTAATGCAACTTGGAAAATGCAGAAAACACCACACACACAACTATTTTGATCACTCAAATTCATTATATTAAGGATTTAGAATGACTCGATTTTCTAGAATGGTTTTTAAAATCCCTGTATCAATGAGAAATTGTCTTTTCTAAATTAAAAGTATACCATTTTTCAAGAAGACAAAATAATTTATAATTTTTTGATTAATTGTGATGGTAAAAAAACTTCTTTGTTTGAAAACAAAGTAATACATTATTTCATTTATAATTATTTTAACTCTTATTATTAATTATATTCATTATATTAACTTATTATAGAATAATATAAATATTATCCTTTTACTACTACTACTACTACTACTACTACTACTAAAATAATAAGTATTTGAATTATTATTATTATTATTATCATCATCAGACAAAACAAAAAGAGTCTGTTCCGGTCAAAATTTCTATAAATGTTACACCAACATAAATAAATAAATAAATAAACAAATAAAATAAAAAATAAAAATGAAAAAATTAAACATTTAAAACAATTAAATAAACATTTTGGTGTTGGTCAATGTATGAAAGAGCTTGACTTCAGAGGAACCCTAGAGAATAACCTCTTTATCTTGTTTGAGTGGCACAGAATACACTGTAAAAAAAAAAAAAATACTGTGATTTTAACCATCTACATTGTAAGTAAATCACTAGCATAAGTGACAAAATTTTACTCTGGGTGACTAAATTATTTGTATTGTTAACCATTGGCTAATAAATTCTTAGATTTTACTCGCCAGTGTATGTGTTAAAGGCTATTATAAGATTAGCACAGATATATTTTCACTTGTGGAGTTCTCTCTCCATCAAGTGATCTGTCCTTTTCAGTTCATCTCAATGGATGCACAGCACACCTGTATTCGACTCTCTGTAAACTCTTTGTGAAGGCGCACGACTTCCCGTCGCTTTGCTGATAGTGCTGTTTCTCCCACATGAGAGCGAGAGTCTTACCATGCTGAATCGACGTGCTACAGATAAACTATATTATTTGTTGTATTTTCCTGTCAAAACAATGGAGTTCATTTAGAATTATTTCAAACTTTTTCGAACAAGCAGAAGATGGGTGGTGGGAAGTGGGTTTTGCTGGTAGTGGGCGGAGCTAATACACAAATGGCAATTTCATTGGCTGGCGCACAACTATTACATCCCTGTTTTGATTTCAGCAAATCACTTCAACCGAACGCAGACAACGTGATTAACATTCATGAACCCAGCAGCTCATCAATCCATAGTGCATTGTATATTGATAGTATGGTAGTAGAATTAGTAGTAGTATTATCTTTTAATAATAATTAATATGATCTATGACTATTTTTTTTTTTTTTTTTTTTTTTTTTTTACAGAAACCCTCAATGACCAAAAACATCTAAAGCATCAATACCAGTCTTAATTTCAGTTAAAATGATATACATGGATATCAAGTTTTAGTTCTAATCACTAAAGTTATATCATTAAACAGTGCTTAATACCATAATAAAATGCTCCAGTACAAACCTGTTGAATGGTTAGTGGTAATGTCCTGTATAACTTACAGGGAAAAACTGTAAACTGACGGTTCCCAGAATTCTCTGTGTTGCATTTCAAATTTTGTTTGAATTTGATGTTTTTTTTATTTGAAATAACTATGTTTATTCGTTTATTTTTTCTTATCTGTTATGATTATTAGGGTTGTATGTTACATAATGTTGTTAAATTAATGTTTATTGGCTATTTCAGTTTGAAGAGTCTCACCATGATGGTGTTTAGTGCTTGTCTGAATTACACTGTGCACCGTCTATGTACTGTATTATTTAAAAGCGGTTTGTGATGTGCTTTGTTTCCTCACGTTACTTTCTCATCACCACCTGCTTTTGATGGTTAGTGTATAACAAAGGTGCAAAACAGAATTCAGTCCTTCAATAAGTTGGTATATCAACATTGTATCAGTCAAATTATGGTCAATTTAAGGTAAAACCTTTCAACCTAAAATGGTGCTACCATATTTTTTACGGTATAATTCTGGCAACCACAGCTGTCATTTTTTTTATCGTATATTTTATGGATATCTTTTTACAGTGTAGATCGTCATTCATCAAAAAAGAAAAAAAGATCCAAAGATAGTTCTCACAAAGTCCATTCCACCAAAAATCTTGACTTACACACTCACACATGAAAAAATAAATTCCAAAATGAGAGATTTGATGTAGTATGTAGACTTAATTTTTGTTGGGCTGTCCGTGCTGTTCCATTAAAATGAAGGACAGCTGGAATTGTAGTTGGTGGCATGGAGAGAACCAAAGGCAAAAGGAAGGGCTGTTTTATTGTGTCCCTCTGTAATGAGAGTGACGAACACTGGATGGTGGGTGTTTAGTGAGCGCGGTCCACTTCTCTCTGCTGATTGCTCCCTCTATGTACAAAACATTTATAACAAGCTTCTAGATTATTTTGTTCTGTTGTGAAAGGCTCTGACTGAAATGGTGTTTAATAATCTCCATCACTTTGAATTTAACCATCCGTATTACACCACAATGTTCTTTTTCAAAAAGTGTTTTTTTTTGGTTTATTTATTTATTATGTTTTGTAAAATGCAGTGCATGTAATGAGGAACAACTTCAAATGTGAAAATAAATAAATAAATAAATAAATATGGTTGAATTTAATTTTAAGGTCCAATTCTTACTATTAACTACAATTTTTGCAAACTCCTAATTACTGCTTATTAATAGTTAGTAAGTTAGTCATTAAAATTAGACATTGGGTAGAATTAAGGATGTAAAATATGGTCATGTAGGATATGCATTTTATAAGTGGCCAATATGCTAGTAATATGCTTGTATGCCAATATGCTAATATGCGTGTTACCATACATTTGTAAATGAAGATAAAAATAATGAAACAGAAATTTAATTAAAGCTGCAAGCAACATTGAAAGGGCCCTCACACCCGCATCCACCTCCACCCGGTGGACTTAAATGTTAAATGTTTTGCAATGTAACATCATAAAGAGATTTACATTAAACTGACCAAATCTGGTGTTGATCTAATTAAGCCTTTAGGTGGAGTTCCTAAAAAACAATGCCTGAAAATGGCAAAAACAGCACAACATTTGCCTCTGAAAATTCAAAATAACTGACTTGCTGTTGAGTCTCGCATTTTGCTCCAAGAGCCTATCTTGTAGGTATAAGTACATTACATGTATCTACCAAATTCCATGTATATACAAGAAACATACCTGGAGGGGCATTTTGTTGAAAGTGCATAGGTATGGAGCCAGAAGAGTCTCAATAAAGATAAATGCACACAATACAGTCACATATGCACACATAGGATTCATACATGCACACACATAATTCATAAATACACACACAGGATACACAAATGCACACAAAATTCACAAATGCACACACAAAATTTAAAAAGCACAGAAGATTCACAAATGCATACAAAATTCAGAAATGCACACAAAATTCAGAAATACACACACAATTTAGAAATGCAAACAACATTTACAAATGCACTCAAGATTCACAAATGCACAGGACAAGATTCAGAAATGTATTTCTGATGCACACACACATATATCTTGATTTACAAACTGCTTGCGGTCTGTGAACTTCACTGCATTTGTGTGTGAATTTTGAGACTCCCTTGACTTGGCTCGACACACAAATGCCTTTTTTTAAACAGGGAATGATCTGCAACCAATCAGATATCTCCCTTGTTTTAGCCAAACACAAGAATGCACCCCACGTGGGGGATTGTTTACTTATAAGCCAATCAGCGAACGACTCACTTTCCTCACGCAGCGAACGACTCACTTACCTCACACAGCCGGCGACTCACTTTGCGCAGCCAGCGACCCACTTTGCGCAGCGAACGACTCACTATCCTCATGAGTCACGCAGCGAACGACTCACTTTCCTCACCCAGCGAGCGACTCACTTTCCTCAGCGAACGATTCACTTTCCTCACGAGTCACGCAGCGAACGACTCACTTTCCTCACCCAGCGAGCGACTCACTTTCCTCAGCGAACGATTCACTTTCCTCAAGCAGCGAAGTTGAGCGAACGATTCACTTTCCTCACGCAGCGATCAACTCACTTTCCTAAGCGAACGACAGCCGGAGACCCACTTTTCGCAGCCAGAGAGCCACTTTCCTCTCGCAGCGGACCACTGACTCTCTCTTCATGTAGGGACTGAATATTATAATTAAAGTGACTTCTATATTGAATCCAAAAGAATATTTAGATATATTTAAATATTCAAAAAGGTTTAAACATTTTTTTTTTTACTTTCATTAAAATATTTCAATAAAATTAAATAATTGCCTATTGCAAATTTATGAATCCATGGTTAACTTTTTTCTGCAGTCACTGGGCTATATGTATTGAGACATTTTTAAATTTATATTTAGTAAAAAAATAATAAAAAATAAACCTGAATTGTAATCTAAACATCTGTATTTTCATACAATTTAATACAATTGCTGTGTGAACACGTTCATGTGATTGGCTTATAAGTAAACAATCCCTCACATGGGGTGCATTCTTGTGATTGGCTAAAAGAAGGGAGACATCTGATTGGTTGCTGATCATTCCCTGTTTAAAAAAAAAGGCATTTGTGTGTCGAGCCAAGTCAGGGGAGTCTCAAAATTCACACACAAATGCAGTGAAGTTCACAGACCGCAAGCAGTTTGTGAATCAAGATATATGTGTGTGTGCATCAGAAATACATTTCTGAATCTTGTCCTGTGCATTTGTGAATCTTGTCCTGTGCATTTGTGAATCTTGAGTGCATTTGTAAATGTTGTTTGCATTTCTGAATTGTGTGTGTATTTCTGATTTTTGTGTGCATTTCTGAATTTTGTATGCATTTGTGAATCTTCTGTGCTTTTTAAATTTTGTGTGTGCATTTGTGAATTTTGTGCGCATTTGTGCATCTTGTGTGTGTATTTATGTATCATGTGTGTGCATGTATGAATCCTGTGTGTGCATATGTGAATGTAGTGTGTGCATTTATCTTTATTGAGACTCTTCTGGCTCCATACATAGGTGGCGCTATTGAGCCATTTTGTCACACACACTTCTGAAACCCATATCAGATGTAAATTTCCACTACTTCTGAAAAGTTCAAAGCTTCATGAGTTTTCGAAAATGTTAAGGCCCTCAAAAATGTGATTCATTTCTGAGAAGCAGAAGAAACGGAGCAATTCCAATAGGTTCCTCACACCATCAATGCGCTAGGCCCTAATAATTCAAAGTATTCCAGCAGTTTACGGATGTTTGTCTTTTTATGACACATCTATTCTTGTATAGACGAATCCGGCGAAACACGGAAGTAAAGTAGCACCGCCATTACTGCGTGCCTTTGCTGCTAAGGAAGTAGCAGAAGTAGCGTGTTGGTCACGTAGGCAGCTGTAGCAGATGTTAGCTCAAGCTGTACGAAAAGTTATTTTTATATATATTTTTAGTACGTATGCTGTCCAGTGAAAAAACAAATCTGTGGGTCTTAACCATAGACTGTGGTCCTATCGCAATTACAGTCGGCAAGTCGGTCGGACTAAAAGGGGAAAAATTATTAATTGGGTCGGTCAAGTTATTGGCAAACAAGAATATTTTTAAGGATGGCCTTATAATTATTTTAAACTTGTGAACATATTAGCAACACAGCTTGTAATGAGAGTGTTCAGTTTTATTGTGGTCATAAATTAATACACTTCTTATTAACATTTCATATTTTTACATTATTACATTATGTTGTCAATAAATTACCTTCATCAGTAAGTTTTGGCCACTGCCTGACATCATCTACCCAATGTTCCCTTTCACCAGACATTTTCTTTAATGAGCAGGATCCGCTTTCATTGAAATGTTATTGGAGGGCACCGGCAAATGTCACATCGTCACACTTCGTAGGCACGCAGTAATGGCGGCAGGCAAGATGGCGGCGCCCATAGAGTTTGCAGCGGATTTGTGTATATTCTACAGCCCTGAATGACATGGCAAAAATATAATATCCATTAATTAAATAAATTTTAAAAATTGTACCTTAATATTAGTTCAAATGTAAAAGCACATTATTTTTTCCCCACTCCCGCGAAAAAAAAAGAAAAAAAGAAAGATGAGTAAAGTGTTTTATTTTATAGAAACAACATTGACACCAATGGAACAGAATAGAATCAAAAAACACAAAACAAAAACTACAAATGTTGTCAGACAAACACTACTCGCTAACATATCTTACTCTTATACTCGCAGAATAAATCAATCATAGTTGACAGCAAACAGAACATGTTTCATACAGTGAGTAACCAAAAGCTATTATCGAAAACTAGCCAAAACAACTGCCATATCAGCTAGCACATGAATGTGTAACTTTCCAACATTTACATAACTCACCTCACAATTCCCGTCATCCTGTGCCTCACAGCTGGCAGGGGCACTACGTAGAGTGACTTGCATCTATCACACACAAACACTTCCTGAATGCTGATGATCAGATCTGAAGAGACTCATCTAGTGCTGCTCTTGAGGAAATGTGATGGGAGTAGAACAACACACAGTTGAGCAATCAAGTTCATGAATGGACTGAAGCCAACCTGCTGCGTGCCATGACTGATTATACTTTCGCGGAAAAGAGCTTGAATTCACTCAGCAAATGCAATTCAATGACAACAAATGTCTGACATTTAAGTGTGTATAGTGTGTGACGAGTCAGCTGCCTCCTTGGGAGACCGGTCTTCTACCCTAGAGGAAGCTGATAGCCCCCGTGCCCCGGACCGAAGAGGGGAGCGTGTGCCACCGCCGGACTCCGCCCCTTACCTGGACCCTTCCTCCATGAACAATGCCCGTCACACATGAACCCCGCAGCACGATGAGGACCCCAGATTCCCTGTTGTTTTGGACACTTTTCCCCTTGGGCCACCTTAAGCCCCTGTTTTATTAGATTTTTCTGTTAACAAACACCCTCTCCGAGGCCCAAAGCCACGCCCACTGTGTCTGTCTTGTGCTTCTCCCGCCACAGTGGAGGAGAATGCGGGCAAGGCAGAGCCTAGACAGCGCAGTTGGGAAACACCTGATGACGTCACTCCCTCTTTGCTTGCAAACATTTGCGAAAACCCGGACTGGGATGGAGGAACGACGGAGAAAGCCTCCCAACCACAAAAGGGGTAAAAAACTTCTCTTTTATTGTCATTTTTACCCTGTGGTTGGGTGACGCTATCGACTAAAACCCGGTTTCTCTGTCCCTGTTCCGGTGTGCTGCGAGAGGGAGGACTGCGCGGAGAGGAATCCCCTCCCTGCCTGCCCACTCCGACTGTTTGGAGCCTGGTTGAGGATGGTAGCACTCCCTTGTGGGCGGCGCCCTGATGATGGGGATGTCGCTTGGGAGAGGGAATGTGATGATTTCGCTGCCTCCTCCCTGATTATCATCGGTCCCCGTCCTAAATTACCGCCCTTAAATAGGCTCCTGACAGGAGTGGGTGTGTGAGAGGAGGGGTGCTGGACGAGTCAGGGCTGGCGGCGTGTGATGGGGCACACCTGAAGGAAATGGAGCCTCATCACCTGCCGCTGTTTAAAAGCCCAACGCGCCTCTCCTCGGGAGACTGGTCTTTTCCCTGTGCATGCACACTGGTGTCCTCATGGGTCCAGGAATGGTGCATTGAGGGACTCCCACGCCACCAGAGATGTGAGGTGCCGGAACCGCAATCCGGATGAGAACTGTACCCGTTTACATGGCCAACGGGCCAGGATGCCGGGCCGTCCATCCCCTGCCAATGCCGCGGTCAACGAGAGTGATGCGGCCACTAGAGGAAGCTGCCACTCCTCGCGCCCCGGACCGAAGGGGGAGCGTGTGCGGCCGCCGGACTCCGCCCCTTACCTGGACCCTTCTTTCATGAACGCTGCCCGTTCCACACGAACCCCACAGCACAACAAGGACACCAAATTCCTTGTTGTTTTGGACACTTTCCCCTTTGGCTACCTTTATCCAGTTTTATTAGATTTTTCTGTTAATACAAGCCTCTCCGAAGACTGACACCGCACCCACTGTGTCTGTCTTGTGCTCCTCCCACCACAAGTGATAAATCTCATCAATTCAAAGCTACACCTGAATGCCTTTTTGTTCAAAGAGCAGGAGAGAAAGTAATGCAAAACAATTGCCTTTGTCATGTTTGCCGGGACATTCAACAGATAACAAACTACAGCACTTTAAAGATAAAGGCACTGTACAGACCATGGTGACTTCATTTATGAAAACAATCAACTAGGCCGCAAAAGTTGACAAAGGTTTCCAGGAATTAATAACTGGGCTAAATAACCTTGGTAAAGGGACATAAACCTCAATTCGTAAAGGCTACATATGCCCAGCATTCCCCCTATTGATTATACGAGTGTTGTCAGAACATAACTTCAGATTTCATTAAACCTGTTCCATCGCGTCGCTGAAAACTGACACAGAAACACGTCTCAGTTCAGTAGTTTCTTGGAAACTTTTCCAGACAACATCTGCAGCAAAACAACATTCAGTCTGGAATAGAGGGTGACTGCAGAAGGACTGGTGGGGAAATGAAGTGGAAAGGCAGATGTCTGCAGAGGACAGCAAAAAAGAAGGGAACAGATGAGACAGATGGAGAAGGTGCATGGCACTGTCAAACAAACGCACTGGCAACACATTTAACTAAGTTATTAGCAAAAATGCTTCTCAGACTATAATCAGTCCTGTGACAAAACCGTTCCTCTTTATTTCGCTCACACTAATTGGAAATGTGTTAAAATTCTATCTCAAATCTATTAAAATAAGCTATATTCTCATTTCCTGTGAGTTCCAGGTTACCATGTTTTGTCTTTGTGGCAGGGTGGTGTCAAAATCAACGAGTCAGTTGTTGCTGCAGGTGGGAGTAATTGGTGTGACAAAAGGTGGCTTGCCGAAAGGTGAATGCTACAACAGAAACTAACCCCTAACCCTAACCAATTAGAAATAACTGTATCCATGCCCCCTACCTTTCAGCACACCCAAATCTTTCCACACACCTACTACACCAGGTTGCAGTTATCCTTACTTGAAAGAAATACATAATTTCACCATCAAAACATTGCTGTTGTGTAGCAATTCCATCAACCCTCTGAAATCTTTAGATATCACATTTGGAATTATACAGCAAATATAACTAGGTCTGACAAAAGCATATTCAACCGCAATAACCCAAAGATTTGATGTTCAATGGAATGTATGCATTCAAATATGGCACACCACATTTGATGAATATATCACAAATTAAATTTATGACCTGGCAAACTGGAGAAAGGTGCCCTGCTATGTGCCTGACAGGATGGATTGGACAGTTCAATTAATTAACAGTAGAGACCAAAACTAAAACCTCCAAATGTGTTTTCTATTTTTTTTTTTGCTGGTAGAAGCACTATAAAAATGATCTGATGTACAACTAATCCATGTTGTGAGTGGAAAACTCTCCAACAAAGCATATTTAACAGGACAAATGTGAGTCATGAATCATCCATGGGCTGCTCTGTGTGCTGCCCCAGCTGTGGATGAGGCGTTGGGCATTGCAAACAATCCCAAATACGCAAAACAGCAAACAAGATTATGAGAAAATCATGGAAACATCCATGTGTGCCTATGGGAAAATTATTATGCATACCCAACTCTTTATACCGTTTTGACATTACCATTTTCAGAATTATTCAAGGCATAGTGTCTTGCAATACAAATATAGTATAAATCATGGCATAGTTCAATAGGGTAATTTCCAAATTTATCTAGGATGCTCTAAATTATGTTTTTGAATAACATCATCTATAAACCATCAAGCATCCACATATGAGTAATGCCAGACTTAGTCTAAAGCCTTGCCATTTAGCTTATTGCAAACATTCTCTCATTCCTGTACTTTAAATATGACATCTTTATGTAATTTTTAGAGACTTAATATTATATTTAAAATGCAATACAAACTAGACAAGGTGCAGTGTGTGTATATGTGTGAAAGCATTGGTATAAAGACAAGGAGCTGGTTGGATTACTGTGAAATCCCAATAATTGAACCATTCTGAAACTATAACATAATTTTCCTCCAGATTTATTTGTCAAGACACATTCATCTCTCATAACCATTCACATGCTGACAGCATTATATGGAGGAGTTTGCATAGTAAATGTGACTGAAGCACTATCATTCTCAGTGAAGTATTCTAAAAACTTGCAATACTGCCTGCCACACGAGGCTCACAAGATCCTCAGGTTGTACTAAAGTATGTTGTTACAAGCAGAGGGTCTCACACAATCATTTTACATACATTTACATTAGAGAGTTTCACTTTCAGGATACTTTCAGCCCCTGAATACAAAACAAGCAATTGAACAAACGAAGTAGGCACTGTGTAATGATGCATTGTGGGAAAATGGAAGTCTGGGGGCAGTTCCATCTGGGACTGACTGAATGCGCGGCGTAACTATGATAAATTGAGGGTCCCTGGTAACTCACTTAAAGTAAGCCCTGCAGACCTGGCCATGAAAATTACACCGATAAAATGTTCTCTCCCTTTTCACCAATGTTAGTGTTCTCGCTTTTATTTCCCAGAAAATTATCTATTTTAAGCTCCCAAAAGAAGAGCAAACAGAAGTATTTTTGTTTTGTGTGTGTGTGTGTTCTTTTGACAGAATAAATACCTGTAAGTGCAGCCCAAATTCAACCCCTCTATTTTGTTGGAGACATGCAATGATTATAAAAATAATAGAAAAATAAAAACACTTTCGCTTTGTGCTGCTGATGACAACCGCAACAACAACTTAAAAACATAAATTACAGCCAAATCACAACTGACAACACAAAATATAATAAACTCTAACTCTACAAATGGAAAAGTTTTTTTTTGTTTGTTTTCTTCCTTTGTTGGATATCACTGTTGGAAGAAATTTCATAAAGCATTGTGAACAAAATCTGCCTTGATAAAAAGTGATGAGGACACGTCCCACCCATCCCCACTATAAATGACACATTTGTATGTTAAGTATAAAAGAGGTGAAAATAAGAATGGAATGTGTGGATGTGAAAATAAAAGGTGCTGAGTGGGTGGCAGAATAAGTAGATACTTGACAAGTTGCCACTGGAGTGGAGAGATGCTAACCTTTCAACATCAACTCACTGCTACTTCAGCTAATATTTATTGCATTTGTTTTTTTCTTCTTCTTCTTCTTCTTCTTTTTGAAATCATAAAGACTTGATAAAGGTTGAAGCCAAATGGGGGGGGGGGTGCACACCTTGAATTTTGGTAAAATAAATGCTCACACACAGAGAGAAGTCTTCTGAGAAGGATACAGCTTTTTAACATAATTTTCATAAGCTAGCTTGATACTTTTCAGATTCGCCACTTAACTTGGCATTTGATCTTAACGCTTCATGGATTCTAAAAGGCCAAGTCAGATTATGGTTAGCTGATTAGACAGACAAGAAAGCCCCACTAACACCCAAACTCCTTATTACACTCAGCTTTCACATCAGACTCTCAGTGGTGAACCAGGTGCAGTTTGTGTGCGTGCATGTGTGTGTTAATTCATTGTAACTGGGTGTGTGAGGATCGTTAATGAAGAAATTCTCATTCATCCATAATGATTTTTTTTTAAAATCAACCACTAAACCGTGAGGTTACCTATCAGAGAGGTATTATTTAGTTTCTGCTTAATTGCCAACTTGTGCCGCCCATGCCAAAAGCTGCAGGTGTTTTATTGTGTGCGAGACAGCGATCATCTGCTCAAATGCGTTTATCCAAGCGCGCTGTGAAAATTTAGCGCACCAGCAAAGAATCAACTAAGATGACAAACAGTCTTTTTGTTCTTGTTTAGTCTCCATCTTTCACTCGCACCTCCACCAGGATCTCTCCTATTAGCGTCTGTAGCACAAATCTAGAGCTGGAGCTCAGCTGCTGCATGGCTCAACCTGTCTGCTATTTATATCTCCATCAGAAAAGTCACTGTGCAGTAAAGTATGGCACTGCTCAGCTCAGCCCCTCAGAGACAAGCTTGGCATTCAAGTGTGTGTCTAAGACATAACAGATAGAGAGAAAAAAAAAAGATACGGGATGCGAAAGCGACCAAGTGACATAAGAACTGTGCAATTCCATGTCAACCACAACTTTCCTCAATAGGAAATATATATTTTCATAGTGAAAGTGTGCATTACATGTATGCATATGGGTGGGAGAACAAAGACACAAATCAGATTTTTTTTTTCCTTTATTATTCGTAGAATGGCCTTCTAAAGATGGCATTGGATAGGAAGTGTATGACTCAGGTGTTGATTTAAAGCGGTTTAACACAATAAGTGCAATCCCTTTGCACGTTTCAGGAAAGCTAAGCAGCTTACTGCAGGAACGTGAGCTATAGTAAATGAAAAAAAAAAAAAAAAAAAACAGGAATACATTGTGCCATTCCGCTAATGTGTTTAGTACTTCTAAGTATTTTGAATTAATTTTCCAAACCATCATCAGTTTCTTTGGTGATATGGACTATCTAAATAAATGCAATGTCTAAGGAATACAAATTTGTCAGTAAAAAAAATATCAAAATAACAAAATAATGCCTTCTCAGCATCTTGTGAGAGAAAACTGCCTTTAGATATGACAAAAGGGTTTGCGCCACACACCCAGGTAATTACAACCGCTCCCCCACGCACATGCAGGCAGCAATCCATTCTTAGTAAACTAATGAGGTGCAAGCGTGCATGTGTGAGCAAAAGAAAAGGGAAAGAGAGAAGGGGGCAAGTGGAACAAATCACACTGTCAGTCTGTCTTTTGTCATCTTTCGGCAGGAACTCCTCAGGATTCTCCCCTTGCTCTCCAGAATGAAAGAAGAAGAAAAGAGCAAGGGAGCACACAGATGCTAACCTAAAGCAACAAACGGCAGCAGGAGGAGATGACCTAGTGCAAAACTGCTAGAGCTGAGAACACTGATACACACAATTAAAGAAGAGAAGCGTGGAAAATGATGACAAAAACCATGACAGCCATGTGACAAGGTTCTTGTGTTAGGCGGATGGGCGGCACTTGTCATGCAGGTTGTTGTGAGCAGCTGGACCATACTCAAGTACCCAGACAAGCAGCAGCAATTTTGCACTTGATGAATCCGAAAGACAACTCCATTTCATCCCTTCTTGTAATGGTTGCATCTAACTCGACATGAAAAATTCAGGCTGATGGCTGGGAATAATTACAGCTTGATTGCCTAGGGAATGTTTGCGCACTTCCATATGTTTTCCATCTCTGTTTTTTCTCCATGGTTAGCCATATCAGAGCACAATGAGGAAGCTGAGATGCACATGGATGCATTTTCCCCAGGATCCAGTGGCCTAAAGTGAGTCTTGCTGCGCAGTCCTTAGATGGCATCTTTGGTATTGAAGTCTGGCTGAGTGAAAATGTTCAAATTAACCAGTTGACACTTGACCTCCTGCCACTGATAGATCCCCCATGTTCTCCTGCACTGACATGCCCTTCCAAGACCCTTTTAACCACAGGGTCAAAGGTTGACCTAAAGAAAAGAATGCTGAAGGAGAAGGTGAATGTTGCTGAAAGAAGGAAACAGAAGGGTGGACATTAGTGAATGGGGCGGTAAATGCAGATTCACAGATTCAGAAGGAATAAAAGGCATCTCATCTGCTGGACTGCATGGGTGGGTTGAATGGGGGAAGGGTCCTGCCAGACTCAATAGCTTTCTCCCACATGTACGGCACAATGTTGACCAGGGAGAGAGTTCAGCCCTGTCGATTAAGATCAGTGTGAATGTACTATTTCAGGCAGCTGTAGGGCAGGGAATGGCCCATATAGAGGCCCCGGAGAGTGCCGGTCATACAGATGTAAGCCCCTGGAAGTGAAAGCATTCAAAAGCAGCATCAAAACCCGAAACTTGTTTGCAATAAAATCTACAAAATGAAGTCATGATCCCAATATGGCACTCACAACAATGGTGTTAAAAAGGTGTACTGTTTACAGTGTGAGATTGGAAGATAAAAGGCAATAAACTGGGCCAGACACTTCCCTAGAGTCTTCAAATACAGCCACACAGCCTTGAAAACAGGGACATGTAAAAAACAAACTGAACTGTCAAATCCTTCAGGACTGGAATAAATAATAGATGATTGACAGCAGGTTTCCATCCACTCTTAAGAGTCTAAAATTAAAGAGTTTATTGCTTCTGTGCCTTTCAGAAATAACCCATCTGAATGTGAAATGAGTAGTCTTAGGGAGACCCAATTGGTTAGTGATATATAAACATGATGGACATATTTACAGAAAGTACAGAAGTGACATGACATACAGCCAAGTATGGTGACCCATACTCAGAATTGGTGCTCTGCATTTTACCCATCCAAAGTGTACACACACAGCAGTGAACTCAAACACACACACACGGTGAACACACACCTGGAGCAGTGGGCAGCCAGGGAGCAGTTGGGGGTTCGGTGCCTTGCTCAAAGGCAGCTCAGTCATGGTATTGCCGGCCCGAGACTAGGACCCACAACCTTAGGGTTAGGAGTCAAACTCTCAAACCATTAGACCACAGCTTCCCCAAAAGGCGAAAGATTTATGCGACAATGAAGAGAAACTCAAGGTTTGGTTTTGATGGTGTTGGTGGATTTGGTGTTGACGGTGTTGTCTGACAAGCAAAGTCATTCTGTATCCTAGTTTCAGTAAAACAAAAAAAAAAAAAGGTAATTTTGAGAACTGCAAGTTACAGTGTGTTGTAATGGTACATGGTATCAAAATATTAAATATTTATTTTATCTGATTATATATGAAATTATGTTTTGCATAGTGATAAATGTGTCAAAAGCGCTGCCACAGAACAAATTCAGTCCTCTTTGTGTAAAACCATCCACAACTACAGGCAATGTTTTTCCTACAATAAACTCTCTGCTGACTGGTGAACATCAACCTCTGTACTGATGTACACTGCCAGGGCCATTTGTCATAGACACACAATTCATTGTGTTCTCATCAAAACATGGATTTGGTCCCATAGGCCCTAAAGATAGGCTATTGCTGTTACACAAGTTTCTTCCCGCTTTAACACCTTGTTCCCTACATATCAAAAGACTAAAAATCTGAGTGAATTGTAGGAAAACTATGGCAAAAGAAAACAACAACAACAACAGAAGGAGATGGATGATTTCCATGAAAGCTTGAGTTTTGCTTAAATGGCATTGCATGGGATTCTGAGGTCAAGCACTTACCAAACACTCATGCGCGTAATTTGCAGGGGGGTTAGGGGGGTCATGACCCCCCCAAAAATCAGATCCAACTAATATAACCCCCTCAATATCATCAAACCATCCAGATTAAAATAATATGAAATATTCAGAATAAATACTTTTGTTCGTTTTCTTTATTGATTTCATTTGCCAGCAAGAAAGATAGTATCATATTTTAAATAATCTGTAATGTACCCCCCGCACCGACTACTTGGTATTACCCAACTGGCTTTCTCTACCAAGTTTTTTCACTATTTTGCGCAGTCCCTGGGATGAATGGGTGGAAAAAGCTGACGGAAAGATGAAAAGGACACTGAAAGGCAGCCAGACAACAATTTTTCATTGTTTGTCGACACCAGCCAAAAAAAAAAAGAAAAAAAGAAAAGAAAATCCTGACCAAACGGAGGTACCCCATTAAATTGGCTGTTAAGTTAGCTGAGCGTTTCTCAAAGTGTGGGGAGTAGATAACTTACATGACAAACATGTTTTGTGCCCATCTTTTTAATTACTTTATTTATTGACCATACACTCAAAACAAAACAAAGACACATTTAAATGTAAGCCTTAACCTTTTCACACGTAAGTTTAAAAGTTTTTCAAGGCGACCGTTATTGATCTTAGTATCGCTTTATGGTTCCCATGGAGACGAATCGTTCATTGCTTGTCAGCGCTGATGACTGATGATCTGCTTTTATTTCCTTTTTTATTCTAATTTCACAAATTTGTTAGCTATAGCAGGATATATCTGATATTCCCATTGTCAAATATGTGCAAGTGGATGTGTTTTGTTGTTCAAACACCTTTAAAATGATCGCGTTAATTGAGTTGTATGCACAACGTATTTTAGGTATCTATCTTATTAAAAATACCTAAAAAATTACGTAACGTTAAATTATTATTAGGAATTTACCACCTCCGGTTCAATTTGAGATGATTATAATATATTATAATTATATAATTTTTTTTTTTTTTTTTTTTTTTTGCATGGAGTTTGCAAAGTGACAAAATGAATCAAAGCACAACTAAGGTTAACGTCAGTCCACACTTGTATTTTCTCAGTTTCTGAATTTGATGTTATCAGAGGCTAAATGCAAACACAATTATTATTATTTTTTTAATCTACTTTTGAGTCTTATTTCATGCAAAGTGATAATATAATTGCACTTTCATTTTCTCTATTTGAAAGTTTTTAATGCTGTTATTTTTGTTTTTGTTATTATGCTGTTTTGTTGACTGGAGTTGGCTGGCTAGATGTTGGTTTGCCAGTGTCCTGTGAGGTAAAGCCAGAGGGTGCCAGGGACTGTGTAGAACCAATGTCACTGAATTGTAACTTAAGTTGCTGTTTGCTCCAATACAGTCACCCGTTTGTTTTGTTGTTGTTTTTTTTTTTTTTGGGGGGGGGGGGGGGGGGCATAATTAAATTATGCAAATTAGCATGTTACCTTTTACACAAGAAAATTATTCAATAAATTAATTAATTATTAAATATGCCGCAAGTTTAACCCCCCCAATGGTAGACCCAAAGTTACGCCCTTGCACACTTTTTCAGTTTTAGGACTTACTATGTATGTATTTATGGGAAATGCAAAAGTGAGGCTCTGGTGTATGTAGGTTAGCTTGCTTCAGCCAATCTGCTTGTCCTCCCTCACCCCATGTTTAATCTCCTGCACTCAGTCACAGTAGTGGGGGCGGGATACTGCACCGCACTGCCATGATATTCCCAGTACCACTATGACACTGCACTAGACAAGAACAACAACGTAAAGATATACTAGAATAAAAGTAACGTTCACTTTGCCAGACAGAACAGCATTGAAATTTACCACCTCTCTTTGAACGCTCACATCAATCGAGTTGTCAGATAAACATCAGATGTTTTATAGTGTGCTCTTAAAAGAATCTAAACCCACTTCTTGGATCCATGGATCTATTGAACACCTTGTTTTCCGGATGTTTGCACCCCAAACATTGATCAGGCTCCTTCTGAGTTAGACCAGAGTGTTCGTAATTCACCATTGATCCTGCATGATCTCAATTCTGTCCAGCCATGAAGCTGTGCATTGATCAACTCTTGCAGGACACCAGTGGCCCCCGCTGCACCCTCTTCATTGATCCACAGATTCTCCATCCATTCCCGCCTGAGATCCTGGACAAATGACCCATTGATCTGTGGCCAGTCCAGGGGAACTATTTCAGCATCCCATCCTGCCGCTCCCCATCCCAAGTACCCAAAACAGACTCAACCCCTTTAGCCTATTCCAACCCCCGACTTCCACTGCCGGTGATGTCCCATACATGACACATCTGCATCCTGATATTACCACAAAACCACGAACAACACTGAGAAAAAGACACCTGCTTTACAGTCCACCAAACACTTATCTAAACCAGAGCATGACTCTGCAGGTACTTCAAAAATCTCCAAAATTCATCTACAAATCCTTGTGGGCAATGTATTCTCAAGGCATCCAACTAGTTGTTTTGAACATGTTGCTTAAGGAAGGCTCAACACTTATTTACGGTTGTTGCATGAATATTCATGTGCTTCACTCTAAATTAAGTTCATGCTTGCTTTAGAGAATCAGCCATGTCTTTTATTTTGCAGGATGTACTATGGGGGTTACACTTTTCATAAAAGTGCGGTGAGCTACCAATGGACCGAAGACCACCCCACACATTCTGAAAATATCAAGCACTCTTTAGCAACAATATATCCTTGAATATTCTTACCACTTTGACAATAATTAAGTGACGGGACTTATATATAAAATGTATTTATCCTAAATGCACAATGACTTATACTATTGCATATTAAAAGTAACCTCCAAAGAATGTACTTTCACTGGTACAATTTTTATTTTTACTCTGGCATGAAGTCAGCATCAATTTCTCATCATAAGCCTGTCTCTGCGCACAACAGAACACACTCGAAAAACCAACCAACATTTAAGATTTTCAGTATACAGACTTGTGCTTAGATAAAATAGCCATACCTGTTTGCCAGATGTAAGTGGATTTTGTGTTGGCGACTGTTTGTGTCTGGACATCCCGGACATCCCATAGCCCAAAAAAGAGCAGTGCTACTCTGAAGAGGGTTGCAAGAACCCCTGAAGTGCCCCCTCTTCCTGCTGCCCTGCGGGCCAGCCCCATGGCTTCAGCCTGGCCAGATAGATCCACACGGCTCAAGTCTGGCCAAACAGACCTGCACGATACACACACTCAGCAGGAGATTTATGCACAAGAAGATGCGGCACAGGGGAAAGTGTGCCTGCTATTGTCCCTCTCACTCTTCTGTACGCGGTTCCTTCAGGAAAGGGTAATCCACTTGTCTTTGTCTTTCTCCACTAACTCCTCTATTTTCCCTCCTTTTATTTCTTATTCGCTGTGCTCTCTGGTCAGTGGAGAAGAATGAGGTCTGAGTGGAGGAGAAAAAATAAAAAAAGCTAGAGGAACAATAGATCCCTCAGCTCAGCACGCTGCTTGTGCGGCTACTGCGTCCTGGCTCAGCCTGGCTGATACAGCACCTCCCATTTCCCCCCTCCTCTCTGTTCTTCTCTCACTCGTGCTTACTCATACAGTCTCGCTCTCCTTTACTAATCCAGCATGCATCTGCAATCATTCTCTGTTATCACTTTGCCCTGCTATCAAGGGTAACACTATTCTTTAAGCAATAAGGAACTTGGGCTAGGTTCTTGGGGCTGATGTAAGAAACACGCACATCAATTTGGTGTTTGTGTGTTGACTTGGGATTGGTTGCTAGATTCATAGCACCAGCTGGGACTAAAAGCTATGAAGAGATGCAAAGGAAAGATATCGCCGTGAGTGTGAAAGAAGAGTGAGGAGAAAAAGGTGAAGGGAGGGGGTCCGAATCTGGGGATAGTAAGAGAGAGAGGATGGCAAAAACAACCGAATGAGAGTAGTAAAACCCCTCATGAATATTTAATGTGAGCTCACTCTGACCTTGATGATATTCAAACCATAGAAGGGGTGCAGTGTTATGAGTGTTTTGAGATACTGTCTCCATAGTCATTACAGAAACAGACTGGGGAATCACACCTTTCCATAAACGTTAGGAGTCTAGGTCGTCAATCTATTATGACCAAATTCCAGGAACTGTTGTATAAAGAGAATTATAGAGGGATTTAAAAAGATGAACCCCTTCATATAAATGTGCCTACTTTTTTGTAATATATGACAAGCACTATATCAAGAGAATAATAAAACAATAGCCAAAAACACCTGGATGCATACAACATAGTTATGATATTAAAATGTATTCAAATCTTAAGAAGCTCTTCTTCAAATGCAGTTCCTGGTGTTATATTAATAAGTGCATTTACCTGAACAACAAAATGCTGAAATATACAGAAAAAAAAAAAAAATACAAATAAAATAAAAATAAAATAATAATAAAATAAATAAATAAATAATCATCTCAACACAGAAACCAGACAATGCTGGCATACATGACATATGGAAATCATCAGAATTTTCTTATATATAAACAAACATGAATAACACCACAATGAATAAACTGCCAACATGCATGAGCATACGTGTTTTTATTTAAGTAAATATACTTGCTAAATAAAGTAAACACACTAAAACCTTTAATTATAAATATAAACTTAAGCTTAAAATCATTTTCTGCAAAGCAAAAAAAAAAAAAAAAGAAAACTGTATTCAGCTAGAGCTTTCTTTCTTCCTCAACAACAGTTCCTAATGTGCAATATGCAATCCTTCTTTATATTCTGGCCTGGATAATGTCCAGTGGAGTAATTTCACAGTGATTAGGGTAATGAAGGACAATTCCCACCCCCTGCTAACCGCCAACACAGAGAGCAAACCATGGAACAAATTAGCCAAGCTGTAGCATTAACAGACAGCAAGCACTCTGACCATCCCCTACTCAACACACACACACATACATACACATGCGCGCATGCACACACATCCATAACCTGACACGGGGCCAAAATTAAAGCCTATGTCAACTTCATATACTAGGATAATACATCAAATAAGATGTAATGGAATGACAGTGCAGAATACAAATAATGCATGTTCGTCTTGTAATGATATAAATATAAATATACTACAATATTAGTTATTAAACTAATAGTAGTGTTATTAATAAAAAATAGGTCTTAGTCTCTGGATCACACTGTGCAGTTTATGCACTGATCCTCAATGAAAACCCTACAAATCAACATAGAAATCTTGGGAAAATAACAAAGCTAGGCTCTGAGGGTCAGGTGGGCTGCAGGCTAAGCTTAAGGTGGCCAGAAGCCAGGGTTGCTGGACCTGATCCAGATATTGTAAATCCTCAGTTAATTTGTAGAGACAACATGACACCACTGTAGAGGGATTTGTCATTTAGCAAGCCTATTTCATTCAAAGCATTTTACAACAGGGTTGAATGCCATGTTTAAGCGCACAATTGCAATACATGATACAATACTTTTAGTAACTCTACTTGTGAATCCTTTTTATACCAGTAACTCTACAGTGTTGTAGGTCAAAAGGCTAGCGCTATCTTCAAGTAAAGTTAATGATCTTATCCAACTTCTCCCTTAGTTTATGTGAGATACATTAAAGAAACCGATAGAGAAAGACAACTCTGATTAGTGACAATCAGCTGGGTGGGATTACAGATACAGCTGGCCTCCTTAAAGAGTCAAAACAGACAGCGCTTAACTCGGTGATAAATCCATGCTGTCTCAACCATGGACACAAATACACATGCAAGCATGCCACACACACACACACACATACACGTCTAAAGCACAGCATGGGAGACACCGATATCCACCGCTGCTGTACCTTAATACTAGAGCTCAGCTACAGAGAAGAGGATGGGGGGTAAACGGGGGTGGGGAGAAACAGATTGAGAGGAACAAAGCAAAGCTTTTGAGGGCAAAAGAGTATAGCAGAAACAATGATAGAGAGGAAACAGGCCAGGGAACGAGACAGATGGGCAGAGGAAAACAAAAAACAGGGAAACTGAGAATGAAAAAGTGTGTGTGAAAGGCTGTTTTTTCTTTGCTTTTGTAGAGAAGGAGCTTCATAATGAGGAGAGATGTGAGCGTTGTGTGGGGCGTGATGAATGGCTGTACAGGCATACGTTCTGCCACATCACTTCCCTCTGATCGTACCTGATTATTGCCTGTGTAGGAACACGTTCGAGTGAGAGCCCCGTAGAAGATAATTCAACACCAGCAGGCCTGCACAATTAAGCAAACAAAAGCAAAACACGTTATCATGAAACAGGTGCTTATGCAGAACATGCTTACGCGTGAATAATGTGGGAGAAATGCACGCTACAATTAGTCTAATTCAGCACAAATACTGAAACATGGAACAAAAAACGGAACATGGAATGATTAAAAGACAATTACAACATAAAATGGATGATGCTGACTAGGGATGCAGTGATGTGGAGATTTTCACAGATGAAGACAATAACACTGATATTCTGGAGGTGATAACCAATATACTGGCATTTATTTGATATTAATCTACATTTTGACCGACTGAAAATTTTAAATCTCTACATTTATTTATTAAGTTATTCCTTCACTTACTGTTTTCAAAATCTTAGATCACACTGGAATTGTTCATTAAAAAAAAATTTTATTTACTTTTAGGATAACTAGAACTAATATGAGGTAGTATAATAATTTGTCTATAATGTATCCGGCTCAAATATATTGGCTTTTTTTTTTTTTTTTACTTAATTTTAAAATGCAGATAAACACAACATATTCTTAAATCTTGAGACCCAGCCCACAGGTGATGATAGTATACAGACAATTTATGTCTTTGCAACTTATTGTCACTTACATACTTTTTTATCCTTTTCTTAGCTGAAACACGGTAATGATAACCTTTGTAGATTTCTGTCATTTAGAAAGTGAACTCAGATTTATGAAAAATGGTGCTTGGTTCTGAATTACTTCATTTAGTAATAACACAAAACTAAACTAAACAAAAAAAGCTTATGAATAAGCTTAGCTCAAAGCTTATGAATATACACAAGTGTTGAAAATCTACTCAAAACATTAAATACACAGCAATTTGCAGCTAGTAAGTTCCCTGCCAGCATTGCCTTGGGCAGCAGTCAGTGCGTGGTCACGTGGATGAGAGAGCAGGATAATCGTCAATAGTCTGCAGTGAAGCCTCATTAAGAGAGAGGACAAAAGAAGCGACGGCGTACTAGACAGGTGTGAAGTGTCTCCCACAGGACTCTAATGGCCGTGTCTTTTCTTCAAGAGTGAACAGACAGGCGCTCTGTCACTGCAGCTTTCCCGGCACCACATACCCACACTGATGCCAAACACCTGCATTTGATAAACACATAACCCACCAACCCCATATTCTTCACAACTTCATCAAATGAATACTGATTGTACAGAATAAATAAATGGCCTTCTTTGGTCATCTCCAAACATTGGCCACAGAGTTCCAGCCGAGGCAGGCTATCAAACATTTGACCACACAGGCTGCATGAATGAGTTGTATGGAAAACCGTTCAAGCAAGTGGGCTTGACGAAGCCAATATAAAACCAAGCCAAACCAAAATACCTCATTTAAAGAGAGATGCTTGGTTTGGAGAAGGGTTGCTGCAATAAACACCAGTGTTCTAATTTGCAGACTGCACATTCTTAAAGGAAGAGTTCACCTTCAGCTCCTGGAGGCCCCACAGACTTGCATTTTTTAAAAATACTTTATAAGTCAATGGGGACCAGCAACTAAAGAAGAACTATCCCGGATACATTTGCTACTGATGGTTATTACGGTTATTTCAATGATCACTAGGTAAGAGCCAGTGTACTGAGCAGTGTATTGGTTATCAGAAAGGCTATAAGCAACATTAAGCAAGACAGATAAAGAAAAAAAGCCATCTGGACCATTAACTAAAGAGATTTTCGCATTGTTGTGGAGACCTATTGTAAGTATTATGATCAACACAGTACAACTATTAGAGATGCATGTATCAGTACCATAATGGTTAGACTTTTATTGAAATATCAGCGCATCTCTAATGTAATTTCGCTTGAAGTCTAAGTGGAGCAGACAGGTTTGGCACAGTACACTATAGACCCTATCCAGTGTTTTTGTTTTGGAGAAAGAGCTCAGGGTCTGACTCATTTTTCAAACCTTCCAGAACAGCTAGGGGACCAACCAGTGAAGTGGGAGGGGCATTGCCTAGCCAAGCAGATCCAATTTAAATATGCAAATGTTATCAGAGTTGGAAAAGGAAATGGGAAGACAAGTGGATAACAAAAAAGGAAGAACAAAAATAACAATATCTAATGCAATTAAACGCTTGGCATTGTTTAGCCTTCAATTAAGGGGATAATTATAACAGTTTGATGGCTACACTTTGGCCAAGCTACAAAACACAAAAGAGGAGTCTGTTGATTCCCTCTTCGAATAATCCCTCACAATTAAATTGCAATGGTTTTCTGCGAATGACAATTGTATATGTTATCATGTTATTCCTAATGACTAACTTTCTTCTGCAGAACATTAACAATGACATTTTGAAAATACTGTTTGTCTTTATATTGAAAGTGAGCTGGGCCTAAACAACAGTGAACTCCGCTGACAACCACTTTCATTGTAATATATGCACAAAAGAGAAAAAGCCATACAGGTTTGAAACAAAAAAAAACTGTGTTGCAACGAGCATTACCAGTAGACATTAAAACATTAAAAGTGAGCTGCTCTATTAAACCTGCAGAGTTCCATAAATCCAACTGCAAGCACACCAATCTTTTTTTTTTTACGCCAAGACCTGTCAGGTCACAAGTAATACGTCCCAATCCATAAACTTTAAACCGATTGATCTGAGCACTTCCTTGATAATAGACCTAAAATCTCCCATAAATGCTAATCAAAGAAGCTCAAATCTGTCAGGGCAAATCAAGCCTGAAACGAGTTCCTTCGGCTGCAGCCCTGGTTTCCTCAGAACCAGGAGTTGAGAGTCGAGCTGAACCCACCACGCTCCCATTGTCTTCTTCCTCACTGAGTCCAAGCATTTAACCAGGCTGGGAACAAAGGCATCAAGGGGGAGTCCCCTCTATAGCGTTCATCTTTCGAGATCAGAAGGCTATTCCTCAGGGAGGTGAAACTCAAAAAATAAGGGGTGACTGCTTTAAACCGCTCACCCCTGCAAAAACCGTTGTGCATTTCACAGAATCAGCAGCAGCTCACCTTCCTAATTAAATATTTTCGGCCCACCAACACACTTTGCAATCTCCATGGAGATTTGTGTTCTTTTAGAAACCACCATCAAGCGCTAAAATGATTATCGAACAAGTGTCAGGTTAATTACAAGTGAGTTTTCGGCACAAATTGGATGTAAATGTAAATGACCAAAGTCAGATATTGACAAGCTTGGGACACTAGAGAATGTGACTTCTTTTGTAACTCGTTCGATTAACAAGTCTGGCCCAAACCTTCATTTATATGTGTGTGCATCATTCTGCGTGTGTTCAATTGATTTGTACTTTAATGACCTTGTCTACATGATGTAGTGCAGTGGAGTGACTATCTGTCTGGATCCACTGGAGACGGTGGACAGGTGTCTGGACTGACGGCTGGGATTGAGGGCTCTGCTATGGGAGAGGGAAGGTCACCGGTACCCTCCTCATGGTAGAGGTACAGGATTTGGACTGTCAGAATGGGACAAGTGTGCTGCACGTCACAGGAGAAAAAGAGATGGAACATCTGGTGCGGTTTTCTGTCAGTAACCTGCCAATGACATGTTGAGAATCCCAAATGAAGGTGACTTACTATTGTGTTCATGACACAAGCAAAATACCTATCTAGAGCATTATTTATCACTTAATATAACTGCAAATTGAATAATCTTTTTTGGAGGTCATCCATGACCAATTACAGCAGTGTAATCCAATACAATATGTACTAGACTTGTAAATTCACCAGTGAATAATGCATCATAATGACATATAGGGGAGGCTAGGCATAGATGTTGCACTTTTTGCACCACTGAATATTTCTCAGGGTAGATTTTTTTGAAAGTCAATTTCAGACACACATAGTAGTGGCTTAAAAAAAAAAAAAAAACTAAATAAAATAATAATAATAATAATGTTATTGCCCAGAAACAAAGATACAGTTCACTGAACACAGTGTTTTTTTTTTTTTTTTTTTTTTTTTTAATCACAACAGTACCAGCCGTTAAATATTCCTTTAAGCAATGAAGCAAAAAACTGTAAATTAACAAACATTTATATATATATACACTAGTAATGTTTAGTTCAGATCATTTTACCCACTCAGATTTTTCAGTCTCGTTCAGCAAAATGAATGAATCTTTTTTCGAGACTTTTTTTTTTTTTTTTTTTTTTAACCAAATTTCATTGAAATGTTACGTTTTACTTCCCCAACACACCTAGTACTTACGCAAATGCTGATCACACTACAAACAATACAAAACTAAAATGCTATAAGAAACAAAAGATTAATCAATTCTTTACCTGGGTCTTCAGTCTGTGATTAGCTCACCTTAACTCTTGTCTGACATTCTTCGGGTTTAAGTCATTCCTTAATCATGTGACAGCCCCATACGCAAAACCAATGCAGTCGGAGCCAGAAAGAGAATTGATTAGTTCATCTTTTGAGTCTTCGGGTTGAGTCATTCCTTAATCATGTGACAGACCCATACGCTAAAACCAATGCAGTCGGAGCCGGAAAGAGAATTGATTAGTTCATCTTTTGAGTCTTCGGGTTGAGTCATTCCTTAATCATGTGACAGACCCATACGCTAAAACCAATGCAGTCCGAGCTGGAAAGAGAATTGATTAGTTCATCTTGTGAGTCTTTCGGGTCGAGTCGTTCCTTAACTATGTTTTTGTTACTGTTTCTTCAGGATCTGTGGTGTGTTATTTTATAAATAAATAAAACCCTGTTATAAATAAAATATTTATTAATTTGTCTTTTTGACTGTCTATCAGTAACACTAGGCTATATAAGAATATAATAATCCAAGCCTACAATACAAAGTATTTATAGCCTGTATAAATTCTATATAGGCAGACTTGACATTGGTCTAATATATGAAAGATGATTGCTCAAAAAGGACATAATGACATAAATTAAAAGCAAGTAACATTTTGAATCCTAAACAAGTAACATTACAGTTCTATAGTCTAATCTGAAGCGTGAACTCAAGACATAAATCATACAAAAAGGTCATTTTTTTTGAAGATTAGAATCCACTGTAAAAAAAAAAAAAGAAAAAAAAAAAAGGAAAATTAAATTAAATTAACTAATTACTCTAGCCAATGCTGTCACGTCACGGCACAAAATAACGAACAACCTGAAGACCCGAAAGTTTAACTAATCAATTCTCTTTCCAGCTCCATACTGCATTGGTTTAGCGTATATGTCCGTCATGTGATTAAGCAATAAGTCAAAAACTCCAAAGATGAATCAATCAATTCTCTTTCGAAGACTGCATTGACTGACACAGGTGAACTACTACTAGCAGAACAGAACCTATAGAACATTGCGCATGCGTGACTGAACGAATCACTCCCCAAGACGACTTGTTCTTCCCGAGTCACATTGAAGATTTGTTCAAAATGAACAAATCGTTCAAGAACGACACATCACTAATGCACAAAGAATCAAAAAAAATTAATTGTGGTTTACACAAAAATATTAAGTTCAGTTTTGCCATCACATGAATAAATTACTTTTTTTATATATTAAAATGTATATAGAATAATTAAATAAATTATAATAATATTTCAGAATATGGCTGTATATTATTTCACAATATATATTTTTTTTTTTTTTTTTTTACTGTATTTTGATTACAGAAATGTAGCCTAGGTGAAGATAAAATACTATAAACACGGATGATGTGACAACTAACCTCACCCTATATAATATTGCAGGGTTCAAATGTGAGAAACAACCTCAAAATGCATGTTAAGGATTGTGATAGTCCAGCTAAAACCAGCAGACAATGCTGGCAGCTAGGCTTTGACAGAAACCTGCTCGAATAAAACCAGCTGGAAAAAAAATGGCTTCGGTGTTTTAATGTGTCTTTGTGATGAATTGCACATCCGATTGAGAAGGTCAGTGATTCAGACCCAGAGTAAATGTTCCGTACAGAGGTAAAGACATCAGTGACAATGGCCATTTTACTGGTTATGAAGAAGTGGTTTAATAATGCAGTATGTGTTCATTGCATGAGGTAAGCGATTCAGGTAGAGTCACATATTCATCTCTGTCATCTCTGACAGGCACATGGGGGCTGACTGCTACCCATAAAATAACAGCAGAGCTCCAGGCAATGGAGATGGGATAACCCTGCAATAACAGCTGGAGAAAGTGTGCTTGATGCAAAACAGGATATGATCCTACTTTTGTGACACACAGTTAAAAGTTATAAAACACATAAACCTGAACACAAGTACACAAACACACAAGGACTCGTAAGACTTCAAGAACATGACTGAAGATAAAGGTTTTTCATACCTTCTTCATGTCCATCTATATCATAATTTACTTAAAACATATTAAAACCAAAATAATGATACGGTTCCCTTTTAATACTTCACTCGTACTGCGTCGAAGACGCATATGGGAAAAACCCCTTTTTTCTCCTGAACTGAAGCCTTATTCAATGACGCAGTGAAACTGCACAGCCACTGGATCGTGCAGTGTTATTATAACAAACCAATGGCTTGGCAGCGGTGCTGCACGAACCTATGGCAGCGAAGCCCGCCAAAGCCCGCCGAAATGGGCAGGGAATCTGGCTATATATTGCCCGCTTCGCCACAGGAATTCAGATTATTTCTCCTTCAGTGACGACGTCACATCGCTTCGCTGATCTCCGCCGAACTGCTCGCCGTTGACACGCCTTGCACTGGAACGCGACTGCCAGTCCCCAATGCATATACATCGCTTCCCTGCGGCCATCCGGTGAGATATATTGAAACAGCAAGTTTCTCTAAAAGAGCCTTTTTTCTACGGCGTTGTTGCAAATGACATCTCATCATTGCAGCTCGTGCAGAACCCCTCTGCAAGCTGATGACGGGCACAGCGAGTGTGTCGCGTGCTTGGGGAAACCCCACGCTGACACAGCACTCGCGGGGAATTCATGTTCTCATTGCGAGAACATGAATATCGCCTCTCTGCGCTCGCGAATTGCTTTCTTTTCAGAGAGCGATCTCGCTCCTCGCGTCCTCCCGTTTTCTTCCTCCCGCGAGCTGGCGAGGAAAAAAAGGCGGGGCAGAGGATTAAAGCAGCAGGATGAGAACGAGCTCACTGGGCAGTGCTCTTGGTAGCATGCAGCGCCAAGTCTGTTGCACTTCTTGGGCGCTCGATGGCTAACCTGGTCATCCTGGAGCGCCACTTATGGCTTAACCTCACGGAGATTAAGGATGCTGACAGAGTCCAGTTCCTAGATGCACCGATCTCCCCCAGCGGCCTCTTTGGTCCGGTCATAGAGGGATTCGCTGAGCGTTTCACAGAGGCGCAGAAGTCGTCCCAGGCAATGCGACACTTCCTGCCGAAGCGCGCTTCATCTGCTGCTGCCAGTCGCCCCAGACAGGTGCCGACTCGTCAGCCTCCTAAGCAAGCGCCCACTGCTACCACCGCGGCCCAGCTGGTGAAACCCGAGCCTCGACACCGTTCTCGCTCGGCCACCAGACAGTATCAGTTCCCTAAGCGCATGGGACCCTGGCCCAAGATAGTGCTGGACCCTGCGCCGCCGCCGTCATCCTGATCGACAGGAAAGAAAGAGGAGGGGGCTAAGTCTCGCCACAGCCGGACCACCCCCCAAACTGCCCTGTGTGTTCTACCGTCCATCTCCAGATGTCGACGAAGTTGTTCTTGCTGCAATGCAAACACTCCTTCACAAAAAAGAGCAGTTTTCCTCACACAACACTCACGAGTGCTATGTCCCCCACTGCGGTCAATCACTCGAGTTAATACAACATCTGTCCATCCGGGCCTCACAATGGCAAGCCATTCCCGGGGTATCAGATTGGGTCATGGGAATAATAAAACACGGCTATTCCTTTCAGTTCGCACGACGGCCACCACGCTCTCCCCTCTTTGGTGCACAACGAGAACGCTCACGTTCTTCATGCCGAAGTGGAAAATCTGCTGGTGAAGGGAGCTATAGAAATCGTTCCCCCAGCACACCACGACTCAGGGTTTTACAGCCGTTATTTCCTAGTTCCCAAGAAGGATGGCGGGCTGCGCCCCATCCTCGATTTAAGACATCTGAACCGTGCCCTCATGAGACGGCGCTTCAGAATGATCACATTGAAACAAATCCTCTCGCAAATACGCTGAGGGAATTGGTTCTTTTCGCTGGATCTGAAAGACGCTTATATTCATATCCAGATAGCCCCTCGTCACAGGCCGTTCTTGAGATTTGCCTTCGAGGGCGTGGCTTACCAATACAAGGTCCTCCTGTTTGGGCTGTCTCTGGCGCCTCGCACGTTTACAAAGTGCATGGATGCGGCTCTCTCCCCTCTCAGGCAGAAGGGAATCCGCATTCTCAATTACCTCGACGACTGGCTAGTTCTAGCTCAGTCAGAGGGGGAGGCATTGGGTTACAGAACTGTGCTCCTCAGCCATCTGGAATGCCTGGGGCTCAGGGTGAATTTTGTCAAGAGCTCACTGTCCCCCAGCCGATGGATATTGTTTCTGGGAACAGTGTTAGACTCAATGACGATGAGGGCAACAATGGTGAAGGAGCGCGCTGTGGCTCTACAGCGACTTGCGGCCTCTTTCAAAGTAGGTGCTTCTCGACCCCTAAAGACATCTTACAAGTTTTATGGCAGCGGCATCACCAGTGCTGGAGCTCGGGCTGCTACGTATGCGCCCCCTCCAATATTGGCTGAAACCGCGTGTTCCAACTCATGCATGGCGTCACGGACGCTTGAATATTAAGGTGAGTCAGGACTGAATTTCGGCCCTGACCCCTTGGAGGAACATGCAATGGATGGAACGGGGTGCTCCACTTGGTATGGTTTGCAGAAGGAAAGTGATCTCCTCAGATGCGTCCAACAAGGGTTGGGGCGCGCGGTGCGAAGGGAAACCCGCTTTCGGCCAATGGTCGAAAGAGGAGACCAGGCATCACATCAACTGCCTCGAGATGATTGCAGTTCAACGAGCCTGCCAGAGCTTCCTGTCAGACCTAAAGAGCCACCACGTGCTGGTCAGATCAGACAGCATGACGGTGGTCTCTTACATAAATCACCAAGGTGGGCTGTCATCGACGCGTCTCTTCAGACTGACGTCGCAACTGCTGGAATGGACCCAAAGCAATTTGGGGTCCCTGAGAGCAGTGCATCTTCCGGGCAAGCTGAACAAGGGTGCGGATATGCTGTCAAGAAGCGGAGACTCCTCAGAAGAGTGGAGACTCCACCCACAGGCGGTTCAGAAGATATGGGAGGTCTTTGGCAGAGCGGAAATAGACCTCTTTGCCTCAAAAGACAACTCTCATTGCCCAACATATTTTTCCAAGATTGAGGACGCGTTGTCCCAGCACTGGCCCAACCATCTTCTTTATGCTTTTCCTCCGGTTCCTCTGATTCCCCAAGTAATCAGGCGGGTCAAGGACCAGAGATGCAGGGTTCTGCTTGTAGCCCCACTCTGGGAAAATCAGCACTGGATAGCCGACCTGTCACAGATGCTGACTACGGCCCCATGGCCCGTTCCCCTGAGACGGGACCTCCTTTCTCAGGCGGACGGGACGATTTGGCATCCACACCCAGAGAGGTGGTCTCTGCACCTTTGGTCGCTCGACGGGAGCCCGCGGGACTCCCTGAGCATGTGCTAGACACAATTTCACAGGCTAGAGCTCAGTCTACACGACGCCTCTATGCCTCCAAATGGTCTGTGTTCTCCACATGGTGCTCAGACCATGGTGAAAACCTGACCTCTTGTGACGTATCAGTGATACTGTCATTTTTGCAAGAGCTCTTGGAGAAGGGATGATCCGCCTCCACGCTCAAGGTCTACGTAGCAACTATAGCGGCGTCACAAGCCCTTATAGCAGGCCAGTCGGTGGGCAGAAACAATTAAGTCTTCCGATTTATGAGAGGCGCCAGACGGCTTCACCCGCCTTCCCTCCCACCGTCCCTTCATGGGACCTGCCCACGGTGCTGAGAGCCCTGAAGGGGGCCCCCTTTGAACCGCTACAGTCCATGGGCCTTAAGGCCCTGTCGCTAAAGACCGCTCTGCTGTTGGCCCTAGCGTCTGTTAAGCGTGTGGGCGATTTTGCAAGCACTCTCGATAAGCCCTAATTGCCTAGAATTTGGGCATAACGACTCGAGGGTCGTCCTGAAACCGAGGCATGGCTATGTGCCAAAGGTGCTCTCCACACCTTTTAGAGCACAAGTGGGCACCCTCTCTGCGTTACAAAACACAGAGGAGGATCCAGTGCTGAATCTACTTTGCCCAGTGAGGGCTCTAAAAGTCTACATAGAGCGTTCTGCGCCAATAAGGCAATCAGAACAGCTCTTCATATGCTTTGGAAACCGCACCAGGGGGTTACCGGTCTCAAAGCAAAGACTTTCAAGGTGGATTGTTGATGCAATCCAGCTAGCCTACTCTTCTCTGGGCCTGCAAAGCCCAATTGGAGTAAGAGCCCATTCGACGAGAGCAGTGTCTTCGTCTTGGGCATGGTCTAGTGGTGTGACTATCGCAGAAATTTGTGAGGCGGCTGGCTGGAACTCGCTGTCCACATTTGCTAGATTTTATAATCTAGACATCCCGGCGCTTCATGCTAGGGTACTTTCTGTGTGAAGGTCACCTTCTTGTTCCTCATTTGCATGCTCTTGGCCATTCTTGCCCAAGGCTCAAACTCTACTCGTATGCACTCGGTCCCTTTGGTACTGAGGCGATACGTACACGGGATGATCAGGCTAGGCCAGATGTAACCTCATTGAGCTTATTCTGCACGTAGTTGCTAGTGTCATATCTTGGTTTCACAGATCAAGTATGATTGCGTTGGTCGTCCTCCCTTCTTAGCATGGCGTGATTGAACTCTGTTACTAACGTAACCTCGGTTCCCTGAAATACGGGAACGAGTACTGCGTTCCTTGCCATGCAAAAAAGGCTGCACAACTCAGTCGTCGCTTCAGTCGAAGTAACCTGAATTCCTGTGGCGAAGTGGGCAATATATAGCCAGATTCCCCGCCCATTTCACCGGGCTTTGGCGGGCTTCGCTGCCATAGGTTCGTGCAGCACCGCTGCCAAGCCATTGGTTTGTTTTAATAACACTGCACGATCCAATGGCTGTGCAGTTTCACTGCGTGATTGAATAAGGCTTCAGTTCAGGAGAAAAAAGGGGTTTTTACCATATGTGTCTTCGACGCAGTACTCGTTCCCGTATTTCAGGGAACCGAGGTTACGTTAGTAACCGAGTACGTTTAGTGTGATTATCACAACAAGTGTGTGATTTAATTCAATAAATATGCAGACTGCAGTTCACGATACAGTTTCAGCATCTTAAGAGTGGCTCAATTCACGGTAAATGCTGCTCCAAACAAAGTCCATCTCTGCATTTACAGGGAATTTTCTGCCAAAAAACAAAGCTTTATTATTATTATTATTATTATGATTATTATTATTATTATTATTTGACATTGGGGTCAAAAACAGCATGCATGTAGCCTATGATAGGTAAAAAAAAAAAAAATCACTTTATGGTTACTGCTGTTTGATTTGGTTCCTGTAAAAACCATACCTATTTTGTCACATTGTTCCCATATTGTTCAGCCTAAAAGGATGGTCCATACTCCAAAAAATATATGTTTTATTTTTAAATTGTCTATGCAGGTGTTCCCCTTTAATGTTCAAAATAAAATAATAATAATAATAATAATAATAATAATAATAATAATAATAATAATACCTTTTCCCCCCCTTCATTCAGAAGGCATGCAATATAGCTTACTAGTCGTTTGGAGTCTGGACAACTTTTATATTAATTAATATTTTGTTTGAACTTGTCAGATGCATTTACTATAAACCATCATTGCATGGAAAAGAGCTACATTTAAATTTTCTAAAATATCTTGCTTTTCACATAAGAAAAAAAAACATACCCACTTCATACAGGTTGACATGAGAAAGAGTAAAAAACGAAATATTTAGTTTTGGGCGAATTGTCCCTGAATAAATGTATACTGGCTATATATATCATTACCAGCCCCAATTATTTCAGCTCTGTCTAGGTTAAAACATGGTCACTGACATCCTCAATTGCTTTCTTATCTCATTCCTCCACACACTGATTGATTAATTTTTAATTTAATAAGCAGCGAATCCTCTGCCTTGGAAAAATGACTCCCGACACGCCTCAGAGCTCCAGCATGGATAGACTACATCCTGCTAATTCAATTCCCTCCCAGCAAATGAATATTATTATCGGACGGTTTCACTAATAAACACAATGGCCAGTATCTGGTCAGTCAAGCCCTATGGGATTCAGCTGACATTGATTTACACCGACCGCTCGGCATCAGGGGCCCAGATCAACAGCTGTGAAATCTCCCGTTTCAACGGGCAATCACAGAGAGCTCATTGATTACTGATAGAGATCAATGGGATGACAGCGGAAGAGCTGCTAGTGAGAAATGGCTTTTTACAGACTGCTAGCTCTGCCTCATGATTTGTTAGACAGAGCTGAGGTAAGCAAATGAACTAACAAACACTTAAAAAAAAAAAAAAAAAGCCTATGAGGTGTGCATATACTGTATATATAGCAGCTCAAAAATAGAGAACAAGCTTAGAACGTTGTGTTATTTAAGGTATTGGCTAAGCTTGAGTGCTTCTACACTTTATATTAATCACGGTTTGCATTTCAAGTTCACAACTTTTGCTTATTAGTATGTGAGGTTTCCAACTCTTGAAGTGCTGTGTTTCCTAGCAACAGATTCCTGGCTCAACCGACTCGCTGTCAACTGCAAGACTATGCGGCCTCTGACAGATGACCTGACTTCACAACACAAAACTCTGTTTGCTGAATGTTTTCCAAGTTTTTTGTAAAATATCCTATGTTATATTTGTATATAAAAAAATATATATTTATTCCACATCAAACATGGGCCATGAGTGAAACCTCATGTGTGATTAATGTAGCCCTCATATATTAGAATAAATATGAAAAACACAGCTAAATAGATCATTACACAGCATGCTAGCAAATTGATATGCAGGCAGGAAGCCAGTTGAAAAATGTAATTCTCATTAAGAAATGTGTTTGTAATTGAGAGATCAAATGTAGCTATATAAATGTACCATGATAAATGCCTGAAGTTATGTTTACTTAAATTTACAATATTCAGCAGCAGTGGTTCTTAACCAGTTTTGCTTCACAACCCAGATTATTACCTTTAATGTCACGTGGTGACCCAACACTGTAACGAAACAGTGTGCACAAAAATAAACATAAATGTCTCTAAAATAAACCATTACAATTAATTAATATTATTACGAAGTTCTGTCATGAAACTCTTGATGGTTCAGGCCGATACGTTCTAGTAGTTGGGCAATAGGGTCATTTTTCAAATCGTCATATCATCAGCCTGTGAGATCGACGATACACAATATTATCGTGCATGTGTGGAGCAAGAGAGAGAGACACTTTGTTCTTGTCATAGCATAACTATCTGGTGTTTAAAACCACGCAGGTGCGCGAGAGAGCCTTTGAATCACCAATAATCTAAAAAAATATACTTTCAAACATACTCATAAACTAGCGTTAAATATAAGAATACTGTACTGTGATACTGTGTTATATATTGTGGTAATTTCATTTATATTTTAAATGTGTCATGGTTCTATGAGATAGTTGTAAAGGGGCACGAAGAAGGAAAATCCAAATAGGACATTTATTCCACAAACACTGAAGAACAGGTAATCCACAAACAGCAGAACATGCAGAACAGAATTGGTTTACAAAGCTAAGCATACTTGCCCAGTGGTACCTGGCTGTTCTTGCAACACCTGTTGCAGCGGAGCAAATTTTTTTCCACCGCTGGCCTAATTGTGAACAGACTCCGCACTCTGCTCTCATCTGTGTCATGATAGGTGTGCCTCACATTTTGCTGCCTTTTGTCCTTTACCAATCAGAGGAAGGTTAAAGGATTAGTTCACCCCAAAATGAAAATTTCCTAATCATTTACTCACCCCCAGTGCCATCTAAGACTTCAATGGCAACCAACTCAGTTAGTTGCTATTGTTTCCTCAAAAAACTTGATTAATGCCAGTGGTTCCCCGGAATATGTGTGCATTCACGTACAACCCGGTCCCGTAAAGACACGTAATTTTCCAGGTCCGACGTGCAGTTTTGAAAGGCGCTGAAGAGACACGCTTATGCCTTGAAGTGGAACCTGTTTGTTGAATGGTGTTCTTCTCATCAAAAAGACCCCCAGAGATGCGTGATCAGGGTCGTGCTTTCCTTTTTGCAGCAAGGGCTGTCTCCCTCCACCCTTAAAGTCTATGTCACTGCGATTGCTGCTCACCATGACCCTGTGGAAGGGAAGTTGGTAGGTAAGCATGACCTGGTCATCAGTTTCCTTAGGGGGACGAGAAGGTTAAATCCTCTCTGGCTCCCCTCCATACCCTCTTGGGACCTCTCTTTAGTACTTAAAACACTACAGCAGGGACTACATTTGCCATTGCAGTCAGTTGAGCTAAAGTTTATTTCATTGAAAACTCTCCTGCTTGCAATAGCCTCCAACAAGAGGGTAGGGGACCGGCACGCATTTTCTGTCTACATTTCAAGCCTAGAGTTTGTCTATGTGCCAAAGACATGTGAGCAAGGGGTAGCATCCATGTCACGTCCCATCGTCACACTGAAGATTTATGTCCAACATTGTTAGGGACGTGACTTGACCACTTAACTGAATGCTTTTTAGCATTCATGGTGTGCTTAGAGGAGTGTTTTTGAAAAGCCAAGTTACCAAAATTCATTACCAAAAGATAATCAAATAAATAAAAATACTAGAGGGTGGAAAATACTTAAACACAATTGTTACTACTAAAGCTCCCTTTTCTTCAATTTCTCCCATGTAATTTCTATATTACCAATTTTTAAAAAAGAAATATTAGCTGTAAACGAGAGCATTTAGTGCACTAGTTTTCATTTTCTTCACTCTGAAAAGACTCTACCTTCCCTTCCCCCAATTTTGCACCCCCCACCCCACTATCCCCCAGAATCTTCCTCAAGTCTGCCAATGAGAGTGCATTGGCAGCATTTTTTCCTAGAGACAGTGTGCTCCATGTTTGGGGTGGTCCCCCTCCTTTGCTCAGTCGTAGAGTTCAACACCAATCAGACAGCAGGCCGCAATAATTCCACATCACAGACTTTCCTGTTCTGCAAAGCACAATATCTGAGGTTTTTCAGGCTTGCTATCCTCCAGGCATGAGGGGTGCCATGTGATGGCATGCATACTCTAAGACAATAGAGATTACACCCTGCCACAGGCACATTAAAAACAGATTTCAGCTAGGTGGGGGCGGCTATGTAGATAGAGTCTATGACAAGATTTCTCACTTTGTTCTGTACATAGTTTTGTATGACAACTTGCACTTTGTTTTTGTAGGAATATTGCAATAACACTCCATAAAATAGATTCATAATAATTTTTACTCTTCTTTTAAAAGTTTTCCAAAATGAATAGATATTCTGTGCATGAAGATCTCAGGGTGAGCGTGATTTCACCAAGTACAACATGTTCCTGGATCAACATCCTTGCATCCAACATTCCAATCAACCAATCAAAATTGAGATATAACTTTTCAGGATATATCTGTTTAAGGCTTACAATCCGGGTTAGGTGCGTCTACTGCCTTGTTAATAAGCTTTCATTTCCGACTGATTTTTAGGAATAAATTATGGGTAGGGTTTGGTTTAGGGGTAGGGATTGGGTTAAATCTATGTTTTTGGATAATAATGTTGAGCCAGGAACATCAAAAGATGTTGATCCAGGGACATGTCTTACTTGGCAAAATCACGGCGACCAAGAGCTCAGATCTAGGACCACATGCATGATTGATCTCTCAATCTCCACAAAAAGAAAAAGCTAGCATCACAAAACAAGAGCCCCAAGTTGATTTGCTTTATTTACACGGATCTCATATTCTCATCTTGGTTGGAACATTGTTTTCAGACAGAGAGTTACTGTCCGAGCTCAAGGACGAATGTGATCAATAGCACAACTCCCCAGGCCTTCTCATATTACAGAGTACATGCTACTGATAGTGTGAGACGTCTCTGAATCTAAATGGATCAGGATTAGCTGAAAATCACCCCTGCACTGTCAACCGGGGGATTCCTCCATAAGCTCCCCAAGAATGCAAATCCAACTCATCCCAAAAAAAGCTTAAGAATGACAGAAATCCAAAACTCATATGAATATAGATCCACGTTATAAAATATAAAATGGATGTGTAATATGTTAATATAGGGGGGGGTGATATACTGGTAGATGCGATTAACCAGTAGAAGTTTGTCAATCAGTAGAGATTTTGGACTATCGTCTCTATCGCAGTTACATGCTCAATTGACATTACTATGATCACAAAAAACTTCATCATGAAAACGTTTTTAAAGCAAAAATACCTATATTGTGATAGTAAATAAACTTACTCATATCATGATATAAGATTTTAACAGTATCACCCACAACTTATGTCAATGTTAATAAACACACTTTTAGATGAAGTCAAGCAGTTCTGCCACAGTGCATTTCCAAAACACTATGTTTTTCCAGCTTTGCTGCCAACTCTTTCATTTGAAGAACATAGTGGAACAACTTCTGGTACTTTTAATCAGTGTCAGACCTGCTGTGATCTCAAGCCACACGCTGAAGTGCCCCCAATTCAGACAAAGTGACTTGAGTGGGGCAAATACAATTTCAACCAATTTCACTCTACAATAATTTCAACCTGAACAGTTTTGACCTATTTATGATGACTGGGCCATACGGATGAGACTCCCTGGAAAAAAACTCCCCTCTTTGTGAGACACCAAAGATCATGGGTTTGGGATTAAGAGACTGAATTATGTCTCAATAAGAGGAAGTTTTGAAAAAAAACAGTAGGGTTTTGAAAGCTGGCTGGAGATCGTCTGGGTTACTAGAAGCGGGTTGTTCCTCCTTGCCGTGAAACAGGGGAAATCGATGTGCTCAGTCGTTGGATTAGAACACTCTTGAACACTTCACACTCTAAAGAGCTTACAGTGAAAGAAGCACAAAAATATGGTTGGTTGGCATAATACTCTAGAAACTAGATAAAATCAAAAGCTCTTGTGTATCTTTAAGAATATTCAGTGTGCTGATTCTTGTTGTTGTAACATTGAAGATCGGCATCAAACCTTGGCATTCCTGAAATGTGGGTCATGTAGCTACCCATGTTCTGCATAGCAACCAATGAAAAGCACTGGTGAGGGACCAGCCTCCACACACAAGTGCAGACATACACAAACAAGTAGGAGCAAGTCTATTACAAAAAGATGTTGCTCAAAACCGATTTATAAGCAGGCAGAAATACAGAATGTAATACATTTGCTATTCAAGCATGTTAAAAAACATATTTCTGAGATATTATAGTGCGGAACAGAAGTGTGGTCACTAATACTGGTCACATATACAGTAGTTACGTCCATATGGTGACAGATGGTTCAGGGGTGACAAGTCCCACTTGTTTGAATCATCTCTTTTAACGCATGTGCATGAGCACAGATGTGGATCACAAGAACAAACAAAAAAGAGAGAAAACTTTGATTAAAAGAAAATGCTATCTAGTTATGTACACATATTAATACACTGCAAGAAAAGAAAAAAAAAAATCTGTGAAAAAAAAAAGTAAATGTACTGGTAATTTTTGTGCCAGGATTTACACCTAAGTATACAGACATTTCTTTAAACCCTGAAACACAATATACTGCAATCAGTAATTCAAAATACAGGTAAAACAAATCATAAATGATACATTGGACCATATACAGACTTTTCCTAGAGTGTATCATTTGTTAAATAACACATAAAATTAATGATTAATTTCAAACATTAATTTCAGTAATAATAATAATTATTAGTATTATAAATTTTAATTTATACATTAAAATTAATAAAAATAAAGTTATAAAATAACAAATCACAAATTATTATAATTTTGTATTATACATTTTATTTTTTTAAATGCAAATAGATAGACATATGAAGTTGGAATGGATTCTCGATTAATTATTTGGCACAATCTAACTGATTAATTAGACATTCCACTTAAAAAATATAAATCAATCAGTCAATAAATGTGGTGACAAGTGTATACCAATGCCACTTTCAGCTTCCATTAGTGCCAGTCAAATGATGTTAGTGATGCAAATTCATCAAGTCAGTTGCATCTCACCACGAACCTCTATTCACTTGTGTGTGTTTGTTTGAGATTACACAATCAAACTCATAATTAATTCATGAGCCAGCAAGAGGCTGAAAAATTACAGGCTTTCTCAGCCAAATATTCACACCCCAGATTCAAACATACATTTTAATATAGGCGGCCTCTTGTTTGCATCAAAGAGTGTCATTAAGAGTTCACTGCAAAAACAACCGTTCATTCCATCCATCCAATCTGAAGTATGATCATTATTTGGGAAAAACATTGAGATGTCGTGACTGTAAACACCAATTTCTACTCTTGTGATGTTGAGACATGGATAAACACGAAAACAGAAAAAGGCTCATCCCACTTCACACCTTACTATGCTGTTAACGGGATATTAGAAAGCACATCTATACTGTTCTCATCATTTTGTACACGAGTTTTTAATTGCTTTTTAATTCTGATTCAAATACTTTTGTTCTCTTTCTCATTCTTGCCATACGAATTAAATCATCATAAGCACAATGGATCAGTCAGGATAGATGCCATATTTAATTTGCTGGCAAACGAAAACAAGGCTGTGAAAGATACAAGTACAAGCAACACACTCTTATGACAACTTGAAATAATCAGTATGCATTGGCAGCAATCATATACGCATCATACAATTTAATGCATATGTAACGCTTTCATTACTTTTTCCCCCATTATATTCATAATTAGGTTTAGGGTTCATGTAAGGTTTGGATTTATGTTAGAATTAGGTTGTAGAAGTTTTTTTTTTTTTTTTTTTTTTTTTTTTTTTTTAATGCACCAGCTAGTATAATTTCTTAGGATTTCATCATTTGCTAAATTATTATGGCTTCTCAAAAGACAGGGTTAGGACAGTTTGATAGGATAAAATAAAATATAAATTAGTAAAATAAAAAGTTACAAAAATTAGACTTGATTTATGACTCAATTTAGTTCATATTAAAATAAATTTGGTGTACATCATTAAAAATGTAAAATAAATAAAACAAATACATTTAAACATGAAATTATACATAAAAATAAATTACATAAAATAAAAAAAAACATTGAAAAACATGCAGCACTAAATAGGCAGTTGTGCTGGGTGGCATCACAGGTCAGTGCTAAAAAGGAAATGATAAAGCTCTCCAGCCCTAAGTATGCACTTTATCCACTAATGCAGCCATTAATGTGGTCTATCAAAAAACACTCCAGTCCAGCAAATGTGAACTAAATCAAATTAACATCAGGGTTTCCTCTGACTGTAAAGATGAAATTTTACATTTCAGTTGATCAGACAGCTTTGCTTCCACACAGAGCAATTATAAAAATCGATCATCAGACTGTTTTCAGTACTCCTTACAATAAATTTGGTTTATTAAAATTACCCTGAAGTTCAGCTGTCTCATCTTTTGCAGTTTATCAATCACAAAGAGTTGGAAAGACTGATGAATGATGATAGAATAGCTTTTCTCTAACTCTAGAATTCAATTTGGATTGTAAAGCAAACATAATAAACAGCATGACAGGAATGCACACTAACCAATTAAGTGAATACAACTTGTCACATCTAACTGTATCTACAGATTCTTTTAGAATGGGAAACACAAATGAGCTATATTCCATGTGTGAAATACCACTAGGAAGGACATAAACTTCCTGTAAAAGCAAGGCTATCATTCATAAGTCCTCTTCTTTCTCTCAACAATTGCATTAATTAGGCTGATTAAAAGAACTCCTAGCATTCATCACACCGGACAGGTATGTAATTAGGAGGGCCTGAAAGGACCTGATAATACACAAAATTTGAATTACACCCCACTGGTTATAAATCATTATGAACCTGCTTTTGAACAAATGTGGGCCTAAGTGTTGTATTAAGTGTTAATTCAATCCGATTTTTTTTTATTTTTTTTTTGCTATTTTATAGAAAAAATATTAATTATTGTATTAAAATAAGAATGTATTAAAATATTAACAATGATTCATTTTCTATATATATATTTTTTTTTTTTGTAGTTATATATATATACACACACACACACACAAATATTTTTATCCACATTTTACACTATTTAATGTAAGATTAACTATGAACATATTTTATAAATAAACTATGCTATTATTAATTATACATCAATATGTAAAATATACCAAATGATATACATATACTAAATTATACATCACAAGTACTGGTCGTATATTGTCTATGATCACTATGTAGAACATTCCTTTGAAATGTAAATTTCACCACCTATGCCTTTCCATGGTTTATTAACTGGGAACTACCCTATGCGGTTTACATTCATCATACATATTTATGCAATATGACAAACATTTTTACAGGCATGGTGATGGCGGTTCATTTGCAGCAATCAATTCTATTAAAGACAGTCTTTCACACAGGCATAAGAAAGAACAAAAGGTGAGTGAGTCTATAATGCATGTCTATGAGTATTTATGCAGACATGAAGGTCAATAAATGCTGAATTAGCACAATCTCTTACAATCTGCACTTGCAAAGAAAGCATACTGCTGCTCTCCAAGGTGCTGAATGGCAGTTTGGGACTGGTCTGTAAAAAGAGGCGAGTATAAGAATGTTGTAGCATTTGGAGGCTTTTCCTTATCTGTGCAGTCACACGAGCGGACCTCATTAAAGCCACTGACCGCAAACACAACACAAGATGAGTGTTTTATGGGTTGAAAGAAAAAGCACCTTTTCATTTGTTTCAACTGTCTGAATGTTAGTGTGTGTGTGAGAGAGATACAGAGCGGACACATATCTGGCAGTGTGAAGTATACGAGTGTGTGTGTGTGTGTGTGTGTGTGTGTGTGTTTGTGTGTGTATGTATAATCTATCCTTGTCCTCTCACCTTTTTCTAGAAACAATAGAATCAGTCCCCTCGAGGCACTGGACAGAAGGAGGACGTGATAAGGCCGCTGTTCTCTGCTCTGAACACACATTTCACATGCGCCGTCTGTGATACTAACAGCAGAACACACAGTCTTACAAACTGCCCCTCCTGACCAGCAGCACAGACTGAATGACTCTCCTCAGCAAACCCCAAACCAGCCATGTGCATCTGGCACTGAACGTACAAAGCATTTCCATGGAACAAATTCCCTTCTGTTCTGAAAAATGCTAAATAAAAAATGCAATATGAAAAGTGCAATATAAACACACTGAGAGAGAGAGAAATAAAGTCTGGTTGTCATTAACCTTTCGCGGCTAGTAATTACACTGCAACCAAAACCCACTCTAAAAGAGAAAGGAAGAGAATAAATCCTGCTTCAGAATGACCACATAGAAATAAAAGTCACTACTATAAACCACTCAACAACATACAGTAAATAACATAATCACTGAATGAAAGTATTGCAAATAAAGGCTCGGTTTAGTGGTTCTTTAAAAACAACAGAAGACACTTTGATGAACGTTTGGGTCCAAACAACACTGGATCCCACTGACTTTCAGTGCATGAACAAAAACTGCTGAAATATTCTTTAAAATATATTCTACAGAAGAAAAGGTTATTCCTTTAAAAAGTTTTTTCCTGGCATTGACATTTTTAATTCCATTTTTATACAAATTCAAATGCAGGAGTCCAGAGACATTATTATTATTGCAATTTTCAGAGAATTTTGCTGCTTTCCAAAGTTTGCTGAAGTTAGGAAGGTAATTTTCTCTGCACAATTGCCTGCATAGTTAGATTCGAAACTTAGAATTTGATTTGACCAAAAATAACAAATGAAAAATAATAATAATAATAATAATAATAATATAATTTTAAAAAGGCAGCAACGTTTAATGTGATCATTGGGATCTCTAAGAGTAAAGCATAAATGCTCTAAAATAACAGAAAAATAAAACACTTTTGCTGATTCTCCAAATATTCTTCTCAATATTTAGTTGATATACTCTCAGATGTATTTCACTCAGTACTACAAGCGTTATTATGTGTTCCCATGGTTTACAGTTTAACATGCTCTTTATGTGACTAGTGATCATTTAATGCTTCTCATTTATAAGGATGATAAATTATGTTGTCAATTAAGTTTCAATCATAATGCTTCCTCTTTAAACCAATATAAAACTACCAGTATCACCCATCATACGGAGTATAACCTGTAGCCTGCCGTATACCATGGCAAGCCAGTTGTAATATAAAACTTCTTATCAAAATGAAAGTTCTCTGTATTTACTCTCACATATTGCACAAACAGATAGCATTAGGAAAACCCATTATGTTAAATATGAGTGTGTCAACCAGCAGCCAGACATTTGCTTCAAGGATGCCACTCATGCAGAAAACCAATTAGTAATATGTTTGAACATTCGCATAATAAATAGAAACAATCCACAAGCGTTGTCTACCGGACACCGAGCTGTCCTGTGTTTTCCCTGCATGGGTTGTTTGCGCAGGAATGTGATGTGTGACAGCTCTTGGCAGTAAAGGGGAAGAAATTGACCTTTGCTTGGGTTTGCTTGCGGTAAACATCTTGTCACATGTGCCGGTATGATTTATGGCAGGTTTCAACTGCTCCACGATCAAATGCTGAGGAATAATTGAAGATTTATTTTAAATGCTGTGTGTTTGTGTGCATATACAGCGACATCAAACTCCTACTTGCATTTTAGATTCATTACACTAAATTACATTAGCCACTGACCTGCATGAAAGAGCATAACCATCACACATTTGGGGTTCAGTGGCCATATATCTTCCTCTATAGCTTCTCCTGGTTCTACAGAATGTCCAAATGTGGCTCAGACAGCAGGGGGGAGGCTGTTCATGAGAGACTATGGCCTGGGGCACAAGACCCTGACTGAAGTCTACTAATGAGCCTGTTCTACACAGCCGAGTCACTCCATTCATTAAGGTACAACTGGCACTGTCTCTATCCCACTTTTAATGATGCTAATGCAGAATAAAATATTTTCCATTTACTTTCCTAGCCAATTCTCTATTTATTTTACAGGTCTGTAATAAAGACAACAGAAATATCTATTTAAGTTCCAGGTTTTTCTTTTAATCAGTAAGGGTAATTAAACCAGCACAGCCGTTCTGGCCCATCAATATTTATGACTTCTCACATCTTTGACTTGGTGTCAGTTGCAGATTTGTGTAAACTATTTTTGCAGCATTGCTACAAGAAGAGGGATTTAATATTTAATGCCAATTAGAAGATGTGCTTTGAGCAGAGGTAATTAAAGCTGCGATGTTGCGGCTTGCTTTGAAAGACTATCATTTAATATTAGCACATACAGGAACAAATATGCACGCAGAGCAAGCTGATGTCAGGGTTTATGCGAAATACAGACAAAACATTAGTTAATGATCATAATGAGCATCTATAGCCTATTGCAGCAAGTGCTAAAGAAAAATGATTTGGAATGTTTTAGGTCTCCTTGAAGACCTGCTTGAATTGGCCTTTTGGTTATTTTATTTTTAATGTTATTATTTATTTATTTATCATTATTTTGTATTCACAGAAGAAAATCGATTTCCAACTAAAACTGAGTTTTGAAGAAGTGTTGAGAATGATGCTCTGATGCCCTCTTGTGTTTGGATGGAAACTTTCAATGCGAGGCTGACTGGACTGACACATAAGCCCATTTCTCCAATATTCCGTTCTTTAATCACTTCGCTGGAAAGAACCGGTTCCTGACACGACGTTGTAGTTTACGTTCCAATAAATATCTATTATATATTATAGACTAAAAGGTTACTATCCATCCTCAATTCTATGTGATATTACTAATTTCCAATACTATTTAGGGCAGATAGACTGGATAGTTTGCACATTGGGACGCAGGTTGCACTTTTTTTTTTTTTTTTTTACTTGATTAAGCTTTTAAAAATGCAATCATCAGAATCCGATTATAGTTTGCAATACCGTGAAAAAATAAACCAATGACCTTTCCTTAAATTTTAAAAAGTATATTTACTTTTACTATATTTACATTTGAGTCACGAATTGCTACATCTGTTTGCACGTGACACCTGAACTGAAGGGGGCGCGCGATTAACACGTGCTGCAGAATGTTTTTGGCAACGGACGAAAAAGACAAACATGATTTGGAATTAGTTAAGGAGAAAACAAAAGCCTTTCTTTGAAATACAAATGTACACCAAAAAACTCCCTGCCACTATAAACTCATCATTAACGTGCAGTTTATCGGAAGCATGAATATTATACCAAACAAAGACTAACGTGGTATGTAAAATACGCGGACAAAAGTTGTTTGTTGTGTAGTTTAAATGTGTCTGTAGAGGTTTTAGAAGTCAACTCAATTAATTGGTGAAAAGTGTACTGCTATGTTTGTGTAACTTACCTAGGATGACGTTCTCTGTAATCAGAAGCGTCATGCCCATTTAAAGTGAGGGGGCACGTGCTCCACAGATTTTCATGCCAAGTGGATTTTCAATGCAGCTTCCAAAAGACAAAATATAGCCGTATAATATATTTTATATTATCATAGGATCACACCTGTGTAATAAGAATTCAGTGTGCAGAGCATCAGCTGCTAAATTCAAAACTGCTCGCTCTTTGGCTGGTGCTGGGCCAGAGTGAGAAGCGTTGTACAGCGGTGAATTATAACCAATCATACACGAGCTTATTAATGCAATGGCCAATCATTGACGTTCATGTGGGTCATCGCTGAAATGCAGTGATTTGCTCACTTGCTCGCTGACTATATTACCTGTTGAATTCTCTCATCAGAAACAATAAAGTGCAGATGTGCATAAGAATAAGTTATTCATTTCACAATGTAAACAGCTTCACTGATTTTAATGGGAGTTTTTGCGAGTACCTGAACTCTGGCTAGAGCAGACTGAATTAAAATTTTCTTTTCTAGTGTATGTTGCCTTCTGTTAATTGAAAGCATTAATTAATTAGCAACTTAGTACTAAATTCACATTAAATACAAAGCCAGTCATATTAAAACATATTTTATGGCATGACAGCCATATCTGGTCCTTTTTTTTTAATATGTTTTTTATACAAGGGTTTTGTGTAGGCCAATTTAATAGAAACACTATTAGTCTACTTTGCCCATCAACATTTATTGATCAATGTACGCAAATTTTGAATGTACAACAAAATCTGAATGTGTAGCATGTATATAAATTAAAAACTGTATTAACTTCTGTTTAAGTGCAGCATAAATCTTTTATTCTGGAAAATGACTATATTTCTGAACATATTCTTCTGTTTCTTTCTTTGCATGACTCTTTCCAACTACATGACTTGAAATGTGGTATAAAATCTCATCTCTTTCCATCTACATGACACCTTTGAGTTGTTACAAAGGTGAATATGTGGCACGACATGAATAGGCTATGTCACATGAAAGCAATAGAAGCTAAGTCAAATGTAAATTTGTATACATTAAACCAAAACAAAAAAAAAAACATAGCAAATGCGCCAAAACCTGCATTCATTTGTGTAAAAGTACAGCATGACTCTTTCCAACTACATGATTATATGTCACAATGTTGAACAAAACACAAGATAATTATAGCAATTTGTCATGACAAATCAAAATTGATATTTTCAGGATCAGTTGACCCAGAGTGTTTTACTGACAAATTTGTGAAAATAGAAAATGCATACATACATACACATATCGCACACTTTATGCTAATGAGTTATTTGAGGAGTTAAAGGTATAGTTGTTCTGAATGTATTCATGAAAAGATTCATTCTGGCTAAATATTTATTTTGTTATCCTTTTTTTTTTCCTTTTTTTTCACTCTCACTCACTACATATAAAAATATAAATAAAAATCTTCATAATTCATAGATTGCATTTGTTAAGGACGTGCTTCTGTCAAATTCCATATGAAAATTAACTTCTAAATGAACAAGACCTGTGTTTATAAAATGTCCTCAGTGTCCTCCACAGTGTATCTGGGGTTCCTGGGACAGCAGCAACAGCAGCACCGTCTGATCCAGTGCAGTAGCCGCAATCTCCGCGAAGTTGGTCCGACCACGCCCCCTCTCTGGGATTCTCCTCTCACTGCTTCCTCCCTGTCTTCACTCAGGACATCCAGAGAATTTTCCACCCTTCCTCTGACACTTTCCATCCATTCAATTGTCATGCTCTGAGCTCCTCCAAACGTCTCTCCATCTCCTTCCAGCATCAGTGTTTGCACGGCTCTGTCTGTAACCCTTCTGAATCCGTACACTCTTACTGCTGCATCACTAATGAGGCGCTCCATAATCTCCAAGCGCTGACTACTTGTTTCTGTTTCTTCACTCTTCAGTCGATTGATCTCGATCAGCATACACTCTCTTAGCAGAAGTATTTCTTTCTCCTTTTCTATGAGCTTGAGTCTGTCTGTTTCTCTCTCATGCTGGAGGACTTCATTATTTCTTTCGTTTTCGGCTTTTCGTAGCTCCAGCTCAATTTTTTCTTTTTGCATTCCAAGTTTTTCCAGTTCCTTCCTCTGTATGTCTTGTAATTTGTTTTTTAGTTCATCTTTCATTTCCTGTATTCTCATTTTCATTGCATCTATCTCTTCATACTTTGGTAGAGTGTCTCTTTCCTGGATTTCAGTTTGTGTCTCTTGAGTTCTCATCTGCTCAACATCTTCTGTGTGTTCTTGAATGAATTGTGTAGTTGGTATTACTTGGTCTCCTTGTTCACTCTGAATATTAGTTTTCTCTTGAGTCTTCACAGTCCTTGTCTGTCTTTGTATGTCAGTCTCAATGTCTTGCAGTTCTCTTCTTTTGCATTCATAGCTTTGTGTGAGGTGCTCAGTCTCCTTGGTAAGTCTCAGTAACTCAGCTTGAACCTTCTCCAGGCTGTTCCTCCTCCTCTCGAGGCTCTCCATGATCACTGACTTTTCTTCTTCAGCAGTTTTACATTCATCCCTCAATTTATGCAGGTGATCCTTTGCCTTCTCAAGCTCAAGAAGGCCAGTTTGAATGATTTGATTCTCCATTTCATCGTGTTGCCTCTGTAATTCAGCTGTCATGATGTTTAGCTCATCTCGTTCTAAGGTCGTGCCATCCATTACCTGAAGAATTTCTCCTTGGGCGTCAGTTTTAGAGGTTTGTGCTTCGGTTTCTCCATCTGTTTTGGCCCAATAAATGTAAGTGAGTTCCAGACTGCTGTCTCTGTCTGTCCTTTTTTCCTCTTTAGTGTCTTGTAGTTGTTCCAGTGCTGTTTTGTATGTGACTTTGTCAGCATGCTTGTCACTTCCAGTAGATGTATCATCTGTTTTGCTCTGGATTTTTAGTCTCTCCTGTTCATTTTGCTTTAGTCGAAGCAACTTATTTTCGATGTTTTCCTTCTCTTCTTTCAGTGATGCTATAGACTTTTCCCGTTCTCCCATCTTTCTCATGAATGTTTCTGTGATGCTCTCTTTTTCCTTATTTTTCTCATTAAGTTTGTTTGATAATTCCTCTTTGTCTTGTATAAGTTGAAGCATTTGTTCTTCATTTCTTGACTTCTCCTTCATGACTTCCTTCAAATTCCGCTCAAAGTCCTCCTTCTGCCTTTGAAAGTCAATTTTCGCTTGTTGCAGTTCATGTCTCTCCTTTTTCATCATTGTCTTCATTCTCTCCAAATCTTCTATTTGTTTATTTAAGGATTTTCTAATATCTTGCACTTCAGATGTGTGTGTGACTTCTATCTTTGTCACAGTGGGTTGTTTCTTCTTTGTTGCAGGTGTTTCGTCCTCAAATTCCTGTTGTCTGCTGTCATCTGTTTTCTTAAAGTCATCCAAAGATGTTTGTGTTTCAGCATCTATTGAGATGGCCTTCAGTTGATATATCTCAAGTTGATCTGTTTTTTGTTTCTTTACTTGTGCTTCCTCTCTTAGGACATTAGTTTCCCTCTTTGAGTGATTTTTTGCTTGTATCTCCCCTGGTAAGTGATACATTTCTGCTTCCTGTCTCTTTACCTGAATCTCCATGTTTAACATCTCCAGTTCAGACAATTTTCTGTTTATTTGCTCTTGCAGTTCCTCAATTGTTTTAGTTTTTTCTTCAAAAATGCCCTCCATGTCCTCTTTATCCTTCTGTAACATGTTTTTATCTTGTTGCAGGAAAGTTCTCTCTTGTTGTACACTTTGTTTGCTGAATTCAGCCTCTTCCTTCAGTCTGTTTAAATCAGCTCTCTGCTTTTCGTTACAATGTTTTTCACTCTCAATGATCTTTTTGCTTTTTTCAATCTCTTCTTGTTTTGACTGCATATTTTGATTGAAGATATATATGTGTTTATCAAGTTCAGACTTCTCTTTTTCAAGCACATCTCTCTCATATTTGATGGCCGCCATGATGTCTTCTAATTCTTGCTGCTGTTGATCTAATGAAACCTTTCTCTTTTCAACCAGATTTTTTTCTACTTCAATTGTGTTCCTCAGTTCTTTTAGTTCATCCTTCTGTTTCTGGAGATCAACCTGCAATTCAGCAGCTGTTTGGTCTTCTTCAGTGTCCTCTCTGACTATTTGTAAAGCAGCTTGGATCTGTGTTTCACTCTCCATCAATGTTTTGACTTCTTTCTTAATTTTGGTTTTGGCTCGCTGATCAGTTTCTGTCAGTAAACCTGCCCTTTTCTGCTTCCAATTGTCCATCTCTTTTTCAAACTGATCTCTGTTTTCTGCCATTTCTTGCTTGGACCTTTCAATCTCAAAACTTAAGATTTGCAGTTCATCTTTCTTTCTCTGGATTTCTTTTTTCAGAGCATCAGTCTCTTCACTTTCCCTTCCAAGATGTTCCTTTTTCTTCTTTGTTTCTGCTGTAATTTTCCCAAGCTCATCGGTCTGTTGTGCTGCATCTACTTTGATTGGATCAAGAATATTCTTCTGGTCTTCAAATGTTTTGATATTTTCTTGTAGTTGTCGTCTCTCTTGTTCCAGACAACCTTTCGTGTTCTCTAAGTCATTTCTTATTTTTCTGTTTTCATTAATCAAATCATCAACCTCTTGCTGCTGCTGAGTCACAACTTTTTGCCTCTTTTCCAGCTGCATTTTCTCAGCCATCACAGTGTTTCTTAGGTTATCTATATCTTTTCGTTTCATGTCAAGTTCTTTTTCTTTGTTTTCCAGATCTAGTTCTTTAAGTCTTATTTCATTTTGTGTGTTTTCCACTGTGTCTCTTTGCTGTTTTATGTCAGTGATCAACTGATCCAAGGCCAGCCTCTCTTTGTGCAGTTCTTGCATTGTCAAGTCATTCTTTTCTTTTTGTTTTTCAAGATCTTCTCTTAGATTCTCGTTTTCTGCTTTGCTCTTGTCTAAGTTATCTTTTTGTGTCCGAAGTAGTAGTGGATCAGATTGTAGAAGAATTGTCTGTCCTTTGACGTCTGCTCGCATAGTACTGGGCTCTTCTTCCTTTCTTTTCATGTCATCAAATCTCTTTGGCATGTCCTCTTGGTCTTTACTGATATGAGAGGTGATTTGGTCTGTTTTCCTGATTTCCTCAGTAAGCTTTTCAGACTTTCTTTGTAAATCAGCCTTGATCTCCTCCAGCAAGTCTTTTTCTTCTTGAATATTTAATTTGTCCATGTTCATCTGCACAATCTTGCTGTCCAGTTGAGATCTTTTGTTTTCAGTTTCATTCATCAACTCCTTCAACATCATCTTTTCCTCTTCAACACTGTCCTTCTCCAACTGTAACTCTGTTTTCAATAGATCCATCTCATGTTTTTCTATTAACATCTTGTCCAGTAAGTCTTTCTTCTCTTCCTCCATTTTATTTCTCAGTTGCTCTAGGTCTTCCAACTCACTCTTGATGGTTTTTAGAATGTTTTCCATCTCTTGTTTTTCTCGTTTTACTTCAGCTTTCTCTCTGTCAAGTTCACTTTTCTCTCTTTCTAAGATGTTCGTTAGCTCTTCTGCTTTGTTTTTCTGTCCCTGTATATCTGCTTCCCAGAGAGTTACTTTCTCTCTCTCTTTTTCTATTTCGGTGGCTTTCCTTTCTAGCTCAACATTCATCATCTCCAAAGCCTTTCTTTCTCTTTGCATGTCATTCTCTTTGATTTCAAACTCATTTAGCTGTTGTCTGATTATTTTCTCTAGGCCTTCACTTCTAGTCTTTATTTCTACATTCATCTGATCAATTTGATATCTCTCTATTGCCAACCTGACCTTGATATTTTCGATGTCCTCTAACTGTCTTTGTATCTCATCTTTGGCATGCTTCTCTTTTCTTTTGTTTTCTTCTTCTAGTAAATCCATCTCTACTCTTTCTTTTTGTTGTTGAATTACTAAAGCATTTAGATTTTCCCTCTCTTCTTTTAAGTCCAGCATAATTTTCTCCAGAGCATTTGTCTTGTCTTGAATCTCAATCCTTATGTCTTCTATTTTTTGTTTTTCAAGCTTGATCTCTTCTTTTTGGTCATCTAATTGGTTTTGCAACTTTTCCATATGTTCCATCTCTCTGTTAATTTTCTCTTTGTTGGTTTCAACATCCTCTTTTCTTTCTGTAATTGATCTTTCAGATCTGCTATTCTCTTCCTCTCAGTTTTCAAGATTTGTATGTCCTCATCATCTTGTGTGGACCTTTCACTGACCGCCTGAGTCTCATCCCACTTTCTTTCTGAAGCGTCTTTAATGTCTTCCAGTTGTTGTTTTTGTTTGTATATTTCACACCTCTCTTGTTCTACCTCACTCTTCTCCATTGTCACTTTGTTCATCATTTCTTCTAGGTCTCTTTTCTGCTTTTGAATTTCTTCTTTTGTGTGCAGCAGCTCGTCTCTTCTCAGTCTTAAATCTTCATTTTCCTTTTCAATTTTTTCACGCTCATTAGCCATCTCATCATTCACTTTCTCCAGATTTATCTTATCTGCCATTCTCTCCTCAATCTTGGACTTCTGTAGTTCTTTGAACTCCTTAAGCTGAATATTCAGTTCATTCACCATATCCTGTAATCTAGTTTCCACTTCTTTCTTTTCTTTTTCTAAAAACTGACAAGTGCTTTCCAATTCAGTTTTTTCTCTGATCAAATTGTCATTCATCTGTTCCAAGTCATTCTTCTGTTTCTTGGTTTCGTTGAGGATTGCTTCAGTCTTCATAATTTCATCTTGTAATTTCTTATCACTGTCTGTTCTTATTTCTGCAGTCATTTGTTTTATTTCAGCTTTCTTCTGTTCCAGGTCAGTCTTCTCTCTTTTTATAATGTCCATCATGTTTTCAGTTTCCCTCTGCTCGTTCTGGAGGTCGACTTTCATCCTTTCTATTTCTTCTTTCTCTTCTTTCAATGAGTCCATAACATTGTGGGTTTCATCATATTGCACTTCTGCATTCATTTTCTGTGGTTCATCTTTCTGCAAATCTGTTTTCATTTGGTCCAGTTCATGTTTTTCTCTCTCACACTCCTTTCGCATTTTCAGAATTTCTTCTCTTTCACTGTGGATTTCAGTCATCATTTTTTCAAGTTTTTCTCTACTCAGACGTAAATCTTTTGTCTCACTTCTTCATTGTGCTCCATTTCTTCTTGCTTTGTTTTAACTTCCTCTTCAATCTGTTTTATCTCCTTTATCCATTTATTTGTCTCAGTCATAATCATTGAAACTCTTTCTGTTCTTTGGAAAGTTGGGCTGCCATTTCTTCTACCCTGTCCTTTTCTTTCAGTACGTCCTCCAAAAGTACCTCTAGGTGCTCTGCTCTCCTTAACCTTGATTTTAGCTTGTCTTTTTCAGTCTCTATGTTTTGTTGCATAAGCCTAAGCTCCCCTTTTTGCATCTCCAGATCAACTCTCATTCTATTCAGTTCATTTCTTTCTGAGTCTAACATTGCCCTGCCGCATCTCCATTTCCATTTGCTCCTTCTGCAGCCCAGTGAGTATTTTTTCAGTTTCATTCCTCTCCTTCTGTAAGGTATTCTCATTTTGAGCTCTGTGTCCTCCTGACCTTCCATTCTCTCTACTTCATCTTCCCTCTCTTTTGATATGAAAGTTGTATATTCCTTAGGAATGTCTATATGTTCCTCAACAATCTGTTCCTGAGGAGATGAAATCTCAGCTACAGGTATGTGGTCAAGATCAGATGTTTGTTTAGCAGAACTAACCAAAATGACTTCTAGTTTTTGCATCGGTTGTTTACTCTTCATCTCGTCCAGGTCCTCTCCCAGGTCCTGTTCAAATATTATTTTGTTTCTTTCAAGTTCATCCCTTTCCCTTTGAATCTCAGTTAAGAGTCTGCTGACTTCATCTGTCTGTATCTGTTTTTCCTGAGATGCCGTTTCTTTTCTCTTCTGTTGAACATGATGTCCCGATAGATGTTCTTCTTTTAGTTTATCAAACACTTCGTTGTCTTTACTAACTGGTGTGTCTGCTCTTTCATGAGCTTTATTTCATCAATCTGTCTCTTGATTTCAGCCTTGGACTGTTCCAGATCTTTCCTCTCATCTTGAACTATTTGCGATTCCAGTTTGATTTGCTCCTCTTGAGCCTTGAGTCTGGCTTTTGTTTGCTCCATTTCCTTCTTTAGCTGGTCTATCACATCCTCACTCTTTTCAGTTTCTCTTTGTTTCATTAATATATTGGCCATCAGTTGATCAAGTTCCTCTCTCTCCATCTTTGCTTTTAATCTTATCTCTTCTTCCATTTGTTGTCTGTATTTTTCACATTCATTCCTCATGTTCTCCAGATCTCTCCTCTCCTCATTCACAGCTCTTGTAATCTCCTCCAGTCTTTGCTGCTGTTGATTCATTTTAGTCTTTTCACTCTGTAACTCATATTTGATTTCTTCCATTTCCTCTCTTTGTTTTTGTATTTTCCATTGAAGAACATTCAACTCATTCCATTTCTTCATCATGTCCTCTTTTTCTTTGTCTAATTGATTTTTCTGTCTCAGGATCTCGCCAGCCTTCTGCTCAAGAAGCTTCTTCTCATCATCCATTGATCTTTTACTCAGCTCTTCTTTTTCTTTCTGTTCTGTCATGTGCTTCTCCAGGTCTTCAGCTCGTCTTTGCAAATCTTCTTTTTCCTTTTCAATATTATATCTCTCCTTCTTCAGGAGATCTTTCTCTGTCTCAATCTTTTGATTTTGTTGTGATATATCAAACACAGAATTCTGTAGTTCATTCTTTCTCCTGTTTATTTCTTCTATGACCCTTTCATATTCCTTGTTAGCCTGTTTAAGTTTTTCTTCCATTTCTGTTTTTTCTTCTTTCTTTCTGGTCTCCTCCTGGGCATCCCTCATAGACACAGTCTTTGTTTGCTCATTTTCATCAATTCTCTGTTGTAAATCTGTCCATTTCTGATTTATTTCTTCTCTTTCTTGTTCTAGAAGGGCTCTGCAGTTCTTCAACTCTTGCTTTTGTTCATTTATGTCTGTGTTCATTCTTTCCAGATCATCTTTTCGTCTGTTTGTTTCTTCAGCGACACTCTTAATTTCCTCCTTCTCCTTTTGTAGATGAGTTTGCATTTCCTTCAGTGTTTCTTTCTCCTTCTTTATTTCTTCCTCCATGTATCTGATCTGTTCACTTTCTTTTTGAAGTTCAATCTTATGTTGATCTATAAGATATTTTTCATCAGTGATCTTCCGTCTTTCAAGGTTTAGTTCTTCTTTCTGGAGTTTAATATGATTTCTCTGCTCGTCTACTTTATCCATTAATTTCTGAACTATTTCTTTGTTCTTTTCAATTTCATCCTTTTCTAGATCAGTCTCTTGTATTTTCTGGTCAAGTGTGGCCCTCTCTAGTTTGATTGCTTCTCTCATTTCTTCCATTTGCTCTCTTTCTGTCATTATGTCTGACCTCATCTTATGCAGCTCTTTTCTTTCCTGTTCCGTCATCTTTCTGTCATCATCTATTTCAGTTTTCTCTTGTTCAAGTTCCCTCTTAACTTGATCAAGTTCTTTTCTGTCTATCTGTGCTTTTACTCTCATGTCTTCCATATTTCTCTTTTTCTTTCATAATATGTTTTTGCAGTGCATTCAACTCTTGTGTTTTTTGGTTTATGTCTTGACGTTCCTGCTCAGCTTTAGTTTCCAGCTCCAGAATTTTGACTCTGGTCTCTTCTAGACCTTTTCTTTCTTCTTCCATCTCCTCCTGTTTCATTAAATGCTTTTTCTCTTGTTTTTTGACTTGAGTATCAAATTCATTAATTCTCTGCTGTAACTCTGTCCATTTATTATTCATTTCTTCTCTCTCCTGCTCTAGAATCTCTCTGTGTTTTCTCAACTCTTGTTTTTGTTCATTTATGTCTGTGTTCATTCTTTTCAGATCTTCTTTTCGTCTGTTTGTTTCTTCAGTAACACTTTCAATTTCTTCTTTTTCCTTTTGTAGATGAGCTTCCATGTCCTTCAGTCTTTCTTTCTCCTTCTTTATTTCGTCTTCCATGTATCTGATATGTTCACTTTCTTCTTGAAGTTCAGTCTTTAGTTGAGCCAGAAAAACTTTTTCATCAGTGATATTTTGTCTCTCAAGTTCAAGTTCTTCTTGATGACGTTTAATATAATGTTTCTGTTCTTTCACTTCATCCATTAATTTCTGAACAATTTCTCTGCTCCTTTCAATTTCAAATTTTTCTAGTTCATTCTCTTTTGTTTTGTTGTCAATTTCTGATCTTTCTTCTTCTATTTCCTTTCTTTGTGTCATTATTTCAGAGCTCATCTTCTTTCTGTCATCATCTATTTTCTTCTGCTCATTATCTATTTCAGTTTTCTGTCTTTCCAGATCACTCTTCATTTGATCAAGTTCCTCTCTCTCCATCTTTGCTTTTAATCTTATCTCTTCTTCCATTTGTTGTCTGTATTTTTCACATTCATTCCTCATGTTCTCCAGATCTCTCCTCTCCTCATTCACAGCTCTTGTAATCTCCTCCAGTCTTTGCTGCTGTTGATTCATTTTAGTCTTTTCACTCTGTAACTCATATTTGATTTCTTCAATTTCGTCTCTTTGTTTTTGTATTTTCCATTGAAGAACATTCAACTCATTCCATTTCTTCATCATGTCCTCTTTTTCTTTGTCTAATTGATTTTTCTGTCTCAGGATCTCGCCAGCCTTCTGCTCAAGAAGCTTCTTCTCATCATCCATTGATCTTTTACTCAGCTCTTCTTTTTCTTTCTGTTCTGTCATGTGCTTCTCCAGGTCTTCAGCTCGTCTTTGCAAATCTTCTTTTTCCTTTTCAATGTTATTTCTCTCCTTCTTCAGGAGATCTTTCTCTGTCTCTATCTTTTGATTTTGTTGTGATATATCAAACACAGAATTCTGTAGTTCATTCTTTCTCCTGTTTATTTCTTCTATGACCCTTTCATATTCCTTGTTAGCCTGTTTAAGTTTTTCTTCCATTTCTGTTTTTTCTTCTTTCTTTCTGGTCTCCTCCAGGGCATCCCTCATAGAAACAGTCTTTGTCTGCTCAGTTGCATCAATTCTCTCTTGTAAATCTGTCCATTTCTGATTTATTTCTTCTCTTTCTTGTTCTAGAAGGGCTCTGCAGTTCTTCAACTCTTGCTTTTGTTCATTTATGTCTGTGTTCATTCTTTCCAGATCATCTTTTCGTCTGTTTGTTTCTTCAGCGACACTCTTAATTTCTTCCTTCTCCTTTTGTAGATGAGCTTGCATTTGCTTCAGTGTTACTTTCTCCTTCTTTATTTCTTCCTCAGTGTATCTTATCTGTTCACTTTCTTTTTGAAGTTCAATCTTATGTTGATCTATAAGATATTTTTCATCAGTGACCTTTTGTTTTTCAAGGTTAAGTTCTTCTTTCTGGAGTTTAATATAATTTCGCTGCTCTTCTACTTTATCCATTAATTTCTGAACTATTTCTTTGTTCTTTTCAATTTCATCCTTTTCTAGATCAGTCTCTTGTATTTTCTGGTCAAGTGTGGCCCTCTCTAGTTTGATTGCTTCTCTCATGTCTTCCATTTGCTCTCTTTCTGTCATTATGTCTGACCTCATCTTATGCAGCTCTTTTCTTTCCCATTCAATCGTTTTTCTGTCGTTATCCCATTTTCTTCTGCTCATGATCAATTTTAGTTTTCTCTCTTTCCAGTTCACTCTTTATCTGATCAAGTCTCATTTCTCCTTCTTCCAACTCCTTTCCTTTCATAATCTGTTCCTGGTCAGCTTTAATCTTCAACTCCAAGATCTTAGCTTTGTTTTCTTCTAGGCTTTTTCTGTCTTCTTCAATCTTTTTCTGTTCTTCCATATAATCTTCCTTCTGTTTACTTACTTGAGCATCAAATTCATGAATTCTCTGTTGTAACTCTGTCCATTCATGATTTAATTCTTCTCTTTCTTGTTCTATAAGGTGTCTGCGTTTCCTCAGCTCTTGCTTTTGTTCATTTATGTTTGTGCTCATCCTTTCCAGATCTTCTTTTTGTCTGTTTGTTTCCTCAATGACACCCTTAATTTCTTCTTTGTCCTTTTGTAGATGAGCTTCCATTTCCTTCAGTGTTTCTCTCTCCTTCTTTATTTCCTCTTCTTTGTAGCTAATTTGCTCACTTTTTCTTTGCAGTTCAGTCTTAATTTGAGTGAGAGTATCTTTTTCAGTTGTCATCTTTTGACTTTCAAATTTGGTTTCTTCTTTTTGACGTTTTAGATAATCTCTCTCTTCCTCCACCTCATCACTTAGTTTCTGAACTATTTCTTTCTTCTTTTCAATCTCATCTTTTCTAAATCAGTCTCTTGTGTTTTCTGGACCTTTTCCGCTCTCTCTGATTTGATTTCCTTTTGCAGTTCTTTCTCCATTTGCATTTTTTGCGTCATTATTTCAAACTTCATCCTCTCCAAGTCTTTTCTTTCCTGTTCCATCACCTTCCTGTCGTCTTCCATCTTCTGCTGCTTATGATCTAACTCAGTTCTTAACATTTCAAGCATATATGTATCTGTTGTAATGTTTTCACATTCATTTCTTTGTTTCAGGATTTCTGCCTGAAGCTGTTCCAGTTCATCTTTCTTTTTCAAAATGCACTCTTTTTCCTTCTTCATGTCTTCCCTTTCTCTCAAGATTTCATTGCTGTTTTGTTGTAGAATTTGTTTTTCTGCTTCTATTGCTGCCCATTCTTTTTCCATTTCTTCTGTTTTCCTTCTCATTTTTTCTCGGCTATGGTCAAATTCATCTTTCCCACTTTGAAGCTGGGCCTTCATTTTAGAAATCATCTCTTTTTCTGTATGTATCTGTAATTGAAACTGCTTACTGTTCATATCCATCCTCTCCTTTGCCAGATGAAGTTCTTCTTTTAGTTTATTTATGATGTCTTTATTATTACAGAGTTCTTGATTCTCTCTTTCTATATCAATCTTTAATTGCTCAAATTCTTTTCTCTCTTCATTAAATTTTTCTTTTTCAACGCGCATTTCTTCTTGTTGTGCAGCTAGTTTAGCTTTCATGAAGTTCATCTCTTCTGTTAATTTGTTTGTCATGTTCTTGTATATTTCATTTTCTTGTTGTTCTCTGATTAGTTCACTAGTTTTTGTATTTATTTCCTCTTCCATTTGTTGTCTTTCAGCCTGAAGTTCCTTTTGCATCATATGAAGTTCATTCTTCTCATATCTCATCCTTTTCAGATTCTCATCCAGTGTTTGTTGTTGTTGTATTATCTCAGCAGCTCTCATCTCAAGTATGGCTGTTTCATCCAAAGTTTTGCTTCTGATTTCTTGAAGTTGCTCTTTTTCGTTAATAATCTGTACTTGCAGTGTGTTTAACTCTTGTATTTTTAGGTGTACATCATGATGTTCCTGGTCAGCTTTATTCTTCAGATCCAGGATCTTGACTTTGGTCTGTTCTAGACTTTTTCTTTCTTCATCTTTTTCCTTTTGTTCTATTAGCCGATCTTCCGTGTGTTTGTTGACTTCAGCATCAAATTCATCAATTCTCTGTTGTAAATCTGTCCATTTTTGGTTTATTTCTTCCCTTTCTTGTTCTAGAAGGGCTCTGCAGTTCTTCAACTCTTGTTTTTGTTCATTTATGTCTGTGTTCATTCTTTCCAGATCATCTTTTCGTCTGTTTGTTTCTTCAGCGACACTCTCAATTTCTTCCTTTTCCTTTTGTAGATGAGTTTGCATTTCCTTCAGTGTTTCTTTCTCCTTCTTTATTTCTTCCTCCATGTATCTGATCTGTTCACTTTCTTTTTGAAGTTCAATCTTATGTTGATCTATAAGATATTTTTCATCAGTGATCTTCCGTCTTTCAAGGTCAAGTTCTTCTTTCTGGAGTTTAATATGATTTCTCTGCTCTTCTACTTTATCCATTAATTTCTGAACTATTTCTTTGTTCTTTTCAATTTCATCCTTTTCTAGATCAGTCTCTTGTATTTTCTGGTCAAGTGTGGCCCTCTCTAGTTTGATTGCTTCTCTCATTTCTTCCATTTGCTCTCTTTCTGTCATTATGTCTGACCTCATCTTATGCAGCTCTTTTCTTTCCTGTTCCATCATCTTTCTGTCATTATCCATTTCAGTTTTCTCTTGTTCAAGTTCCCTCTTAATTTGATCAAGTTCTTTTCTGTCTATCTGTGCTTTTACTCTCATGTCTTCATATTTCTCTTTTTCTTTCATAATATGTTTTTGCAGTGCATTCAACTCTTGTGTTTTTTGGTTTATGTCTTGACGTTCCTGCTCAGCTTTAGTTTCCAGCTCCAGAATTTTGACTCTGGTCTCTTCTAGACCTTTTCTTTCTTCTTCCATTTTCTCCTGTCTCATTAAATGCTTTCCCTTCTGTTGTCTGACTTGAGTATCAAATTCATCAATTCTCTGCTGTAACTGTATCCATTTATTATTCATTTCTTCTCTCTCCTGCTCTAGAATCTCTCTGTGTTTTCTCAACTCTTGTTTTTGTTCATTTATGTCTGTGTACATTCTTTCAAGATCTTCTTTTCGTCTGTTTGTTTCTTCAGTAACACTCTAATTTCTTCTTTTTCCTTTGTAGATGAGCTTCCATGTCCTTCAGTGTTTCTTTCTCCTTCTTTATTTCGTCTTCCATGTATCTGATATGTTCACTTTCTTTTTGCAGTTCAGTCTTTAGTTGAGCCAGAAAAACGTTTTCATCAGTGATATTTTGGTCTCTCAAGTTCAAGTTCTTCTTGATGACGTTTAATATAATTTCTCTGTTCTTTCACTTCATCCAATAATTTCTGAACAATTTCTCTGCTCCTTTCAATTTCACATTTTTCTAGTTCAATCTTTTTTGTTTTGTTGTCAAGTTCTGATCTTTCTTCTTCTATTTCCTTTCTTTGTGTCATTATTTCAGAGCTCACCTTCTTTCTGTCATCATCTATTTTCTTCTGCTCATTATCTATTTCAGTTTTCTGTCTATCCAGATCACTCTTCATTTGATCAAGTTCCTCTCTCTCCATCTTTGCTTTTATCTTATCTCTTCTTCCATTTGTTGTCTGTATTTTTCACATTCATTCCTCATGTTCTCCAGATCTCTCCTCTCCTCATTCACAGCTCTTGTAATCTCCTCCAGTCTTTGCTGCTGTTGATTCATTTTAGTCTTTTCAGTCTGTAACTCATATTTGATTTCTTCCATTTCATCTCTTTGTCTCAGAATTTCACCAGCCTTTTCCTCAAGAAGCTTTTCCTCGTCATTAAACCTCCTTTTACTCATCTCTTCTTTTTCTTTTGTTCTGTCATGTGCTTCTCCAGGTCTTCAGCTCGTCTTTGCAAATCTTCTTTTCCTTTTCAATGTTATTTCTCTCTTTTTCCAGATGTTCTTTCTCTGTCTTAATCATTTGATTTTGCTCTTCTATGTCATCAAGATTTTTTTCTAGTTCACTTTTCTTCCTCTTAGTTTCTTCCATGGTATTGACACATTGCTCCGTCATTTGTTTAAGGTGAGCCTCCCTAATTTCAATTTGTTCTTGCTTCCTTTTGATCTCTTCAGAGATGTTTTTCAGATTTTCAGCATCATTCTGAACCTCAGATTTTGTCTGTCAACTAGTTCCCTTTCCTTTTGGAGTTTTTCTGCTTCAGTTTGGATCACTTCTTGTCGTTCCACCAGCTTGGCTTTTATGATTTCCCAGATCTTTCATTAACTTGTTATTAATGTTCCTGTTCTCACCAATTTCTTGTTTTTCTCTTTGTATTTCATCTCTCAGTTCTGCAAGTTCTTGTTCCTGCTTTGCAATAGTGTTCATGTCATCTTCAATTTGTTGTCTCTTAGCTTCTAGTCCAAGCCTCATCTTATCCATTTCACTTCTTTCTTCCGTTATCTCTTTTACACTTGATCCAGTCTTTGCTGCTGCTCAGTAATATATTTCTCTCTCTGCTGCAGCTCAGTCTTCTGAATTATCACTGTTTTGTCTCATTGTCTCTATTTCACCATTTACCCTATTTATATCAGCTCTCTCTTTTTCAGATTGTTCTCTCTCAGCAAGAATCTTCATTTTTTCAAGTTTTTCTCTTTCATTCTCTAGCTCCTCTAACTGGACTTGAACCTTATCTTTCTGTTGTTTAGTCCAGATCTGCAGATCATCTTGTTTCTGCTTCATTTCTATCTTTTCATTGTCTATTTCATGCCGTATCTCCTCAAGCAACTCAAATTCCTTATTATTTTGTAATTTTATCACTTCAAGTGCATGCTGTCTCTTATTGGTTTCCTCAAGAACATTATCTAAATGTTCCTGTTCAATGTGAAGCTGAGCAGCGATTCCATCTAATTCTGTGTTTCTCCTCTCTACTTCCTCTTCCCTCCTCAGTATGTTTAGCTCTTTTTCCTCAAGAGCATTCTGCTTGTCTTGCATGAGTTGCATTTGTAGTTCAGTCGACTGAATGTGGCTGTGTATCTCAGCTTGCATTTGTTCAACCTTGTCTTTTTCTTTGTTGGTCATGTTTTCCATTTCTTCTTTGGCTTTCTGAAGTTTTTGCTTCTCCTCGTTAATTTTAATGATGCTAAGCTCCAACATCTGTTTCTGCTTTTTCAGATTCAAACCTCTGCTTTTCCAGATCTTCTCTCTCTTTCTTGTTTCCTCACTGGTTTGATCATTCTGTCGCTGCTGGTTAAGTATCTCAACCTGCAATTCCTCAATGTTAGATTTTTCCAAAATAAGTTTCTTCTTCAAATCTCAATTTCCTTTTGCTTGTTCCTCAACTCTGCTCTTAAAACTTCTAGGTTGTTGCTTAAAGTCACCAAGTTATTCCTCTCTTCCTCCATTTCTTGTTTTTCATGAAGAAGTTCTTCCTTCATCTCCTCAAGGGCCAGTCTTTCCTTTTCTATCTTCTCAGTCTGGCCCATCATTTGGTTTTCCAAGTCTTTCTTTTCTTTATCAATTTCTGTCTTTTCCTTTTCAAGCATCACTTTTGTTTTCTCAGTTTCTTGCTTTTGTGTCTCCATCTCCTTCATTGTCAAATCAAGGTCTCTCATTTTCATTTCAGTCTCTTTCAACAAACATTTAATTTCTTCTCTCTCTTTATCTAGTTGTATTTTCATTTCTCTTTCTTTCTCCTTTAAATTAGTGTCTATTAGTATCAATTTATCTGTCTGTATCTTTATCACAGCTTTTGTCTTTTCAAGGTCAAATTTATCATCTTGAAGTTGTTGGTTATCCTTTTTGATTTCCACTTTTGTTCTCTCCAGTTCAACCCTCATTTGCAACAATTCTTCCATTTCTTTATCAATCTTTTCTTTCCTGCTGTCAATGTCCTCTCTTATTATTTGCAACTCACTGTGGAGTTTATAAGTTTCTTCCCTCTGTCTCTCTAATTGTCTGATTTCTACTTCCACCCTTTGCTTTTCACCCTCAATCTCCTCCCAGCATTTCTCATGATCCTGTCTTTCCTTCTTGATAACGTTTTGAATCTCTTTAGATTCTGCTCTTATCTCTTCTAGTGCTTTCATCTCTTCTTGTACATACAGTTTGTCATGTCTTAGATTTTGTAATTGCATCTCCAGATCATTTTTCATATTTTCAAGATCGTCCATCTCTTGATCCATCAACTTTTTGCTGATTTCAATCTGCTCTTTTTCTTTCTGCACTTCTTCAATCAGCTTTCTGTATTCATTGCGTTCTCTTGTCATTGTTTCACCCATTTCCATTAATCTCTGTCTCTCCTCTTGAATTTCAGCCTCCTTTCTTTCCAGATTCCTTTCAATCTCCTTCTTTATTTTATAAATTTCATCTTGAGTCAGCTGCTGCTGCTCTTCCATTAACGTTTTTTCTCTATTTTCAAGCTCACTTTCCTTTCTTTTCAGTTCTCTTTGACGTGTATCCAGTTCCTGTTGTTCTGAATGTAAATCTTTCTTCTCTTTGTCAAAATCATCTCTTTCCTTCAGAATGTCCATCTTCATTTGCTCTAGAGCCTCTTTCTGATTTTGAATCTCTCGTTTCGCCATCTCATCTTGTTCTTTCTGCTGTAAAGTTTTTCTTTCCAGGTCCACTGTTTCCATCACTAACTCTTTCCTCTTAATCTGCAGATGTGTCATTTCCCCTTCATGAATATCCCTGTCATTTTTCAGTCGTATCTTATCATCTTGAAGTTCTGCACTCATTATATTGAGATCTTTCTTCTTGGTCTCTATTTCTGTGTTGATATTCTCTATATCTTCTCTTTGCATTTGAAGTTTTAGACTGAGGTCTGTTAATCTCTCTCTCTCATTGTTTGCTTCCTGAATGAGTCTTTCAGTGATCTCTGACTTCTTCTGAAGCTCGGCATTCTCCTGTTCAATCAAATGTCTCTCTGTGATGACCATCTGCTTCATTACTTCCACTTGCTCTTTTTCTTTGTTTAGTAAACTCTTCATCTCCTGTAGTTTCGTCTCTGCTTTTGTGGCATCATGGAACTTTTCGTCAAGTTCAGCCCTCTCATTTTCTAGTTCATTCCTCATCTTTTCTAGATTTTTCAGATCCACATCATATGCTTTCATGGCAGCATGCACTTCATGTTTTGTTGATTGATTTCCGCTTGATCATATTCTAACTGGTCCTTCTCCATGATCAAAGCTTGTTTTGAAGATTCAACATCAACTCTCTGTCTCTGGAGTTCACTTCTAAAGAACTCCAGCTCTTGCTTCTCGTGCCTTAAATTTTCCATTTCTTTTTCTATATCTTCTCTCTTCCTCAGGATTTCCATATTGATCTGTTCAAGTGTGTGTTTCTTTTTCTCTATTTCTTTAATAATCCAGCCCTTCTCCTCAAACTCATGTTTCTGCTTCTCCAGCATCTGGTCTTTCTTCTTTACTTCAGAAATAATTCCTTCCAGTTCAGCCCTTTTCTTGTCATGAAGGGTTTTCATTTCTTCCATGGTTTGCCTCAGGTTTTCTATATCTTTGTTGAGATCACTCTTGTTTCTCAAGAGTTCCTCAGTGTCCAATTGCAGTTCTTCCTTGTTCTTTCTTGTGTCCTTGAACTCTTCCATTTTTTCTTTATCTATTTCTACCTCAACCAGCTTTCTCTTGGTCTCTGTATCCTCTTTTTCTCTGTTTATCTCATGTTTCAGCTGCTCCAGTTTTTCTCTTTCTTTCTGCAGCATCCTCTCTCCCGCCTGTTGCTTCTCTACAAGTTCTGCCCTCATCTTTTCCAGTTCATTCTTGTCTCTTCTGACGGTTTCTAACTCTTCTCTAAGGCTTCCAAGATGTTCCCGTATTTGTCCAATATCTTGAATGAGCTTCTGGATCTCAGACTTGAAGTTTTCCTTTTCATCTCTCACCTCCTTACTTTGCTCCATCCTGTTCTCCATGTCAACTTTTAGATTTCTCACCATTTCGCTGATTTTCACAACCTCTAGCATCAGGCTTTGGATGTTTGCGTTGGTACTTTCTTCCTTTTTTAAGTTCACAGTTTTCTCCACCAATAATTTGAAATCCTCTCTTGAGCTTTGAACATCATTCCTGAGTATTTCCAGCTCCTGCCGGTCTCTGTTCATCTCCTCTTTGGCCTTTGCTATATCAGTCTTCATTTTCTCCATCTCATCCCTCTTTCTCGTCATTTGTTTCATCTTCTGGTCCAGATCTTTCTTTTCTATGACTATCTCAGACCTTAAGACCTCCAGTTCTCCCTTCTCATGCATCATTTTCTGAATCCTTGTTTCTAGGACCTCTCTCTGTCTCTGTATATCCATCAGCTCCACCTCTCTCGTGTCCTTTTCATGTTTTATTATCTCAGACCTCATGTTTTCTAGCTCGTCCATCTGATGTTTTAAGTCTGCTTTATTTTTCTCAAGTTCTACCTGCTGTTGATCCATCTCTGCATTCAACTCTGTCAGTTTGTCTATTTGTCTTTTAACTTTATCTCTCTCACTCTCGCTTTCTTCTTGCTGGTTGTCCATGCTTAATGTTTTCATTTTCTCTTTTAATTCCTCTGAATCTCTCCTTGTTTCTTTTTTCTTAGAAAGTGTAAGTGTTTTTACTGCACTTTCACTAGTTGTTTCTTTTAGAAAGCTTTCATATTGTTTCTTCATGTCAGCTTTTTCTGTCTTCAGCAGTTCATTTTCATCATGGAGTTTTAGTTTGTCCAATGCCATTTCTTGTTTTTGTCTCTCCAAATCGGCTCTACTTTGCTCAAGATCACTTTGCTCTCTGCTCAACAAGTCTTTGGTACTTTCTATTTGCTGTCTCTCTTTTTGTATCTCATTGTTCTGTTTCTCATATGTTTCTTTCAAGCTCTGTTTCATGGCTTCAACTTCCACCCTCATGTTCTCCAGTTCAAATCTTTCTTTTCTAGCAGCTTTGATTTCATCTTTCATTCTTCTGAGAACCTCTCTGACATGCTCAATTTCCTGGATCAGCCTCTGCATGTAAGCACTCGTTTCTTGCCTTCCCTCTGAATCCGCTTGAACATTAGCATCTCTCTGCAAGTTTCTTTCCAGGTCATGTTTTGTTCTCCAAGCTATTTCTCTAGTCTTTTCAGCCTCTTGAATAAGCCTCTGTATCTTGGTGTTTATTTGTTCTTTCTCTTCCAGATCTCCACCTCTCTCTTCCATATGTAGTTCCTCTCCCGCTCGTTGTTTTTTATCTTTCATTCGCTCCATCTCATCAAGCTCTATACTTAACATGGCCCTGTTCATTTCAAGTTTCTCATTTGCACTTTCAATATCAGTTCTCATGTTCTCCAGCTCATCTTTCTTTCTTGCTGCCTGTCTCATCTTGTGTTCAAGATCTTTCCTCTTGCCATCAGTTTCATCCTGAAGAAGCTTCAATTCTTTCATCTCACGTTTAGTCTTTTGCATCTTGTCCTCTAATTCCTCTTTCTGTTTGAATATTTCAGCTCTCATACCAATGAGTTCCTCTACTTCTGACTGTCTTTTAGTCTCAAACTCTTCTTTTTGGATTACAATATTTAATTTGATCTCCTCCAATTTCTCCATTTCTTTCTTAGCCTCTCTCAACATTTCATAATTTGTTTCTCTTTCTTTTGCTAACTCAGCTTTAATTTGCTCTAGTTGAGCTCTTTCATCTTGAATATCCTGTTTTTGAACTTTTATCTCATGTAATTCTTTATGCAGATTTGATTTGTTTTGTTCCATATCATCTATGTCTTGTTTCAGTTGTGTCCTGCTTTTCTCAGTCACTTCCTTTTGATCTGAAAGCTCTTTTCTGAGTTGTTCAACATTTTCAATGTCCTTCTTTAATGTTTCCATCAGCTGATGCTGCTCTAAGAGTTCACGTCTTTCTCTCTCTAGGTCCTGTTTCTGCTTAAAAATCTCCACACTCATCTGATCAAGACTAGCTCTCTCTTTCTGCAGATCTGCACGTGTGATGCCACTCTCCTCGGATTGTCTTTTGAAATATTCCTTGTTTTTTTCCAGATCCATCTTTTCTTTTGTAATGATCGCTTTGTCTACAGCAATGGCTTGTTTCTGTCTTTCTATCTCGGCTTTTATTTCATCCAGGGTGTCATTTTTCATTTTGATCTCCTTAGCAAATTGTTGCCTCTCTTTTTCTAACTCTTCTGCAGCCCTCTGCCCTTCTTTTTGAATGTCTAGCTTTAACTTCTCAATATCCTCTCTCTTCTTTTCCAGCTTATCTTGCTCATTTTTAAAAGCTTGTTTCTCAGTTTGGAAGTTTTCCAAGTCTCTAGCCAACTCGACCCTCTTTTGTTCTAGATTCTCCATTTCGGCTTTTTCTTTTAATACGTTGTTTTTCATGTCATCCATTTCATTTTGTTTATTTTTAAGTTCTGCTATCTTTTGTTCTAGTTCATTCTCTTTGTGTTGTATTTTTTCCTTCTCATCTTCGATTTGAGCTGTTTGTCTCAAGTTATTTGTACTCACTTGCTTAAGAATGTCTTTTTCTCTCTGTAAGTCAGTCCTTTGTCTCTCTAGTTCTTTCTCAGCTTGGTTTATCTCTGCCTTGGTTTTCTCCAGCTCAGATCTTTCTTCTTGAAGCAAGTCTTTGGTGGACTGAATTTCCATTCTCTGCTTCTCTGTCTCATCCGCAGGAATACCACTGATGTCTATCTGCTTTTTTAAATTTGTCTCCCATCTCTTCTGGCCCCTGTCTTTCATTTTTTCTTTTCTCAGATCGTTGCTCCAAGTCTTCAGCTTGTCTTTGAAGGTCAATTTTCATTCTCTCTAGTTCCTCCTTTTCATATTGAATGGTTTGTTTCTCAACTTTTAGATTCTTTAATTCTTTCTCCATATCCATTTTCTGCCTCTCCATATGATACATATTTTTGGTCAACAGTTCTCTGTCTTTTTCAACCCGATCCTTTTCCTCAAATAATTTTAGTCTCAGTTGTTCACAGGCCTTCTTTTCTTCCTCTATACTCACCATATCTCTCTCCATGTTTCTCTTCTGTGCCATCATTTCCACTCTTTCTCTTTCTAGGTTGGTCATTTCTGTCTTTGTGAATTCCATTAGATCATCAACCTCCCGTTGTAATTGATCAATGTCAGTTTGTCTCTGGTCCAGCTGACTCATTTCCATCATGATTGTGTTTTTCAGTTCATCCATTTCATCTTGTTTATTTTTAAGTTCTGCTATCTTTTGTTCTAGTTCATTCTCTTTGTGTTGTATTTTTTCCTTCTCATCTTCGATTTGAGCTGTTTGTCTCAAGTTATTTGTACTCACTTGCTTAAGAATGTCTTTTTCTCTCTGTAAGTCAGTCCTTTGTCTCTCTAGTTCTTTCTCAGCTTGGTTTATCTCTGCCTTGGTTTTCTCCAGCTCAGATCTTTCTTCTTGAAGCAAGTCTTTGGTGGACTGAATTTCCATTCTCTGCTTCTCTGTCTCATCCGCAGGAATACCACTGATGTCTATCTGCTTTTTAAATTTGTCTCCCATCTCTTCTGGCCCCTGTCTTTCATTTTTTCTTTTCTCAGATCGTTGCTCCAAGTCTTCAGCTTGTCTTTGAAGGTCAATTTTCATTCTCTCTAGTTCCTCCTTTTCATATTGAATGGTTTGTTTCTCAACTTTTAGATTCTTTAATTCTTTCTCCATATCCATTTTCTGCCTCTCCATATGATACATATTTTTGGTCAACAGTTCTCTGTCTTTTTCAACCCGATCCTTTTCCTCAAATAATTTTAGTCTCAGTTGTTCACAGGCCTTCTTTTCTTCCTCTATACTCACCATATCTCTCTCCATGTTTCTCTTCTGTGCCATCATTTCCACTCTTTCTCTTTCTAGGTTGGTCATTTCTGTCTTTGTGAATTCCATTAGATCATCAACCTCCCGTTGTAATTGATCAATGTCAGTTTGTCTCTGGTCCAGCTGACTCATTTCCATCATGATTGTGTTTTTCAGTTCATCCATTTCATCTTGTTGTTGTAAAATGTCTTCCTGCAGCTTTGCGAGTTCACTTTCTCTTTGAGAAACATCTTCATTAGCTTTTGTAATAGTCTCCGCTTGTTTTGAAATGCTCACCCTAATTTCTTCAAGAGTGTCTCTCTCTCTCCGCATCTCTTCTATTGTGATCTCATTCTGTTCTGCAAGAAGTTTGTTGACTTTAGCGATTTCTGTTGTGATTTTCTCTGAATCAGTCTTCTCCATGTCTGCCTGTATTCTTTCAAGTTCTTCCTTTCCTACTCTTAATTCTTCCTTTTCATCTTCAAGCATATTTTTTTCTATTGTTATTTTCTCACTAATCTGTTCAAGCATGTTTCTCTCTTTTTGTATCTCTGCCATTGTGATTGCAATGTTTGTTTTTTGTTCAGAAAATTGTTTTTCAAGCTCTTCCTTGGATTGAGACATCTCTGCTTTGGTTTTCTCTAGGTCAGACCATTCCCTTCTAATCAAGTCTTTACCTCTTTCAATTACTTGTTGTTCCCTTTGTATTTCAGTAAAGGTTTCATCCAGAACATCTCTCTTCTTTTTAATTTCCACAATTAGACTATTGATTTCTTCTCTCTCTTTCTGGAGTTGAGCTGCCATTTCATCAAGCCTTTGTCTTTCATGTTGTGTTTCTAATTTGATCTTCTCAATCTCATGTGCTTCTCTTTGCAGGTCAGTTCTGATCTGTTTTATCACTTCCTTCTCAATCCCCAAAGCTTCTCTCTCAAGTTTCAGACGATATGAGTCACAGTCTACATTGACTAGCTTTTGTTGCAGAATTTCCTGGTCTCTCTTCAGCAGTTGTCTGTCATTTTCTAGCATTTCCTTTTCAGTCAATACCTCCTTCATATGAAGCTCAACATCGTCAAACTTCTTTTTCAGCTCAACCATTATGTTCTGTTTTTCCCTGTTCATTGCAGCGCTTTCATTTTCAATAATGCTCTTCTCATTCTTTGCACACTCCACAATGTCATCCAGCTCCTTCTGCTGTTTTTCAGTCTCTCTGAGTTCAAGCTGCTGCTTCTCAGTCATGATCATTTGCTTGAGGTTTTTCATTTCACTTTGTTGTTTATGAATCTCTGCTTGAAGTTGCTGTAATTCATCCTCTCTTAGTCTCATTTTCTCTTTCTCATTTTCAATATCATCAGTTTGTTTGGAGATGTTTACTCTCATTTGCTCAAGATTGTTTCTCTCTCTTTGTAGATCTGCCATTGAAGAATCATTTGCAGCTTTCATTTCATCCAGAATCTCATTTTTTCTCTTTGTGTCTTCAGCTAGATGAGCAATATCTTCTCTCTCTTTCTGAAGTTCTTCTGCCATCTTTTCCAAACTCTGTCTTTCAATTTGTGTTTCTTCTTTTAGCTTTCTGATGTCAGCAGCTTCTCTTTGCAGCTCAATTTTCATCTGTTCTACACTATCCTTCTCATCTTGAATAGCTTTTTTATGACATTCAAGCTTCTTTATCTCTCTCTCTAGGGCTGCTCTTTTTTCTTCTATGTCAGCGTTGTATGTTGTTAACACTTGTGTCCTTTCCTCAGCTAATTTTCTTTCATTATTCAGTTCCACTTTAAAGAGCTCCAGTTTATCCTGTTGCTCTGAAACACTATCTCTAGGTAGAAGCGTGTCTTTTTCTGCTAGTGTGTTCTTGTTCTTTTCTCTTTCTTCAACGAGTTGGTTTTCAAGATCTTCCTTCGCTCTTGCTATATCCGTCACAGTATTCTTCAGCTCAGATAGAGCCCTTTCTTGCATCTGTTTATTCGACTCGTTTGCTTTCCTTTGCATTTCTATTTCGTGTTGCACATTTTCTAGAGCCACTTTTTTCTTGTCAAGTTCCTCTGCAAGACTCTGAACATTGTCTCTATCTTTTTGAAGATGGGTTGTTGCTTCCTTAAGCTTCTGTCTTTCATTTTGCATCACTACTTTTGTTTTCTCTATGTCTTCAGCTTCTCTTTTTAGCTCAGCTTTTATCTTGTTTTTCTCATCCTCGATCATTTGTTTCTGAAGCTTGATCATCTCCAACTCTTTAACTACATCAAGCTTTGTTTGTTCCAAAGCATCCATATCTGTTTTTATGCTCTTCCTGCAGTTGTCAATTATTTCCTTTTCACCATACAACTCCTTTCTAAGCAGTTCTAACTTTTCACTCTCCTTTTTTAATTCTTCCCTCAAATTTACCTCCATATTCTGTTTTTGATGTATTATTTCTGCTCTTTCCCTCTCTATATAATCTCTCTCCCTCCTTATCTGTTCTTTGGTTTCGTCTGTCTCTCTTTTCTGTTGATCTATTTGAAGTTTAATGTCTCTAAGCCCAATCTTCTCCATGGAAATCATCACCTTCTGCTCATCTATCTCGGTTTGCTGTTTCTGAGTTTCCATTTTTAGACTTTGCAGCTCTGCTTGTTTGTATCTTGTTTGCTCAATGTTCTTTTCTAGATCATCTCTCTGTCCTGATATGTTCATTCTTAACTGCTCAAGAATCTGTTTCTCTTTGTGCTTCTCAGCCAGTGTTTCTTCATTGTGTCTTTTATGTGTTTCAAGTTGGTTCTCAAGATCTTCATTCGCTCTGGGTATCTCTATCTTAGTTTCCTCCAGGACAGACTTTTCCTTTTCAGATTCAGTTGTTTGTATTTGTTTTCTTAGGTCTGCTTCCTCTGATTTTATCCTGGCAAAATAAGTCTCTATATCTTCCTTTTCTTTTTGAAGTTTGTTTACCATTTCCTTAGCCTTCTGCCTGTCATTTTCTATGCATTCCCTTAGTTTAGCAATATATTCCTTTTCCTGTTGGAGCTCAGTTTTCATTTTATAGAATTCCTGCTTTTCTTTGCCAATCAATTGTTTCTGGTAGTCTAAGGTCTCAAACTCTTGCAATAAGATGGCTCTATTTTCTTGCATATCCTCTTGATTTCTGTTCAGTATTTTCCTGTTGTTTTCAATTGATTCTTTTTCTCTGAGAACTTCTTGTTTCATGAGATCCACTATTTCACTTTCCCGTTTCAGTTCTACTTGCATGCCGTTCACTCTTTGTCTTTCTTCCATTACATCAGTCCTCTCTTTCTCAAGTCTGTCCATCATATTCTCCAGTTCTCGCTTTTGATTTTCTATTTCAGCCTGCTTTTCATTAAGCTGACTCTTCTCTTTCATCATAATATGCTGTATCGCTTCTATTTCTTTTTGTTGTGCATAAAGTTGTGAGGTACGTATATTCAGTTCATTTTCTTGATGTTTTAAACTGTCCTTGGCTTGTTTAATATCACGTTCCGCTTGTGAGATGTTCAACTTCATTTGCTCAAGGGAATTTGTTTGCTTCTCTATCTCTATCCGATCAATATCATTCATTTTTATCTTTTCAGCAAGATCTTCTTCTGCTCTAGCCATCTCTGTTTTGCTTCTTTCCACTTCAGATTTCTGGTTTTCTAGTATATCTTTTTCAGTTTCATTTGTTTGCTTTTGTTTTTCTAGCTCAAGACGCATCCTCTCCAGAGCTTCTTTTCTGTCATTTCCCTCATGTTCAATTTGAGCTGCCATATCTTTTATACTTTGCTTTTCAGCCACCACCTCTTTCTTTATTCTCTCAATATTGTCAGTCTCTTTCTGAAGCTTAGCTCTCACCTGCTGTATCTCTTTTTCAAAAGATTGCCTGTGAAACTGCAAGTTTTCAAATTCTTTGTGCAGTTTGGCTTTATCTTTCTCTAAGTCTTCCTTATCGATTTCCAGTGATTTCATGTGGCTTTTAAATACTTCTTTTTGTTCAGTTATATTTTTCTTTAGGAGCTCCACATTTTCATATTCTACCCTCAATTCTTCTCTCAATTTGTCAATTTCCTGTCTCTCTTTCTCCAGATCTCCCGCTTCTCTCTCTCTTACAGTCTTTACATATTGTATTTTTTCATGAGCAACTGTCCCTTGTTGATCTTGGTCAGCTTGCATCTGCTCGACTTGCATCTTTTCCATCCTTAAAATGCTCTTCAACTCATCTATTTGTTTTTGTTTGTTTTCAATCTCTGCTTCTTTATGTTTCAGTTCATTTTCTCTCAGTCTTATATTCTCTTTCTCATTTTCAATGATGCACCTTTGATTTGAGATGGTTTCAATCAGCTGCTTAAGACTGTCTCGTTCTTTCTGGATCTCTGTCAGTATAATACTGTTCTTTTCTTTTTGCTGAGCAAATTCATCGTTGAGTTCTCTGAGTTTAAACTTTTCCTGTTCTAGCACATCTCTCTCAGACTCAACACATTGCTTTTCTTTTTCAATCTCCATGCGTAGCTCATCTAGAGCTTTTGACCTCTTCTCCGTCTCTTCAACTAAACTGTCAGTGCATTGTCTTTCTTTTTGAATTTTGGCTTCCATATCTTTAACGTTTTGTATGTCATTTTGAACAGCTTGTCTTAAATTTTCAATGACACTGGCTTCTTTTTGCAGATTAGCCTTCATGGCCTTCAATATCTCAGATGCTTTTTCCTGCTTTTCTATGTCAGTTTGCATTTTGTCCAGGTTCTCCCTCTTTCTTTTTGTCTCCTCTGCAAGACTCACAATGCCATCTCTCTCTTTCTGAAGTTGCATAGCAGTGTTTTTAAGTTTCTGTCGTTCAGCTTGTGTATCTTGTCTTAGCTTCTCAGTGTCTTCACTTACTCTTTGCAGCACAGATTCAGTCTGTACCAACATGTTTTTCTCTTCTGCAATACCTTGTCTTTGTAATTTTATCTCCTCTGCTTGTATCCCCAAATTGGTTTTCTTTTGCTCCAGATCTTCTATCTCTCTCATTAAAGCTATTCTGCAGTCCTCAATAAGTCGCTTCTCATTTAGTAGCTCTAGTTTCAGAAGCTCCACAGTTTCTAGTTCTCTGTTTAATGCATCTGTCATGTTTCTGTCCATCTGCTGCTTCTGCTCCATTATAGCCGCCCTCTCTCTGTCAAGACTGTCTTTTTCACTTTGTGTAAACTGCATGATGTTATCCACCTGTTTTAGCTTTTCAGCTATTTCCTCTTGACTTTTCTGAAGTTGACTTTTTTGCATGAAAACTATATTCTGAATATCATGCATGTCTTTTTGTTGTCTGTTAAGATCAACCTGCATTTGCTGTAGTTCATTTTCTCTTTTCTTTACTTCTTCCTTTTCATTCTCAAAATCACATTTTTGTTGTAAAAAGAGTTCATTAATTTTCTCAAGGGTCTCTCTTTCCATTTTGATATTTTTCAATGTTTGCTCATTCTCCTCTCTCAGGTTCTCTAGATCTTTATTTTCTCTCACAATCTGTGCTTGTATTTGTTGAATATCACACATTTTCTTTTCTAGTTCCTCTCTCTCTTTTTGAAGCTGCTCTGCCCTTTTCTCCATATTCTGTCTTTCTTTTTGCACATTTTGTTTTAACCTTTCAATATCATTAGACTCCTTTTCCAGCTCATATTTCATGTTCTCTAATGTTCTCTTTTCATCCTCTATGCTTTTTTGCTGAGCTCCTATGTCTTCTAGTTCCCTAGCGAAAGTGTCTTTTAGATCATCCTCCATGGTTTGTTTTTGTTTTTCTATATCCTGTCTAATGTGATTTAGGACATCTCTTGCTTTTTCTAATTCTGTTCTTATCATGTCTTCTTTTTCCCTGCTTTCTGTAATCTCAGCCTGCAGGTCATCCCATCCTTTCTGTATTTCTAGCTTTGTCCTTTCCAGCTCATCTTTTGTGTGTTCTAGCTCCTGTTTTCGCCGTTCTAATTGCAACTCCATGTCTGCTGCATTTTTTGTTGCAGTTTGCAGTGCGACTTCTTTCAGTGAAAATTCATCCTTGCTCATTTTTATTTCTGCTAGTTGTCTCTCAATTGTACTTTTTTGTGCAAGTAAGTCTTTTTTTAAATGTTCCAGTGCTTCTCGCTGTTTATCCAGCTCCTCCATGGTTAAGATCATCTGATATTTTCCTATATCATCTATCACATCAGTTTGGACTTGCGCATCAGCTTGTTTAATCTCCATCATTCTTGTTTTTTCCAATTCATATTTCTCTCTCTGTAGATGAACGGTTCATGTTTACTTTAAGAGTCCAGTTGCTGCTGACAGTATTGATAATACAGATAATATAAAACATCTGTTAAATGCATGTTAATTGTTACTTACCTTTTCTTTTCCTGTCCTTTCTTGAGCAATGAGTTCTTTCTCTCTCTTTATCTCTTTTTTGGCCTCTTCTATGTCCTCCAAAGCATTTTTCACATCTTCTCTCATTTGCTCCACCTTATCATTCTCTTTAATGGTCTCCTCCAGCCTCTCCTCCAGTTCCTCTCTTTGCCGCTGCAACATATTTCTCATGAGTTCTAGTTCGTCCCGTTCCCTCATAATCTTTTCTTCTCTGTATTCAATCTCTCTTCTCCTTCGTTGAACTTCATTCTTCAGCAGCTTCATCTCATCCCTGTCTCTCTTCATCATTTCCTTGTTGTGTTCCACCTCACCCTTAAGACCTCGCAGCATTTCACGGATGTGTTCAACCTCCAGAATGAGCCTCTGCATTTCGGCATTCATCTCTTCTTGGTCTGTTGTCTCCATCTGACTTCCTGCCATTTGGTTTTCAATCTGGAATTTTGCTTTTCGCACCATTTCTCTTGTCACCTCAATCTGTTGGATAAGGTTGATTATAGTGAGGTTCATCTGTCCTTTCTCTTCTTGTAAATCTCTCTCCTCCATCCTAAATTCAACCTCCTCTCTCGCTCTTTGGATTTCAGCTTTAACTTGCTCCATTTCATACTTCTGCCTCTCTGTCTCCACTCTTTTACGTTCCATCTCATCTTTTGCTCTTTGTATCTCCATCTTCAGTCGTTCCATCTCGTCCTTCTTCCTCATGGTCAATTTCATCCTTTTCTCGAGTTCTTTCTTCTTCCCTTCCATTTCTCTCTTCATCAGCTCCATTTCTCCAATCTCTCGTTTGGTTTTCTGCATCCTTTCATCAAGCTCTTCTCTTTGTCTTTGTATTTCTTCTTTGACAAGCTGCATTTTGTCCATTTCTGCTTTTGCTAGCTCCATTTTGCTTTCAACATCCTCTTTTTGTTTTAAGATCTCAGTCCTCATCAGTTCCATCTGGTATCTCTCACACTTTGCTTCCATCATCTGGATTTCAATATCTTCTTTCTGTTTTTGGAGGTCTGCTTTCATCTTTTCAAGTTTAGTCATTTCCAACCTTGCCTTTTCCATCTTTATGCCAATGTCCTTATTTTGTTTAATTAACCCCACCTTTGTGTCTTCAATCTCACCCAGCTCCTTCTTCATAGCTTCTATCTTCCTCATCGTCTCATCCTTCACCCTGTTTAATCTCTCTCGTTCCTCCAGCTCTCCCTTTTCAGCCTCATCCCACAACCTCTTTATCTCCGCTCTCACTCTGTTAATCTCATCCTTGACCTCTTCATAAGTGTCTTTCCCTCTCAGCGTTTCCACACGAATCTTCTCCAGGTCTTCTCTCTCATGCTCCATGTCCTCTGTCATCTTCCTCAAAGCGTCCTCCCGTTGTTTTGTCTCCTCTAACCTTTTATTCACTTCCTCTCTTTGTTTCTGGATCTCAATCATAATACACTCGACTTTCTCTCTGTCTTGTTGCGCTAATTCTTTGCTTCTGTTCATGGTCTCTGTGTCAATAACTAACTGAGTCTTGATCTTCTCAAGTTCTTCTCTTTGTCTCTGCACCTGAGCACTCTGTTCTATGTCATATCTCATCATCTCATACCTTCGTTTTTCTAGATCTTTCTTCTCGTTCTGGACCTGAACTCTAATCTGTTTGAGCTCCTCTCTCTCCTTCTCTATCTCAGCTAAAGACTTTTCCTGATCTTCCTTGTCCTTAAGCACAGCTATTTTCATTGGCTCAACAAACTCTCTCTCTTGCTGTGTGTCCTCTAACATTTTCCGCTCTCTGCTTTCTTTTTCAGAATGCCTCAACTTTTCTAGCTCATGCCTGGCTCTTTGTATTTCTTCATTTATTTGTTCTAACTCCTCTGTTTTTTTGTGTATTTCATCCCTTTGCTCTAATGCCTCTGTTATGGCTTCATACCGCCTTTTTTCAGACTCTTCCATTTGCTTTTTTAAGAGCATCTGAGCCTCTTGGACTGCAAGTATGGCATGGTTTGCCTCCTCTTTTTCTTGTTTTGCCACTCTAATCCTGTGCTCTATTTCTGCCTGCTGTCTTTGTAGCTCATTTCTCATCCTTTTTATTTCATCTGCTTCTTGATTAGCCTGTTCTCTGCTGTCATTAATCTCCCCTCGATCTTTCTCCATATTTTCTACCATTTTTGTCAGCTCTTCTTTCTTTGCTTTAGCCTCATCCATCTGTTTGACAGCTGCACGTTTGTCTTCTTCTACCTGAACCCTCATTTTTTCAAGACTATCCTTCCATTGCATGAGCTCATTCCTGCTCTCTTCAATATTTTTCTGGGATCTTTGGACCTCGTCCCTTAATTTCTCTAGTCTGTCCAGCTCATGCTGAGTATTTGCTCTGAGTTCCACCTCCTCTTTCTCTGTTTCATGCCACCTGCTCTCCATTGCCTCCTTCACCTTGAGGATTTCACTTCTGAGGAACTCGCACTGTTCGGTCTCTATTCTCACCAATTCTCTCTTTCTTTCCAGCTCCTCCCACTCTTCCTCCAACTCAGCCTTTGTCTCCTCCATTTTTTCTTTTGTTTTTTGGATCTCCTCAACCTTCTTCTCAATATCTTCAATTTGTTCTTGAATTTCAGCCTTCATTTTTTCAATTTTCTCATTTTCCCGGATTGCGACTTCTTTGCTTTTCTCGATCTCCTCTTTGGCTCTGTCCATCTCATGTTTAATTATTTCTAGCTGTTGTCTGTCCCTCAGCATCTCCTCTTGTCTTTGGTACAAGCTGTCTTTTTCAGCCTTGATCTCTGCTTTGATCAGTTCTGTCATTTCTCTTTCTTGTCTGGCTTCTTTTCTTATATTAATGCTTTCTTCCTTCTCTTTCAGTATCTTTGCTTTCTCCATATCATTAGCCCTTTGTACCTCTGCTCTTACACTCTCCAGCTCGTCTCTCTCCCTCTGCAGTCGAGCTCTGTGCTCTAACTCCTCTGTCACTATCTCGTACCTCTTCTTCTCCATTTCTTCTTTAGCTTTCTGTATGTCTTCCTTCTGTTTTTCTAGAATATCTTTATCTTTCTGCATCTCTATTTTCATATGTTTCAGCCTAACAGTTTCTGTTTTTATGTCCTCAACTCTGGCATCCATAGATTTCTTGTGATTGTGAACGTCCACTTTGGCCTGTTCGATTTTTTCCCATTCCTTTTTGACCAGCTCTTCATTCATCATCAGCTCCTCTCGACCTCTCTCAATTTCATGCTTCATCTCTTCCAGATCTTTTTCTTTTCTAAAGACATCTTGCCATTTCTTTTCAATGAGGTTGTTTTCTGTAAGTGTTTGAGCTCTCAGCTGGTTTATTCTCTCATTCTCTTGTTTTGAAAATGCTCTGTTTCTTTCAACCTCTTCTCTTGCTCTTTGAATCTCATCTTGCAGGTACTTCAGCTCATCTTTCTCTTTCTGAATTAAAGCTGTCCGTTCCAGCCCTTCTTTCTCTGTTTCATGCCACCTTTGTTCCATTTCCATCTTAACTTGCTGTATATCAGCTTTAATCCGTTCAAACTGGTTTCTTTGCCTCTTGATGTCGTCCTTCTTTCTTTCCAACTCTGCTTTTTCCTCCTCTATTTCAGCTCTTATCTGCTCCATCTGACACTTTGTTTTCTGTGTTTCCTCAATCTTCATCTCCATCTCATTGATCTGAACTTGTATGGCACTTTTCATTTGTTCCATTCGTTCCATCTCATACTTTTTGCTTTCACAGTTGCTCTCCAGCTCCTCCTTCTGTCTCAGAGTCTCATATCTGATCATCTCCAAGTTCTCTCTCTCTCTCATGATTTCAACACTCTTTTGCTCCAGGGTGGTTTGCTCAGTTTGGAGGTCAGACCTCATCTGCTCAATCCTCTCTCTTTCTCCATTTACCTCTTCTTTATTCCGATCCATTCTTTCACAGATGTGGTCCATCTTGGCTTTCATGTGAGTAATAGTTCTCTCAAATTGTCTTTTTTCTGTGGTCATCCTAGCTATCTCATCTTGCTGTTGCTGAATCATCTGCCTCATGTTGTCTATCTCCGTCCTTTCTTGCTTAGTTCCTTCCCAGAATTTCCCGATCTGCTCAATGGCACGCATTGTTTTCAGTCTACGCTTTTTTAGAAAATCTTTTCTCTTCTGGATTTCACTTGTATGCCCATTCTTGTCATCCTGTTTTATTTTTTCTCTGGGAGGACTGCTTCTCTCTGTTTGTGTGTGCTTGCTGTTACGTAGTCTCCATTCTGCAGAAAAAAAAAAATAAATACAAATGAAAACATTAAAAAAAAAAAAAAGATTATACTATATACAGTATGTTTATATATAATATATATATTCTAACCTAGTTCTTGAATCAGTTCAGGCTCTGTCATTCTCAGGATGAGATGGAAGGACACTCTGTTTAGGGGTGGCTGTCTTTCCAAAGCCTTAAACAGGAGCCGCATTGCCTCCTGCTTGCTTGGAGCAGCCTGCACTTGTTGAGCTGCCACATCATGAATCAGACTTTGGGAGATAACATCCTCAGCAATGTCGCTGACCCGAGTCGCTCTTGTAATTATCTGCTCCTTGAATTCTGTCAGGAAGTCTCCAACTGTTGGGAAGGCAAACATTTGCACTGCATTCATAAACAATGCATGACACAATCGCAATAAATGACACTTTGATTAAATTACGTGGTGCAGTGAACTTTACCGTAATCTCTGGATTGTGCCATGGCGGCTTGCTATACATGATTTTAAAATGGATGAATTGTGATCTGAAAATTAATAGAAATTAATTACTTTGTGTACTTCAGTATTAAAAATTAAATAATAATATAGAATAAAAGTAAATGTACAGTAATATAAAGGTGTGGTTGTTTGACTGTTATACAGTTCTCTAAATATTTTACCTATGATATATATTGTGAAATAGAGAAAAATAATAAAGCAAGATATATATTTAATCCAGATAATACTGTATTTTATACACAAGTATAAAGGAGGCATAAATGTTATTTCTGCATTTTTATAGATTTAACAAAGTAAAATGATCATTAAAGTATGTTTTACAAAAAATACTATTTAATTTTTTCTCCTTCAAAATTTCATGTTTAACTTGATGCGTTACTATTCCCTTATGTTTGTGAAAAGACATTTCTGAGTGTGTAGCTTAAGGAAGCAATATTTTATAAAATTGTTTAAAAGATTCTTACCTTCTGTGTTATTACTGGATTGAATTAGTTCTGCCAATGTAGTTGTGGTCTGATGATGGAGGCATATTGCTGTAGTAATAGTGAAGGTGATTTTGAACATTTAAAAACAAATCTTATCTTACTTTAGCACATGCTTGATGTCTGCGTAATTTACATAAAATTTGGCTGTGGGTGTTAAAATTTCTTCTGTCTGGTCCTCTCTGATAAACAAAGTGTACGACTGTGCAGGTCCACCCCTGACACCGTGTAATGTGAAGTATCCACTGCAACACCCGCTTGTAGGGCCTACTAACTTTTGAGAATGAATCCATACCAAATGAGATATAGTCTATAATGGGGTTCCAAAGTATGGGATCTCAATAGTAACTGTTTGTTTGTAATTCAGTGCATTTTCCCCCATTGCAAATCATATTAACAGCAAAGATATTCGAGTGAACAATAAAACAAATAAATAAATAAATCCACTTGTACAGATGCACTTCAGCTGCATTAACGACATACGTGTAGAACATATGTCTGTACAAAAGCGTTTATATGATCAGTCAAATGTTAACTAGATCTTCTTCATTTGCATTATATTGTTTTCTAAAATATGTAAAAAAAAATAAAAAAAAAAAAAATAATAATAATAATAAAAAAAAAAGAAAAGAAAGAAAAAAAGAAAAAGAAAGAAATTCGTTTCCCAACGATTCGTTCGACTGGGACTTTTACCGAGACTGTTCTCTATGACTTTTATTATAGACTGTTATCCAGGACTTGTATTATGAAAAGCTACATCCGTCAAGAAGAGCGCAGCGCAGACCAGCGGCGAGCTGCAGATAGAGGCGGGGTTTTCTCACCAGCGTGTTCTTCTTAAACTTGCAAAATGTCTTACGCAATGAGGTAAGTTAACTTGCCAGTTGTTTTATTCTTCTTTAACTAAAATAACATCTGTGTAATTAAGTTGCAAACTTAGGTTCAGCATATTTTGTTATTATTATTTATTATGTTGGTGGTTAGCCTGTCCAGTGCCTGTTAGCATGTTGTTCTGCTAGCCGCTTTGCTTTTTATGAATAAAATAATAAATGCTGTGTATTTATTGATAAAGTACACGCGTTAAAACTGATTAAACAATACGTTTGATTCGATACAAATGTAGAACCTTTTAAACACAATGTTTCCGAATAACGAGACTGTTCATTCATGAATGAATGAATGAACGAAGAAGCGAGCATTAACATAAACAGTGATGCTCGTTTCACCTGTGAGTCACTGTGTCAATCAGTTATTTCGTTTGGCTCGTAAATGAATCTCTTTCACACAAGTTTGAGATGGTTTCCCTCCTTTAATTTATTTATTTATTTTTTATTTTTTTTTTTCCTCAGAGGAGATCGTGGCAGGGGTCGAGGTGGCCGATTCGGCTCCCGCGGAGGTTTGGTCCAGGGGTGCGTTGTTTATATATTTTCTTATTATTGTTGTTGTTAATTTGCTTACTTTTATTTATATTGACCGTGTCCATGTCTCCCTTTCTTTCAGGTATCGACCCTTTGTCCCTCACATACCATTTGACTTCTATGTCGTAAGTGCTGTTCTACACTGATTCTTTGCTTTGTGAAACCGTAAGCCTGCAGCTCATAAATCACTTCTTGCAGTGTGAGATGGCCTTTCCTCGAGTGAAGCCGGCCCCTGATGAGACCGCTTTCAGTGAATGTCTGCTGAAGAGAAACCAAGACCTCAGTCCTACCCCTGTTGAACAGGTACAATGATGCTGCATTAAGATAAATGCTGCCAAAACACTCATATGATTACTGTCCATGCAGGTCAAGCTGTGTACCAGCAGATGATAGAACTCTGAAATCTTAAAAATAATGTTTTAGGATAATTTCTCAGTTTTTTTTATTTTTTTATATATATATATAATTCTTGCTCACAATTATTTATTTTGCAGGCTTCTATTTTGTCCTTGGTCACTAAGATTAACAACGTTATTGACAACCTCATCGTGGCACCTGGAAACTTTGAAGTGGTGAGAAGACAGTCCATCTTCATTGTCTTTCTCAATACTTTTTGTAATACTAAACTTAACCAATGTTTAACAATTCCCAGCAAATTGAGGAAGTAAGGCAAGTGGGCTCGTATAAAAAGGGGACCATGACAACAGGACACAATGTAGCGGACCTCGTTGTTATCCTGAAGATCTTACCCACCTGTGAGTCTCGTTATTTCATCCACTGAGTTCTGCTTAGTTGTCTTAAAATGTTAATCACTAGCACAAGTATGCCTCATTTATCGATAATACTATATATATATTTTTTTTGGTTTGTTCAGTGGAAGCTGTCGCTGCCTTGGGAAACAAAGTAGTTGATACTCTGCGTACACAGGACCCATCTGAGGGTGAGGATGGGTTTTAATCTGACAGGCCAATCGGAGCATAGAGGAGAAAAAAATCATTTATTTTATATATATATATATATATATATATATATATATATATATATATATATATATATATATATATATATATATATATATATTAGTTCTCAATCAAATGTTCGATTGTTCTCTTCAGTACTGTCCATGCTGACCAACGAGACAGGATTTGAGATCAGCTCTGCCGATGCCACTGTGAAAATCCTCATCACCACTGTTCCACCCAACCTGCGCAAACTTGATCCAGAGCTCCACCGTATGTCCCACACTCCAACACCTATCACGTGTTGTTCTTACAAATCAGCTTTTCCTAGCTTATCTATGCCATGCTGCTCATTTCTCTTTTTCTGTCTTTCTCATTATTGTCAATTTAGAATATTTAATTGTGTAAACTAATCTAGCCTATTTTTACATTTGCTATCATCTAAACGCTAATAAAAAGCACTAACAATTGAATGTCACTTAAATGCAATAGTCAAATCTTATAAATAATTAAATATCCTTTTTTTTTCATACTTTACATTTAATGTTGTGATGCTTTAAAAAATAGGCTTGATTTTTAGTGGTGTATTTAGTCTACATTCATGCAGAACTTTAATATATGGCATTTTCTGATTATCTGGAATCGGGGTCGACCAGAATTGTAAAGTGTCATTTTCCCTATTCCTTTTGCAGTGGACATCAAGGTTCTGCAAAGCGCCCTGGCAGCCATTCGTCACGCTCGCTGGTTTGAAGAAAACGCTTCTCAGTCAACGTAGGGACACTTTATCTCAATGGCTTTAATGAATTAAATGTGTTGTGGCTTACTTTGGTTTCTATCTGGACTCAGTGTTAAAGTTTTGATCCGCTTGCTGAAAGACCTGCGAGTCCGATTTGCTGGGTTTGAGCCTCTCACGCCCTGGATTCTAGATCTGCTGGTGGGGCATTATTTTTGGAGTTCAACTTATCTAATCTTTTCTGCACTACACCAGTTGACTTAACTATAATGTTGCTCTCTTCACAGGGACACTCTGCTGTGATGAACAACCCCTCTAGACAGCCCTTGCCACTCAACGTTGCTTACAGGTTTGTTTTGCTTGTGACTCCGGTCATTGATTTTTTTTTTTGTGTGGATTTTGAGGTATAATGAGCATGCGTGTTGCAGGCGGTGTCTTCAAATGCTTGCTGCAGGTCTTTTCCTGCCAGGCTCCGTAGGAATCACTGATCCTTGTGAAAGCGGAAACTTCCGTGTGCACACTGTCATGACCCTGGAGCAGCAGGTAATGCAGATTTCAATCAGTGGTAATGTACAAAATTTAGTGTTAAAAATACAGGCAGTCTGATTGATTTGTTTCTGCAGGACATGGTGTGTTTCACTGCCCAAACACTGGTGAGGGTTCTCTCTCATGGAGGCTACAGAAAGATCTTAGGCCTTGAAGGCGATGCAAGTTGTAAGTGTTTGAGGTTTATTCCAGATTAAATTGATTTATGTGGTTGCATTCATGTGTCAGGCTGAGGCTGATGTTTGTGATGCTCATCTACAGATCTCACCACTGAGATGTCTACATGGGATGGAGTGATTGTCACCCCATCTGAAAAAGCTTATGAGAAACCCCCAGAGCGCAAGGAAGAGGAGGATGAAGCGTTGGAGGAAGGGGGAGAGGGGGAAGATGAAAGCATGGAGACCCAGGAGTAATGCAGCTTGGTCTCTGACGTTTTGGCCTGGTCATTTTATTTATGTTGGTTTTTATTAGAGGTCTTTGTCTCGCATCTTTGTTTTACCCAGAAGTCCCCTGCATATCTGCATTTGGGTTCTGTAAATCAGTCTGCACCTCCTAGAGTTTAAAACTATGATAGGAACAGCAAAAAGTTATAACAAGGACCAAAAGTCAATGGCTCATTATTCCATCTTCTAACCTCAGCTCATTCTGATACGGTTATGTCTAGGAAAAGGACTGGAAATCACTTTTAATTTGGTTTCATGTTTTTGTATTTTTATCACTGATGGATCAAGTAAAGTTTTTATTTCTTCTTTTGTACTATTTCTATGTGTGTTTATTTTTTTCTAAAAAAATGTTATATTGCTGGGTTTTTTTAAGGTTGCTCGGTCCTTTTAATGTGTTTATGTTGTGTTAAACTTGGACAAGTATGTTAATAGATAATTAACCCAAAGATGAGGTGTGTTTACTCATCGAGCATGTGTGGTTTAGCTTTAAAACAGTCAAAAAATGAGGCTAAAAAGATTCTTCCTTTGTTTTCTTGAGATGAAGATAGGTTTGTGTGTGTGGAATGATTTGATGGAAAATTAATTACATTTTAATTTGAGTACAGTATCTCTCAACCAATTGTTTTAAATGTCATCCAAGTATGCTGTTACTCAGACCAACAACAGCATAACTAGTATGGGGTTGCTTTTAGACAAGAAATCAATAGGATGTTAATATTGATCTCATGTTTTGAACAATCTTACCAGTTGCCGTCATTTCTCCCAGTGCGATATATCCAGCTGCTGACCAACAGTGTTGTACGTGACAGCGGTTTCAGGGCAGCAGTGCTGGGCCAGAAGTCTCAGCTTAAAGTTAGGCTAGAGCTGATGATCACCTAACCCAGGGATAGGCAAGTTTGGTCCTTGAGAGCCACAGTCCTGCAGAGTTCAGCTCCAACCCTGAAAAGAAACCCTCACCTACCTGTAGCCTTAGTAATCCTGAGGACACTGATGAGCTTGTTCAAGTGTGTTTGATCAGGGTTGAAGCTGAACTCTGCAGGACTGCGGCTCTCTAAAACCAGTCTTGCCTACCCCTGACCTAACCCACTACATTCCTGCGAGATTCTGATTTGTGCATACACTGACTCGACACACTTTACTAACCCACGACGCCACGGGAAGATCTAGAATGGCAGTGACGCGACGCTGGTAGTAGGTCATGTGACATGACAACATGGCGAATCAATGTAGCCTATTATGTCCTGATTAGTGATTACAATCAATGCTGCTTAATAGATCATGCTTTTTTCTGCGGTGTCCAAGTGATTACTTATTCAAAAAAGTACTTACTCAAGAGAGTACGCCATTTCGGATGTAGCCGTCGAATCACTTTAAAGCTTAAAAAAAAAAAGACAACACACCAGACATTAAATTTGACATTGTTCTGTCTTCGGATTGACGCTATTCTCTTTTTATTTTGCCCTCTTTTAGAAAGGTCTTTTAGTACAGTGAAATATTTGTTAACTTTCCTGCTTTAAACGTAACTTAAAGGATACTTCTTATTGTGAGTACGTTTAAAACAGACTTGTCAAAAGTCTGTTTGAAAACATCTTCAATAAAAAATACTGATTGCACCTGTAGCCTACAATGGATAAGTTCTGAAAAGTTATGAGGAAAAAAGACACTAAGTGGCCAGCAGTTATTTTACCTTGCTAAAATAGCTTTATAGTAAAAAAAATGTTTACAGCCGTCGACAATATTACATTCTGTGTTTAGATTTACCACATCACAGTGTGCCATCTCCGATTTAATGATAGTAGAGTACATCTCAGTGGCCAAAAACATGATCTGTATTCAAGCTGTGCCATCGTTCATCGCAAGGCCTTCACCCTTTAGTCGCAACAAGAGTTTCAGATTTACTTTAAATCTGGAAATAATGTATTGGAACAGTTGTAAGCTATTGTAGTTTGGTAAAACAATGTGAAAAGCATAGATACAGAATCAACTTATTTTACCTTGGTACTGTATCAAACATAAATATACGAAGAAGAAAAACAATACAACAACGTGAATAATAGTGAGGACATTAATAATAAAATTGTCCACAATGTTCTGGTTTTTATAATGTAGTGTTATGAGCAACATAATGAACATTATATATATATATATATATATATATATATATATATATATATATATATATATATATATATATATATATATTAAAAATGCTTTGCTACATCACAAACTGCAGTCCAAAGCATGGTCCAACTATAGTCTGTTTTTCCATGATGAAAGGAGAATACTCATTCTTCATACATGTTAATTTGACGTTCTCTATATTGTAATAAGTAGCTAAAAGAGATGGGTCTAGGATTAGCTGTTATTTTTCAAATTTTCTTATCTTCCACCATGCTATTTTCTACATTAGCATCAATTACAAACAATATAATCTAAATTGGGTGACACATGAACACCCTGGAGAATACGGAATAGATTTTCTCATAGTCATAATTGCAATACAGTTTTTTTTTTCATTAAATTATTACTAATACCAGTAATCATCAACAACCCATTTAATATGAATAATAACTTCAACTGCAACATATATATTTACTGTACATAATACATCAGAACTTGAGAAGGTATTTTAATTACACAGTAATTGTTTGTTAGTCTATGACCCATGTAATTTCCAGTGATCTATAATGCGTTATAGAATCCAACGTAACATCTACATCACACTGCTATAAGCTCCTTTGTGCTACGAAGAAGTATTCATCACCTACTCTAGCTAAATCAGTTTACGGCGTATACAGAGGCTTTGCCAACACTTTTTAGACTCGTTTTTTCAGCATAAAGGAGCAATGGCAGAGTTTCAGCCATCCATTCTGACCTATTACGACACAGTCATCTCAAGAACCAACACTCAACATACCATCGGGGTCATGTGTTGACATGGGAAGCTTTACATGATGTAGTGAGAGACACAGTTATTAAATATTGTATTTTGATTAGTTTCCATCAATCCATTTACATTGGAAAATGTTGGTTAGAATAGAAAGGCCTTCAAAACAGTCTTTCTGATCCGTCCGTTTGAGTGTCAGATTGATTCCTGTCAGTGCCTTAGAAGGCAAACAACATGGTGAGGGGAATACGTGGTCAGCCTTGCTTGAAATTAAGTTTTGTTGGTTTATCAAAAACACATGGCCCTGATAGGATATCATCCTATTTCTTGCACTGGAAACCCCAATGGCAAGTTGCACATAGTCTTTCAGTTTGGAGAAGGCAGGAAGTCCTTCACAGTGGAAGAGGAAATAGTCTGTTGTGCTTTTCTTGAAGACTTGCTGCTTCCAAAAAAAAAAAAAAGTGTATGTTGACTGCTTAACCGTTAACTATTTTGATGCTTGAAAAAAAATTAGTTCATAAAATTATGCATATATTATCCATAAATTATCCATAAAATAAATAATATATAAATAAATCCAAAAATAAAAAGAGATGATAGGCAACAGTAAAGTGCAAATGTCTGAAAAAAAAAAAAAAAAAAAAAAACTGTTGAACTAATTAAAAAAAATACAGATACAGAAATGTCGGTGTAGTTATTGTAAACGATTAAATAAATACTCCTGCCCTTTTTGTTTCCAGACGGGATACAGATCTACAGTTTTGAGAGAAGAAATTCTTCTTTTTTTTTTTTTCATGGATTAATAAAAGCATGCAGGTTACATAGAAACATCCAGGGTGAGGTGGTTATTAGCTGAATCAGGTGTAACAAATCAAATTATTAGAACAATACATACTGTGTGAGTTATATTTTGAATTGAATATAATACTGAATAGTTATATTTAAAAAAAAAGCCACACATAGTGCTGTTAGGCACGTGTAGATAGATAGTCAAGACAACATGGCAAGTGACTTTCAACCATCTATTCTTTTGTCAAAAGTCTTTAGCCAGTCTGTTTCAAGTTTGACAAAAGAAGTAAGAGGAAAGCAACACAATTCTGCTGAAGTTTGCTGCGGTGATTTGCCTAAAGTTGTCTTTAAAGTCCACATGGTTGTCACATCCCTACCTTGTAAATTCTTAGACACTTTTAGAACATATTTTAACACCACTTTTGACAACATGTTTATCTGCTAATCTAAAAATGTACTTTATAAAATATACATCTCCCAATAAAATATTTTTCCAACTTATTCCATAGTTACCCCACCAAGACCCCCCCCACCCAACACACACAGAAATAAATAAATAAATAAATAAATAGCTCAAATCATTCATGCATTCAACATTTTCCTTTTCATAAAAAAATAAAAAAATAATAATACACGGAGTTTGCAAAAATTATTGTGCAATCTTCTTTCCAGTTTGCTTTCACCCAACTGAGAAGTGGAATGCACACAAACAATCCATTCTTCCTATCACATAATTCAGTAATGTTTCGGCCAATAATCAGTTAACATTTGGTGTGAATTGGACGCAATTTTTTTTTTTCTATAAAAGAATTTGGAGTACATTATTTTAAATGTTTTGAAATAAGTTGTACTGGAACTTACCAGAAGGAAAAAGTAATTTGATTAATTCCTTTAATTTCTCCCCAAAAAACTGAAATCAAACAAACAAAAACAAAACAACAACGACAATAAACAAACAATAAATTAAAGCACTCGGGCGAAATGCAGAAGCTACATTGATCTCATGTTAGAGGGTTTTCATCCGTTACAAAAAAAAGGCAGAGGGGTGAAATGAACAAGATGTTTCCCCTCCTCTCTGAATGATCATTTCTCAGTGTGCAGGTCAAGTGTGAAATTGTTTGAAGATTGTCTTCTGCACCCCTGTTTCTGAAGAGGCTTATGATGTAGAATGTCCTGTTTCAGGAAGCATGGCTGTTGCCTCAGAGCTTGAATGTTTCTGTTTTGTGTGTGTGTGTTTTCTTCTAATCTTTTTTTAAAGAATTATGTCTTTTCATTGGGCTGATGAAAAGCCTGAACGCAACTGCAAAGTTATATTGCACTATACGGGAGATGAATCCCTGTTGTGATTTGATAACTGGCTTTAAAAAGGCATTTATCTATACTGCAGATGTTGCTCTCAGGGGTTTTACTACTGCACTGCTAACACATTCAGTTTCAGGCCTAACTTTACATCAGGGTGCGCTGCTCTACGCTGGCCACAAGAGTGAGCTTGTGTCACAGTGAAAGTGGCTATGTCTGCCACACTGTGGGAACAATTAAGAGACAAATACACAGCCAAGATTATATCAAAACAAGGTCTATTATTTAAAATAACAAGATTAGATCCTCTTTATATATGATATTGCACCCGTATGTGTTGGCGTTGTTCATTAAAACAGTCCTAACATTTTTATATATTTTGTGGACTTACAAAAGTCTATATCTTGTAATACTTGGTTGTGCTGGTTGAGCCCTTTTGTCTTAGAATAATAACACTTGCTCAACAAAAAATGAAAATAAAATGTGTACGTTCACATCCATATTCCAGCAGCATACTACTAAGCCATCTCAAGTTCCCCATCACACTAAAGTGAGTATTGCACTCGCCCTCTGGCTGCTTTGTAACATGGACGTCTTGTGCAGAGGGGCAAAGAAGAGCCGCAGTGGTTGTTTAAGGGGGTCCAAGTGACTCAGAGTCTCGTCTGAGCCTCTGTGATGTAGATCTCAATGCTGTCAGCACTCTCTGTGGCAGAATTCTGGCGGAAAGAGGCGGAGCGTTTGGTCTGGAGCAGCCTGCGCCGTGTCTCCAGCTTCTGCCGGTCACCTACATCCAGTGGTTTCTCCCGTTCGGGAACACTACGTCCTCGCGAGAGCACTAGCATGCCTCCAGCCTCGGTCGTGCTGTCGGCACGCAGGCTGCCCGTCACGCCACCGACTGGCTTCTTTGGTAATGGAGGTGGAACCTTCTTGTCCTCCTGAGAGGAAGAGCAGGGGAGTGGTGTGACAGCATGGGTGACCAATGCAGGGATGGACGGGAACGCAGGGAAAAACACCGAATACGCACACGTACAAGCAGACGATATGTCAGAAAGGATGAAGACCAGGACATGTACGGAGAAGGACAGCACCATGAAGTTGCAACATAAGAATGATTTGGATTAGTGTATTTAGGATGAGACATGACATTGTGGAAGCAGCAGACAGCAAAAAAGAAAGAAAACAGAGAAATTAGTTACAGATTTGTTAGGCTTTAATATCTCAAAGCAAACGAAAAGCTCTTTAGGCAGTAAATCAGCTGTTATTCCACATGCAGGTCTTGTTTTGTCTAGTTTAGTTCCTTTTCTTTCTGAGGTGTTTGTGTGATGGCAGAGAGCTGCTGGGACCCAGCACATAGGCGGTTCTCCTGCCCGCTGCTGTTTTGGCACTGGAGTGGAGCTGTGCAGTGACTGGAGCAGAGCGGATCCCCACTCTCACCTTCTTCTCAGGAGGCAACCGCCAGCCTGAGTCCTTGAGCCGCTGGAGGTCCTGAAACTTCACCCTGACGTCCTCGATGGCTAACTGGAGGAGCTCCCAGTAACTGGCCAGATCCTGAGTGGTGGGCTGAGGGTATGATGAAGGATCCTATGAAAAGAGGGGGGATATTATAGAGTTCTGCAGGGATGACATATTTCTGTAGGCCAAAACCTGGAAACAAGTTAGCATTTAAGCACTTCCACAACCAAAAAAAAAAAAAAAGAAAAACACACACCAGCACAAATATGAAAACTGACGTCAAAACCTTGTCATTGATCTAATGTTAATTGACCGTCAAACATACTGGCCTACATATATATTAAACCAATTTCAGTGTCGGATTAACTTCCTATTTTCCTTTTATCAAGGTGCATGTTGGGTACATCAGACTGAACAGGTAAACTCATGTTCTCACTTGTTGGAAGATTAATGGTGGTGACACGGAAGTCATGTGACCATGGTGTAGTTCATTTATAGTCTACATTTAGCTTTTTTTATATCTGGTGATTGTATTTTGGCTTCCAATTTCATTAAAGTTTTGTTCATTTGTAAAAATTATCTTGATGACACATGTAAGAATAATAAACGTTTCTTAGTCCCAGAGCTTATTATTTTGAAACAATCCAAAATACATAATGTATACAGTTAAAAACTGCAAATGGTTGAACATTTTATGTAATTAAAAAAAAAAAAAAAAAAAAAAAAAAAAAACAGTCAAATCTATGATGAACTCTAACATGTCATGTGGCTTTTTGTTATACCACCTGTATAATTTAGGGGGAAAAGCAGATTTTTGTAGTTAAAGTAAATCACTGCATCATTGTATTTCTTTTCTTTTTTCCATTGTAGGTCATATGGAGGTAAAAATGGTAAAAGGTAAGGACATCCTCTCTTTTATCCACAACAGAAAGAGTTGTAAAACACTCACACCACACTGTTGGCACATCCTGAAGAACTGCTGGACTCTTTGTGACATGAGCATCTGAGCACTGCCGACAGCTCCTCTGATGAGCTCCAACACTGAAGCACCAAACAAACCAATCAGAAGGGGAAAAAATAAAATAAAAATAAAAGCAGCATCAGACAAGAAACTGTTCATTGGGCAAAACACTACAAATTAAAGACCCCATGAAATCAATGAAAACTCATGTTTTGGACCTTTTAGCCCATGTCAAGTTTACTCCAACCTTCTCTTCTGCTACTCCTCACTCACCCTCTTCTGGCAGTTCATTCATCTCTGCCTCCCTCTCCATGTTCTGGCACCATCCCTCCATCCTCTCTACTTCGGTCTGCAGGAGCCGGAGGAAGAAGTCTCCATCTCGTAAGCAGGGCGAGGCTCTGCCCGAATCAGGGAGGCTTCTCGGGCCCTCGCTCCAGCCTCCCACTCCACGCTCAGGGGCCAGGGGCAGAGGGGAGTGGGAGCGGGGCAGGGCCCTTAGTTCTGGAGGGCCAGGCTCGTTGGTGTAACCGCTGTGGTAATCCTCACGGTAGGCCCACTGGCCCTGTGTGTGCACTGTGCGGTATTCTGCAAACTGACTGGCTGATTCCGGTTCGGACGAGTGGCGCTGGAATGAGCAACCGAACTGCAGGCCCTTGTCTTGAGTGGGGACTGTCAGCCCACCAAAACCCTCCGTCTCGAGATCAGCCTGGACACTTGCTGTCACACTGTTGGAGCGTTTAAATCGGGCTCGTCTGGAACAAACAACAACAGGACAATTAGACTCAAATGAAGTTGTAGAACAAAAATTCAATATTTAGTTATGGGTATACTGATGATATTGATGGCATTATGTTGATTACAACAAAAAAAATTCTTTCAGCTTGTCCCTCATTTCCTTTAATCAAAGCAAAAACTGAAGTTACAGGGAGGCATTTACAATGGACGTAAATAGGACTGCACAAAAAAAGGCTAGCAAATTATTATTTTATTAAACCACGTTAACACTCTTATTATTTGAATGCCTTGTGGCTAAACAACTGAAAATATTTTAACATTTAACATTTATTTCCATTGTAAATGCCACAACTGTAAGAAAATGGTCATCAACATTGATGACACAAATGCTGTTAAAAGAAGTTAAAAGAATAGTTCACCCAAGACTGAAAAAATGCTGAAACTCGTATGCAAGTGTGTTTCTTCACCTGAACAAATTTTGAAAAAGTTAGCATTTGCTCATCAGTGGATCCTCTGCAGTCAATAGGTGCCCACAAGTAATCGACAATTCCAGTCCATAAATTAATGACTTTTGAAGTGAAAAGCTCTGTGTTTGACATGGTTAACTTCAATCTGCTGCTTCTGGCTAAAATATGAGTCCTCTTATTTATATATATGGTGTTTATGCCAAAAGTGAGAGCTAAAAGTTAAAACACTTTGACAATGGATTTGCTTTTCACTTCACAACACAGTACTTCACAACAAACTAACTCTCATTCTGATGGCACCCATTCACTGCACAGGATCCACTGATTATCAAGTAATGTAATGCTAAATTTTCATACTGAAAGGCCTGAGGGTGAGTAAGTATTCATTTTTAGGTGAACTACACCTTTATGAATGTTGTACTAAAGCCTTTAATAAATGCCTGAATACCAAAAAAAACATAAAATGACTCCAAACCAACAGTGTTTCTGCTAAATCAAGAAATAGGCTTACATGGGTATTTAATAATCACAAGACACAAAGCATATCATAGCTCATTTGTGGATTAGTGACAGTGACATAATTTTACAGGTTTTAGCGTGTTGCATAATGGATGCCTAATTATACCCTCTCACCTCACTTCATGTTGCTACCACGAACCATTGTGCTTGCTTGCGTGTAGGCCTTGTCCAATATGTTTTTTTTTTTGAAAACTCATCTTTTTCTCTCTGTTTTGGCCTTCCATCCACACTGAGACAGTGTTTTTAGTCAATGAAAACTGAACTTTTTGAAAACGCTCTCCAAAATGGATGAATTTGAAAACGCCATTTTCACGTTGTAGTATGGACTGTGAAAACGGAGGCTTTTGAAAACGATGACGCACATTTTAGTCATGTGACGCATATTATACCAACAGATATTCATGTTTATACTGGTATTGTGCATGTTATGTGCTATGCACTTTCACACTATTGCTACATATCTGTTACTTTGTACACTCTTCATATCACAGTCCTGCAAAGGTGAAAGCAAATTTACTCGCAATTGCTATTTGCGGCAAAACATGAGAGCAGTTGCGTTGTAGGTCAGATATACAATCGTGAGTGTGTGCGACCTGGACATGTCTGTGAATGGTGGGTAGTTTTCGTAAATAAAATAATCCTGTCAGAAGAGCTCTTCGGAACACAATTTAAGATATTTTGGATGAAAACCTGGAGGCTTGAGACTGTCCCATAGACTGCCAAGTAAATAATAGTGTCAAGGTCCATAAAAGGTATGAAAAGTCGTTTTCAGAATACTACATTTGCCATCAGACATGCAATCTGGGTTATATGAAGCGACAGGAAAACTTTTTGTAGGCGAAAAAAACAAAAATAACGACTTTATTAAATAATTCTATGTCAACGGTCTCCTCTGTGTCACTCCATAGCACCGTGCTGCGTATGCTCTTCTGTGTTAGTGATGTGTCATTCTTGAACGATTCGTTCATTTTGTCGCGCATGTGCAATATTCTATAGGTTCTGTTCCACTAGTAGTAAGTCACCCGTGTCAGTCAATGCAGTCTGAGCTGGAAAGAGAATTGATTAGTTCATAGTTCGGGTCTATCGGGTTTTTGACTCGTTCCTTAATCACATGACAGCACCAATACGCTAACTAAATGCAGTCTGAGCCGGAAAGAAAATTTATTAGTTCATCTTTTGGGTCTTCAGGTTGTTCGTTCTTTTGTCACGTGGCCTGACAACATTGGCTAGAATAATTAATTTAATTTACAACCTTCCTTACAAATGGTTGCATAGTACTTATTAATATTTTTTTTTATTATAATTATTGGATATGCTTTAAATTTTGTCCATATGATGGCGAAATACCTTTGATAAAGATATTTTTTTCTTTATATATATATATATATATATATATATATATATATATATATGTCTTTTGAGTTCACCCTTCAGATTAGACTATAGAACTGTAATGTTACTTGTTTAGGATTCAAACTGTTATTTGCTTTTAATTTATGTCATTATGTGTTTTTTGAGCAATCTTCTTGTACATATATTAGACCAAAATGTCAAGTCTGCCTAGGAAAAGCAATTATTATACCAGCAAACTCAAAATTGGATTAAAAATGAACAAACTAGGCTATAAATACTTTGTATTGTAGGCTTGGATTATTATATTATTATATAGCCTAGTGTTACTTATAGCATTCAAAAAGACAAATTCATCAATATATTATTTATAACAGGGTTTTATTTATTTATAAAATAATAACACACCACAGATCCTGAAGAAACAGTAACAAAAACAGTGACAGAAATGTCAGAAATAGCGTATGGGGATGTCACGTGATTAAGGAAAGACTCAAACTCGACCCAAACACTCGAAAGATGAACTAATCAATTCTCTTTCCGGCTCAGACTGCATTGGTTTTGCGTATGGGGCTGTCACGTGATTAAGGAATGACTTAAACCCGAAGACTTGTCAGACAAGAGGTCAGGTGAGCTAATCATAGACCCAGGTAAAAAAATAAAAATAATGAATTAATCTTTTATGTTTTATAGCATTTTAGTTTAGTATTGTTTGTAGTGTGATCAGCATTTGCATAAGTACTAGATGTGCTGGGGAAGTAAAACGTAACATTTTAATTACATTCTGCTAAAATGAACAAAATGACTCGAAAAAAGATTTGTTCATTTTGCCGAACGAGACTCAAAATCTGAGTCTGTAAAATGTTCTGATCTTCCCATCACTATTCTGTGTCCTCTGCTCCACAAGGATGCACTGTTTCTATGTGTATTTATCTTTGATTTGATAAATAAATAAAACAGCACATCCTTGTGGAGCGGAGAACAAAAAAGAGCATACACAGCACGGTGATATGGAGTTTTCATTTACTGTATGGGACAGTCTCAAGCCTCCAGGTTTTCATTCAAAATCTCTTACATTTTGTTGTGAAGGATTGCACCCAGGAATGTAAAAAAAAAAAAATATATATATATATATATATATATGAGAATGTCCCTTCCACTAAAACTGCTTGTCTCCGACCAGCAATAGCAAGTGGCAACTCATGATTCATGGCTATATTATGTAAATAAAAGTACTTGGATGAAGTGAGAAGCCCTTCAATACTCCAAAACTTCTTGTTTTAATACTAAATATAATAAACAGGATAGAAAAGTGTGCCATTTTATGGCATTTCATAAATGTTATAGGATGTAGAGATGAAAAATGAAACAAACTCTACCTCTTGTCATCCTCCACCTGAACCCCTATAGAGTGCACCTCTCTCAGTCCTTTGCCTTCTGGGTCTGAGTCAGACACCGTCTCTGAGCTGTCCACCTGAAAAACACAAAGAGAGACATTTAACAAAATCTTGCACAAGAGAGAGACATCATTGGGTCTGAATCTCTCTTGAGTTTATGCCCTCTTATACCTGCACTGCGATAGAGGGTCTCCACATCCTCCCTCGTCCTTCGTGTTCTCCTCCAGTTAGAGCTTTAGCTAGGGACATACTGTTCTGGGGCAGAGAGGCTGATTTTCCCAGGCTGCCTCCAGCCCGCTCCCTAGATGCCCTGGGCCCCTCCAGCAGGTTATCGGCTGAGCTGCTGTGTTTCGGTTTCATTGGACCAGGACCACCAGGGTAGGCGATGCTTTGAAGGGCCCTGCCATTCAGACTCTCTGCGGAGTTGCTGCTCTGTCTGACACGCACCGTGCCCCCGCCAAGATAGTGCCCACCTCTGGAGCTACGGCCCCCGCTGCTCTCTGTCAGGTCCACTGAATTGCTGTGCTGTCTGGGTCGGACCAGAGCAGGCTGACCTGTACTCTGGAAATAAGCATCCTGAGTGGACTCAGTGCTGCTCTGAGCGGTCACAGAGATCATTGGCTTGGACATGCGAGGGGGAAGAGGAGGGGGTCCTTTCCTGTATGTGAATACTAGACGATAAAGACAGAAAAATTTTATTAAGGCAGCTATTCAAATATATAATTCAGTAACAGAAGAAAGTGATGATGCATGGTTGCAGCACAAAACCTGCTGGAGTTTTCAAATAATAGGTACAATTTTTGTAGAAGATGGGCACACAAACCAACACAAACAAATATTTGTTTTCAGTACAAAAAAATTAAATTAAAATACAACCAAGACAAGCATGTGGCACCTTTATAGAGATGCCTCGTTTGTAATTTCATCCTTCCCCCTTTTTGTTTATCGTTTGGCCGTATTGTAAGAGAAAAATAAATAAAAATTAGGTGGCCATAAGCTTCTGCATCTAGAGGTCTGATGTCATTAGTGTTAGTATCAGCAGCCACTAACCTCTTGTTAAGTGTTTTTAGGTCATTGTTTAATGAGTGACAAAATACACAACCTTTGCTAGTGTTACGGAAGAATGAATGTTTTGGTAACTGTCAAGCTGAAAGTTAGTATGGAGAACTGTTTTGCATCTGACTAAGATACAGAAATGTACATATATACATTAAAGCTTGAAATCCCCACTTGAGTATTATCATAAAAGCTTTAGACACATCCTCATGGCTTAACTAACATCACACAACACACACACACACACACACACACACACACACACACACACACACACACACACACACACACACACAAGCTCTTGAGAGTGGAAACATGAAATTCAGAGGGACACACTTGGAGATTAAAGGAGTTTTTTCTTTCCTCTTTTTTTAAGCATGTCTAAGCCCTCCTTCCGTCTCTCTTGTCCTCTCCTCATCCCTCTCTCTTAAAAACACTCACACTCTGGTGTGTGTCATGAGTGTTGCCTTGGGAAACGGCAGATGGATGCTTTTGACACTTCACAAGGGCTTTAATAAATCTCCTGTGAGATTCTCTGCTCTAAACGAGAGAATAAAGGACAATGGGGAAAAAGACAAAGTCATCCACGTGCCAGTGGGAGAGGGAATACATTATGACTGCAATCATGGCCATACAGTGTTAATTTTTACAAGGACTTTTTCTTGTTTGGCTTTGCAGTCTTTTGGATTTTATCATATTTATTAATTTCAGTAATTTAATTGGCAAGATTAACACTGCAACCATAATCTTGAATACAACTCAAGGGATAGTCAAGGAGACAGGCAATCTAATGGGAATTTTAAAGTCTTTATAATGTAACATTTGTTTACAGTCTTGATGTACTGAGAATTGAGTGATAGAAGGAAAATAGTTTTGATCTAAATCCCTTGGCTGAAGTGTGTTTCTCGAGGAATTCCTGAGACTGATCCATAAACTCATTAAGTCACTAATCTAATCCCTGTGAAAGCATGGAGACTAGGGCCCAATCCCAATTCTACCCATTAGCCCTTCCTATGTCTCGATTCTCTTTTGGTTGGAGGGGTGGGGTAAGGGGAAGGGCCAGATAGGCCTTCAAACAAAGATTTTTCAGGAGCACACTTCTAACGAAGGGGTATGAATTATCTCAGCAACATGGCTGCTACAGTGAACAAAAAGACACATAAATGTAAGCTTTTTTGGCATAAATAAAGATTTTAACGAAACATAATAATTTGTTTTATGTTACAGAGAATTCATATTAATTGCTACAAGTGTTACTACATCATATAATAATTATTAATTATTAATAATATTAATAATGAGCATTGTCTGGCTGACTACGTCTTATATTAATTTTTCTAAAAATCCGGTCATACATGCGCAAACTGACAGTCTCCACTTATAACCTATTACTAAATATTGTAGAAACATAATTTTCTGTAAAGTTGCTTTGTAATGATTTGTATTGTAAAAAGCGCTATACAAATAAACCTGAATTAACGGTCATGTTACGTTGACAAGTTTATTTTCTCCTGGATGTGTGAGCTGCGTGATTTCCTATATGTGTGTATGTGTCAATAAGCAGCTCATTAATCCAGAACGATAATTAAGGGCACTAATGCACACCAGCACACCAGTATGTGTGTATTGTATGAGTTAGATGACGAATGATGACATGTGACGGCATAGTAGTGGTGTCCCAATCCTTAGGGGAAGGGGAAGGGGTCTAAAATAGAATTGCTGATGATTTACCTGCTTCGCCCTTCACGCTCCCCTGTGGGCCTGACATGGAGAAGACAGACAGGCAGTCATCGTCCTGGGAGCAGCCAGCTTGAATAGCCCGTACGTAGCTGTGACTGCGGGTGCGGAAGCATCCTGGTAGGTCCAAGGCCTCGACAGCCTGTGATTCCATTTCTCCAAACAGGTTCAGAGTGTCACTCAGCTGAAACACACAAAGACGAGGTTGAGATGCAGATGTTTCCTCAAATATGTTTCCTCCTTTTGATGTTTCCTCCTTTTCATGCAACTGTTCAGTCAATTAATGATATTGTTTGTGTAAAGGGAGAACATAACCGCGCATTATTACTAATCAGGGTCTGTTGACTTTGGGCCAATAGGCAATTACCTAGAACACTAACAACCACCTAGTCATGTGTTATCAACAACCCAGAACTCCATAGTAATCACCTAGTTATGTCCTAGCAACTAGAAGGATACCCTAGCAATCACTAGAAAACCTAAGCCACTTCCTGGTTATGTCCATCAACCAAAATTCTCAAGCAAATATGTCCTCACAACTAGCAGCATGCCCCAGAAATCACCACACCTAAGTCACTGCCTACTTATGTGCAAGCAACAAGCCAAAACCCCCTAGAAACCTACTAGTTGTGCCCTAGCAACTAGTAGAACACCCTAGCAACCACCAGAACAACCAAGTCATCAGCTAGTTATGCCTTAGGAACTAGTAGGGCACCCTAGAAATGAACAGAAAACACAAAACCACCACTTAGTTATGCTCTAGAAACCAACCCACACTCTCTAGCAACTAGCAGGACACCCAAGCCACCACTTAGTTATGCCACCCAGAACTATCTAATAACTACCTAGGTATGCCCCAGCAACTAGCAAGATGCCTTAGTTATCACCAAAACTCCAAATAAGTTTACTAAACCAACCAGCGCAACTCCCTAACGATCAACCAGATCTCCCAAGCAAGCAACCAGTACAACACCCTAGCAATGCATTTCAACACTCATAATACTTTCAGTTTTCATGGTTATTAAAAATAAAAACAAATCATTAAAACAACTTTGAAAACTAACTACATGTAATGTGAACACTGAATGGTTTTACCTGAGTGCTGGTCAGACAGCGTGTGGCGCTACGGGACCGAGTGTGGCCTTTAGGTGTGGTTCGACTGTTAGGGTAGACGTCTGTATACTGTTTACATGAGTATCTAAGAAGAGGAGTACATCATTAAAGCCCCAGATTACACTTCTCAGTCCCATAAAGCAAAACAGATGCATCACTCTATCGTTATTTACTGTTGGGGTTTTATATGGTAAACCAATGTGCTACTTTTTACTTTTTAACAAATCGCAAAATAGAGTAAGAAAATTAGAACTGAAAACCAAGTGACAACTAACTTGGATGTAGTGGAGGAGCGCTGGTCCATGCTGACGGAGCGGCGGAAGGCTTCTCTCTGGGCAATGAGGGCTGATTTGGGTGAGGCTTTGGGGCTGGTGTCAGAGTCAGCACTGTCATCGTCCCCCATGGCCTTGATGTAGCTGCCACTGCGCATACGTCTGCAAGGGATCTCACCACCACTGTCAGATGGACTGCCACCACACCAGTCATCTGAGGGAACCTACACGAGACACATGACTTGCTGTCAGCCTGGCCTTTACTTTTTTTCAAAATGACGAGGGATGAGGCTGTTTTATATTTACTAAAACAGCTAATATTAAGAAATTTCCATTTTAGACACAATATCGGCAGTTTCTTTGAATCGGCTGAAGTTGTTTGAGTGAATGATTCATTGATTCACTCAGAATGTCAGCTGTTTCGTTCTTAAATGTATCTGTAATTTTGAACAAATCAGGGTGAATGATTCAGTGACTCATTCATTAAGGCAATTACTTGTTTCAAACCAGAATGAATCAATGTTTTAAACAAATGAGAAAAGTAAGTGTTTCAATGACTCAACGTAAGAAAGTCACTTGTCGCTACTTATAAGTGTATCAATGTAACTTGTAGTTAGAGTGGCTGAAAAACATCATTAATTTGCATCCTGAAAATCTGTATGGAGTGATCTAAAGTGCTCATTTGTATCCCTCCATAGGACCTAAACTTACTGTTGTGTAGCTATTGTATATATATCAATCATATGAGAGAAAATTCAGTGATACGGCAACTAAAGGTTTATGAATATCAGGAAAAAAAAATATATATATATTGTTAGAGCTGTGGCTTTCTGGCCACAGCATGACCAGAGGGAAAGCAGGGTTGAACTGAGGGCAGCTGAGTAAAATGGAATCTGATTGGCTGACAGGAATGAAACACACCAGCTGTACATTAGAGCTGTCATCACACTCAAGAGCTGCCCCTCGGGCATGGACTGAGCACAGATGTGTAGAGATAGCAGGTTATGGAGGGGAGAGGCAAGATTATTTATTTTCATGAACTCTGCTATCCAGAGCCTTGTACTTTTCTGATAGCATCACTGTATATTATTGCTGTTTTTTTTTTGCCTCTGCATTCGCTCCCGGTCACATATTTTGAACACATACAATAAAAAGTGATGTCTTACAAGCTTCACAGCCACTATAAGTTGGCTAGATGTTTAATAACATAACCAATAATTCTGAGATGGGTGCAGTTCCAGTATTGTTCCCTCTTAAACTCGCTGCTCTCCTCATTTTTTTATATATATATAATATATATATATATATATATATATATATATATATATATATATATATATATATATATATATATATACATACATACATACATACATACATACATACACACACACACACACATTGGGTTTTTATTTTTTTGTTAATCATTCAGCTTTCACTATGAGGACACATTGTCACTGAATTAAATATATCAATGATTTTCAATGGTTCTCGTTCTCTATTTTTTCCCCCCAACACAGTAACGTAGCCAGAAAAGAGACTCTGGGTGAGCATATGAAAATCTGGGTGTGCCACATTTATTGTCAGATTACTGTGCAAAATTATGGGATAGTATTTTTGTCGCACTGCTTCCATCCAACCATACTCCTAGCGTTAATTTGCAGGTCGTGTGAAAATGAAGTTAATTGTTAAATTTAATAATTTTCTTCCAAATACGATAATTAAAAAAAAAAAAAAAAAATTAAGAAAGGAGCTCTGCGACATATTGCTAGCTAGCAAAGTGCAATCAAAAATTAGCTGTTTATATCATCATAGACTGATGGGGTCACAGTAAGCTGCTGCTTGCTGATTGTTTGGCAGTTCAAATGTCAGCAGATATATTTTAACAAAAATAATTTAAAATGTAAATTACATTTTAACATTTTGAGCATTATTGCACCATATACTGGATTCTTATTTCTGTGCCCCTGAGAGTATGATTTAGAATGTTCAGTGGCGTCACAGAACTGCCAGATGCAAACAGCTTTCGCGCGTTGGCTGGAGCTGTGCCAGAGACGGATGCGCTCAGCGCTTGTCATATATCACAAATAATATGCAGTGTTATCAACCACATAATGTTTATTTTAGGTTTCATACATTTAAATATACATAATCACTAGTAAAACAATACATTGGTAGTTTGTAAAATACACACTGAGGTCTATGGAAGCAGCAAAAACTATCTAATCAAATGTAATTTGCAGACGTGTTTTATTCATATATCAGACACACATAGCAGAACAATAAAGTTTATTCTATTCTTCGTCCAGTTCAACAGCCACTTACTTTCATGTATTTCGGGAGAAACTGGGGAATTCAAGTTCTGTACGTTAAATCCAGCTGACAGGACTCTGAACTGCAGCGTTCATCTCATTATAGATCAAGATAATTTATAAAGGTTTTTAAACGAAGAATCGGAATATCAGATAGTTGACATGGTAAGCAAGTTTGTGTATATATTTTAATAAAAAATGAAAAACTAAATAAACAAATACCGATACATCTGTTAGTGGCTGCGGTGTGTCACGTGACAATCATGACGCGTCGCCATGGAAACAAGGGGTCAGTTAAAATATTTGTAATTTACGTGTGAAAGGGTTGATTTAAAAAAAAAAAAATCTAACTAAACAACAATAGCCCAAGTTTAGTCAACATTTTTTATTGAGACTATAAAAAATAATTCTGCATCTATTTTTAGGTGTGCCAGCTGCCACTGTGGGTGGCACAGGCACACCCTGGCACACCCGTGGCTACGCCACTGCCCCAACAGCTCCTGTTATTCATTTTTATTATATTGACACATTTCACTTCCTCCTGCTCCTATGCTAATTGCGACACAGATTGACTGACTTGTAACAGACGATTCATCTAGTTCATCCCTAAGTCTTCATATCAGATCACATCAAACTGCTCTCCCGCGATAAGCCCCTGACTGAGCTATAGCCCACAGCTGGGTTTCTTTCTCCCTAGAGGCTCAGGCTAGCTGAGTCAGCTGCTCTGCCTTCAGCTATGACTGTAAGACCTCACACAATTTCCTCTGGACCAGCTGCTCTTCATGATGGAACAGAATGAACACTGATGGGGACCATATGCATGCTTGGGGCTTCCTAAGCTACAGGATACTCATAATTTAAAGTATTCAAACTACAGTCAAGCTACTCTTCTGTGAAAAGCAATCATAAGTGGTCAGACAAAATACATTTGACACCACTAGAGACCTTTTATAACTGTTGCCAGTTGCATAAACTTCAACTAACAATCAACTAGCTACTAACTAATAATGTTTGATTATTAGCTTGTTCAACACAACTATCACGATACACAATGCCTACTTGTAGTAAGTTACTCTTCAGCACTGCTGGCTATGACAATGTACTGCATGTAGTTACACAGCAACTATTGACAGATAGGATAAATGTGTGTATCATACTGAGTGGGAATGTTGATAGGTTGTCTCGCTAAAGCTAAAGTTGCTAAATAATAGTGGCGACCTGACCCTATGTATTTCTATCATGGTGAAGCTGATGTTCTGTGTGATTGGAGCTTGCAAGTGCTAATATTACAGGAAGTTATATTAGTGTCAAGGCAAGACCTCTATGCACGTTCCTGCGTTCCTGTCACCCTGGGCAACCAAAGCAGAGAATGTAAGAGACAGCACAGTTGGTTATGTCCGTCACAAAGCATTGACTTTCTCTCTATCCCACTGAAGAGCCCGGGGACAGAGCAGCCGTGAGATGGAGTGCACCTGATGCTTATTGTGCTTTCTCACAGCTGCTATTCAGTCTATACTTTGCTGAAACTGGTCTCCTTTTATTTGAGCACCATGTGTTTGAAGTCCAGGCATGATGCGACATAGTATGAATGCAACAGAAAAGATAACTGGCAGGCCACAAGCTATTGGACATACCACTTCTTCTACAATGCCTGATATTTTCTTTTAACGCCACTATAAAGAAACAAGTGTCACGCAGGCAACTTTGTGGGAAAAAAAAAACAAACTAACAAATGCTGGAGAAATCACCCATTTATTCCTAAATTTAGTAGTCAAGTTGCACCTTCCACATACCATTTGCTGAAGATGAACAAATATCTGTGGAACACAAAAGGAGTAATTAGCTAAACGTCTCTGGTATCTGCTTAAAAAAAAAAAAAAATAGTATGTGCACAGGGATTCCCATGAAATCGTAAGCCTTATTTTATAAGTGGTGCTCAACTTATTAATATTTTATTATTATTTATTTTTTCATCTGTAAGCCTCATTTAAGTGCTCAACTGTGGCTCACTATACCCGGAGAGCAGTATAACCTCCTAGAGCTCCATTCTGTTACCTTAGAAACATAACCATATGCTGACACATGATGGGAAGTGTGAGAGAGTTTATAGGAGAACAGTTCAACCTGTTGTCATGTCAGACACAGTTTCCTCCCCTGTTGGTGCGTGTCCACAAACAAGTATTTGTGGTCGCATACCTAGATGTATTCACAGCAGGTGAGACTAACTGCCAAACAGTATATGTGTGAGAAGGAAACGAGAGACAGAAAGAAAACAATAATTGAGTCAAATTACAGTATGTGGTGCTTATTTATCAAGGAAGCAACAGTGCATATAGTACAGCTCAGTACAGGACTTCCAATTGTCATTGTTCATGTTGTCACTGTTCACTTGTTTTCTGAAGTTGCGTTTTAAATGCATATATTGTTAGAGACATATTGGAAATAATTTTTCCAGCAACAGTTAATTTCCTCTTTTAAAATGCACTGTGGCAGTAGCATGGTCTGTGATGGTATCATTGTGTTGTTGTTTTTTAACAAAAGAAAGTCACCGTTTTTCCAAGCACCACTAGGAAACTATGCATACGCTTGGTAACACCATGGTAAATTGTTGTAAGAACAATGGTTTTGTGATGCGGCTGACCATTTATAGCTTTATGTAAACCATATAAGAAGCTGCACATGACAGCAAAAAGAGCTGAATTATGATGTCAGTGATGTGTGTGTAATTGAGCAGATGAGTAGGAGAAATAGAGCGCACAGCTAGCTGATATCAATAGCAGCGTTTCCGAGTGTTTCACAGTGTGCTTTGTGAAGGCCAAGGGTTAATGTGTTGTTTTCCTGTATTCTTGATGTTGTTTTTCACCCATTCACACCAAGCTGACAGAGGCTGGAAATGAAATCAGCCTCCATTCTTCACAGCTAGCAACTGATAACAAACATAATCATCAAGTTATTTTTTTCTTTCACACACAGAAATTGTAATTTAGTGCAGATCCCAATCTCTGCAGACGGATTAATTTTTTTGACAATTAAATGAATCTGCAAGTCAACAAAGACAACAGGCTGATTGTATTTGAGAACAGAGATGCCACATAAATATTAAAATCTCCATAGGAGCCAATTTGTGGTCACTGCACTGATGGGAAAATGGGCTCACTGTGTTAAAATTTGTCTCACTTACATACTGGGGTTGTATGCCATTCAGAATTGAACAGGTTGGTTAGATATGTAGCTAGATAGCTAGCTAGCAAGATAGACAGATAGATAGGCTAAGTAAGCAGATTCTTCAATTCCGAATTTAGCACAACCCCGTCACATACACACATATGCAGAACTTGCCTGCAGATAGTGGAGTGATCGTTCCTTCATTTTGGGATCTAGAGGAACCAATGCCTTCTCATATCCTCCTCCACGGGAAGATGGATAGACTTCTCTAGCCTGACTGACCGTCAAGGCCGACCATGTGCTCCTCTTCAGAGAGTGTCCGCTGTCCCCTGCCATGGCTATGTTGTTGCAAGCCAGGCACTCTCCTGGAGGTGGACCCTTAGATTTCCTCAAGGTAAGCTCCTGGATGGCAGCATCCAGGGTCTCATGTCCGGTCGGATACCTGCGTCCCCCCCTGCCTGCACCCACCAGAAAGCTGCTGTCGCTGTCCAGGTTGTCATCGGAGCTCCACCATCCAGCTGTTTTGCTGCGGTGGCGGGAGCTTCGAGACTCATGGCGGGAGTCTCCGCTCTTACTTCGTTCTCGACTCTTGTTCCGACGAGCTGAGCGCGACTGGTGTGTTCCGGAATATTGATGTCCACCACTTTCCTCGCCACTGCTGCGGTGCCCCCTATCTCTGTCCCGGTACTCTCCCCCACGGGTGCCATTAAACTCTCGTTTAGAGGGCGTCTCCAGCGAATGTGATTTGGCAAAGAGACGTTGGACCGAATTCACCAGATGTCGTATGCGACTTGGACTTTCGCTGCGTTGTTCCCCGCTGGGCGTACGTTGGTACTGCAAGGTGTGGAAGCCGTCTGGGTGGAAGGGCAACTGTTTCTCATACTGATCCAGAAGGTTTGGTGGGATACGCTGCATCTTTCCACCATGACCATGGCCGTGCCCTGCCGAAGTTAAACACTCTTCACACGTCGAGTCGTAGGGCTGTGGCTGACTAGGGTGTGAGCGAGGGAAGGTGCCTCCACCAGATGGGACCATGGCAGATGGTTCAGGTGGCCCACCAGGTGGGTAGTAGGGGTGGTCATTGTGCCCCTGGTAGTGGTCGGGGTGGTGCATGTAGTCCCGCGAAGTGTCGCAGTCCTCAGGCATGCAGTAGCAAGGCCCAGAGGAGTGTTGCGACAGACTGCGACTCACCTGATAGCCCTTCCTGGCCGGGGCATGGTGGGCCGTCCGGGCCGAGAGGGGGCGCTGTGGGCGCGACAGGGTTGCGCCGGAGTCAACTACAGAGAGAGGGACAGAAAGGGTACATTTTGATTAGACCGATAAGCAAATGTTAATGTACAGTACATTAAATATCAGCATCATTCTCAAAACACGCTAAACCAACAAGTCCTTTGACTTTTCAGATAAGAAAAGAATGATGTGAAAGAAGGTACTGTTATTTATTTGATATGAGCTTTTATGGAAGTCAACTGGACTAAATTTAAAACTTTAAGAAACAAACCACCAATAAATGGTAAATTTTTCAGTAAATTGTGTAATTTTCCTTTTCAGCGATGTGGTGTTTTGTATTCTAATAACCACCACAAACAAACAGCTAACAATGCAGATCAAGCACGCTGCAATATGTCTAATGTAGCAGAGCTGTCATTGACCCTGAACACACATGAGTGATGGAGGGCAAATGCTGTGCCAAAATGACTTGCTACTTTAATTTGAATCACTCTTTGTTGGAGTGAAACAGTGACTATCTCTCAAAATCTGTTCAACTGGCTCAGTCACATTTCTGCTAATTCAACCATTAATCTAGTTCATGTTCATGACTAATAAATCTGCTTATTGTTTCACAACACAATCTGTGCCCATTTTACGATCTCAATGATAAAATGGGCCAAAAGCCTTAAAGGAAAGATAGCGAAATGGCTTGTGCTTGTCTGGTGTTTGCCATTTATGTGAGCCTGGTCGTTGAAGCAGGTGGCATTTCCAAACACAAGCTATTGCTGACAGATGTTGAGGTGATCATTAGATGGAAATCCGTTAGCCTATTACTTTTAATGAGCTAAATTTGCACAGCTAGCTTGATCCTTTGTGTCATGATCTCTGAGCTCAAAATAGCAGAGTGGTGCTTCACTTTTTGTTAAATATCGAATGCTGTACACCAGCATTGAGAGGTCATTATTTTTCCTGAGGAAGTCACTTAGTGCTTCACAGAAATGAATGACCTTTATAATTTCTATCCCATCCAAAATAAATGTGTCTTTGTTTTGCACACACAACTTTTGTAAATTATCTACTAATTCTGGTAAACTTATGGGGTCCTTTGATAAATGTGGTATTGTATTTTCACATAGTTTCCACTTATTTTGTGCTTCATCAAACACTAAAGCTTGTTTTCATTGAGTACCATAACTAAACTGCTTGCTGTGGTGCCTGAAGCACCTTAATTAAGGAAACTAATGTTTAATATGTAAATGAAACTTAAAAACAGACTTCAGTTTAGTTAAACTTGATGAAAATATTTTTGTTAACTGAAATAAAAACAAAAACTAACATAACTGGGAAAGACAGAAACTAAAATGGCCAATTTTTTTTCTTCTATAGACAGCAATAACACTACATTGTTTTTATTATTATTATTATTATTATTATTATTATTATTATTATTATTATTATTATTATTATTATTATTATTATTATTATTATTATTTTATGTTAACCATTTTTAAATAATACCAGATAGCTGGAATTTGATAGAAGCTAAATAAGTTATTTCAGAGAAAACTAAAACAAAACCTAATAATGATTGAAACTAATGTGCAATAAACAAATGAAAACTAATTAGAAATAAATTAGACAAATTCAAATTATAATACATTTCATTTAGACCTTTTTGATAAGTTGGTTACTGCTGGATTCCCATTCAACATAATAATAATAATAATAATAATAATAATAATAATAATAATAATAATAATAATAATAATAATAATAATAATAATAATACCTTTAAAAATAAATTAATAAAGGAGTGAGAGAAGATGATGCAAAATGCTCTAAACATAATGTTATAAATATATCACATACATGTCTTTTTGATTTCAGAGGGTATCTGATGCGGGTGTACGTATTTGTGTGCATGCATGCGTGTTTGTGAAAAACTGAAATGTTCACAATGTACATCAAGTTGCATGGTGCTGTCACATCTCTCAGCATGAATAACACAGAGTCTGGTGTTTCCTGTAATTTAGTAGAGGCTTCTGTCAATCAATGTCACTCAACACCACTTCAGGTGCCAGCTGGCCCCTGTTTGCCTCCCGTGGCATCATCACACCATCTCCTCCCTGAACCCGAGATGAAAATGCAGATGAAAACAAGAGAGGGCATGAAACCCGTCCCATCATTTCCATTCTCCCTCTCCTTGCCAGCTCAGAGTCTCTCCAGACAATCTCTCTCTCTCTCCATTTCTCCCTCATTCTGACCTACTTCTTTCACTCCGGTTTATGTGGCTGTTGCCTATCTGTCTGTTTCATCACCAGCTGCTTGAAAGTTAGTAAAGGTCTCTTTATTTGTTTCTCTGTTTATCTGTATGTGTTTCTGTCCCTTTCTCACTCTTTAGACTCATAGCTTACTGCCTTTCCTATTTACAAGCAAGAGCCAGCCATATGGAGTCATATGGAACCCTCCATTCACATTTAAACACAAACTAACACCACCACTTCTCCAGCAATTAGGCCAGTGTACTACAGCTAATATAATAGCTCTATAGCCTTTAAGCTGACATGCATTCAAATTGAAGACAAACCATTTAAAGAAAACTGATATTTGCACAAAATGTGTAGGAATGAAATATAAAATATCAATAACATATAAGCAATTTATCAATAATGAAAGTATGTTTATCAAAGTATGTTTACAATTTATCAATAATAAAAGTATGTTAAAAGTATGTATGTGTATTTATACACATACATACATACATACATACACATATATACATATATATATATATATATATATATAACACCGTATTAGTATGGTGTTCGTAATAATCCTTTAGGTGAGTGTGTACATTAAATGCAGCACACATACCTACATACGCGTACTGTTTCACACATAAAAAAAACGAAATTGCAGACGGATTTTGTGTGAAACAGGCGTATGGTTGTTTGCACCTTGTGCAATGTGGAATTAGTTTACAGCTTTCTCAAGCACTTTGTGATGCATTTTGGAAACAGGAAACAGCCCTTGGTCTAATGCACCACCTGTCTTCAGAAACCCGTTCTCAAAGCCTTAATGTTACTTTTAGTCATTATTTTATTTGGGTATCACACATATTCTGAATGCCTTCGGCAGAATTCAGATGAGCCATTTTAATCTAGATTAATCTAGATTAATTCCAAGATTACAGTGAGATTAATCTAGATTAAAAAGTAATCTATGTCTACCTCTAATATATATATATATATATATATATATATATATATATATATAATGTATATAATGGCTTCATAAATGAATAGCAGACAAATAAATTCTGAATAATTCTGCCTGAATACTCGGGTGAAGCTGGAACAGTCCGGAGTTTGCTAGATAACAGTTGAGTCAGGGGATCAGTGCAATATTATACACAGACCTCTAAAGTCACAAGTGTTAAGTGAATGAATGTAAACTTTATGAATGAAAAGAGTGCAAATCAAACACTGAATTGTTGTTGTATCTTTGTGCATCTCTTAGAAATCAGAGCTTTGCAAGAGTAATATAACCTATAATAATACATCATACACGGTCTATTATATGTATATGTTTAAAAGGCAATGATTTAAACCTTAGGCTATGATACAATACGAATGAATGGATTAAGCACAGTGCGCTCACCAATCAAACAGCCGCGCTGCGCGTCTCGATGAATTAACACAACATACTTGTTCAGTGATAACTATGAAAAATAAAAGATGGCCAAAACGGTCTTATCAACGTTGTATCCGAATGCAGATATGATATGGGGTATTGTGAAGAGGAAGATAAGTAACATCTGGCAAATAATACAAAGGAGCTGAAGGCCGCTATCAAAGCAACCTGGGCTTCAATAACACCTCAGCAGTGCCACAGGCTGATCGCCTCAAAAAAAAAAACTCAGTATTTCAGTTTGTGTGCAATGAATCTAGAATATAATATAAGTTAGCTTTTTTTAATTAAATTACAAAAAATAAATATCTTTCCCACGATATTCAAATTTTTGGGGATGTACCTGTAGTCAGTATATGTACAGTATTTTATTTTGGGATCCTACAGTATGCAAATATTAGTCTATCCTTTTTATGTGGTCAGTTATAATAGCATCAGTGTGTGGGTTAACAGACTGAGGGCTGCCAGGTCTGTAAAAAAAAAAAAAAAAAAAACATTTTGTTAGCTGGCTCCAGTATTAGAGGATATAATACAGTTTACGAGTCATGAAAATAATGACAATAATATCAGTCAGCAGCACATTGCTATGGGTCTTTATTACATATACGAGTGTAGATTCCAAATTCTGCCGTCAGTGTTGGTGAACATTATTTAAATCAAACTGAATTCAGCACAGAGACAATGCTAGTGATGTAAGACTTCCGCACAACTAGCTAAGAATGCACACTCTGTCCTATTAATAGCTCCAGCAATTGTGTCTTTTGCTAAATCATTCATGCTAATACAAAAGAGCAGATATGTCCCAGGCTTTTCCAGAACGTTATCTTATTCTCACATAACCTTATGCACATTTGTTCCCAGCGATGGCCCCATTCAGCCCTAAGAGCATGTAGAGATATATCTCGTTAAATATTTAGAATTGTTCAACGAGGCTTTGTTAATTTTCTGTAATTGGACTGGGAGGTTGTCATTACGGATGTGAGAACATTGCAGAGCTGATAGGAGAAAATTGGATTCACTTTAGGCCTATAAAAAGCAGATAGAGAGACAGAACAGGAGAGGAAAACATAGCAATGGTCATTATTTGCCCTGGAGAATTATTGTTTTTTTTTTTTTTTTTTTTTTACAGCAAAGGCTGTGCACTAACATCCTGAAACCCCCAAGCCATGCAAAGCAATGATTTCTGCATGGAAATGCACTTTTCACAAGCACGGTTGGATGAATTAATGAATTTATGGATAAAGAGGTATATATGGAAATTATGATGTGTTTTGTGTACAATATGTTGAGGATGTGAGAAATTTTCATATGACAATCAGTGATTAGTTAGTGAAATGTTATTCCAACCCTTGGGTGGGTAAACAAAAAAAAGGATGCATAGCTGCATTTCGTGGCTCAGTCCTTCTGTCGTGCATACATAAGGACTGCAAGCTTTTACATACATTTTGAATGAGATTTTATTGAGAAACATGCTTTCATAACCTCGTTCTAGTCACATATAGCTGGTCTTTACAGAGCAAGCTATTGAAAAATGCAAATAAGCTCCATAGAGATAAATGTGGTTTTATTAACAAAGTTCGGGAGAAGCACGATCAGATAATCATCCAATTTGGTACAGGTGCATCTCGTTTAGCTAATCATCTTATAGCACGCACGCGTATATATATCCAGTCTTCCTACCTCCTGTCCCACGACAGTTTTTCGGCATAGACCGTCTGTCAGCATTCGGTTCGCTCTGTCAGCATTCGGTTCGCGCTGTCCGTCATCTTATCACAGGCCCAATCTTCCTTCCGACGAAGATATCTATCCGCCGAACACCAACAAGCGTCATCGGTCAGCTGCTCTTCTCGCCAAGCCACACGTTGTGGCCAAAAGCTCGTGCAAATCCTTGAGCTCGCCTCACTCGGCAACACGATTTTCTCGCCAGGACCGGGCTCTATTATAATGCTGGATCGCAGCCGTGCTCCAGTTCTCCCCGCAGTAAACCTCTCTCGCTTTTTCTGCCGTGTCGCAGTTCGATGCTGCCTCCACTAGAGGTGTGCGATACCGCTAGATTTGGTATCGATCCGATACCAAGTAAATACAGGGCCAGTATCGCCGATACCGATACCAATATCGATACTTTTTAATAATTAAGGTGGATGCGTCTTCAACCTAAATCTAAATGAATTTTCATTTGCATTTTGGGTTATTAATCAGTACTACGAAAGCTTTTGTTCAGAAACAACTTTTGGTTACTTCTGATTTATTTAAATAAACAAAGTTACAAAATGATTACTTCACAAATATAAAAAATGTAAAAACAAATTCTCTTTTCAAGTAGCATGTTAATAAAAAAATGTTTCTCCTCTTGTGCACTTCTTTTCAGGATTGTTTTCTTAAAGTCACAACGTTTTACTTCACAATTGTAAAACAAATTCTCCTTATACAAAATTCCTGAAGCCGACATCTTCCACTATGGAAAGAGGCTGCAGGTCCTTCACAATCATTTCTGATAGGCGCCTTGTAATATCCACTGCTCTTGGAGAATCAGTTATTGATAAAATAATAAAAAATAATTAATTCTGGTGCACATCTAGGTGAAGTTTAAATATAGAAACTAGTATCCCTTTCACAGCTAACACAAAAAGGGTAGATCGGCCTGAAAATACAGCCATACAACGCTCTTCTTTCTCTCCGCCTCTGACTGACTGCTGTTAGAAATGCGCGGCTGAGCGGTGCGCGCGCCTGACTGCTGGTGGTAGCGCTAGTGGTGAGTCACGTGACGGTACAACACAGGAGAGGGGGCGGAGAGCAGTGTCGAGCACGAGCAGCACTCTTAGAGCTTGCTCTGCTCTGTGACAGCAGCAGCATTTTGACAAACACGGCCAGGTGGCAAAACGAGAGAAACTGAAACTTAAGTATCGATATTTTCCCGTTGGTATCGATCAATACCGATACCAACGTTGGTATCGATATTATCGATATTAGTATCGATCTGCCCACCTCTAGCCTCCACTAGCGGCGAAGACCGTGCGTTGTTGTAGTGGCATGTCGTTCGTGAAAGAATCGTTTTTTCGAATGAATCTTCTAGGCGAACGAATCTTTCTCGGTTTACACTCATTCATGAAGAATTTTTCAGAGTTGTCATCCACAATGAGCGAGTTTCATATGAGTCTCAGAGATCGAGAGCTCTCATTCGTGAACGAAAGGACTAAACCGGTATACATGTCGAGTTGATTAAACAGATACATGTCGTTCGTAAACGCAAGGAACTCTTATCAATTTTGTTAAGATGAGAGTAAACCGGGTCAGTTAGCCATTTAGCATGTCAATCTTGCAAAATGTAAAGCGCAGTTATAGGTACTGTGCACATATTGTTTACATATTTAGCATACAAAAGATAAATTCCACGTTTAATCCCCGATTTATGAACGTGAATATATAGATCAATATATGAACCGTCTGACCAAACAATTAAAATGCTAATCATGCAAGAAAACCTCGTGATTTGCTCATCTGAACAATTTAAATAGACGTTATATATAGAATGCGCTTATGAAGACGCCAAAATTTGTTAAACGGCGTTATGACTTAACTCTGTCCGATGACGATGCCACTTTTTAACCACGAAGCAAAGGCTTTTTGCAGAGTTGTCATCCACACCGAAATGTCTAAAGACATTACATTTGCTTTACTGTGCATGTTTAAACCTCACTGAGATGATACAGACATAAGTTTCATGCAATTATTCCGGCAGGAATCAATTATTTAGGGACATATTTCACCATTTACTGGCATGATTATTCAGAATTTTTCACCCTACTGCCTCGTGTTTGGCTGCAGAACAACAAGTGTGAGTAAATTTTCTATCGTCTTTTTAGGACTGTTATATGAAAAGCATGCAAAGTAAATGTCTTTAGAAACGGCTTGAATTTGAATTACTGCAATTAACGTTACTGCTATAGACATGTCTATTGGTACAATGGTTTATAAAACTAAACATGCTACATTGTTTCAAAGCCTCTATTTTCACAGTCCATACTACAACAGGAAAACAGCATCCCAAATTTATCTGCTCCGGAGGCTGTTTAAAAGGGCCCGAAGGCCAAAACAAGAGGAAAAGATGCTTTTCCAACAGGACCGTATTAATTCAGACAAGGTTTGAGCAATTGTCAAATCAGCCAACAACTACAGCAGCCAAAGCAAGCATGAAGCTACTTTTACTTGCAACACGGGCCTGCACATCTCAGTATTTCCATCCTGTTACTTCTGCTAGCAGTGCAGGCTACACAGGTTCTTCAAGACATCACACACCCCAGCCCCTTCCCACGACCCACAGCTACAGCAGCTGAAGCAAACGTGAGGCCGCCTCCATTCGTAAACGCGCCCTCAACTCTTCCGCTCCCTCATGCTACTAACCATTTTTCTGTTCAGTGGCCTCCAGCTCCAGATTTGCCAGAAGGCAGAGGGTACCAAGACCTATTATTGGTCAGGCCGATTATTTTATTTATTTATATATCTATCTCGAACCCTCTTCAGCCAACCCCTCTAACGCCAGCTCATCCCCTTTCACTAAAACTCCTAATCTACCATAGCTAACTCTCCTAACATGCCCTATCTATCTGTAATGGTCAATCCTCACTTCAGCCATCCTTCCGCAGGAGCTTTCTCTGTATCTCCCCACCGCCGCTGCATTGTCCGCTCCCGCAGGAGCCTTCTCTATATCTCCCCACCGCCGCAGTATTGTCCGCTCCTGCAGGAGCCTTTTCTGTTTTTTCCTCACTGCCGCAGCAGTCTCCGCTTCCGCAGGAGCCTCTACCTATATTTCACCACTGCCGCAGCAGTGTCTGCTCCCGCAGGAGCCTCTACCTATATTTCACCACTGCCGCAGCAGTGTCTGCTCCCGCAGGAGCCTCTACCTATATTTCAACACTGCCGCAGCAGTTTCTTCTCCCGCAGGAGCCTCTACCTATATTTCACCACTGCCGCAGCAGTGTCTGCTCCCGCAGGAGCCTCTACCTATATTTCACCACTGCCGCAGCAGTTTCTTCTCCCGCAGGAGCCTCTACCTATATTTCACCACTGCCGCAGCAGTGTCTGCTCCCGCAGGAGCCTCTACCTATATTTCACCACTGCCATAGCAGTGTCTGCTCCCGCAGGAGCCCTTTCCATCCTTCCCTACTGCCGCAATTCTCGCTGCCGCAAGAGCCTCAAAAAAATAAATAAATAAATAAATAAATAAATAAATAAATAAAAATATATATTTTATGTCCATTCTCCAATTCAACCTCATCAGGCTCGCTTTTGTCTAACTCCGGAACGCCCAATCTAAATTCACGATGGACCCTCATTTCATCAACGACTCTGGTTTAAAAAAAAAAAAAAAAAAAAAAAAAAAAAAATTAATCGAGTAACAAAATGTGTTGTTGCTTAATTATACTGATGTGCGCATGCACAGTAAATCTGATGGGTAGGATAAAATGTCAGGACCCCGGACCTTTATTTAGTCGGGTTGACGTACCTTTTCAGTTCTGTGTATGTGATGTGACGCTAGTTTTACTTAAAGTCAAATGCTCATGAACTGACTGTCAGAGCAGTTCTGGAGATGTTGTTCATGTGTTCAAGTCCTCATTTAGTGAGACAGCAGACGCAGAAATTACCGTGAGAGTAATGCGCGCTTCAGTGTGTGTGTGAAAAAGGAAGTCGCGCTCCTGCTCCATTCATTAACAGAGACACACAGAACATGCAGGATTTACATTTAAACACTGTTCCGTCTTAATATTTAGAGATATTAATTCGTGAATCGGATGTAAGTGCAATTACCTATTTTGATTAATTCATTCAAAAAAAAAAAAAAGAACTTGCGAAAGAACCCGACGTGAGATTTAGAATAAATTAAAAGAGGCTTCGAAGCAGAGGAATTTGCCTACATCATTTTTGTAATCGCGTTACTCGAGGAATCGTTTCAGCCCTAATCTTAAGCAGCTCAAAAGGGGCCTCTCACATAATCCGATAGATGCCCTCGGTTGTTGTTCATCAGACATTTAAAAAAAAAAAAAAAAAAAAAAAAAAAAAAAAAAAAAAACTTTATATATTCCTCCTTAAATCATGTTGTGTACTTGAATAATAGAAGCCTCTCAGTTATTGTTTCTTCGGCCAAAGTAAGGGCCCTCCAGCCATCGTTACAATCTCCTTGCCTATTTCAGCATCGGACAGGGCTCTCCCTTCCGGTGCAGCTGGGCAGTGGCTCCCTTCGGTCGCAGTGTGAGCCTTTCATCTGTCATTGAGTTGCGCTGCGCGCTCAGCGGCAGATGGGGGTATCCCTCCCGGTGCAGCAGAGCCACAGGCCCCCTTCGGTCGTTGTGACAGCCCTCCATCCGATGCATCAAATTAAGCCGCTTATACAGTCGCAAGGGGGACTCTCCCTTCCGGTGCAGCAGAGCCGCAGCTCCCTTCGGACGCAGCGAGAGTCCCTCCATCAGTCGCGTTTTCTTGTCTACTCCGTATCGGACGGGGCTCCCCTACCGGTGCAGCAGACCCACGGCTCCCTTCGGTCGCAGGGTGAACCCCCCGTCTGAGTTATGTTGCATGCTCAAGGGCGGACCGGGATCTCCCTCCCGGGGGAACACAGCCGCTGGCTCCCTTCGGTCGCAGCAGGAGCCCTCCATCCGATGCATCAAACCGTTCCTCGAATCTTCTTGCCTATTCTGCATCTGATGGGGCTCTCCCTTCCGGTGCAGCAGACCCACGGCTCCCTTCGGTCGCAGGGTGAACCCCCCGTCTGAGTTATGTTGCATGCTCAAGGGCGGATAGGGTTCTCCCTCCCGGGGGAATAGAGCTGCTGGCTCCCTTCGGTCGCAGTGAGAGCCCTCCATCAGACGCATCAAGCCATGCCTCGCATCGCAAGGGGGACTCGCCTTTCCGGTGCAGCAGAGCCGCAGCTCCCTTCGGACGCAGCAAAAGTCCCTCCAACAGTCGTATTCTAGTTAGCGTCAATCAGGGCTCTCCCCTCCGGGGCAGCACTCCTGCTGCAGAGTTGCGAACCCCCTACGGAGGCTGGGAGAACCCTCAGAGGCAAAAAACCGTGCCTCCATAAACCCGCAATGGGGGACTCCCCCTTCCGGTGCAGCAGAGCCGCAGCTCCCTTCGGATGCAGCGGGAGTCCCTCCAACAGTCGCGTCTCTTTGCCTTCTCAGCATCGGACTAGGGCTCCTCTTCCGGTGCAGCAGACCCACAGCTCCCTTCGGTCGCAGTGTGAACCCCCCATCTGAGTTATGTTGCATGCTCCACGATGGCTAGGGATCTCCCTCCCGATGGGGTACAGCCGCTGGCTCCCTTCGGTTGCATTAGGAGCCCTTCATCCGACGCGCCAAACCGCGGCTCGAATCTCATTGCCTATTTAGCATCTGACGGGGCTCTCCCTTCTGGTGCAGCAGACCCACGGCTCCCTTCGGTCGCAGTGTGAACCCCCCGTCCGAGTTATGTTGCATACTCTATGGCGGCCAGGGATCTCCCTCCCGATGGGATACAGTCGCTGGCTCCCTTCAGTCGCAGTGAGAGCCCTCCATCAGATGCAACAAACCGCGCCTCGTACTCAGCCGCAAGAGGGACTCTCACTTCCGGTGCAGCAGAGCCGCAGCTCCCTTTCGGAGGCAGCAAGAGTCCCTCATTTCTTGATATCTGGCATTGTGCTCCTCCCATAAGCGGCATGGAGGGCTCGCTGGTAAGACGTTGCGAGCCGCAGCTCTCGTCGAACACTGCACGGGCTCTCCAGGTCGCTCTGCATTTTCTTCCCAACACGCATATTTTGGGGGGCAACTAAATTTTATCTCTCTGGCTGCTGTCCTATGGCTTTAAGCTTCTTTTGGGGAGTTATTTGGGTTCGGGCTATGCTCCGGGCCCGGACCCCTCCCCCAGGACAGCACGCCAAAATATGCCTACTATTTGCCTTCAGATTAGATGTAAGGGTGAACTCGTGAAATGTGGTTTTATTAACAAAGTTCGGGAGAAGCACGATCAGATAATCATCCAATTTGGTACAGGTGCATCTCGTTTAGCTAATCATCTTATAGCACGCACGCGTATATATATCCAGTCTTCCTACCTCCTGTCCCACGACAGTTTTTCGGCAACCCTCCTCCACCCCAACTCCTCACTTCTAATCTATTTATCCCAAATTGGGATAGGGGGAGTTATTTGGGTTCGGGCTATGCTCCGGGCCCGGACCCCTCCCCCAGGACAGCACGCCAAAATATGCCTACTATTTGCCTTCAGATTAGATGTAAGGGTGAACTCGTGAAAAAAAGAATGACAAGGGGATGCAGACAATGGGTATATTCTGGTTGACATTCCAGTAGCATTTGCATGGGTACAATGGTATTAGCGTGTGTTGGTTTTCAAGTTCTGACTGCAATTCTGCTACAGTAAATGACCAGCAAGTGATATTTAGGCTGGAAACATCACAGTGTTTTAAGAACAAATTATTTTAAGGAATAGTTTACCTCAAAATTCAAAGAATCATCATCATTTACTTATCATCATGTTGTTGTAAACCTAAATGGCCTTTTATGTAGAACACAAAATGAGAAATGCAATAAAATGTACTGACAATTTTTCATATAATGACAATAAATAAGGGTCTGGGTTGTCATCTATTGAGCTCCATTATGATAAAAATACAAAATGGCTTTATTTTCATTAATGCCACTTTTTTATTGAAAAGAGTGACTTTCTTCATGGTATTCTACTTTTTGTATTGTCTAAGAAATTTGCTGCATGCAGTAACATCAGCATGAATAGATTTTATTCGAGAACTTAATTGAAAATATTATTTAACATCAACGAATCAGCCTAAAAACATCAGGTTACACCAACACAACTGAATCTACAGGTTATATCAGGTAGAAATATTTCTGTAAGGTAGCGCTTGCTGCAGTCTTTACAGTGTATACAGAAGAAAAGGGTTATGTTTGGATGAAAATGCAGACTGAGTAAATGATGACCGAAGTCATCAATTCTGTGCACACACAAGTACAGCATTTGTATCCTGTGTGTGGACTCAGACAGACCATTACACGCATACACTCCTCACAGGTGAAGGGTTTTGATATGATTTCTCTCTAAATCCCCGCCTTGCAAAGGGATAAGCTCTTGCCTCATCCCTTCCCCAGCCCGCTCTATCCTTCACCTCCAGATGGACACTAACAGATAAATGAGAATTCACACCCTCAGGGCAATATCTCTGTTGCGTCTCCCGCTCTTTCTTCTCCTTCTCTACAGGTGAGGCTGCCTGCTCCTGAGAAGGACAGGCTTTGAGATCCTGTTCTTCCCAGGAAGAGGGCCTTTCTAAAATGGGTACAATTGTGAGTGATTGAAATTAAGGGTCAAAAAGGTAAAGGACTAGAATCACATGACCTATTCTTGTATGAAACAGAATATTGGAGTTAAGGACAAATTCAATACAAGTTGAGCTTCATCTATAGCATTTGTGGCATCATTTCCACAAGAAAAACAAACATTAAGGTAATGGTAAAGTACTCAAATGGAGCTGATTTTTGAATGACATGAAAGCAGAATTGTGAAGCTTATAATTTTTTACAAAACCAAATACTGTATATTAATTTTAGTGTTAAAAACTGTATATTATTTGAGCCGTTAAAGAAGTTTTAAACATTTTAGGGTTTGATGTTTTGGACTGGATCAAATTGAATGTTACGTCACATTACAACTAAATTCATGTTAACACACTTATTATTCACATCTAGCAGCTATTTTATTACATTTTTTGAATATATATATATATATATATATATATATATATATATATATATATATATATATATATATATATATATATATATATTATTATTTTTTTTTTTTTTTTTTTTTTTTTTGACAGTAAAGACATTTACAAAAGATTTCAAATACCGGACTTTTAAGAAGAGGAGGAACAGTTGAAAAACTATTTCAGTGGTGATCAACAATCTACTCCAAACACTGTCAATTGAGCTAAACGTAACCCAGAATATTCCTTTAATGCCGTCCAAGTAAACAGTTTCATCAAACCCTCTGGCAGATTTTACATCTAAAAATAGGAGGGAAAAAAAGTTCAAAAAGAACTGATTCATCTTTTTTAGCAGCTCCCCTCCTCCTTTCCATCTTTCAGTGCCTCAAGTCATCGGCAGCCCGGAGCTCAATATGAGAGAGGATGGAGCAATTTATCAATCGTACTCCAGACAGACTATCAAAGTGAGAAGAAAAGTGAACATTTCTGCTTCTCTGAAGTCTAACGCCTCACCATTTCACATGACTAATTTTGTGCCTTCCTCTCAAAAATGCTATATCTAATACAACATATTCCTCCTTTCTAGAGACATAAAGAGAGAAAATAGGGGAAGGGTTGAGCGAGTGCATGCCCAACCCCCTCTGGTCCCTCACTCGGGGAGGTAGAGAGAAAAGACGAGGCTCCCGAAGAAAAACGGGAAGAGCGGAGACATTGAAGGACAAAATGGAAGGTCAAAAACTAGGCGTAGAGAAAATGGAGGGAGAGTACAGTGAAAAGATGTGGAGGGGATGAACAGGAACATGCATCGGTAATACCAGAGATAGATATCACACTCATCCGCGTGGAGATGTGTGGTTGATACCAAACTTACAGTAGATGGATCATCCATTTCTACTGATATTTATGAGCATCGTGAGGCTACAAAGAGAAATAAATCACAATCTCGGCAAAGCGTAAGACACAAAATGGCAAAGAAAGGCATGTTATTGTGAGTACGTGATGTGACGAGACTATCGAACTCGCCCACAATCACGTGAGCGGCCCGTTTTGACTCTCTTTGATCTAATAGCCTGTTCTAGGTTTGTGCTTTGGTACAGAGATGTTGAATATTCATACAAACATAACCTCTCTTTCATCCTCTCAGTCATTCTTTTCATTTCTATCGCTCTCACACACCAGCCCAGAGAGTACAATAAGCCCAGGTGCTCATGTGTTAATGGATGTTATGCTCATTATTCATGTTACGGGCCCATGCACCATTAGTACTGTGAGTAGGACAGAGGGTTGAGAGGGATTTAAACAGCTTTCTGCTCTTTTTACTGACTGCTTTACTGAGCAAACACTGGTTTAGCGGTGCTCGTACGAGGACTCTGAGCCACATCACCTCTCTGACGGTGGGGGATGGAATTGGACCATCTTATGCTATTCAAATTTATGCCATCAATGCCGCCGAAGCCCAGGGAAGCATGTTCTTCTGCACACATGTTCGCAAGCAAACCCAAAGCTGTGTGTTGCAAGGCTACACCATTAACTAGGTTATTTCATCTACAACAGGGATCATTTTCATAATGATTTCGCATTGGTTTTTGCCAGTTTGATTGCGTCCCGCTGGTCAGGCTGAAGGAGATCGTCCTTTCAGTGCAGGAAGCAGCTGCTTGGCTTTGAAGTCATACTGAAGTATGACCGTTAAGTTGGTAGAAAACTGCCAAGACAGCATGAGATGGATGCTCATTGAATGTGAGATTGCACTTGTGTATTGGATCAGAGTCTTCTGATGTATTTACGCTGGCAGTAGAGGAAACTGAAATGGCAGATGGCAAGTGTTTTTTTGGGAAAAAATAAACTGGTCAGTTTCTCATCATCTATCTGAACTGAACGACAGCAAAAAGACACAAGCGCAATGGTGTAAAAACCAGGCCTGCATTGTTGAGGTTCACCAAAAAAAAAAAAAAAAAAAAAACATTAAAGACACCATTAAATTGTCTGATGAACAGTTTTATATCCTTTCTACATATTCTTCCTACTGAAACCGGAAGTATGAGTGAAAAAAAAGAAAACTTCTTTCTCTCAGAATTTTTCATCTATCTATCTGTCCGTCCCTCCGTCTAGAAGCAGTCAGTCCGAACCTTATAATTTATTTTAAGTAAAGTATAATCAGTAAACTATAACCTGTAATCATTTTTATTAATTATATTTTATTAGAATTATTCATATTTTAAAGAAAGTAAAATAAATAAAAAGCACAACAAATAAGTGGCAGACAATTCTATACTATTTTATAAATAAATAGTAATTTAATAAAAAAAATTACTTTTAGTTAGTGTTAAAATGAGTATGCACCATTAAATATTGATATTATGATTTAAATATAATTGCATTATATATATATATATATATATATATATATATATATATATATATATATATATATATATATATATATATATATATATATATATATATATATATAAATGTATTTACAACTATAATATCATCTAATAAATCAGATATAGTTGCAATATAAATGGCTACAAAGGTACAACATTGTGATCTTTAATTCTCTCATACACAAAGACACATGAACAGTGGTTGCTCAGACATGCCAGTAGTGTATATTAATGAATAACTGCAGTAAAATAATTGCTGCAATTTGCTCTCATGGCAGCCATGCCAAATTACCAGAGCAGCAGCTCGGTTATACCATCTAAATAAAAATAAATTGCGACAACTGGTTCAGTTGGCTAATGACCAGCCTGACAGATGATCCTTGTAATCATTCTTGTTCATATCAATCTGTTGTCTTCAGGCGGGGGACAACAGATATCTGGCGTGCAGTTCAGATCTGTCACATTGTGTGAAGTACACCAAGATGACGCTGATGGCGGACACTCTCTCATCCTCACTACTGTGCTTTATTGACATGACAAACAACAGACCATTTTTTATATGGCCACAGTGTTTGCAGCTATAACTGCTGAAAAAACTAAACACCGATGTCCAGTGTGAAAAGCGACAGTCAATAGATGCATGGATGAACATGAAAATGCGAGTAAAAAGTCATCATGCATTTGTACATAACCATGATTGAAAACAGAGTCACAGAGCAGAAACAACAGGGTATTTCAATGTGATCTAATTAGCAGACAGACCACTGTATTAATGAGCTGACAGACTACACATAAATAACTAACCTAAACATCAGTATTACACCAGACCCAGCTTACTGGAACACAATTAGAAATGCAGGTCATATCTGTAATACAACAGCATTGTGTCAATGATCCTTTAATTTTTCTGACCATCGACACAATATATTAAATAACACTTTATTAATATAGACTATATATATATATATATATATATATATATATATATATATATATATATATATATATATATATATATATATATATATATATATATATATATTCCAGTACAAAATCATGCATCTTAAACCCAGACAAATCACCCATTATCCAAATTAATAGCAATTTTGTAATATTGTAAATTAAGCTAACATGTCTTATTCACTAATAACTTCACAAATAATTAATTTGCAAAGAAAAAGTATTTATTTTTTGTTCTTGCCTTAGTTTTAACGATGGTGCATGCAGATTATTGTTAATTTAGAAATTCCTTTTCAAAAAATTATATATTTGAAACAAATTTGCTTAACAAATACTTTTTATTTATTTATATTTGACTTTTTTTTTTTTTTTTATTATTATTATCTATAGTTTGGTTTCACAAAATTCACTGTTAATTCTAGAGCAAATGTTTTAACGAATCATAATTTCTGTGTGAAAACTTGGATGTCCCTTGAGCACCAAAGAGCATAAGAGACTTATTTCAAAAACACACAATCTTAAAAACTACAAACATTTAAAAGATACATGTACATCAGTGTATAGTATTCAAACTCGTTGCCATTATTTTCAGTGTGAATTTGCTTCCTTATGCAAATGATTCTATTTGCATTTAAAATCTTTAAACAGATGCTTGTGTCTATTGATCATGGCAGAAGTGATGATTATCAGATGGTTGCAAAGATCATTATAACCACATATATCAAGACATGGTTTAGTCAAGCACTTTCAGCTCATTACAGAGCTGATTCAGGTGGCTGGATTGCAGTGGAGGAGCATTAAAGTTACAGTTGCTGTTGTGATTTTGGTAATAATAATTAAAAAGGAAAACTCAGTTTACCCAATGAATTCATCAGTGCTGCTTATTTCCATGCAAAAGATATCTGATAGCTTGAGTTCAATAATGAAAATCAAAAGACTTGCAGATGTGCTCCATTTGAAACTCGGTCCATTCATTTTGATATGATAAAAAAAAAAAAAATCTCTAGCTTTTCCCAACACATTTTATCTGAAGCAATATCACGTTGTGTTTGGCTGTGCATGCTTGCAGCTTAGAGAGAACAATGCTGGTGTTAAGAGAGAAAATGAAGATTTATTAAGGGACGCAGGCCGTTTGAGGTGTGCTCAGCCCTCTAAGCCTCATGGAGAACAGGAAGAACTGTTTCCACATGTCAGCATAAGAAATCCAGTTACAATCTGACAGTGGGAGTGATTGCCAGTGGCAGTGAGCAGACACTAAAGTTTGGCATTTTGAAACTTTTGGAGAGGATGTGATTACTGAACATCTATGAAACTACTATAAAGACACAGACACATGGTGAAATGCATGCTAATGTCCACACCTGCGCACATTGACTCACACACACACAAAATGATCAGTCCTTTAACAGAACTAGGTCACTGCTTCTCTGCTACACTCAATCAAGAATATCTGCATAATAGCTCCACCTGTTCCACTTTTCTTCTCTTGTCCTTTTCCCGGCATTGTTTCTGGGATAATTTGACCTTCCCTTGTGCCCACACACACACATAATGATCTCCTTTAAGTGACTAGTTGCCCATGTGAACGCTTTCTTCTCTAGTTTCTAATGAAAGATTACAATATTATGCTCAGGAGTCAAAAGCATTGATTTGCTCATGAATAAATAAACAGAAAAGCTTCAGAGCATATCTGGTGGAGATGGGATCTGCATTGACAGTCCTTCTTCATGTAGTCCAAAATAATGGCAATTTAATGTACATGTTCAAAAGTTTGGGGTCGTTATGATTATTGTTTTTGAAATGCATTAAGGCTGCATTTATTTGAAATTAATAGTATGAAATGTTATTACAATTAATGATTTCTATTTTAATCTTTTGATGACAAAGCTGAATTTTTAGCAGCCATTATTCTAGTCTGCAGTGTCTCATGATCCTTTCAAAATTATTATACAAAACACTGATTTGGTGCTCAAGTAACATTTTATATTATTATCAATGTATATATTCAGTATTCTTAGATTAACTGAAAGATCTAAAGGGCAGTATTGATTTGAGACTGATACACACACACATATATACATATATATATATATATATATATATATATATATATATATATATATATATATATATATATATATATATATATATATATATATATATATATATATATATATATATATATATATATATATCAATGTAAAAGTCTTTACTGTTTTTTTGTTTTTTTTTTGGATCATTTTCATGTTCCATCCTTGATAAATAAAAGGGTTCATTTAAAATCTAAAGTTTTGAACGGTTTGAATCTTTAGGTTCATGGAATGAACAAGTTGAGTTTAATAAAAATGTTCAAATAAAAAAAACAAAAAAAAAAACAACATTATGTAAAACTGTATAATGTAAATAAATATTCATTTTACATGTATCTTTCTATTAAATATATTTTTACACTGTAATGAGGACAGAGGTGCACATAACAGAAAATGTTTACTAAACTACATTATATGTTTAAACATAAATACATTCATGTTTCTAAAGCTGTACATACATATATATATATATATATATACACACACACACACACACATAATGTGTCCAACATTTCAAATTTATTCATACATATAAAAATTTTATATATGACCCATGAATGTGCTCAGGTTGAAATAAAATGAGCAATGAAGGTTAAGGATTTAATTAGCATTTGTTTCTTGCCATCTATAACCTGCAGCATCTCCATCTTATCTGCTCTTAATGAGTGCAGATGAGATAGCACAGATGTTCCATAATAGGTTTAACCATGAAAAGTGAGAAAACCCAAGAGGCTTACTGATTGCCAGATCCAGTCCACAGGGACATCCAGCTCGTCTGTCACTCACCAACTAAAAAGCAGCTCTGAAGGGTGGGATACATGTAAATATTTCAATACTCAAGCCTGGAGTACATTAAGTGAATGCATTTATAGGCACATATGAGCCTGTGTGTGAAGGGTTAAAGTGATAAAGAGACACAAACAGATAGAAGTGATTTAGCGGGTGAGTGTGAGTGCAAGTGTGTCTGTGTGTCGTGATTGAGCTGTGCTGGCGCCACAGGGTCTGCTCTATGTTTAATGCCAGTGTCGTGCTGTGTCTGGCTCTTGTGTCTTATAGATCTGTGTACCTAAGCAGGAGGAAGCTGTCAATCACAGAGTCAACACACAAATGTTAAAGGCTTTTAAGCGACACAAGGAGGAGTTTGAAAGCAACAGCAGTCGATCCTTCTCTCCTTCTCTGCTGGAGCTCAAATTGTAGAAGAAGGGAGAATGGGACAGAAAAAAAATAACAGAAGGAGAAGATATAAGGTTCAGAAGCAGTTGTGTATTGATATATATATATATATATATATATATATATATATATATATATATATATATATATATATATATATATATATATATATATATATATATATATATATAAATAAGAATCAGTATCAGAGACCAATCGCCTCATGTCAACATGCAGTAAAACATCTGAGGTGAATCTTAATAACTAGATGCACTCGTTCCATAAGAGGATGAGCGTGTTAATGTAAGCAAAAGCATTTGAAGCAAGAGGGAGGAAATGGAGAAGGTAAGAGTGGGATATATTTGGAAGGAATGTTGTCTCGGACCACAGGGCTGTTAGTTCTGCCTTTCACAGGGAAGTGAATTCTAATCAAACCAAACAGCTTGTCATCGCACACTCATCATAATCTAATTAAGTGCAATCTAAATAATGATGACATTAGCCTTCTGATTGCATGGGTATAGATGCTCAGAAAGGCACCAGTCTCATGTCGTCATGGTGCTCTACCATCATCTGTCTTGATTAGGAGTGACTGGCCAAGGGTTTTTTATGTTATTTATTTTTTTCTTTCTCTGAATTCACCAGCAAAACTGCCTTTGCATAAAAGGGCTTACAGTTTTTAGATGCTACAAAAATAAATTTTCACTCAGAAATTGCTAGTAAATTTCACAAAGAGAAATTATCTTTACGAAGAAAAGGCAAGTAAAGTAACACATTGTTGTTAAATGTGAAATGTTGAAGCTGAGTGTCTTTTTTTTCCTTCAAAAAATATTTATCTGTTTGTTTATTTTTTACAGCATACTGTTCAAAACTTTGGGGTCAGTAAAAGTTTTTCAAAATAAGTCAAAGTAAAAATAGTAGTATTGCAAAATATTATTCAAATTATTTTGTGTTTTATGTTATAGTATATTATTAAAACTGTTTTCTATTTTAATATATTTTAAAATTTAATTTTCAACCGCCTAATCACTCCAGTCTTCAGTGTCACATGATCCTTCAGAAATCATTCTAATATTCCGATTTGGTTAAATATGCTTTTGATCTTATATAATTTTTATTATTATATAATATTCTCCAATCTGTATACATATACGCACCACATTAAACCATATGCACTGTAAGTGCTGTGTAATATTTAATTCTGCATTCAATCAGCGATCCAACATGTCATGTCGAACTTTCCCTGCTTCCATATGTAAATATTGAGTTACCTTACAAACAGATGGTAAAATCTCCATTGTCAGTGAATAAATTACCATATACATTTGCCATGGTATTTACATGATCACCATAGTACTTCAAAGAAGAAAAGATTAAGGGAACAGAAAGTATAATAATATTACCATTTTCAAAAAAACGAAAGCTTTTTGTTGGCGAAAGCTTGTTATCTGAGTGCCTGCTCATGGTCCTGAGAAATGAGGGTGGGTTCTGATGCTTTTGTGGCTCTTTGAAGTCCTCTGAAGAACATCACCTGTCAAAGTGAATGGATTCTTTGCAATCTCCATGGCACCAACAAATTACTAACACGCCTGCTAATGTCAACTGGAGCTGCTCTTAATCCACAAAATCACTGAATTTGGTCTGATTTTCTTTTCTTTTCAAAATAAATTAATATACCATAAGGACCCGTTCATTCAGCGGCAGATCAGTTATCCACATCGTTGATCAACATGCTCGGTTCGGTAATAAATGTGGAGCATTTACCCTTCAGAGCACATTTATTCATTTCAACACATTCACTTACTGTGTAGAACAATACAAAATAATTGTACATTTTGTCCACCCAAATGATTCTTCCAGTCATTTGAGTGAGGACCAATGAGATTGACTCTTTCTATTGTAACAAGGTGAGGCCTTTCAAATGTCTTGAATTGATTCAATTATACAGATAATACAGCACATAATACAGAGCGATGCACAAAAGATGTTTGAAGCAGCATTCACTGCGCCACAATGTGAACAGTGCAATAATCCTTCGCTGCTTCCAAAATCTTTTCACGTTGAACTTTCGGCTTCATAAAGAGCACAGAATGAGCAAAACTGCAGTTCTTACTGTACATATTACAGTAAAATACTGTTCAAATTACAAAAATCAGTTACAGTGTGGGTTTTGACACAGTGAGATGAGAATGTAGACTCAAAGACTATTCAAAGGTGAATGAGATCACCAAACTCTACATTCCATTAGGATATAAGTTTCCATGATAATCTATGCCAAAGTGCCTGAGGAAATACACTTTAGTGTGAATAAAATTACTTTGTCTTCATAAGAGCTTACCAGTGATATCAGGCCATTTCTCTCTAAGACTCTTACGTCTTACAATTGCTTTTTTATTAAGAATTATGGTAAATGCTGTTGGATTATGTTTTACTGAATGATTAAATGCAGTGTTGTTATTGATAACCAAAACTCAAACTTTCAGTAACTTGAAATAGATCTGAAATAAAATATAAATTATTTATTTTTTTTTTTTTTTACTTTAAAGCATTATAAATTATAAAGCTGACAATAAAACAAATAAAAATCGTAAAAAGTTGAAACAAAATAATTAAAACTAGAACTAAAACAAAAATAAACCCATAATCAAAAATAAAAAAATAAATAAAAATACTAAAACTTGAACAATAATTACATTGATAAAACACAAGTAGATGGTGACATGGGAGTCATTGAAACTTTCATTCAAATGATTCATTCAAAAACACTTTTATGCAGGAATTAAACAAATGACTGTTTATATAAGGTATTCACTGAGTCACTCATTCAACGATTCATTCAGAAATCCAAATTAATTCAGGAATGAAACCAGTGACTGTATGAGCAAGTCACTCAATCACTTAAAAAAGCAGAATAGATGGTTTGCTTTTGGAGCTACAAAAAGTTTCTAACATTTCAATTATTCAGTGTTAACTTCTTTATTATTTACTCCTTCTCAGATACAATATTGCAAATCCCAAGCTAAGATAATTTTCTCAGATTAAAAATGCAACAAATAGTGTTCAGTGATTCTATTATGTATGTTAGGAGAAAATCAATTAAGCTACCAGTCAAATGGAACACAATGGCGACAAAACATTATGTGTAACCCCATATGAGCCTTCTTCTCATAGTGCTAAAAAAGGGGATTGTATTAAATTGTGTTAAATATAGCCTATACATAATACTGTACATATACAGCCTGCACTGCATTGCAGTAAAATCCCAAAATACAGTATTCTAATGTAAGAAATTACTGTTGAATATTGTGAAATCCTTGCTATACAAAACAGAACTAAATGCTAGTATACTTTCAGAAATGTACTGTTGTCTTTTGAATACAATTATTACAAAGAATATCCATAGTCTATTTTATAGGCAGGTTGGGCAAATTCACTGAACTTTCCAAGTAAGACAACAAAGGCTCTAAAAGCAGTGATACTTGACTATTTGGGTAAGTTTGTCGGTTGGTATGGTTCAACATGATAAAAAACTCAAACTGCCTGCTACAATGATTCATTCAATGCATTCTGCTTCATTTACTCTGCAGTAATCCACCAAATTTCATGACCCACTGAATCACATTCTTGCTGCAGAGAATCCCAACAGCGGTTCTAAATGTGTCCGACAAACTTTAACTTTTCACACCAATTGGTCTTTACAGTACAATCATTTTGGAAAGGAAATATGCTATATGACCAAGTTCACATTTTAGAGGAAGGAAGAATCCAAGTGAATTTTACAATTTATAGATGACCAAGATCAATTGAGAGTTAGCCAATGTGAACATTGGCATTCAGACCAAAAAGGGATTCAAAATAGATTCCGGCTTTGTAGAAATAGCCAACATCAGGCAAAACTGTCCCATGGGAGCTTATATGCCCGGATATATATTTATTTAATATGTGCTTTTATCACAAAGCAGCTTTGATGTGTTTTTCAATACATCAAGAGGCCCACATGTACCAGCACACACAGAATATACACACACACAATGCATAACCCAGATAGGCTCCAAGATACCTCGGTGCTCAGCACTGACAGTATGGTCCTGCCTTTCTGCCCAAGAGAATGTGGGGCAGCCTCAGGCATCCCAAGACCCTCAAATGCACAGTTGGTGATCTAGTTTAACAAGCATGGACATATGGGATCTGTTCATAATATATATATATATATATATATATATATATATATATATATATATATATATATATATATATATATATATATATATATATATATATATATATAGCCTACAAAAAAAATCGTATGCATTGCAATTCTTTAATTTGTAATATTTGGAATGTTTGTGTGCTGCTGTGTTTAATAAGCAGCATGTACGCTCTTGAAATAACAAAGAAAAAACATTGTGTCAGACTTTAGACCAGGTTTGAGTTGGTCTATGGCACAGTCTATTTTCAGCTCCGTAAAATAGCATTGCACTTGCAAAGCTCCTGAACAAACCTCTTTTTTTTAGACCAGCACGCCCATGAGCTTAAATGCATTTGCTAATTAAACAATGTGGCACTGGACAGGAAAATGTGAACGCGCCGAACTGAAACTAGCAAACACACTTGCGCTGCGCCTTGCATCGCATTGCGCCGGGTGTATGACAGGGCCCATAATATTCTAATTTGAGTTAGTATATATGTAGCTGCATTGTTATTTATTGTCAACAAAATGTTTAAAAGGAACCATAAAAATAAATTGTTATCATATTTTTTTTAGCATTTTAAATGCAAATGAACAATAATAGCAGTATTATATGCAGGTTGGACAAGTACGTATGCTATACAGTATAACGGATTGCATGAATGAGTAATACTTGACTTGAATATGTTTTGCTAGAGGAAATGTATACAATCTAAACCAATGATTTTCAACTAAAGAGTCACAACCTATAGCTGGTATGTTTTGATAGGGTCAGAAATGTCTAGAAAAAATGCTAAGTGCTAAACAATGCTAAATGCACATAATAAATGCAACTAAACATATAATCAAAAGATAATACAATTTTTCAATAAGGTTTCATTTGTTCCCATTAAACAATAAAATGATGAACAATACTTCAACTGCATTTTTTTTAATCTTAAGTTAATTTGGTAACACTTTAGAATAAGGTTCCATTAGTTAATGTTAGTTAACTACTTTCGTTAACATGAACTAAACAAGAACAATCCTTCTACAGCATTTATAAGCCTTAGTTCATGTTAATTTCAACATTTACTAATGCATTATTTAAATCAAAAGTTGTGCTTGTTAACATTAGTTAATGCACTGTGAATAACCATGAACTAACAATGAATAACTGTATTTTCATTAACTAACATTAACGAAGATGAATAAATACAGTAATAAATGTATTATTCATTGTTTGTTCATGTTAATTAATACATTAACTAACATTAACTAATGGAACCTTATTCTAAAGTGTTACCTTAATTTAACATTAACTAATGGAACCTTATTCTAAAGTGTTACCGTTAATTTCAACATGAACATTTCATAAATAAAAAGGTGTATTTGTTATAGTGTGTAAGTATGTGTTGGTCATTGTTAGTCCAACATTAACAAACAGGATTTGATTGTAAAGTGTTACCATAATAACAATATTAGATAGGATATGTAAAAAACTAGTACTATCACTATTACTAATGCAATATTTGGCTATATTAAATTAATAAGGTTAATTAATTAAGGTTAATAGGTCATTTACTTTTGTAATGCATGTTAAACACACGTTTTTGTTTTCTTTCACCACTTGAGTCTATACCATTTTTTTTATTAATTAGGCAAAAACAGCTTACAAAGAGGCAATTCATCACTGGCAAGATGGGGTTTTAATAATAGCTTGCTGTGCACCCATAATGCACTGGGCACGATCAGAATATTTGTGATCAGGGATACAAATGCAGAAAATAGTTTGTAAATAGTACATAAAATGCATCATCCTGCAGACATTTGCTGACAAATAAACAGGGCTATCTTAGTCCAGTTACGGAAAAATTAGACACATTGTTCATTTACTAATACCAATATTGTAATAATACAAAGCTGGTTGAACATTTAATAACATGCTTTTTATCATATTTGAACTCATCATCTAATCAATATAATGCTTTCATGTTTAAGCAAAAAACACGACCAATGTGTCCATATCCACATATAACCTCTGGAACACTATTGAGGACGCGAAGAACATTGTGTTCATTGCATCAGAAGAGCTATGATTAGTTAAAAATGATTCAGAGGACAACAACATAGATAAAGAGCAGAAAGAACAGTGGAGAAAAAAAAATGAGGGTGAGATAATACTAGAGCAACGGAAGATGAGAGATCAATGGATAATAAAAGAAAGATACAGAAAACACGACATCAACTTTTGTTCACCAACCCCCACTAGTACATTTTGCTGAAGCCAAGAGTAAATGTGCAGTGCACTTCAGTGCATCAAAATCCTGCTCAGAGAGAGAGAGAGAGAGAGAGAGAGAGAGAGAGAGAGAGATCCAGGCCTGATGTTTAATTCATTCCATAGGTTCATGTCTCCATAACGAGTTCCTTAATTCCGGGTGCAGCAGGGAGTAAAATGTTCATGCATCCTTGAAAATGTTCACGTCCACACTTGCACTTTTATAAGAACAGATTATACTAAAGCAATAAGCCATGAGAGACCATTCATTGCAACAATTTTACATTTGTTAAAAGGGGTTTCTTAGGCACAATGTGGAGCACTTAACGAACTGTGTCAGTGTTTCACAATGTAAATAATAAATGTTTCTTGAGCTATAAATCAGCATATTACAATGATGTGTGAAGGATCATTGACACTGAAGACTGGAGTAATAGCTGTTGAATGTTCAATTTTAAAATATTATGGAGAAAGTTATTTAAAATTCTAATATTATTTCACAAAATTATAGTTTTTAATGTTATTTAACTGATCAAATAAATGCAGCCTTGCTTAGCATGAGAGACTTCTTACTAGTCCCAAACATTTAAACAGTAGTACATACAAGACAAATTCGGATGAACCCACATGTTTGAATACAATCAGAATTCAGAGTATGAACTTTGCGTTTTATGAACACAGTGTTTCGAAAGTATTCCATTAAATATTGCACGTCTTTTGCTTGCTCCCAGGTATAAGGAATAAATAAATTCATAAGCAAGCAAATATTCTACGATCGGTGATCTCACTGTGCCTGTGGCCTATGTGGATTTGACTTCAATAATATCTGTCAGGGCTTTAATTAGGTTAGAGAGAAATAAAGGAACATAATAGTTTAATTTTGAAATACCTACAGTGTTATTATTTTTTACACAAGCATTATTAGCATCTCTAGAGCCTCAGACATTCACAAAATCAATCTCAACAGGACAAGAGCATTACCTGTATTGCTCAATAAAGGTTGTGTGTATCATTTCTGAATCATCTCACGTTTGAATCCATTCCTCTTAATCACTTTACACAGTATGTAATCTCACATGAGAATCACTCCACAGTAACGAGGGCCCGTTTGCAGGCTATAAACTGTGCTGCACTGCAGCCCTGGATCTCATTTCCACATCACATGATAGCGGCATCATTCCAACATCCAGATAATTGGAAATCAGCCTGCATCAACACACCTAGAAGGTTTTGAATTTAGACGTAACTATCAGTGCACTCATAAGCCCCGTTCACACCAAGGATGACAATTTAAACGATAACTTTAGATTAGTTTTAATAATTGTCATAACTTGGATGTCTACGCCAAAGCTATAACGATAACGACAACAAGAAATTATATCCTTAGAATCACTTTGAGAGTGTTTTTATTTTTATTTATTTCAGGCAATGAACAATAAAAACATTTACATTCAAAACTCACCACACTTGTATTAAGCAGATAATATAAGTCCATTTCACACTTACAATAAACAGAATGTTACTGTCTGTCAGCGTGAAAGCTAGTTATAGACCACTAAACAACAATGTTTAGCTACTGCTTTTTATTATTATTATTTTTTTTTATTTAATTATTTTTACTTTGTATGCCTATGAATGCAGTTTACATGGCATATTTAACCAAATGTAAAAATAGTTTTAAATAAATGTTTTCAGGTAGCCTAACCTTAGATAAAAGTGCTTCATGTGGCAACATTTAAATGACCTGTTCAGTCAATAAATTATAGCAATTATAATATTTATATTTTTTATTTATTACATAATCATAATTACAATTATATCTAATTATATGTAGTATTGTATTACTGAAAAAACCTGATTATATGTTAAAGCAAAAAAAAAAAAAAAATAAGGTCAGATCAGGTAAAAATAAATAAATAAATAAATAAATATAAATAAAAAATTAAAAATGGTGTTATAAGTTAGCAATTATCTGTTACCACTTTGTATAGAGAAAAGTGGAAAAAAAGTTCAAATATGGTTTAAAAAAAAACTATTTAAAGGAGCATGCACTTTCCTTCATATAATCATATAAATCTTAACCTAAAATCTTGAGGTTTGTTAAAAAAAAAATCGTTGACATAAGTCAGCTATGCATTAGATGACATCTGAAATGAATGCCAAAGCTGAATGCAGAAGTGGCGTATTGCTTGAAAATGCCAAAGAAACCATTAAGTTAATTAATTTCTGCAAGACTCCATTCATAAGTCATGTATTTTTCATCTAACCACATTGTGAGTAAAGCAGGAAATGAGGCAGATGAAGAGTTCCCCTGGACCTGTGAGAGGATGTCAGATCCGGATTATTCTTACATGTTTTTATTCAGATCTTCAAACCAATTATGGTCATTTGCACTTTTATATAGAAGGTTAATAATGAAAGCACTCTTTTGAGCTGTATAGGAAATGAGGCTGTGAAGAGGGAGAGGACGTGGAGGTTAGATTGAATGGAAGTGCCACTTCAAGTACTCTTTTCTTGCACCTCTCGTGTCTTATTCAGTAAATCTAAGTGTTCAATATTCGACCTATAGGTGCTCCAAATGTCTCTGAACTTGGTGAGTATATCTATGTGTGTATATGGATGTTTTCCAAAAGGAAAAGAGATCAAAAGTAAAAGTAAAAAGGCTTTTTTTGAAATTGGGATTTACGGCTTGTTTTATCAGATCATACCAATATAATGCATGAATAAAACATATGTTCTGCTTCAGGGCCACACTAGTTCTCGTGTTTACTCCAGGTTTAGATAGAAATCATCATGGGAAACATACAATACAAGAAACTATCCTAAAGACACATATGTGAAATAAATAAACAATAAATAAAAATAATCAACAATTTGGGGATTCATGAATTTGGGGGATTCATCTTTTTGCCTTTTTAAACCATTGTTTAAATAACTGTTTTAGGAGTAATTTGTTCATGAATCTGACTAGGCTGGTTAAACTGTGTGTTTTAGAATCAATTAAGTTCCTGTAGCTCAAGTGGTAGAGCATTGCGTTAGCATTGCATTGCAAGTGCAAGGTTGGGGGTTCAAATCCCAAGGAATACATGTTAGGAGAAAATTGTTAGCCTGAATGTAATGTAAGTTGCTTTGGATAAAAGCCTCTGCTAAATCCATAAATTTATAAGAGTCATTTGTTTGTAAAACAGAAAACACATTAGTGATGCTGCGTGTGACTCATGAAAGTCATTCATTTTTTAATCAGACTACACCGGACTAGTTATTGCTTTTTTAATGAAATTATTTAGCAGTGCACCCATGTTTGTATTGCACCACATTTAAACTACAAATTCATGATCCCAATTTAGGTAAAATGTAATGTTTTTTTACAGTGGAACTGAAGATTAAGCAGCATGAAAACCATTTTCATCATTTGGAATTGCTTTATTGCCTTCACTACATCATTTTAATTCGTCTTAAGATGTGACCAAAGAGGTCTACGATACCGTGATAAAGCTGTAAATTAACTATACCATTCATCTCAATGGCACTTTGCCAACTTGACATCTGCCCTTTTTGCTCATAAATGCAGCCCTACTGCTGGTTTGAAATAAAAAATATAAGCAAAACGTTGAATAAAATCAATAACGGAAGTCAGGCTTCCTTATTGTATCTTTATGTTATACAGAAACCACAATGGTGCATGTTTGGGGATTGAAATGCAGCCCCCAACCAACAGGGGGTCATTAAAATTGGCAGCATAAAATTACAGTGAGAAAGTCCTTCAAGGCTGCAATCCCTCTGGCATTGTGTGTGTGCAGCAGAGAGTAGGCAGAGACAGAGAGAGGTGTCATACATAATTCACGCCATCCTCTGAGTATTTTCGGATCATTGTGACAGGGACATGACAGAGTCCCTCAGAGACCCGGGTAGCACACAGTTATTCACTCACACACTCCACATCAACACACTCTCTCTGACGGCAGGGAGGAAACAGTTGGAGTCCTCCCACGTGACACTTAACACGCTCCTCTAGTATGACACATTACTCACAACATCTCAATGCTGCGTCAAAGTGCTGCTCAGTGCACACTACGCACAGAAACACACACACTCCCACATTATCACTGACTTGTGTTATGAGTAATACAGAGTTTAATATGGCATGTGTGGGACTTGGAAACTGGTAATAATAACTGTTTCTTATTAAGAACCGGGTCCATTCATAAAAAAAAAAAAATAATAATAATAAATAAATAGCACACTAAAATACACTTTTGAGTCTGGAACAACACATTAGTTTTCAATAGAACAGCAACAACAAATGTACAACATAACCAGATGAATCATGAATGAATTATTATTATGAACCAGTTTTTTATAAATAAGTCTAATGACTCACTCACTGACTAAAACTAGCAATTTTTTTTGACTTACTGAACCCTACATTTTTTTTTTTTATAAAATAAGAAATGTTAGTGTGTTTTGTAGTTAGAATGTGATAAAAATAGTTTAATCAACCGTTTTAAAATTAAATCTTTAAATATAAAAATAAATAATTATAATAATATGTTAAAATATGCTAATGCCCATATATTGGCATGTAGTTAAAGATAAACAATTCATTATTTTTCAAAAATAAAAAATGTAATAAATAAATAAAAATGTTAAATATGCAACCAAAAAGTAGCAAGTTCATTTACAACAAATCATTCTGAATCATGACTCAGATACTGAAACAGTTACTTACTTTCTGAACAAGCAAATCATTACTTAATTGAACTGAGAACTGTTTCTGTTTTGTACTCAAAACTTGTGAAATTAATTGTAAATTCATATAGTGAATTTAATTGTATTATAAATCTTCATCAAATGGAACAATAAAATACATATTACAATAAATAAATAAATAGCATTCTAATTAGGGCTGGGACAACGCGTCGAGGTCATCGATGACGTCGACACAAAAAATACGTAGACGCAAAATATGCGCATCGATTCGTCGACCTGTTTTTATTTCTCTAAAAACATTTGCACAGTGTTTACCTTATGTGCGCTGAATATACGCGATGGCCGGATCAACATTCTGTCCAACGTTATATAACCAATACAGGGGTTTTTCTGCATTGATCTTTTTTTTTTGGCGGCTGTCGAAGCCTTATTTGATCGGTGAGTGATGTAGAATAGAATGAGCGCTGCGCCTGACAGGGCGCGTTGTAGCAGAAATGAGTCAAATCAGACAAATCAAAGAGTCTATCAGAGCTGTGTGCATTGAAACATGAGCTGAATTCCTCAGGAAGTCATAAATCAGTTCTAGTGCCACAGGAACCAAACAAGATAACCAACCAACCAACTTGTTCACACAACAGCTTTCAACATTAACACCAATAGAACAATTATTGACAATTTTAATTCAAAGAAGAGATTGTCAAATTTATTGTTCGTGATTGGAATGCAACGCTGGACATCACATGTAAACCCAGGAGATCAAGTTAAATACTTGCATTGACTTCCCCCCCCCAGCCAGTGAAACCAGACTGAAATTCCTAAGGGGGAAGGGCTTTAAACCTTTGTCTTCACAGAAAAGTCCTTTGCCAGAGAATGGCAAAGAAACCCTTTTTATACATTATATATGGACCAGAATGAACTCAAAAAAAGACTTATGAATGAATCATTCTATTGCTTAACTCCATATTCATTTACGTGTAACCCACACATTTGACTATCATGTTATAATCACTTATCGTGTATGTTTTCTTTAAATGACTATGGTATAGCTGAAGGGTACATAGTCGTGTTTGATATGTGTGTGATTGAATTTTCTTGCTTGATATTGCCCTGACAATCATTTATTTGTAAAATATATCATAATCATGTTATAGGAATCATGTCCAAAATTAGACCCTGTGAGGCAAGAACCACATGCTTGGTAAGATAAACAAATGATTTATGATACCCAAGACTCAAGAACATATCTGATTGGTCAAGGCAACATTTGAGGGGTGGCCAACAGGAAGTTTTAAATACTTTGGACACGATGTAATTTGGTTTTCAGTCATGCCTTGCTTTTAGTCTGCCTGCTGCTATTAGCCATGTCGGCTTTTAGTCGGCTTTTAGTTCTAGCATTGCTCGTGCTATCAGTCATGCCTGCTCTTAGCTTTTAGCTTGTAGCTTTGCTACCTAGCTTTAGCTTGTAGCATCTAGCCATGCGGTAGTCATCATTGTTCTTTGAGCGCGGTTCCAGCGTGCCTGCCTGCTGCTACTATGAGAAGGAACACAACCTAGTCTCGTCAAACTTTATTTCTTTTCTTTTCCGTTTGAGAGTTTCGTGTTCTGAGTTAAGTTTTGTAACGTCCATTCAACTTCAACCAGCGAACACGACTCTGCACTTTCAGCCAACGCCCAACAACCACGGGCTTCCCAAGACGTCACTTCAGAGACTGAACTTCCAGCCAATCAACGACCTCGGGATAGCCCTTTCACCGAGGCTCCTTCTTCACAGGAGATGCAAGTAACTTTACCTCCAGACTGTGACCTTTACTGGTGTATCTAATATAATTTTAACCTCATTGAGGAACTCAATGCGAGCGCTAATTACGTGATTGATGGTTGTTCATGTTTATGCAATTTAACGTATTGCTGTTAACTTGGGATTCCATATTTCCATTCTCTTAAACTCATCTTTCCCTAACTTTCGACCTTCCTGCAACTTGTGTGAATGTGTGTGTGCGTGCGTTTATGTGTTAGATTAGTTTATATGTCTTAGATTTATCTAATAAAGCCTTATTCATATTGAAAAGAGAAGTATCTTGTGTTTTGTGCTTACAAGTTAATGTCTTAAACTGCCGATCTTGTTACTGTGCTAATTGATAGTGTTTTCACTATAGTTTGGATATTAGTATCCAGCGCAGATTTGATGTTAAACGGCTCGTTCACTGAACCGCAGGCGCGTCTCCGTGAACAGCCGTGAAACAGTGATTCTGTTCAAATTCCCTTTAAAATCTTAAATGATTCCCTTTGAGCTAAATTGACCTGTTTCCCTTACATTTATTATGGTGGAGAATGCGGGCAGTTTAATCTAAATTGTGAGCATAAACCAAGTTATTTAATCTTTGATTTTGCTAAAGGAATGAAAGGTGAGAAGCTTGCGAGACTGGAGTGTGTGTTTGTGTTTGTGTGACGTAAGCAGCGCGCGCCCTCCCGCTTGAATGAAAGGAGCTAGAGGAGACTTTAACTCGAGTCCGTCTCCCCTTTATTATCAGCAGTAAGTGAACTTAAAAGTAAACATCTGAGATCGTACAATAAGGTAGAAATTGAGCGTGTTCCTCATTTGTGTAATGCCTTGTTTTATAGCTGATTTGATTTCACTGCGTGTTCCAGTGTCTCAAACGCTATCTCAGTCACTGTTTGCTGAACGGAGCTAAACTGTTAGTGTTTAAAAAGGGATATAAATCGGTGAATAAAGAATAGTTTTGAGCGGGTTCCTCAATCTATTTATCAAAGTCCCCGTATTCATATTTCATATAGTTTGATTGCCAGTGCGTGTTCCACTGCCGAATCAAATTTGATATTCGACTCCCCTAAGTTAACGTTAAACATTAGAGAACAATGTTTGCCCATTTGTATCCGTTCACAAAGTGAATGCAATCTCGCGTAACACTGCGTGTGTCCGAGAGTAATTTGAATGGGAGTGTTTTAAAAGCTTGATCAAGTAAATTTTAACTGTGTACCAACAGCGAAGGAAAACTTTTATGTTTGTGTCCAGAAAAACTGGCACGGAGAATCAAATTGCTGAGATTGATATAATAACTACAGCAGGAAGCTGCTATTTGAATTAAGATAAATTTAACTCTATACAAACTGAGAGTTTAAGTGCCACATCGCAAAACCAACTGAAAGGCGGTGTTGTTATTTGTACAGTGTTGAAATGAGCCGACATTTCATGTAACATGCTTAACTGTATTTGCAACAATGCAACGATTCATGTGCTAATCCACTAGAATGTGTTTTGGTTGCCATAGTGGCGACCGTGACCCGGAAGCCTAACGTACTTCCGGAGCAACTCTGAACTGTGCACGCGCAGCGCACAAACTCCGCGGTGTCGCTAAGCTAACGAAACCATTGCATTAACATTGAAGTCTATACTAAAGCCACTAGCCTCAAAGGTTAGCCGTTAGCATTACCATCCAGTGGTAGAATAATGTGTGTTTGGGCAACGCAGACGTGATTTAACCATTTTAAACATCTTAACTAACACTTGTTAGTCCCTTTCTTTTTATCGCTCTCTTTTCTCACTAGACCACTTATTTTCATTTTACTAGAAAGGGAAATACTGACTCACAATTATTAATTGTCAAATTGAAATTTAATTGAAACATTAAATTTATTTTGAATCATTTAAAATTTCCCTCTCAGATCATTTCATATGATCTTTTATTTCTAGTATTCTCTTTGGGTCTAATTATTTTAGGAATGAATAAGCCTTGAACTTTGGAAGTTAAGTAAACTTATTCTTCCTAATTTATTTATTACCCATCTGAATATATGCTATTCAGACCTTTACTTATTTGAATGCGTTTTACCCCTCTTCCTGTTTTGGTTATACACTTAACCACTATTGTTTTACGTATTGATTTTCCTTTTTTTTTAATTTCATGTTTGCATATTTTGCCCATTTATTAATTTTTTAATTTTCCTATTTCTTACCATTTCTTTTGTGTATCCTAGCCTGGGAACGACAAACCTGAGCCCCAAAAGGAGACATTGTTATCCCTCACTACGAGTTCAAATAAATTAGAAAGACAACCCTCTTTCACTTAAAGTTTATTTTGTTTGATTAGTTGTGCAGCAACTAACACAACGCTCTCCTTGTAGTTGAGATAACCGCTACTGAGACTTACCATCTCCGTCCTCTCTCTCCTTTACTTTCCTCTTCTCTTTTTACATTTGTAGGACATGTAAGAACCATCAATCAATTCTAAGTGAAGTAAATACCGTGCCAAAGACGACGAATCATCCTTATGAATTTGATTGTAATCATCCTCTCATTTGTTCTTCCTAACCTCCCTACATTTGGAAACGCAATCCAAGTTTTAGCATCTCATCCAACGTTGAGATCGATTTAATAGAGATACGTGCTGAGCAACTGTCGCCTTCGCTGACTCCCTGGTGAGCCGTCCAACTGAAAGGTGTACGGTGTCAATCCTGTCAGACTAAGAAAAGAGATATCAGAATTATTATTGTATTCTTTTGTCCAAAGCAAGAAATATAATAATATTGTTTATGTTTTTGATAACATTTAATTGGAAAAAATTTTTTTCCTCATTTGAAAAACAGAAATTTTGCTTGTCATTTGAATTTGTTTTTCACCTCTGTCTCTCTTTTCCTCTTCCTCATTAGAGTGACAAAGTCTTCGCATCTCTAGTCTACTTAGACACCCTGAGACCAACACAGTCATCACCACATTTCACTAGTGGTTCACAATCACTGATACAACACTTAGTTGTCCCACCACACATAGGCTTTTACTCCACACAGATCTGTGTCAGTCTCTCTTCTCCCCAGCGTGCCAACATGCCGCAGACTGCAGACCCCATTGCCCATGGGGAAGATGTGAACATTTGGCTGAGAGGCATGACAGACAGCCTCACTCCAAAGACATTTGAACTGTTATTATTTTTTTTAATAATCCTAATCCTGAGAAGATTCCTGACACAAGATTCAAGCCAGAACAACAACCACGAGGAGCTAGTCAAGATCACGAGCTCACTAAGCTATGCCTTCACAACCCAGCTGAAACTGAGCGACAAGCACATCACCCACCTTCAAGAGGAGCTGACACGTGCTGAACGTCGCATAGACAAGCTGGAAGTGAAAGTTCAAGATCAACTCAAAGCACCCAGCGAGAGGGAGCAGGATACAACAGAACAAGTTATGAAGCTCCAAGCAGCCCTGGCAGCAGCTCAGCTCGACCAGCAACATGCAACGGCTGCTCAGAAAGACCTGGTAAACAGACTCCAGTATGCCGAACAGCTACTAGAGAAAGCCAAGATAGACATCAGAAACAAGAATTCTGAAATCAGTGCTTTGAAAGACCACCTTGAAAGGTACAGAACTGAAATGGACAATCTGACCCAACAACTAGATGATACCAACGATGAGCTCTACCTGGTCAGAAAAGAACTCCAAAATGCTTACAAGCACAAACTAGAGCCAAGGAAAGAGAAACATCTCTCAACCTCATCACTGCTGAGCAGAGCAGAGTCCCACGTCCAAGAACTGGCATATGACGAAAGGAGCGAAGGGCCACAACCCAAAACCTCACCTGCCTTCGCCACACAACCCTTTCCTGCCAACGAAAGAAAAACTCCCGTCCAAGGCCTTGAAGCTGCACACGGGATGACAATCAAAGACCTCAACAAGCTGTCTAAAAACATCAGCAGGTTCAACCCGAACTCCACAGAGAGCCCCGACATCCAAGCTTACCTGCGAGATATCGAATTTCACCTGGAAGTGAGACCTCATGTGACTGACAGAGACTGGTTATACCTCCTTAGAGCCACGTCCAGTTCCGAGGTACGAAACTTTCTAGATCGACAGCCCAGTCAAACCAAGTCAAACTACCAGCGACTTCGTGAGGTCCTGATTAAAGAGTTTACAGACCCAGAGTCTGAACATGGACTGTTAACTGCCTTGGAAACCAAACAAGGTCGTCAAGAGACTCCACAAGCTTATTACAACCGACTCCGACAAGCCTACTTTGGTGCACACAACAGCCCTGACCTTGAAGAGGATGTGAACTTCAAAACCCTCTTCCTAAAGAATCTGCACCCTGGAGTCAGTCACCATCTAGGTGTCATGGCCTGTCCGAACTCCATGACCATCCAACAGTTGCGTGACCTAACACAGAAGGCCTATTACAAGCAGAAGTTGGCCTCAAAGAAAAGTAACAAAACATCCACACTCTTGAACTCTGTCAACAAAGACTCAAGCCTTGCACTGGACGACACCCAGTGGCATCACAACACCAGAGTCTTCCATCAAGAGCACAGAGAACGTGACGCCCATATCCACGACCGCTTTCAGCCCAACTGCTGGAAAAATCCATGGGACCAGCCACGCTTCTCAAGAAACCAAAAGGATAACATCTGGAAACCTAACCAGATATCCAAAGGTAATCACCTGACTCATCCAAGAGCAACTCGTGTGGGTAAGCGACAACAAAACCCACCTCAGCACCACTCAGACATGCACAGTGCTGAGTACTCACAAGAACATAACCGCTTACCATTAGAAGACACGGAACAAGTCATGGAACAACTAAGAGAGTTCCTTCAAGACAATTTACATGCATATGACCACAAAGTTGAGTCATGCTCGCTGTGACCAGCGACAGAACGGAAGGCCGGTGATCACCTGGTGCACCACATCAGAGATGACAAGCACCTGTTCAACAACAACCCAGAATGAACAAGTCTTTCACGGCCAACTGTTGATGAAAAATCTGAGGTACTAAAGGACATCACCTCAGTCACTAACAAACTGTCAAATGAACTCCAACTCCAAGTTCCAAATTCCCTGTCTGTGCAACAGCAACCACCAGAGCACAGAAGGTCAGAAAGTCTGCTACAGCCAGAAGGCATCACAAGAAGAATGCAACATAGGAGACAAGTTTTGCAACTCAGCTTCACACAGCCATGCCAAACTGCCTCCGACTGTCTGCAAAAAACTTCCTGCCTTGCTGGACTGACCCCTCATTAGACCATGGACACGCCCTCATCCAAGCCAAGGATGCTGAGAGCCAGTCTTAAGTGACATGCTAGAAAAAGGGGGAGACAACACAGATTTGAACAGATCTGACCACACATGCACTACACCAGTAACACACAACATTACCTACACCCAGAGGTAAACACATCTACTGATAACACAGTCAACAAACATATTCTTCCCACAGGTAGAATATCCAACTTTTAGTGTAACAAAGTTACACATACCCACCATGAAGAAACGTGCAGCCATCCTCACAATAGGTAGAACACCTGACACTAAGTTAAGGTTCACGACACACTAGCTGCACCTGACATCCTAGCTCAATAGTAGTTGTAACACATGCTAGGAAAACCCACAGCAGCCTTGTTTTGTTTTGTTCTTCTTTTACCTATCCTTCTCCTTCCCCTCTTTCCTGAGTAGGTGAAATGCCTAGACACCCTGCGAGGGTCGAAGGTCTGATATTAGGATTGACTCGCAACACCTAATATCCGCCAGCCACTCTAAACTGAATGGAAGCCAGAGAGCTCCATGCATGATAGGTCAATCCATTGAATTGAAAATGAAATTACTAGAAAACTAAATGTGTAAAGTAAGACAACCTAGAAGAACCAAACAAAGTTAACCACAAATTTGATTGATGAATCAAAATAAAAACAATTTCCAAGACGATCTAAACTATCCTCAATGTGCTAAACTACATTGACTAATTGAACTTAACCACGTGTACCTAAATAACCTGATGCCTGCACCAGTACAGTAACTGTCATGGAGGTGTTGTCTTGCTGTTTGCTGTGTTTGTCTGCTTCTTCTGCCTTTGTTTCTCCAGCGATCGACGATGTCTTCACCTAAACACCTCGCCGATCGAAAGGGGGATATATGTAGCAGAAATGAGTCAAATCAGACAAATCAAAGAGTCTATCAGAGCTGTGTGCATTGAAACATGAGCTGAATTCCTCAGGAAGTCATAAATCAGTTCTAGTGCCACAGGAACCAAACAAGATAACCAACCAACCAACTTGTTCACACAACAGCTTTCAACATTAACACCAATAGAACAATTATTGACAATTTTAATTCAAAGAAGAGATTGTCAAATTTATTGTTCGTGATTGGAATGCAACGCTGGACATCACATGTAAACCCAGGAGATCAAGTTAAATACTTGCATTGACTTCCCCCCCCCCAGCCAGTGAAACCAGACTGAAATTCCTAAGGGGGAAGGGCTTTAAACCTTTGTCTTCACAGAAAAGTCCTTTGCCAGAGAATGGCAAAGAAACCCTTTTTATACATTATATATGGACCAGAATGAACTCAAAAAAGACTTATGAATGAATCATTCTATTGCTTAACTCCATATTCATTTACGTGTAACCCACACATTTGACTATCATGTTATAATCACTTATCGTGTATGTTTTCTTTAAATGACTATGGTATAGCTGAAGGGTACATAGTCGTGTTTGATATGTGTGTGATTGAATTTTCTTGCTTGATATTGCCCTGACAATCATTTATTTGTAAAATATATCATAATCATGTTATAGGAATCATGTCCAAAATTAGACCCTGTGAGGCAAGAACCACATGCTTGGTAAGATAAACAAATGATTTATGATACCCAAGACTCAAGAACATATCTGATTGGTCAAGGCAACATTTGAGGGGTGGCCAACAGGAAGTTTTAAATACTTTGGACACGATGTAATTTGGTTTTCAGTCATGCCTTGCTTTTAGTCTGCCTGCTGCTATTAGCCATGTCGGCTTTTAGTCGGCTTTTAGTTCTAGCATTGCTCGTGCTATCAGTCATGCCTGCTCTTAGCTTTTAGCTTGTAGCTTTGCTACCTAGCTTTAGCTTGTAGCATCTAGCCATGCGGTAGTCATCATTGTTCTTTGAGCGCGGTTCCAGCGTGCCTGCCTGCTGCTACTATGAGAAGGAACACAACCTAGTCTCGTCAAACTTTATTTCTTTTCTTTTCCGTTTGAGAGTTTCGTGTTCTGAGTTAAGTTTTGTAACGTCCATTCAACTTCAACCAGCGAACACGACTCTGCACTTTCAGCCAACGCCCAACAACCACGGGCTTCCCAAGACGTCACTTCAGAGACTGAACTTCCAGCCAATCAACGACCTCGGGATAGCCCTTTCACCGAGGCTCCTTCTTCACAGGAGATGCAAGTAACTTTACCTCCAGACTGTGACCTTTACTGGTGTATCTAATATAATTTTAACCTCATTGAGGAACTCAATGCGAGCGCTAATTACGTGATTGATGGTTGTTCATGTTTATGCAATTTAACGTATTGCTGTTAACTTGGGATTCCATATTTCCATTCTCTTAAACTCATCTTTCCCTAACTTTCGACCTTCCTGCAACTTGTGTGAATGTGTGTGTGCGTGCGTTTATGTGTTAGATTAGTTTATATGTCTTAGATTTATCTAATAAAGCCTTATTCATATTGAAAAGAGAAGTATCTTGTGTTTTGTGCTTACAAGTTAATGTCTTAAACTGCCGATCTTGTTACTGTGCTAATTGATAGTGTTTTCACTATAGTTTGGATATTAGTATCCAGCGCAGATTTGATGTTAAACGGCTCGTTCACTGAACCGCAGGCGCGTCTCCGTGAACAGCCGTGAAACAGTGATTCTGTTCAAATTCCCTTTAAAATCTTAAATGATTCCCTTTGAGCTAAATTGACCTGTTTCCCTTACAGCGTAATAGAGAGAGCCCCGGCTGTAGGCGCGCACTCTCAGTCTCCAAACAACACAAGCGCTTCTTGCTCTCTCTCTCTCTCCCTTGTGCATATTAATCAAAATCATTAAACAGGATAGAAAAAGGGCGGAACGCCAAAGTTTCATGCGCGCTCGCGCACTCACAGTCTTCAAACTACATGAGAGCTGTCTTGCTCTCTCTCTCTCTCTCTCTCTCTCTCTCCCTCGTGCATATTAACCAAAATCATTAGACACGATAGAAAAAGGGCGGAATGCCAAAGTTTCACGTATTTTTTTTTTTTATTTTTTTTTGGAAAAGCACTCTCTGTATTAGCTTAAAGCCCTCAAGTTTACATTGGTTACTGTATTCTTTCAATTGCTCTAAACAAGTATTTTGGATGACCTTTTTTATTGAATGCTAGACATCAAGTTGTTCTAATTTTCATCTGAAAGAATAACTTTTTTTCAGTAAGCTATAGGCCCTATGTGTTCAGTAAACTTGTTTCAGTAAGCTATGTATTTTCAAGGCTTCAAGGTTTTATTGAATGTTATCTTTATACAAGTGCAAAGTAATGCATTCTTAGTCAGTCTTTTATTTTGTATTTTTTATTGAGCAATAAACATATATTGCAATGTTAAGGAATTCATGTTTTTCTTCATTCAGATATGTAAATCAACATGTATAAATTGTTAGTAGTCAATTAATGGGGAAATAATCAAAATCGAATCGGTCTGAAAAAATTAATCATTAGATTAATCGATGCATCGGAAAAATAATCGCTAGATTAATAGTTTAAAAAATAATAGTTTATCACAGCCCTAATTCTAATGTCCATAAAGACAGAAAATGCTACTTCAAAAATAATTACAATTAAAATCTAAAGTTTAGATAAGTTTTTAGTTTAGACTATTTGTAAAATATTTATATTTATGTTGAACAAATTACTGTATGAATGATACTAAAATTGTACTGGAAGAAACATTAATGGAATTGTTAAGACCTGGAACTGTAAAACACATCTTTACCATGTCCTTCTCTAATGCACAGTAAGTGTGTCTTTGTCTTATATTAATGTATGGGGGAGTGTGTCATCCAGTGATTATGTGCATGTTGCACATATAGGATCAGCTGTCAATGTGAGTTGTAATGTGACCAACGCTCACTGCGGGAGGACATACAGAACAGGCAGAGAAATCTGCGAGCACCCTTAGGACGCAAAGCAACTCAAGTGCAAACATAGACACACACACACACACACTCATTGAAAACAGTCATTCATGTGCAAATGGAATGCTTAAACGGTCTAAATAAGGAACAACTAATTCTGTTAGCTGACTGGCTCCAGACTCCATTATGGCTGCTTGGCTGAGGATGGAAATAATTTGTCTTTTAATCATTCTTGTTCAGCACAAAAGCTCTAAAACTTTCCCCATCATTACATTTTACTGGGATGCTATTTTGTGGCGGTTTTGTTTGTGACGTTTTGGGTTGTTGTCTAGTGTGATGGGTTTGGGATTGCGTCATGATGGCTGGATAACTCTTGCTGAATGAGCCCCTCTGCACTACTGCTGATTAACTGAACTACAGTTGAGTAGAGAAATGAGGCAATGATCTAACACCTTGTTATGTAATCAGGAAATGCTTTCCAATAAAATGATTTAAGCTTATTTTTCCTTTGGATTCAATATATGGACATCTAGAGCTAGACAGATAGAGATCAGACGGATCAACAATAGACCGATAATTACAAGGCAGAGTCAATTTTTGTAAATTATCCCAACACCATCAAAGTTTGACACTGAGATACTGTCAACCAAGATTACTGAACTGCTTATGGATGGTCCCACCTCTAATTTTTCACCGGAGTATATAATTATATTATATATATATATATATATAAATAACTGATTGTGTTTGTTGCTGTAAGATTCTTATAACTATATTCTCTGCTAACCAGCTTTCTTCTTCAGTGTGCTAAACACACCCGATCCAATCCTGTGCTTGAGACTTATTTGAAAACTACATGGTTTGCGTGTTGGAGCAGGTTTGGAACAAAGTAGGAATTGGGTTTGATACCCCTGTCATATATGAATTTGGAGGCCAACTTAAACCCTTTGTCATGTTCCTCAACCATTCCTAAACAAATTTTTGCAGTGTGGCAGGGAGCATAAAATAGGCCACTGCCACCAGGGTTCACCACTGCCATTAAGGAGTGTATACGTGGTCTTCATCAGTCTTTAGGTCTCTTGTACACACTGCCAGTGATTTCCCAGAATATGTGCATGCGTTCACACACATCCCGTAAAGGTCCCGTAAAGACGTGACATCGGGATGTGACATGTAATGTACAAGTCGAAAACACTAGGCACGTTAACTTTCACTTAAGCTGTCGAATGATCTCAGCTTTAACGCGAAAAGTGAGTAGCTAACTTATCTCTGCTTCATTACACATTTATTTAATCGCAAACGTTGATCTGCTTTCAAAACACCTGGTAAAAAAAAGTTCAAAATCATCATTACGGCACACACTTCATGGCATTAGTTCTGGCTTTTGTTCACACAGCGCTCATTCCGGGATTGAACCCAGAAAAGTTACAAGGTCCCCAACCTGGGATCGATCCCGGAATCAATCCCGTGACATGTTTGTGTTGACATAGGAGGCGACCCGGCAATTTTCTGGGTCCAACGTGCAGTGTGAAAGGGGCTAAAGTAACATCTTCATGAATATCAGAACCCATGGTTTTCCCGGCAGAACACTGGCCAGAACATAACACTGCCTCCGCTGGCCTGCCACCTTCTCATAGTGCATCCTGTTGCCATCTCTTCTGCAGGAATACAACACACACGGCCATCCAGAAACCTTCTTTCATTGCCTCCATTATTTGCTAAGATCTTTTTGCTTACCCTTTGTTCCTGTTTCCAACACACTGAATTCAAGAACTCACTGTTCATTGGTGCCTTATTAACCCCACACCTTGACGTGCCAATATAATGCTATAATCAATGTTATTCACTTTAAATGTCCATGGATTTAATGTTATGGCTGATCAGCATTCAGCATATATAAGAATGCAGAAAATTCCCTGATGAAACTGTAAAATGTAAACTGTATAACTAGGGATGAATCAATATTTATATTCTGGCCAATACCGATAAACCAGGAATTAACATTTTCATGTTATGGCTGGTAACTGATAAATGGCTGATATAAAAATGTATAATGTTTTGTATAATGTACATTTTGCACTAAAAACTCACTGACTGAGCGAATGTAAGCATCACAATATTATAATGCATTAATGTTAATTAATGACAAATTAATATTCATTTTCTAAAAATGTAATTTACCAGTGTTATTAAATTATTAGTGTTTTTAAAGATTAACTTGAAATGAGTGTCAGATGATGGCAAAATAATGGATAGTAGCCCGCACAATTAACTATACAATATCATCCAATACTTAATTAATTCATTAAAAAAACCTCATATAGTAATGATATATCATGCGCCACTTAGAACCTTCAAATTTGCACAAATCATGTCCAATATATCTAACCAACCATCCATTAAAGTGTCATGACACCATCTAGACCTACATCTGTAAACCAGCTTTTGCTGAAACAGCAGATTCAGAGATCAAAGTCTGCTATCCCGAGTGGCAGAACTGTGAGGCGAGATCTCCCCCCGGACTGAAAACTGGAGAGAGCTTTTGTTCTGTTCACTTACCCCTAACGTGATGGATCACTTTGATTAGAGCTCAGCAGTTCACAACATCTCACATCTGAGCACCTCCTAACAACTTTGATTTTCACAAGTCTCTTGTGCTCTCTCTCTCTCTCTCTCTCTCTCACACACACACACACACACACACAAAAAGATAAGAACTACATGAGCGATGACTATTTGACACTATCAAATTATATAAAAATAATTTGAGAAAAAAAGAGAGCGATCAAAAAAGAACATCAGTCAGGCAATTAGAGATTTGTGGATTTTAGTTGATATTTGTAAGATTAGAAATACTTTTTTTTTTTTTTAGTATGAAAATTCCTGCAAAATCAAAGCTTATTTTAGGGTTAGAGAAAATTAGGATGGAATTTATTCTCACTTGAAAAATCAATAAAGCAGAGAAAAAGGAGAAAATACGTGCAAAGTTAATTTTTAGTCTTCTCTTGCTTGTCACAGATAAGCTGAGCTGAAGGGATGATAATAAGGAAACACAATCAATACTCCTCCATCAGCTCCTCCCAGCTCACCCCGAATAAAACCATCTTCAGCCAAACTTCATTTAACCATTCTAAACCAGTGGTTCCCAAACATTTTTGATTTTCTTGCCCCCCAATGTCCACAAAAAATAATCAGTGGACCCATAACTTTACTGGTTTATTGGATAAGGATTAAATACTTTAACCCACAATTTCTACCAAATAAAAATTTTAGAGCTTAACATAACTAGAAAGAATTCATATTCATTATAAAATGCTAATGGAGTTTTAGAATTGATTATTTACATAACCTCCCTAATATAACATCATACAGGCAGGTTTTCAAGACCATGGATAATTATTGTCATTATTATTATTTTTAAGATGTTCATCATTTTAATGCTCAATTTGTCTTATTTTAAATAATTCAAAGTCATCTTGAGACTCGCTTGCAAGTTTGCTGAGGCCCCTTAATGGGCCCCAGCCCTCTGGTTGAGAACCACTGTCCTAAACCGTAGGTTAACATGACTTGCTTTAATACCTGCAGAATGACCATGTGTCCTCTTCTTTCTGCACATGTACTGGGCAGGATTTCTAAATTGCCTAAAATGTCTGGGTTTCAGCTTTATTTTCCTATTGTTGTGCCCCACATAGATTCGATTTGCATCACTTTGACCGTTCTTTGTAGATCCCACCTTCTTGCATGCCACGATCAGTCGATTATGTACAATGCCTTCACACTACTCAAACTACTTTTCAGTCATTACCTTTAACAAGTGTTAAAACAATAGAAAAACCAAGCCAAAACAGGACATTAGGCTGTTTGGCCACCCTAAATACTTCTTAGACAGCCGTGAAACCATTGCCATGTAAACACACTTTGTTTGTTCTAAATCTTCTGAAATAAACAGCAGTCTCTGCATTAATCCTGTTTGCATGTTTGTACATCAGTGGTGCCACCAACGGTTTCTCTCAGATGCTAAAACAGTTTGGAGAACATTTCTGCACAAAGCGTGAATATTCAAGTATTTCCCAGTTTGTGATTGGTTGTCCTTTGCTTAAAAACACACTGTAACATTCTAGGCAGGACTGCATTGTTTCTTGTTGCATTCTTGTAGTGTCATCCGCCAATCAGCTTTTATCATGATGTCATAATCTGCTCAGGTGATTGGCTCAAAACAGCAAAGAAGTGCATTTCAAATGAACAGGGATGTTAACAGATAGTTATTATAGACCTTATTGGTACTAACACCAGTTTTAAAAAGTACATTATAATGGGGGTTAAAACAATATTTAAGTGTAGAAGTGTGAAGAAGGAATAAAAAGCTCAGAGAAAAAGATTCAGACAGCTATACACAGTTCTCTAGACAGATTTATTTACAGTCTAGCATGTATCTAAACTTCACGCCTCTAGTCTGCTTCATAAGTTTACAAACTTTACAAACAAAGTCCATTAACTCAGCAAAAAACTACCCTGTAAGAAACCCACAGCTGATACCTGATCTACATCAGTCACTACCCCCTACATGGAGCAAAGACAAATGTGTGCAGCTAAAGAGGGATGGATGTAAAGACTGAGAGAGGAGAAATATATATATGTATATATATATATATATATATATATATATTTTTTTTTTTTTTTTTTTGCTAAAATGTGCATACACACCTCTAAGTTAAAACACACACACATACACACATTTTATCCCAAAAGGCTTCAGTGTGAGTTTATGCTGCATTCATTAAACCGCCACTCATTCTGCCTGTGGCATTTCATGCCCTCGAAAAACACACACAATATGACACTGGTATGAGTGTGTAGTGGTTCATGCGCTCAACTTTTATCCAATAACACTCCAATTGCATTACATTTAGGCCTAATTATGCTCATGTTTAGCTTTGTCCTCTTGTCATTTGAAATGGATGTTAGTTCCAGGTGTAATAAGGGTCTTACCGTAGAATCAAAAACACAATGGTGTTATACCTGAGGTTACCTGTGCTCAATACAACACACAACCAGCAATTCAGAATGTACATTTACCGCCAGCAAATGTCAACTGCAGTTTATCTTATTCAAAACACTTTCACTTATTATTATATGAATATTCATGAATTGTGACAAAGTATACAAAAAATGTATAAGTGAAGCACATACAAACAGAAATAGTACATTTACTATCGTGTCTGGCTTCTACACCAGTCATACTATATTTCAAATGTGGTCAAAACATTTCAAAAATGGTTAAAATTTAGGTTTTAATGATCCTTTTCACTTCAAATCAATCATTTTAAATATTAAAATGTTACTTTACTCAACTGGACACCATCTAAAGTATTAATCATGACATGGCTACACGACATTACAGTGAATAAATCAAGAACATCATGAGCTAATTTGCTGCTTTCTCTCTCTTACCTGCTGACCTGTGCAGCTCGGGCTGAGGCAGGAACATTAGCTCATCAACTCGATCAAACTTTCCATCTTCTTAATGCATGCAATTTATGCATAACACCTTCATTTAAATGAAAACTATTTAGATAATTAACTTCTTTGGCTAATTAACTCCTTCAGCTTCAGTAATTTATACGGCACATCTATTTTGGTACGACGTGACTGGTGTTTGAAATGCTAATAAATAATTGAATCTGATATTGTCATTGACTGATGCAGAACTAGAGGCTAATGGATATTTGCCAAATAATGAACGCCCAGCACTTGAGAAATGGATATCAGTGCTGTTCCCAATATTTTACTGCTAAAACTATTCGAACAATGTAACAGAAGTTTTTCATTATTTTGTTTAGTCACACCTCACATGACCTTTGCATTCCACAGTCACCATAGTTACCACACCCCTGCATTACAAGTTATGTAATTAGTCACTTTTTAAATACAGTTTGTCTTTGCAAAGACTTTAGTGTTTGGCAACTATCCCTGTTCCTTGCATCCACTTGGCTGGTTCGCCTGTCATGGCTATTTGCCATTTCTGGATTTCCCTCAATCTCTTGATTATCCCCACACTCTTCTTAGCCTGATCCCTTCAGGAAGGAGAATGGATGACAACACACATCCACCTTTGCTCAATTTCTAGGCAACAAACTAAACAAATGAACACTATAAAACCACCAGAAACTCAGTTAAAGAAAGCACTTAACATCTGTGGCAATCCATCATACCTCCTGTATGTAATGCAACATTAGAAGACTTAAGAGGAAGAGCAATTACAGAGGCAACTTCTCTCATTAGCATATGAGTGGTTCTCCTACATCATGAACTCATTAGATAGCTTAGTCTGCCTGTGGTTTTCTGAGGATGACTCAGGATCCTCATGGAGCTGAGGTGAAACACTGAATTATGTGTGTTTGGACTAATTACAGAAAATTTTAAATTCATCAAACGTTCATTAAAAGTTCAGGGTCATTAAAATATGCTTTGGAAATGCTTGAAAAAGTCTGGCCAGTGAGATTTTAAAAAAAAATAAATTAATATTATTATTCAGGAAGGACTATTTACGTTTATTTAAATATCGAGTAAATATGTTTAAAGTTGCGGAAGATTTGAATTTCACAAAATCGGTTCATTTGAACTTTCTATTCATCAGAGAATACGGGTACATGATATTAGTTTTCAAAACTGATAATAATAAGAAATGTTTCATAAGCATATTGTATAATGTTTCGTAATGATTTCTGAAGGATCATGTGGCTGTTGAAAATTTAGCTTTGCCATCATGGGAATAAATTGCATTTGAAAATATATTAAAATAGAAAACGGTTGTTTTAAATTGTAATAGCTTTGCGCAATATTATCCTTGAAGGTGTTTGACATCAACTTGGGTATCACCTTCATAGTGTGTGTGTGTGTGTGTGTGTGTGTGTCCCCTCGACCAGTTGAAAAACTAAAACAGAAAGTTTCTGAAGAGAATACTGTGCTAAGACTCTCTTCATAATTTACTTGTTCGGTATAATCCTCCGATGTGCCAGCAATCAGTAATCGGATTAACCACCACAACAAACAAACAAAAGACACTGCAAAGATTATTAAATGTTGCAAAGATGACAGTGCAGCAGTAACTTATGGAAAGGACCAATTTAACATTCATTTCTGATCGCACGCACGCACGCGCACACACACACACACACGTTTGTTTTTTGTGAAAAGTGGGGACATTCCATAGGCGTAATGGCTTTTATACTGTACAAACTGTATATTCTATTGCCCTTCACCAACCCTACCCCTAACCCTCACAGAAAACTTTGTGGATTTTTACTTTCTCAAAAAAACTCATTCTGTATGATTTATAAGCGTTTGAAGAATGGGGACATGGTTATGTCCTCATAAGTCACCCTCTCCTTGTAATACCTGTGTCATACCCATGTCATTATACAGAGTTGTGCCCTGATATGTCACAAAAACAAGAGCACACACACACACACACACACACACATTCTGTGCTGTACTGGAGCATAGTGTGAACATAGGGGAAAACAAACCACACCTACAATGCAACAAAAAGAAAAGGTTCTAGAGAAGTTGAAATATACATAATGTATGAAACATAACAATCTAAATATAATTTTAATAAGTGCAATGGCACCATGAGTGTGTGAGCGGAGAAAATGGGCAGATAAATCAAATTCACCAAGCATGTTTTGACTTTAATACTTTTTGCCCAACTCTTTCATGTCTAACAGTTTATTTTCTCAGCATGCAGTCTTTGCACTGCCAGAATTATGAAACTAACACAATTCAGCAAACAAGAATTGTATCCATAAGTATGCATGAGCAGAATCCTATAATTGCAGTCTGGTTGTTAATGTATTATTAATTTGTGCAGTTGATCTTACACTGACTTGGATGTTTGAATCTTTAGGCAGGAACGTACGTAAATAAATGCAAATAAGCTGAATTCAGAACAGAAGGAGAGAGAGGGAAAAATAGAGAGGGAGAGAGGGAGGGAATTGTTTAATTTTATGCTTCATATAGACAACAGTGATGGATCAGCACTTTCCCAAGTTGTTCCTCATATATTAAGAGACTCGTAGGCGTATTGTTCTTGGTTTAAACATTTCAGTATCAAACAACTACACATCATAAAATGCTTTGAATGCTTTTATAACAACATTTCAAAGGAAAAACAACTTGCTTTCAAATGTAATTTACAACCTGAAGAGAGCTGGTTGTTGGATTACTTTATTTTAGAAGAAAAACAAAAATTATGGTACTTCAGAATGATTATTATCCCAATACTAGAATAGTCAGTAGCTAAAAACAAAGATGACCATAATAGTTTATTAATATGAACAGTTTAATATTCTTGCAGAATAAGTTAAATATTTTGTAAGAAGTTACCTATTTTTATAGCTGTTGGTAAACTGAGTGCTGGTGCTAAGTGACCATTAGAGCAGTCTGAACTCCATAGATTAATCTCTTTCTTTAAGCCAGCTGCAAAGTGTTTCAATTGATTTTGGAGCTCATGAGGGTAAAACAAACCAACCATTTGTGGTTAAGAAACTGAAGTGGCAATGCAAAGGTAGCTCGCTGCATTCCAGATCAGAACCTATCCAACATAAACCAGCCGTGAACAGCATGGAAATCCATGCTAATATAAGCTGGTTCTTATAAAACAGAGTGGACTGGACTTTAATAAACAAGACATGGGCATGTCTACTTCTGCTTGGGGAATAAAAACTACCTACATCCCTCAGGCCTGGTCACCACAACATGCAGTTCAATGAGAACATCAGAAGTGGTTCTCTGTAATGAACCCATAGAATCACCTAATGAGAATCTTTTATTTATTGCGGGTCAAGCAGAGGCCAGTTTCTATCCGCTACAAAAGACAAAGAACAGGAAGTAGCCTATTACAAAAAGCAACAAAGGACAGGAAATATACATGGACACATGAAAGGATAGACTGAACTCTAGTTGTAAAAACTGCACTGAGTCTGACATCCTCATGGATTTACACGCAGACCTAATCCTCTGACCTGTTTGTAAGTCTGAATGACCCAGAGATCTGCAAAAATCACACAGTCAGCTTTGGTGGTCTGTGTGCGACGCCTTTTATATAGAGATACAGCACTGAAACTGATGAAGAAATCTCATGGGGAAAGATTTAATTGGAGAAAATCTCCATAGAGTGTGTGCGAGAAGGTGAGCTATTCTTTTATAGGAAAACATGTGACTCTAGGAAAGCACTTGCCTGACTTCCTGCCACGGGAAACGACTTCATAGCCTGACCAAATAATCTAATCAACCCAGGCTCACTGGAAAATGTAGACTCACTGGAAAACATGCCTGTGGTGACATTTCTGCAAAATTCTTCCACATTGTATAACATTTTCAAAGTGGAATGTCCAGGGAGTGGCGCGGTAAGTTCTATCCAAATCAGATGAAAGTGAATCTGACAAAGTTTTATTATTCTAGTTGTTGTACGTTGTCATGCCCATGGACTGTTTTGGTGTGTGTTTTCCTCTCAGATGTGTTCCATGTTCCCACTGTGACCTAGTTTATCCCTTGTGTTGATTGTGTTCTTTGATTTCCGGCGTTCCCTCTTTAATTTCCATGGTTTTTGTTTAAGTAGTCCACCTGTTTCAGTTCCCCCTGATTACTTTCCCCCTGTTTATTAGCCCTGTATTTTCCTGAATCTGGTGTCTAGTCTTAACCGTCAATGGCTGTGAGCTTTGTGCGTGTGCCCATGTATTGGTAAACAAAAAAAAATGGAAAGGAATACAAGGAATACAAGCGGTTGGAGGTCATTTCAGCTAGAAACTTAATTTATGCATTAATACTTTTTTGACATTTGCAGTGATTACATTAGGGTTAGGTCTGTGTTAGCAAAAGCATTGTCTGTGTATGTGACTGTTCATGTGTTCATGGAGAAAGAGATAATTATATAATAAAATAATCCAAAATGCACATGGACAAAAGTGGGATCTGAAGAATGTGGGTGTCTCAAATTTGCTGTTAAAAGGCCTTCTGAAAAAATGAAGCTTGAACTTTTAGACCATCATTTTCAGGGCCCATAATAAAGAAAATAATTTTGATGATTTTAAATTTCTCAATTATTTAGACAGCAATGATATTAAATGACAACAAGATCATATGGAGACTTCTATGTAAATTGCATGCTTTTTAAATACTTCTTCCTCCGAAAAAGACAAAAGTAATCTCTCATGTGACTGGAGTTTAAAAAGAGATCTCAGTGATTCCAAGTATCAAGTAATCTAACAACATCAGATTTCCTGAGCTATGATCTCCATATTATCCACTATTAATCAACTTTTTTCTTGGTTAATTAACTACAAGGGTAAAAATGGGTTTGGGGGAATCCGGTGATCCAATAATGAACTGAAAAGAATGATCCAAAAGAATGGCAAAAGTTAGAGGATTTCTTCACATCATTTTGATTCGCGAAGACCAGCAGCATAGAACTGTTTTATCACTCCAATAACAATCAGCCTGTGAGGGCCCCCTTGACTTTGACTAAAGCCCCGTTCACACCAAGAACGATCACTATAAAGATAACTATAAAGATAACGCTTTTAGCATCCACGCCAGCGAACGATATCATCTGTTTATTCTAAGTACATGTGTGTCTGCCACTTTAAATTCTCGAGCTTGTTATAGCAGGATGGGTTCTGAATGGCTGTCAATGTTTGTATCATTCATCAGCTGGAAAAAATCTTTCTGAAAATGATTCCAGCGATACCGTTTCTCTATGCCTTTATCGTTATAGTTGTAGTGTGGTAGAGAATGATTTTTAGAACTACATTTTTAAAGTTATCGTGCTTGGTGTGGCTCTACTATATATATATATATATATATATATATATATATATATATATATATATATATATATATATATATATATATATATATATATATATATATATATATATATATATATATATATATATATATATATATATATATATATATATATATATGGAATGAACCCAAACACTTTCAAACGGGGAATTTGGCTGGTTGTTAGTGGTCTCGGCTGTTTTGTTTAGATTACACTGTATACCTACAAAGCCAGTCACATACAAGTTTGTTATATATATATTGTGTTCAGCAAGCTGATATTAGACATTATCACATGGCTCTATAGAACACTTGATTCTGATTGGTCAGTTGTGACATTCCGAGGTATGTAATCCCTCGATGACAACTGGTAAAAGCTGATAACGCAGGCTCATCCGGGTAACTGAAGTCGGCACTGTTCTTTTGCTAGGGACACTTCCTCTTTGTGGAAACTTTGCGTTTGGTTAGCTAATAAAATATTAAAACTCAATTCAATATAATGTGTACAATTATTTTATTATGTCATCCTGGACTTGCTCTCTCGGTCCTGATCATTCTATCAGGGGTTATTCTGCAATATCTACCGGCTGGATGTATATTATCCCTTACATATACTTTTTTTTTGACACCGCAGTAAACAATTTTCTTGATCTGTATCTGTTTTGTTGAGAAAAACATGAACAACAACAAAAAAAAATAATACATTCCTAAAACCCATACATTTATGCACAGCTGCATAAGCAAGATTTATGCTTAAAACAAGTAAAAACAATTTCCAATGGAGTGAATAATACACTTACACTTTACTGTGTAAAGCAAGTCTTAATATCTAAAGCAATTTTCCTTTTTTTTTTTTTTTTTTACGATAATACAGAAAAACAAAAGGTATTAATAAAAAGACTTAATACGTAATATCTTTCTTATCATCACAGGTTATTTACATCTTGTATCTTCTACAATTTCCTAGATTATCGTGCTTTTAAGCATAATATCATATCTCAAAAACTTATTTTGTGTTTGCACAATGTTTTAGAGAGCAATTTATGTAGTTTTATACATGAGGTGTCGAATCCAAATAACACATTTCAGCTTTAAGGGCATTAGTGAAATAAGCCTGTGTGCAAGAGCTGATGAGCGAAATGTCAGTTGTTAAATGCTGCCTGTTTATTTGTAATTGCACTTTTCTTTCAGACATAGCGTGAAAGCAATACTGAAATATTTCTGCTCCAAATGTTAAAAAGATTAATCTCATTGCATCCTTTTAGTTTTTATTTGCCCTCAATGAAATTGTGAATTTGCAGTAAATTCAGATATATACATACAATTATGGCTTCACAGCTAATCGTTTCTAACAATGGCTACATACGTAATGCTAATTTATAAACTCACTGGAGTCAAATCCTTAGCTGGTATATATATCTGACTGATTTTGAAGCAGGATTGGTATATTTCAAGAATGTCTTTATCTCACCTCTTCAAGCACAACAGGGCTGAATTAGTCAAAGACAAACTCTCAGGTCATGGTTGAATAATGCACAGCATCCACCTATTTTTAATATAATTTTTCATTTCATTTAACTAAATAAAAATTTAAATGTATGTAATTCTACATATAATCAATATGCTCAACCCATGCTTACTGTGGTGACATATTTGCAAAATGATACTATGTTGCTTCTTGCACGTTTTAGTGAGTGCAGTTAAAGGAGCGTTTACCTGAAACAGGTAAATACCACGACTGAGGTGCCCTTGAGCTAGGCATTGAACCCCCAACTGCTCTCCGGGCGCCACAGCATAAATGGCTGCCCACTGCTATGGGTGTGCTCAGGGTGTGTGTGTGTGTGTGTGTGTGTGCACTCTGGATAGGTTAAATGCGTATGGGTCACCATACTTGGCTGTATGTCACTTCACTTTGTTGTATGTATCACAGCAGTTTGGATATTAAATGTATGGTGACTTGCAAGAAAATAATCATTCTTTGAAAACAACATAACATCTACAATAAACTCTACCCCTCAACAAAATGAACCAAATATACAGTATTAATGACTCATCCTGCACTACACAAGTTTTTATCCAATCAGATGCTCACTAGAATGAGAATATCCAACCCCTTTCATACTACCTTCAGCCAACTAGAGACACAGCCTACTGACTATTACAAAAGACACAATCCCTTTAGTATGTTCCACCCAAACTTCCTATTTCAAAAGGAAACACATCAACAGGGAAAAAATGCACTTGCCAAGCTATTTCACAGGGTCTTAAATAGTGAACCTAACAATGTGTCTAGTAGCTTTTAAAAAATGTGCACATCAGACATTCGGGAATGAAAAGAACAGTTTCAAAGAGCAAAGAGAGACCCTTTGAGGTGAGGTTTTTGGGGGCATTAAAATGACATTTGTGTAATCTTGGCCTGATACTTGATAGAAGGCTGAAATTGAGAACGGCTTTGCATGAAGGCACAGAGGGATAGCTGTCAAAGACACTTGGTGAACCAAGAGAATTAAAAGCTCTCCATGCACCTGTGGTTACAGTCAGAGACGAAATACTCACTGCCTCCTCATGTGGAAATGGTGCTTCATTATCAGCAGAGGGGAAACGGTCTCTTCAATGGACAAACACTGCACACTTCTGTTGTCTGCCAAGCCCTCACAGGTTCCACTCAGCAATCTAAAGAGAGAAGGAGAAAGAGACAGAAACAAGCAGATGAAATGACAAAATAACCATTCTTGTTTGTATTTTTACCTCACTCTCTTATTTCACTCGTGCAGTGTCAGGGGAAAACTGTGTCTGTTCACTGAAAACATTCCCAGGCTAACATGGTTGTATAATGTGGCAAGGATGTTCTGTTTCCCATTTCTAGTTCCCAAGTACAAACTCTTTCTCCCACATGCAAGATAATCAGCCTGTGAAGTGTTTCCAGTCTGGAAAAGAAAGAGACAGCAAGGGGAAAGAGGAAAATAAAGCTGGCATCAAGGTTTAATTGGCTTTGTATATCTTTCAGGTATCCTCTAAAGGTTTAGGGAATGTGTGATGGGTTAAAGCTGAGAGACAATGAGTCACTGTAATAGACTGTTCAAGACAGTCCAGAGGGAACCTCATGCTCACTGTTTATCCTCATTACAGCATTTGCATTGAAACCAAATTCTGAGGTTTACATTCATCACTGTGATTCATTTAATATGATCCCTGTCTCTCCTCAATGCTCTAATTGATCTAATGCACATTAAAAAGACTCATTATATGAGAAAGAACAGTAGATGGTTTACTTTTTCTCAGTAGAAAAAAAAATTACAGATGATGACACACACACAAAAAAAAAGTTAAGAAAAGAAAGGAAAATAAGACAAATTATGTAGCCTTAATGCTACTCAAGTCTGCAGGGCATTTCTGGTGAAGAATGTTCTTTGAAAATGTTATGTGTCTCTTTTGATTGAAATTCTTTGAACATTTTCCATCACAGGAATGAATTCTATTTTAAAATGTATTAAAATAGAAAACATCACTTTTAATTGGTAATAATACTATTAATGACAATCAAGTTTGATCAAGTTGATTGTCCTTTCTTTAAATAATAAATAAACAGTGCACAACCAGATTAACAGATGAATGGGGGTAAACGTATTTATTGTGCAGGATGCACGATTTATTTGAACTAAATAGGAAACTGGACACCTTTTGCAGAATATGTTTCTCAAAGTTCTATTTTTTTTTTTTTTTTTTTGCGACTGCAGCTAGAGCCAGAATAATTAGAACACAACTTCACACAACTTTCAAAACGGCAAAGGCAATCAGAGAATATAGGTCACCATAGACATTTGTGCTGGCACAGAGTTCACTCTAAACATGATTATGAACTCAAAACTCCAGGAAAACAATTAAGAATTCATGTGCTAGTGCTCATCTGGGTGTAGAGGCTGGCACAGCACTGAAATGTCAGTATGTGTCTGTGCACAGGGCTTTGCAGCCAATCTAGGGAACACTTGTGTCCCCTTGAGTGTTTGTAAGAGGCAGTATTTTGCATCATTACTGTTGTATTAACATCTTATTCTTCTCTCATTTTCCTGATTATTTGGGTTTCAGTTGTCATACTTAATAGTGTAGCATGGAAATGAGAAAGAGGGAATAAAGTTAATTCATGTCTGCGCTTTTTTGTTTCTAACCTCTAAAATCTAGCCAGTTAATTTTTCACTTTTCTCCATACAGTGTCCTCAGCTTGCAGACTTTGATAAAGGACAAACTGCTTCATTTCTCATTCCTCTTCTGCTCTCGCATACCACGGTTCACAAACTGTGCACATCTGCTGAAGATTTCTAATCTTTTACAGCCTCCGCTTTAAATACATTTCCTGGTACTTCCCTAATTCTATTTAGCGGATCAGCGGATCCTTTTGGGTAATAAGAAGCAATAAACAGCCCAGAACCACTTACCTAGTCTCACAGTTTCATAAAGACTGAAAATGAGGTTGACATTTATCTGTCCCATTGGTAAACAACCTAGACTTAAAATATGGCTTTGTATGAAATGTACAATAGACCTGTTCTATAAATAATGGTGATATGCATTTGTAACGATGTATGCTATGATTAAGAGTAATGCAAATATCACTGCAAAAGTATTATGTATGTGCAATTTTGTCTTGTTTTCCAGGAAAAATATGAAATATAATAAAATCAAATAACTAAAATACAAATATTATCATCCCTCCCTCCTTCCCTCTCTCTCTCTCTTTGCTGATTTATTGCACTTCTCGTGTTGAAAATTTAACAGCCCTTGGCATCATGACAGATGATACTGGCACAGATATCAGAACACGAAAGAAAAAACTTCTAACTATACTATATTTCTGCAGAAGAAGGAGTGATAATGATGTAATGCTCCTCTTACATAAGAGAGAAAGAACAGAGCGAATAAGAGACCATGGAGGCCAAACATTCTGTCAGACATCAGAAGTCCTTCTGACCTCTGTGCATTAACACTGTACTTTCCTAACCCACAGCCAATGCAGTAATGACACAAGTGGCCATGATAATGTAGTATTCATGGAGATCAAGGTGGGTTGTATCCCTCCTGTATGACCTCTGCTGCTGAAGAGAAGCGATCAGTTCAGGTCACATGCTGTCCAGCTTTTTATGCTAATGTGATTCACAGCTCGCTCCATTTCATCTCGCTTTTGTTTTGCAGGGCAGCGAGGAACTAATGAGTGGCTGCAGGAATTATAATAAGGGGTCAGCTAAACTATATGGATTTCCCAAAAGGCTGAGCAGGATATAGCAATTGCTATTAGGGGAACTGGATGAACTGCTGACTTTATTGCACACCACAATGCACTATGTATGAATATAATATCCAGTATTGTGAGTAAACACTATATACAGTACAGTGTATATGTACAGTGTACACTATTTACAGTACACTCTATACAGTACAGTTAGTTCCTCAGGGCTACCATACAAAGGAAATGGACAAAGAGAGAAAAGGGGTATTTAAAATGGGAACACGGCTAGTCACAAGGACAACGTAATATTTATCATTTCTCTTCATGGCCATAGTCAATGATTTTCCTAGTAGAAGCAAGAAGAGTTCAGGTAAAGATAAGTGGCCCATCATATCCCAGTTTGTGGGAGGCAAAACATGCTTCACAATTACAACAAATAATAATAACAAAAAAACATGAACCCTGGTTTTAAGAATTTTTTTTTAGATTCCTTAGAGTACTTATGGTGTTGTGATATACACACATTGAGTTTAATATCAATGCTCCTTCGTCATCAGCCAATTAGTACCATCTCTGACCTTGTCTTCCTGATTGATTGTCCACGTTGTTGGGACAAGCAAGTTAAGGGAAGGTAAGTAATTGAATTTGCTAGTTGTGTGGAAGCACAAGTCTTTGGAAGCACAAGCTTCTGTTAAACTTCAGATGGACCTAACTTCCCCACTGTAACAATAAAATCTCCATACTCATCGGGAAGAAGGAGGCGGGAACCGGCGCACAATCAAAACATAATTTTAATATTCAAAATAAATACAAAATGGCGCACCAGCCCCTCACGGCTGACTGGTGCGCATAAATAAAACGCAAACACATAAAATAATGTCCCAGGCCTGGTCCTCTCTCGTCCTTCACGGTCGTCGCACCAGTTTTATATCCTTCCATCTCCTACGTGGGACTCGATACTGGCGGTGGGGCGCAGGTGCAGCTCATCTTCAATCACTACACCTGGCCTCACTCCTCGTTCCCACGCCTCTCAGCCCCGCCCCACTCGCCACATACCCCCATCGCCCCTCGCAGGCCGGGGGGTAGTCCCGAGACTGCGCTCTACCCCCCCCCTCCCTCCGGGGGGGGGGGGGTGCTCACGGGGACCTGCGGGAACCTGGGGGTAGGACAGACGAGGCGAGAGAAAAGGAGATGGAAGGAGGAGCGACAAGGACGAGAGAGGGGAGAGAGAAAAAAAATAAAATAAAAATCCGGTTCCCAGACGCACTGCTGCTCGGCCCTCCACCAGCTGGGTGATCTCCTCCGCGGTGCCTGGCGGTGGCACTGGACGGCCCTCGGCGTACGGCACGACACTCCTCCGCCGCCCAATGGACGGCGACGGCTCCTCCGATTTTGGGCAGCGGCAGGAGTCCCCCGTTCCCTGCCCCTCCGGATACCATCAGTCCCCCTGGCGAACGGCGCCGACTCCTCCGCTCCCTCACGGACGGCAGCCGCCCCTCCATATCGTGGGCGGTCGGCAGCGAGCTCGCCCGTCCCCGGCAACTCGCTCCGGCCCACCGCCTCGAGCGTCCATGGCGGCACATACTTCGCTTGCTCGAGGGCACCGCGGATTCACCACAGCGGCGAGGGATCTTCAGCAGCGGGTCCCTCCTTCTCCCGGGCTTCGGCACCACTGTAACGATATGAACTCCCTATTCATTGGGAAGGAGGAGGCGGGAACCGGCGCACAATCAAAATACATTAATAATTCAAAAATAAACAAAACAGCGCGTCAGCCCCTCCCGGCGACTGACGCGCACAAATAAAAAGCAAACATAAAATAATATCCCAGGCCTGGTCCTCTCTCATCCTTCACTATAGTCGCTTCAGTTTTATATCCTTCCATCTCCTACATGGGACTCGATACTGGTGGTGGGGCGCAGGTGTAGCTCATCTCCAATCACTACACCTGGCCTCACTCCTCGTTCCCACGCCTCTCGGCCCCGCCCCACTCGCCACACCCACCCTCATCACAAACGCTATTGTAGCAAGTTGTTTGTTCAGATAAGACACAAATAAGTCCATTAGAGGGTTAGATAAGATGCTTAGACTGGATTGAGGATAAAACTAATATCAAGACAATGAAATAAGGTATACGTCAAAATTCATAAAATTAATCAATCACTAATCACAGAATCAAGTTGTTCCCTGTTCCTACCTAAAATGTATGAATATATACACACACACACACACACATATACATTTATATATTTATATATTTAGACAAGGTGAAGTGGATGATAGTAGTCTGTATTTATGTATTTCAAATGATCAAAATGATAAATGTATGCTTCTTACCTTAAGCAGGGCACTAGGGCTTGGACAACGCGTCGAGGTCATCCATGACATCGAAGCAAAAAATACTTTGACGCAAAATATGTGCATCGATTCGTCGACCTGTTTTTATTTCCCTAAAAAACGTTTGCTTACCTTATGTGCGCTGAGTGGCCGGATCAACATTCTGTCCAACGTTATATAACCAATCCAGGGGTTTTTCTCCATTGATCTTTTTTTTTTTGGCGCCTGTCAAAGCCTTATTTGATCGGTGAGTGATGTAGAATACAATGACTGCTGCGCCTAACGGCGCGCACGAGAGAGAGCCCCGGCTGCGCGCGCACTCACAGTCTTCAAACAACACGAGTGCTTCTTGCTCTCTCTCTCCCTTGTGCATATTAAATCAAAATCATTGAACACGATAGAAAAAGGGCAAAACACTAAAGTTTCACGCGCGCTCGTGCACTCACAGTCTTCAAACTACATGAGCGCTATCTTGCTCTCTCTCTCTCTCTCTCCTTCGTGCATATTAACCAAAATCATTAGACACGAAAGAAAAAGGGCGGAATGCCAAAGCTTCACGTGGAGCATTCGGATATTTTTTTTTCTCCATGACATGCTGCTGGCTCCCACTGTTAATTGTTTTTTTTTTTTTTTTTTTGGAAAAGCACTCTCTGCATTAGCTTAAAGCCCTCAAGTTTACATTGGTTACTGTATTCTTTCAATTGCTCTAAACAAGTATTTTGGGAGACCTTTTTTATTGAATGCTAGACATCAAGTTTTTGTTATTTTCATCTGAAAGAAGAACTTTTTTCAGTAAGTTAGGCCCTATATGTTCAGTAAACTTGTTTCAGTAAGCTATGTGTTTTCAAGGCTTCAAGGTTTTATTGAATGCTATCTTTATACAAGTGCAAAGTAATGCATTCTTAGTCAGTCTTTTATTTTGTAATTTTAAGAGCAATAAACCTATATTGCAATGTGGAATTCATGTTTTTTTTTTTCATTCAGATATGTAAATCAACATGTATAAATTGTTAGTAGTCAATTAATGGGGAGATAATCGAAATCAAAACGGTCTGAAAAAATTAATCGTTAGATTAATCGATGCATCGAAAAAATTATCGCTAGATTAATCGTTTAAAAAATAATAGTTTATCCCAGCGCTACAGGGCACAATATAAAAATACATCATCCACTTCATACACACACACACACACACACACACAAACACACACAGATATGTATATACACATATTTATACAGAACATATATACATATCTACATAAAAAAAGTATTATGCTAATAAGGACCTGAGCGGAAGAAAGTTTCTGACACATTCAGCTCAAGCCATCTCCCATATCACCTCATGTATGACATTAAGGCAGATTTCTATTTAATGTGGACCAGATGCTCTCCTTGACCCACACTGGGGAAGCAAGGCCATCTTTTATATTTAAACTGATCGGCTCTGGCTGAATTACATATCACATTGCACAGGCAATAGATGGGAACTAGAGACCTGGGGTTATGACACCAGGGTTGGGAACTGTTATTGTTCATCCGGGAGTGTGATATTTGATTTGACCTGCCAATGACCTTATTAATCATTCATCTTTCAGCATACATTTTACATCGACATTTATTAGACGCTTTTATCCAAAGTGACTTCCAGTGCAGTCAGGCTATACGGTCCTTTTTTTTTTTTTTTTTTTACCAGTTTGTGTGTTCCCTGGGAATCGAAGCCACATCCTTTTACACTGCCAACACAATGCTCTACCACTGAGCCACAGGAACACAGATTTGCCATCACAGAAATAAATTACTTTTAAAATATATAGACACTTAAGTATTTGTGTGGAAACAGCTTATAACACGAGCTTATTTGAGCACACATCAACAAAAGGTGGACTTTGTGGTAAAATACAAGTCTGTGTGGAAATTATTCATCACTAAAGTACCGGTGATTAAGGAGTCAGTTAACTTTTGCTGGTGCTAAAGATTGTCTTATTAAAGGAGGAGATGGTAACTTCTGCATCTATTTTTATCAAGAAGGCATAATCGTCAACAAGACTGAATTTGGATCACGTCATAGACCAGTCATTTAACCTGACATAACTTACAACCAGTAAGCAAATACAACAAGAGAGCCATAAAATGAAATACACCAGTTGCAAAAACTGTCCTTGACTTGTGGTGATAAAAAGTTTTTAAAAATATTTAAAATCCAAAAAAATAAATAAATAGCCACTCTAAAATGTGTCAAAGAAAACATTTTGAAACAGAAAGGCAGTAATTTCATGTGATAAGCTTTTTTTTACACAAAATATCTATAGATGTTAAAAGTAATTTATTTTTGAGACATTTAGACAAAAGAGATAGAAATATTTATGTGGAATATTTTTTGGAAAGCCTCAAGGAAAGTTATACATTTTATTGAATGATTCCAGGTTTAAAGTGAACAAATGTCTATATATGTGTAAATGAATGTACGTGTATTACATTTACAATATGACATGAACAAAATAGCAAATAAATCAATCCCAATGAATTATTATTATAATCTCACAAGCCTTACAACAAAGTGTTATTGCTAAAACATTTTATTACAGGTACTTAAAAAAAAAAACAATGAGGCACAACATATTGTTTTGTTTCTCTCTTAAACCATGTATTTTTTAATTGTGAGGATGCAGCGGTAAATTGAAAAAGAAAAGGATGTGCTAAAACAGCTAGAGTATGTGTATGTGTATATAGTATGTGCGTATTCTCAGAACCCATGTGAGTGCACAGTCAGATGCAGATTTCTGCTTCACTGGCTAAATGTCAAATAAAGGAAGAAAGTATGTGAGGTACTTTGCATATATGGATGTGATGCATGAGCATGTTAAGCCTGTGGACGCAGGTGTGTCCTGATTTAAATGCTCAAGCTTGTGGATGGCAGATCATTGGAGAAAATCTGTTTAATATATTTAATGTGTGTGTGTTGTCTGGTTTATGGGTGTGAGCTACATTTCCTTCTGGGGTTCGTGCCTCTTACTGAGTGTTTCGCTGTGCATGGAAAGAAACCTACTGCTATTTCAAACCTGAGGAAGATTAATATTTAATGCCAAAACCAGTTTTAAATTCCAAACCCTCTTTCATTCTACCTTACACTTCACATCCAATTTCTCAGGTTTGCTGTCTCCTTCACTCCCTCGCTGTCTCTTTTTTTCTCTCCCTGAGTTCTCATTAAACACCTCTTCATTGGACAGTGGACAGGAACAAGTCCAGACTATCCTACACTGTCCCGTTCTGTATCGATCTCACCTCTCACTCCATTTTCTCAGTCTGTGAATCTGTATTTCTTTCCCGCAACTCCCATGCCTCGTTTTGCCATAATCACTGACTTTCTATAGAATCCCCCAATGTCTATACAGAACAGCACAAGGTGTCAACTATATTTCACTACTGCTGGGCCAAACTACAGATATACATACGTACCTCTCTATAATTTTAAATAGACACAATATATTATTAAAAACAATAAATATATGTTGTGTGCCCAGGAATTTGACTAGCTGCAACAAGAATAAGAGTAAGTCCTACAAGACATATATATAAAAAGTGTTTTTTTTACAACAACAAAATATTTCATGAGAGCTACGCATTCCAAAAAAGTTGGGACAGGTAGTAATAAGAGGCCGGAAAAGTTAAATGTACAAATAAGGAACAGCTGGAGGACTAATTTGCAACTTATTAGGTCAATTGGCAACATGATTGGGTATAAAAAGAAACTCTGGTTGTGGCTGTGTCTCTCAGAAGTCAAGATGGGCAGACGATCACCAATTCCCTCAATGCAAATGAAAAAGATAGTGGAGCAATATCAGAAAGGAGTTTCTCAGAGAAAAATTGCAAAGAGTTTGAAGTTATCATCATTTACAGTGTATAATATAATCCAAAGATTCAGAGTTAAGGGTCAAGGCCGGAAAACCATACTGGATGCCTGTGATCTTCGGGCCCTTAGATGGCACTGCATCACATACAGGAATGCTACTGTAATAGAAATCACATCATGGGCTCAGGAGTCAATAGGTCAAAAAAAAGCCATATCGAAACATGATCCAGAAGTGAAGGCATTTTCTCTGAGCCAAAGCTCATTTAAAATGGACTGTGGCAAAGTAAAAAAAAAAAAAACTGTTCTGTGGTCAGACAAATCAAAAATTTAAGTTATTTTTGGAAAACTGGGACACCATGTCATCTTTGTCTAAAGAGGACAAGGACAACCCAAGTTGTTATCAGTGCTCAGTTCAGAAGCCTGCATCTCTGATGGTGTGGGGTTGCATGAGTGCATTTGCCATGGGCAGCTTACACATCTGGAAAGGCACCATCAATTCTGAACGGTATATCCAAGTTCTAGAACATCATATGATCCCATCCAGACGTTGTCTATTTCACGGAAGACCTTGCATTTTCCAACATGACAATGCCAGACCACATGCTGCATCAATTACAACATCATGGTTGCATAGAAGGATCCGGGTACTGAAATGGCCAGCCTGCAGTCCAGATCTTTTACAAATAAAAAACATTTGGCGCATCATAAAGAGGAAGATGTGACAGAAGACCTAAGACAGTTGAGCAACTAGAAGCCTGTATTAGACAAGAATGGGACAATATTCCTATTCCTAAATTTGAGCAACTTGTCTCCTCAGTCACACAGTGGTTAACTGGTTAACTTTTTTAGACGTGTTGATGACATTAAATTTAAAATCAACTTATTTTTCCCTTAAAATTATACATTTTCTCAGTTTAAACATGTGATATGTCATCTATGTTGTATTCTGAAAAAAATATTGAAATTTGAAACTTCCACATCATTGCATTCTGTTTTTATTCACAACTTTTTTGAAATCGGGTTTGTAAAAACTATTTTAAAAAAAAAATCCTGTTATCTTGATTTTGTTTAGCAAACAATTAAAGTTTCCCTGCTACTACTAAACATTAGTGCAATATCAAATTAACCGTTATGAGTGGTTATAAAGAAAGACAGGTACAGGGAGAGAGGGAGAGCCTTTTGGGAGGAAGGGAATTAATGTTTGGCCTCACTCTCATAGATGGCCCAATTATGTTGCAATTTTAGGCCACTTTGCTGAAAGTCTGTAGAGCTCAGTCCTGACAAAGAGGCCCATTAATAAGCATCAACATGCTCTATTAGAGCAACTTTGATCTCAGGCACATGTGAGAGGCGTTTTTTTTTTTTTTTTTTTTTTTTTTTACACAGAATTGCATCATTCAGTATTCATTCACATAACCCCTGAAGTGTGTAAATGTGCAATGATAATCATGGCCATGTGCTCATACTACTCAAATATGCAGCACATTCATAACAAAAAATCCCCTTGTTACAGAACATACTATAATTATATGTTCTAAAAGAACCCAAAACCCACAACCATATGTGCATGGTGAGGATTTATCTTCAAAACCAGTTACTGGAATAGCCAAAACTGTTAATTGGAAGTGGGTGTCTATAATTTTGGCCATGTTTTGTATTACCAGACTGGGCAAGTATCATATATACCTATTCCAGATATCCTTTGGATTAAGTTAAACTAAGTACATTGCACATTTAATGTTTTAAGCCTTGTCTTGCCCCCAGTGGACCACTATATACAGTATTTAAAAAGTGCATATAGGCCTAATTCTTTAAATATTTAATGACTAATAACTAATATCTAATATTAGAATTTGAGTGCATGTACAAGTGAAGCATGCTATTGATGTAATGAGATAAATGCTCCCATTATAGTGTTCTACGTAGTCTATTCTGCATGCACACAGTGAGCGGTCCAGTGGTGTATGGGACCCACCCGCAGACAAACAAATGTTTACTTATTTGTTTTCCATTAATAGCTGTAAACTGATTGTAGCTCACTGGACTTACACTTTCTAAATGACCGAAATCTAGAAAGATGAACAACAAAACACTGAACACCGTTTCATACAACTGTTCAATCCATTTTGAGCTGGTTATACATGTAGTGTTCTGCAATCAATGAAGCTGTTGCATCACATGCCTTCTAGTTGAGGTGTTAAAATACAGCCAACCATTGCAAAACTGCTACAGACTTGGCTTCTCAATCAATCTGATATTTTCTTTAATTTCCTAACACTAAATTAAATCCTAAGCAGAGATCATGATCTTTTGAGCTGTTTCAGACTCGTAGCAAACTTAAAACTGGCTATGAAACGTAAACAAGTATTTGTCTAATTGTTCTCCAGAAGTTTAGCTATAATGTTAATACAAGCTTATAAGTGTGAAATAAAACAGATGCGATTTCTTCAAATTTGGGCCTGTCAATCAATTCCTGACACAATCTCAAAGGCCAAACTGAAGCATGTTTCATTCCCTGCTGAATTTTCTTGTGGCTTAGATGATTGTGGAAAAAGATCTGACAGGCTGAACACAAAAATTTAAAGCAATCAAAGCTTGAATTCAAAGATATACAAGATTTGCCGCACCCAACCCAATGGAGGATCACATTTTTGGCTTGAGACACAAATATCGGATTCAGATTTCACAATGCCATAAATGCACATCAGCAAAAAGATTAGAAATAAATTAACTCGTCACTGTTCTAAATTTCTTCACTCTGTGCGGACAATGTGACAGACAGGAGGCTATAAACAATGGCGATTCATAACTGTTAGCTTCCAAATACTTGGTAAGATGTCCCTTCAAATGATAGACGCTAGACTCTTTTGTGGCCTGACCTTGTGTGGATGGATGGATGGTTGTTTGATGAATTGATTGTGTGGGCATTAGTGACAGAATATCGGAAATGTGACACTTGTGCTCAAAGCAGTAGAAAGCTTTGGCTTATAACATCGAGTGGGGTTAATAGGTCGCTTCAGAACAAGTGGAAAATCAGTGTCATCTCAGTCTGCAACAGGAAATACAGTTTGGATTGAGAGCCATTATCAAAAACCAGTTTTGAATAATTCATTAATTAGATAACCCTGCTGAAAAGACCTGAAAACTGATCCTCACTCAAATGCTAGTGTTCTAGCTGCTGGACCACAATAACCATGCCCTTTACCAAAAAAGCTGGTCAACCAGCAATGTCTTTTTAGTAAAACTGGTCAACCAAGAAAATGTTGTTAGTTAAAATAGTAAAAAGTTCAACTACAGAAGAAACCTGGTAGAGACATCAGCGTGGTGATGATACTACACTGTACCATGGCAGCACCACAATGCTTGTTGGTAATGCATTGACAGTATGTGCTGCACCTGTAGTTTCATTAAGATATCTAAAACCTTATACAGATCCTTACAATAATAGCCTATTAAAATGGCTTTCTCGGTTGGGCATGGGCACAGTTAAAGTATAATAAACAGTAAAGGTCGAAATATGGAATGCGTTTACAAAACCCTTGTGACATTCAAAAACAAAAGCAGAAGTTCTCTTTCGTCTTTGCTATGTATCGGGAAAGCATCAAGGAACCAGTGCCTCACCTGGCACAGCCATTATTTTCAATAAATAGATTATTGGAGATAGAGATAGAGAAGTTGATTCATCTAAACCCTCCCAGCTGGCCTGTTCACCCCACTAAATCTGTCCCCCACTTTAACAGAGGGCTTTGGCAGAGAATCCGTCACGCTCTGCTGAGGTCCGCCCAGCCTGCTGCTCTCAGATTTGCATATTTGCATATGTTTGTGTGGATAATTACAGATTAAGGTGTCTCAGTATGGTCTGCTTGATTCAAATTTTAGAGCTATATACTGTAAACAATGATTTGGGTTTTGCTGGATGAATGAGAGGAATTATATGATGGAGGTTTTTTATGAAATCGGTAATGACAGTTTTTTTTTAATTGAATTTTTACAAGAAGTTTGCAGAAAAATGTTCAATGTTATAATAAACCTCTTTAAAAAACTATTTCAAATAATATTTCTTCAGAAAATTGTGTAAAATACTTTTTTTTTTAAACAAATTACAGAAGTCTGTTTTGGACATCTGTCCACCTCATAACTAATAAGCTATTTAAATAACTAAAAAAGGTTATTTCAAGAGAACATTTTAAATTGTTAGATATAAATTGAATTGGGAGATACAAAAGTCACACTTATAAAACTATAGTTGTAGCCGTGAGATATAATATCACATTACAATTTATAAATTTGCATGTGTCAAATGAAAAGTTGAATTACTGTATTACTACTAACAGTACACTAAGGCGGAAAGCACCTTTCATAAATGTTATTAATTTTTTTTATATTTATGCTTTAAAAAAAAAAAAAGAAAGAAAGAAAAAACATTTTTCAAGACTTCAAATTCTCTTGCTCAGTTAGTTCACAGCAGAGTTTTATTTATGTTTCATTTAACCTGCTGAGCTCGGTGGGGTTCAGTGTCTTTGACTTATGACTCAGTAGGAGCTGGCGGCTTCAGCTGCTGTTGCTTTGACCTGAGTATTTGACTTACTTTTCTCTGATTGGCAGAGTAAGTTATGTCAAAGTAATGCCTCAGTTTTCCTCAACCCTCTAATAGTGCCGCAATGTCATCTAATTGGGAGAAATGAAGCGTGCACAGAGGAAGAGAGCGCTCCATGGAATATGCAGAAGCTGCAAGCTGAGTTATTATTACACGACAGTCAGTGATTACTCCACCACTGGAAGATACAAAATCACACTGAGCTAAAAGCCTTGAGACTAATTAATTCTCCAGGACATTTAATTGAAGTTTCAGCTTTGGAGTCAAATGGTTTTTTGCTGGTAAAACTCTGTTCTGTGAAATTGTCTTTACTAAGAGAGACAACAGGAAAGCCAAGGCTGTCAGAATCCTTGGGGACAATGCTTAGCACCAGGGGGCATATAGTGTTATTGACCCACCACACTTATATTGGATGTCAGCAGGGGCTGAGTGAGAAAACTCTAAGGTCTGTCAATAGGTCTGGTTCACACAGCATGCCATGATGGATTACGGTTTTGTCTGGGAAGTGTTATCCATCCCCATTAATCAAAGCTCCTGGAAAGTTGGGGAGTCTGACAAGACAGTAGTGCATAACTTCTTAAAGCTTTATGAAGTTATCCACCGCCATCTCATAGAGCCAGACTTTGACTATTAGCATAATATTTGCTCCTTATTCTGGCCAAGAACTGCCCACTTAGACAGGAAAAGACTATCTGACTTACATGAAAAATGACACACTATAGGTCAAATGTGGTTTTAATTGACCATTTACTGTAAGTAGGGATGCACAATATTGGGGCAGCTGTGGCCTAATGGTTAGTCTGGGAGAGGGAGTTAACAGCATTCTCTTGAACCCTCAATACCCATTACTGAAGTGCCCTTGAGCAAGGCACTGAACCCCTAGGTGCTGGATATATAGCTGCCCACTGTACCAGAGATTTTTAACATATCGCAAATGGACATTTAATTATGCATGCTAATTTTTCCTTTTACTAAAGCTCAAAATAAATATGCCTGCAGTTAAATATCTAAATATCGAAATAAATATGATGCCAATTATACTGTACATTATAATATTGTTATGCCTAAATTTGCTCGACTTATTTTAGATTTTAGAGTTTTATTTTTAATTTCAGTTTTTGTTTTATTTTAATGTATGCGGTTATTCTGTAAAACATAATATTGCAAAGCTCTTGTCTTAAAAATGATAAATTTAGGTTTTAGTGATTATTATGGAGTTATAAATGATTTATTTAGACAAAATAATTTTTAAAGCTGCTTATCTCAAAATTAATATGAAGTTATACTGTAAATTATAACGTTAGAAACTTTTAGTGTTTTATTTTTGTTTTATAAAATATATCAGCAATTTAGTGGTCATCGTACATAATATTTAAAAAATGCTTATTGTATCATACTATCAGTAGATAGTATTTAAGGCATCATAAAAATAAATATTTGAAACCATCTCCGTCTCTGTTGAAAAAAAAAAAAAAAAGAAAAGAAATGTGTGTAGATTTTCTGATCATAATTTATGTCCATCAGCTGGTTATAAGGACTGATTGTTCAAACTTTGAATAAACAGTTTTGTAGTTGTTTACAAGCAATTTGCATCAAATGCTCTATGAACAGAATGTGAGCAGTCAGAGAAAAAGACTATTTTCCATGTAGACTGACTCAAACATCACAGTCTATTCCACAATACTGATCCCAGTGTTTTCAAGGATTGCCTTAAAGGGCACCTATTATGCAAAATTCACTTTTACATGGTGTTTGACCATACATGTGTGTTGGCAGTGTGTGAGCAAAACCACTCTAGAATGATAAAAATCCACCTAGTGTTTTTTTTACAATATCAATAATTCATGAGCACTGTCTCAAAACGCCCTGTTCTAAGACTGCTCTCACTGTGACGTAGAATTGAGCTAAGCCCCACCGACGTGGTTTGATTGACAATCTGGTTTTGGCATAGAGCCCGCCCTCCATGATCTGTACACCATCCTCCATTGTTTCAACGACAGCCGGTAATGTCTCCTAAGAAACATAAGTGTTCTGTTGTGGTATGTAATAATGAACATAGTAGTTTTCACTTACTTCCGACATCAGAGCCACTGAAAACGCAGTGGATGGATTTTATTTATGAAGGAAAGGCACCACTCAAAATTCCAAAATACGTTTATGTTTGCGCGAATCATTTTTTGACTGACTGTTTTGAGAACGAGGGTCAATTCAAAGCAGGTCTTGCTTCAAAGTTAATCCTCAAGTCTGGATCGTTGCCTACTGTTCGCGATGCAACGTCACCTTCAGAAGAAGTAAGTGTATTTCATGTTTTTTTAGAAAATAGTCATTTCAGTCGATGTCAGCCAGTTCAATAACAAATGCGTCTAAAGTTGTTGTCGTCGTCGTAGAAAATCTGACTGTGTATATAATGTAAACCTTGTTTGTAAAGTGTGTATCCACACGTATATAATTTTTTAAAGATATTGTATTAAAAACCGTGTATGTTTTCTGTAAAGACAAGACATCAAAATTGCTATGTTTATACAAAGGCCAGCACATCGACACGAAGCTGTAGAACGAGGGATATTGGCATGCAGACAGAAACATCAAAGCTATGCAGTGTTGGTACACAACTGTCAATGAGGACGCTTCAAACACACCACAGGAGTGTCTGTATGTTTATGTTTTTAACTATATTTATATTATATAGTATACAATATAATATTATATAATTGTATTAGCTAATTGTATTTTTATATGCACATTTCGAAATTCATTTTCTGTAAAGTTGCTTTAAAACAATGTATTGTGAAAAGTACTATACAAATAAATTTGAATTGAATTGAATAGCCACGATAGAGAAAGTGAATCTTTGCTGAAACTTTGCTGAATTATATATTCCAGGTGTCCAGACAGAGACAACATTGTCAAGTTTTGATGTTAGCACAAAATTAGTTTCTCATACAGCTGTTGCGTCTTCCACGCCCCTCAAGACTTCATCAAAAAGACCTTGTCTGGACCTTGAGGAAGATGAAGATATCCTGCAGGAATGCTCTTCAATACTAACATCACAAGAGACTGATGTCACATTTAATCCTGCAGAGGCAGACACATCAATAACAGAGCCAAAAGACTTGTCGTAAGTTTATATTATATTTTAGAATAATGTTTGTTTTAATTATAGCATATCTAATTTTTCTGTAGTGCTTATGTAAATTAATGTTTTTTTTTTTTTCAGAGCTCAAGAATCCAGCCCTATTCAAAACATTTGTAAATATATTGTCTATGAGACTTGCATCATGGAACTGTTTGATGTGTGCCCGGTATGTCATAGAAGCTGTCATATAAGATCACAAAGGATTGGAACATTTCTACGTGTTGAACAACTCTGCCACCATTGTCAGTTCTCACGGAAATGGAACAGTCAGCCGATTTTGGGCAGTACTCCAGCTGGAAACCTTCACCTTTCTGCTGCTGTGTATCTCAGTGGTGCTTCATTTTTCACAATTGAAAAGGTATTTGTAAATGAAATAATCAATAGCTTTGCAGTTACATGAGACTAAAAATGTGTAATGTAAAAAAAAATTATGTTTATTCATTTATTAATTTACTGCTTACCAACTCTTCTCTATGTGTTGTCAGATATTTGCAGCTATGAAGTTACATCTTTTCAAGTACGACACCTTTCGTCATCATGCACGAATGTGCATTGAGCCTGCTATTGTTTACAAATGGAGAAACTGGCAGGATGAGATGCTACAGCTGTTGGCTCAAAGGGAAAAGGTCATTGTTGGAGGAGATATGAGGGCTGACTCACCAGGTACATTGTGGGACAAATTTACATTGTTTTTTTTATAAAGTTTTTTATAAATTTACATTGTTTTTTATAAAGTTTTTATAAATATATAGAATTTTATCTTATAGACAGGGCACATTGTGTAATAAGAGATTATGTATTTTTGTTTTTGAAGGGCACTCTGCCAAATATGGCAGTTACACAATGATGGACCTGGAGACAAACACCGTTGTTGATGTACAACTCGTCCAGGTAAATGAGCAGAAACCTTTGATTCAATGTCCTGGAAAACTTGAATATTTAATTTTAAACGCAAAAAAATAATTATATTTTAATCAATTTTCAGAGTAATGAAGTGGGAGGAAGTTACCACATGGAAAAGGAAGGTTTGAAGAGAGGTCTTGACTGGATGCTCATGGAGTGACTCTGGACTGCATTGTGACTGACCGACATCCGCAAATACAAAAATTCCTCAGGGAACGCAATGTCAACCAATTCTATGATGTCTGGCACATAGAGAAAGGTAAATAACCTTACTACCATCATATCATTTTCTAAATTTTTACAGACTAATAATTGCGCTGAAACTGTTTTAGCGGATCATTATGTGTTAGCGGATTATTTATATATATATACTGTGTGTGTGTGTGTGTGTGTGTGTGTATGTATATATATATATATATATATATATATATATATATATATATATATATATATATATATATATATATATAACACCACCATTACATTATATGTAATGACACATTGCTCTACTTATTGTGTGTTGTCATGTTTGTATTTAATTGAAATCTCCAGGAATTTCAAAGCAGCTGGAAAAAGTGTGCAAGCTAAAGGGTTGTGAGAAAATACGTAAATGGTTGCATAGTATAAAAAACCACATCTATTGGACTGCTGCATCATCAAGCAGTGGACCTGAAAGAGTGGCTAAATGGATGTCTATGCTAAACCACATGCAAAATAAGCACACACATGAAGACAGCAATTTTCCAGCATGTCTACATGGAACAAGGAGAAGTCGAGACACAAAAAAGTGGCTAGCTGCTGGTATGTAGGCTAAAGAAGCAATAGTTACTTTTAAAAAATGTATACAGATCATATAGCTTGCCTTTTTTTATTTAAAATTACATATCATACTATAGTAACACTTCCAATAATTTAGGAACACTGCCATATCTCAAGTTGGAGAAAGTTCTCTCCAACAAGAGAATTGTGAAGGATGTTGCCAAGCTAAGTCCACACTATCAGACTTCTTCTATCGAGGTTTTCCACAGTGTAATACTACGGTTTACACCAAAAAATGTGGTTTTTCCATTTCTGGGAATGTTGTGCAGGTAATGTTATTGTTGTAAAAATAAATTTACTTTTACATACACTGTAGACATTGAATGTTGAAAATGTATTTATTGCTTACAGACTATACCTGGCTGCACTACATTACAATGAGAATGCCGGGCGTCCTCAAGCCACGACAGCAGCTGGTCGACCGGTGTTCAAAGTGACCTTTCCAAAGGCCAAGAAGGGAGAATACCGGGTCAGAGAAGTAAAGACACAAGCAACATTCAGTATGTATAAAATGAGTTTACTTAACAAATTTACTACAAATGTACATATCTTTTTTGCATAATTTCTTACAAGCTATTAGAAAACTCAATATTTGACTAATTTAAAATAAAATAAAATGTTATATTGCACAGAATATGTGGATGACCTGCTGGACCTCATATTTGATAAAGTCTTTGTGGATCCTGCACCATATGTGGATGATGTTTTGAGGATACCAATACCACCAGCATTGTGCACAGAGTATGACCGGCCAGAGAAGGAGGAGGCCATCTCTAGTAGGGTATCTCGGTTTAATCAATAGGTGGTCGAAAACCTACATAACTACCCTGGGCATCAGGAAACTCTCTTCAAATCCTCAGGACCACACAGGATGGAATCACAACTCGAACTTTTCGTCCAAGGAAACCCCAGCACCAGCTCACAAAACTCCGATAAGCTAAAAATCTGTAACGACTAAGGCACACACACACATAGCCACGTTCTCAAAACAGGGTTCAAGGATTTTTCTGTGTTTTTTTTCTTTCAAATATCTATCATTTGTTGTCTGGAGTTGAAATATTTGATATTTAATTGATCATGGTTCAATTTTTTTTGGAGGAATGTCCTTTTATTAAAATTATTTAATTTCTAAACTTATTTGTACAGTTCAGTGTCTTTATACATAATGTAAATAAAAAAAATGTATATGCAAGTTGTTGTGAAATTATTTAAAGCTATAATATGTTTTGTTTTCACTATAATTTCCTTATAACCCGGGAAAATATTAGACTAAAAATTAATTCATCAAAAATTCATAAAAACATTTGTAATATTTAGAAGAAATTGACATTTTTTCTTAAATGTGCTAATCATTAACACTCACTGTTGTACTCCACGAAGTCGCAGGGGACCATAGTCAGCCCTGTAAATGTTAAAAGCGTTTTGTAACGAAAACACATTTAAACAAACTGGATCCATTCCGGGATGGTCTACCATACATGATGGAGTGACTTGAAGTTGTTGCATCCGTCTTGTAACCTTTGATACAACAAATAGCGTATGACAGTTTTATGTCACTTATTATTTTTTGCAACAATTACAAATGTAAATAAATTAATACCTGTTCTATCTCCCTGCAGCATATATTTTCTGGTTCTGTAGCCATCTTCTCACATTTGCCACATAAACACCTGTACGACAAGTAATGTCAACATGACGCAATCGTTCCCTTGCATAAATATAATTTCGTTTGTACTTAGCAAACGTTATCACAGTATTTGTGTTTGTAGTTTAAAAAAATTGCGCGAACGTTATCACAGTGCGTGTTGCACATCCATAATTGCAAAGGGGACGCGATTAAAATATAAGTACATAAACGTATCAAACAACCATTCAGAGACGTCCTGCTCCATTCTCATTTGTGTTTCTTCTGCCGGAGTCTCTTCATCATCTGGGTCTGATTCTGGTTCAAACATATACGGCTGAATGCCATACAAAACAGCGGGTCTCCCACTCTCAGCCATTCTGCTTCTACCGATACCGATCGCTCATTGTAATAGGTGTGCCAGTTACGCCCTCATCCAAAGGCAGGGCGGGGATATGCAGCTCATTTATATTTAAGGTGGTACACACCAAAACAGCTCTTTTTAAAACAGGCCCCAAAAATGACATTTTCAAATGGTTATAATAAATTAACTGTGGGGTATTTTGTGCTGAAACTTCACAAATACATTCTGGGGACACCCAAGACCATTATTATATCTTGTAAAAAGGGGCATAATAGGTGCCCTTTAAGGTTCAATATGCAAAACAATCATTCAATGGAAACTAGATTAAACAGCAACATGTGTAGTTTCTACCATCACCAGCGTCTTCAAAGTTTACAAAGTTTAAAAAGAAAAGCTTTTTAGGGAGTTAATTAATTCAGAGAATGTTGCGTCAGAAGGTTTGGAATATGGACAATTTTATGTTATGGTCTGATTCTTCAACCGACTCATTAATTAAGCTCCGTTAGCATCTTTTCAGCGCTCAGACGTTGTGACTTACAACATCACCCATCACTAAATGACTATGTCATGTCATTAATGCATGCTTCTCATTCTTTCATTCTGAATTCCATGGCCCACAATACTCAGCGACATAGAGATTATTGACAGATAGCAGAGAATAAAATTCATATGTGCTAAATCACTAAAATTAGCTACACAGCATGTGTACCTTGGCATTTCAATACAAGGCTGGGGGCACATTTCTGACACCGAGCAACAGAACGAGTGGGAGATATTAGCAATTAAGATTTACCGAGAAGATAATTTAGCATACTGAACAAAAATAAAACCAAAAATCTAATTGTATCATAACAAAGAACAATGCATTTTATGCAGATTAAACATTCTTTGTAGCATTCACAGTTTATTCCAAATAGAAAAAAAAAAAAAAAAAAAAATCATTTGAAACTTTAGCTTCACTTCATGTTCTCACTGTCATGGTTTAACTGGAACATTTGAATCGCTGGTGCATAAGCAAACAGCTAACAATGATGAACATCTTTTGAATTGAGCAGGGCTAAGCATGATGGGAGCTGTCAGTGATGCAGCGAAGCCTTTCATATTAACAATGCAGTCACGATAACATCAATGAATATGCACGAGCACCTAACTTCGACCTTCTAGAACTCGCTCGTTGGCATTGGCAACGGCTTGGAGGTCACGGCGATGTAAAAGGACATGTAAGACAAGCATTTCCTCGACACAGTCTGTATGAAACCCAAGGGTGGAGCAGCTCTCCTCACAGCACCGTTTGTCTGTTACATCAGTCCTTCTTACTAGCACTTCAGCCCACATCACTCGAAAGCTTCTCTGATCTGTCAATGGAGAAAGAGATGAGAGAGTGTACCTGAGAGTTACAGAACCCAAGAGTGTGTGTGATTTGGTAAGAAAGAGTTCAGAGTACTAAATGGGATCATTGTAATGTGTCATATAATGGGATGAACATTGTCTCACTAACAGATGGAGAGGAGAATGAGGGGTGGAATAAAATGGGAGAAGAAGAAAGCAGCATGACAGCTAGTTAAACCATATAAAGTAGTGACAGAAAGAAAACTGTGTTCTCCATAGAAAATCATCTGTATTCAGGACTGCAGTGGGAAATAAGATCCTCATTGCCATGTACCTGACTGATAGAGACCCAAAACTGTTTTACATTTGGTGAATTTGTGGCTAATTTTTATATCCATTTCATATATTTTCATACAATCTGCTAACTGAAAGTTACGTTTAGAGGTGGACCTTTGATTTAGATTTTTATCCTAAATGTATGAATTATATACATAACATATTCAAATATTTTGCTGTGATCGAGTCGCAGAGATCACACTGACTTTGAATTACTCTTGGTCATTCCATTAGTATGTGTATTTCAGATTCAAAATCTCTCTTAAAGTGTGATAACTTAAGATCTTGATGTTACAACAGAAAAAGCTGTAATGGAAAGTAACATTCATAAACCTTGATAAATCAATTTAATCACAATTTAAAAATGAACTTATGCTTCCAGTTTCAAAGCCATCGTTGAAGCCAGCAGAGTAAAGTAAAAAATAAATAAATACTGATTGGTAACTGCACCATGCAAACTGCATTCAGTCACTAAAACAACACATGCACCGTGTGCAAATAAACATGGTGCAGTTCATTCCCAAGGCTGCTAATGATGGCCAGCTTTCCACTGTTCACTCACTGTGGCTACTCATATAGATCCAGATCAAAAGATCTGAACTAGACACCAGTATAATAGTTCACACAAATGTGTCGATGGCGCTGTGCCAGATAAAGTGAATAACAGAGAGAGGAGACTGCGTGACACTGTGTGAAAGTGTGCCCGTGCATGTGGGCAGCAGATTAATGGTGACGTGCTGAGAGAGTGGGCTCATGGCTGTCAATCAATGTGTGTGCTCAACTACAGGTTGAAAAGAACAAGTCATGCTCGTGTGTGTCGGTATGACAAGCGAACAAATCAGTGTACAAGCATGTGTGTGTACTAGTGCCAGAAATTCTGCCCTGGACAAATCCCACAAGTTCCCCTGAGAATGTTTTGCTGGGTTATAGGGCCTTAAATTGGAGTATGCAAATAAATATATAAATAAAACAGGAAAGAAACAAATAATGATAGATGTTACTGAAATTAATGGCAACAAACTTAATGCATTTTTTGCCATCCCAGTACAACATTTTACATTTGTAAATGGTTAACACCTAATTTAGTAATGTTTTTTATTGTACACATTTTTCCCCAATATTAAAGCAATATTACAGTAACTTCATCAATTTAATGCAGCAATGGTGAGCATATGAGACTGACTTTACCCTAAACCTCTGAACAGTGTATATAAATAGGGAATATGACAAGAATAATAAAAAGGAATAATAAAAAGCATAATTCTTTTTACCCATGGAAATGTAATTAAATACAAGTAATTAGTATTAATAATATTCAAGTGTACAAAGTCCCCAAAATAATACTTATAGTAATGAAGTACATTTACAGTCCTGCTCCGCAGGTCTGCTTGCTGGAGAGTTTCTGTACAACAGGAAGTTGCGGGGTTGGCACCTCTTGCTCCTCTCTGCTCTGTCATGTTCTCATTATCTCCCTCTCAACCACACTTTATTCGTGTCAGCCCTAATTAAAAGTGAGAAGAACAAACTCTTCCTATCACATCCATCCTGTGAACACAGTTTCCATCCAATCACATCCCAGTGCCTGCTATTTTCTCGTTCACAAACACATACGCACACACGCACACATACATACTGTAAATCTGTCAGCACAGCTTCAGCTTGACTTAATAGCTTCTCTATAAAGAAATTCACCCAAATATGAAAATTTGATATTTATCAACTTACCCCCAGAGCATCCAAGATGTAGATGACTTTGTTTCTACAGTAAAACACAAACTAAGATTTTTAACTCAGACCGTTACAGTCTGTCAGTCATATAATGGAAGTGGATGGGAATCACGGCATTGAAAGTAAAAAAAAATAAAAAAAATTCTGTGGCTTGTGATGATACCTTGATGTGTAGAGACACAAAACGATTGGCCTGTGCATGAGACTGAACAGTATTTATATAAATTTTTATCTCTGATTTTCGACCCCAATGTCCAAACTGTCCTGAGTGCATTCTCAATAGATTGTAGACATTTAAGTGCATTACCACCACCTGTCTCTCAAATGGACCATTGACACTATATCTACAATCTCAACTAGGAGTGTCAGTGGTGCACTTGAGATATAGGTGGTGGTAATGCACTTATAAGTCTGTGATCCGCCGTAAAGCAAGAAGGAGAAGACGACGACACGTCAGACACCGGCTATTGAAAACGCACTCAGGACAGTTTGGACATTGTGGTGAAAATCAGAGTTAAAGAATGATATAAATATTGTTCAGTATCTTGCACAGTCTGATTGTTTTGTGCTTTTACACATCAATGTATCATCACTAGCCGCAGGGTTTAATTTGTTTTTGTTTGTGTACGTTTTTTTTGACTCTCAAAGCAGTTACTGCCATTCACTTACATTACATGACTGACTAACTGCAATGGTTTGAGTAAAAAAAAAAAAAAAAAAAAAAAAAAAAAAAAAAAAAAAAAAAAAAAAAACTTTGTTTGTGTTCTACGGAGGAAACAAAGTCATCTACATCTTGGGTGCCCTGGAGGTAAGCAGATAAACATAAAATTTTATTTTTTGGCTGAACTATTCCTTTAATATGAGCCATCTCATTTCTGGAGGGCAAGGGATGATGCACAAGAGAGCTTTGTTTCCTGATGGACTATGTAATTACAAACACCAGATTAAAGGTAACATGCTGATCTTGTCCGCCAATGAAATCTCAAAATACTATTAATAATTATTATTAATAGTAGAAGTAGTCCTTATTACATAAAAAAGTAGAAAATTAAAATGTAAATATTAAAAAAATTAATTGTGGTATGCCTATTATTGTTAACAATAAACCCATAGACCAGATTCACTTAAATACAGTGCATGAGAGTGTGTACAGTAGCAAAGCAGCCATGTCAACAGTGTTTGTGTCAGAAATAATAGGAGGGGGTCAATAGGGCAATAGGATGTTACACTCCAACATCTTTACTGGCAGAAAGCCAAGAGCTGTGAAGAAACTGAAAGGCCCCTGGAGACCAGCCAATGATAGATATGATCCATTACAGAAGCACAGGTGAGAAGAATACAGCATGAAATAATTAAAGAAAAACATTTTTTTTTTTAAAGAGTGCGAAATTTAACAAATAGTTAAAGAAGAGACTGAGACAATGTGAAAGGTAATGAGCTTAGTGCCAAAGTTACTGAAATGAAACATAGCAATCGAAGAAAAAAGACGAAAGTATGTCTGGGTCATGTTTAAAGGTTGCAGAGTGAATTCAAACAATGAGAACGTGATAGCATAGACAGGTCTGAATTGACAGAAGAGAGGTCAGAAGAGACGTCTATTTTGTGAATGTATGTTCAGTGAATGCTGTGCTCTGGAATACACTGTAGGCCTTTGACAAGGGCACAGATAAACCTGCCATCTTCTTCAAGCTTTTAAAAAGAACAACGCTTATTGCGGTAATAAAGAATTCAAACACAGTCAATCAGAACAGTTGCTGTCTTGTCTTTGCACATAGCAGTGTAAGAACATTTTCTTTGTGAATTTTCAAGGTTTTTTTAATATAATTTGTATAGTTACAATCAGTCTCTTCTTTGAGGTTTAATATTCATGTCGAGCAGCGCTTTGGTACAATGAGATTTCATTGAGGGCAGGACAAATCTATCATCATCTAGAGCCCTTTACTTCACTCAAAACTCATTTTCAGCTTTTTTGCTTATGATGAACAAAACACATTTGCTTGCAGTTCTGCTTTCCAGAATCACAATGCTATACTTAGGCTGAGCTCCAAGGAGCGTTAAGATGAGATGACGATAAGAATGCATGGCTGTCAAAATTCGAAGGATTTTTTTTTTTCTACTTATCTGTGAACACTTTTATAAAGCATTTTCACAGTATGAATGTGAAAATGGACCACTGGGGCCTTCTTTCCATTTCTTGAAGTACACTCTCTCTGACACACACAGTTGTGCTAATATCTTTTATTGGGGCCTGAACTTCTGTTCCCTCGGGCTGTAATAAAGCTTTACACCTGCGCTGTATGTCTTATTTCCACCCAAACACAGATTAGATACACAAGAGAGAACAAAAAAAGAGAGCCAACATATAGTATATTCCTCATTAAAGCTGAAGTATTAAAACATTTTCCTGTCACAAATACAACATGTGGACTTCCAAAGCTCTTTCCATATTATTACTCTTTTTGTTTGAGCCAAGAAAGTCTATCCACCTTAGTTTTCATCGGTGTAGTAATCCGTTTTCTGTGAATGTGCAAGATTTCCAGTTCATTAGCTGCTGTAGAAGAACGAGAAGAATAACAAAGTAAATGGTAAAACTGTCTGCACTACAAACCAGTGTGTTCATAATTAGGAGAATACGTTAAAATAATATGGTAAGAAACACCAGTTTGCAATATCAAGCAACAAAACTTGTTGTTTTGTACAGCTAAAATTATCTGGAAGCGGATATGACCGGAAGCCAGACACATTAAAGGGGTCATATGATGCAAATTTCTATTTTTCCTCACTCTTTGGAGTTTTACAAGCTCTTGGTGCATAAAGAAGGTCTGTAAAGTTGCAAAGACTAAAGTCTCAAATGCAAAGAGATATTATTTCTAAAAGTTAAGACTTGTCCACGTCCCCCTAAAACAGCATGTTTAATCACGCCCCCATGTCTACGTCACTGTCTGGGAAGATAAAAAAAAAGAAAAGAAAAAAAAAAAGAAAAGTGTTAATCCTGCACTTGCGTCCACGCAGCTAACACTGCTGTAATTTATCCAGGTTGTGTACACGAAACAAACACAGAGGGATTTAAAACACAATATTGGAGAAAATGTACTTATTTGCATAGTGCATAATCTTTATATTGAATAATTAGCAAACTTCTGTTAAAATCGAGGATTTTATTTTAATTGTTTTTTTTTTTTTTTTTTTTGAGAAAATTTGAGATTATTGTTATAGTTTAATTTATAGGTCTTGAAGCTCAAAACATCTTTAACATTGGTCTGACTTTGAGGTTTGATCTCTCAACACCTCCTTAATTATTCAAACCCCAATTAATTTAATTAATAGATTTTTGACAAAAATGTCCCCAGCCTCTGAGAAAAAGGCTATACAATGTCCATTTGAGAAGCCAGTCTCTTGATTTGGATTTATTTTGAGCTGCTATCTTACCGTGGCCCTGATCAAATGCATACACATATGACTCAACCTACTTTCCCTGATAAGAAGCATATGTACATGTGAATGGCACAGATCGGGGAAAGTGGAGAGAGGAAAAGGCCTACATCTGTTTTCAGCATATGCTCTAGGTCTGTGTTCTATGTAATTTGACAGACAGAAGAAACTATCTACGGTATTTCGTCCAATGAGAACTTCTCGAGAGCACACAATCAATGTGTCAAGTCAGTCTACGTCAGCATACATCTCTGTCCAGAGCCACATCTCCATCAGTATAGCTTTTCATAAAGATCAAAAGATGAAGGTGACGGCACCGGCGGCTGAGGAAAAATATCATTCTCATCAATCCCATCATTCCCTGCATGCCAACACCCCAGAAGTAGGTCACAGCTCGTTTCATGTGGTCCTATAATGAGATGCCCTGTAATTATTAATTGTCTTTTCCGAGCTAGATATATGCTTTTCAGAGAAAGCACACTCCTGCCTGGAAGTAATCATCACTTAATAGATGCGCAAGGCTTTTTCTTGCTCTTTTCTTCTCATTCCTTCTTTCTCTGCCTCATGTCATTCGTCATTCCATCGTTCATTGTCAACCTTTCGACATCGAGTAGCTGTGCTGTCATGTTCTTCATTCCTAACCTCTTTTTCTTCCGACTGGAGAGCAGCTGGAGTCACAGGAGTCTGCCTGTGCTTTTAACAGCTGCAAATGCAGTGCAGGTTGAGTACAGCCATTACATTAAGTGGGCCACATTACTCACACCCCCACCCTCCCAAATCGTAATAAATGGAGGGAAAGTGAAACAGGTGCATGTGTGTGTTTGAGTGTCACAGGTGAGCTGCCATACTAGGTGGACAAGGAATACTACAGAGACAGAGAGAAGTTCAAACGGAGTGTGATAGGAGGAAATGGGCAATTAGACTGGGAGTGAGAGTGAAGCCAACAAGAACAAGGGCACTAAATCCCAGAGTAGTCATGTGTAAATGCATTGCAGATGCTACCTTTCTACGTTTTATCACACTTTATAGATTGGTGTCGAAAAGTCTGAGGCCAAAAGTTGAAATACTTCTATTTGTTATTTTTAATTTAATAGATTTTCAGACATTACAGCTAATAATCCTAAATGTTATTTATTTATTGATTGATTTTAAATAATTTAAATACTTTTACTCAGCAATTATTCTCATATTTCAATCATCAGTTTTGCAAGTGAACATATTACATTTAATATTTTGGCTATCATCACTATTATATATATATATATATATATATATATATATATATATATATATATATTTGTCTTTCTACAGAAAATAAATAAATAATAATAAAATCAAAACATTGTATTGGGGACCTCTGGTTGAGTGTACACGTAATGTCCCACATACAATTTCAATGCTTAAGATCCAGACGAGGTTAACTAACACACTATTTCTCTAACTCTATAAGTGTAGTACTGATTTTATTTTATTTTTTTAAATACTGTAATTTACCTTTTTCAAAGTATTGAAAGATAGTTGATTGAAGATAGAAGCTTCAGGTTCAAAGGCTTTACCAAATCTGATATACACAGGCAGAAATACATACCTGCTGTGGAAAACGAAGCAGAAAAACATTAATTACATGTATTGAACACTTCCTTACAAAACAAACCTGTACCAGGAAGCTGGGTTACACATTAAAACCTAACATTTATGAATCCAATTGACCTTAGAGAGAGAATGTATCTTTAAAACCCCACTATCATACCTCTCTTCACAGAGACAGCTCTCAAAGCATTCACCTCACTAACACAGTGGCTGTATCAACAATACACAAATTGCATGATTGAATGCAACACCCCTGCGCAAGGAAATCAAGCAATAATAATGAAAAGGCTTTTTTTTTTTTTCTTACTGAACAGGGTGTGTTGATAGATGAGGCAGAGGCAGAATGGGGACACTCATGAAAGTGATGGTTGATGGGACAGACAGGCACAGCTGTGTGATCAACAGTGCCTGCTGCCGTGCCCACATGAGCATACAACTCGCAGAGACACAACACCCTTCTCTTTAGCACACCTGCAGTCAACCACAGCCCAACTCTTCACCTTTAACCAGATGGGAAACAATGTTTTTAGCCACACACACTGAATATAGGAATGAGAGATGTACTGTAGAAGTCTACTAAATTTAATAAGATGTGATCTTGTGAGTAGCAGGGATGCCGAAATTTTATTATAGAACTTGTGAGATTCATATTGATTTCCAAGAAGAAGAGAGAGAGAGAGAGAAAGACTGAAAGACAGACATACAGATAGATGGATGACAGGTGACACAGCAAAACTGTTTTGTCCACTCTCTCAGAGATGTCTTGACGTGACTACAATGCGTGAAAGGCAGTAACCCAACTTTATGGGAGTTGAATGACAATGAATATTGTGTGAAAGCACTCCACTTTTATGGCAATGTTTGTTAGCACTCTCTGTCGGGCTGTAATTTGCTTACAAACAGCCTGATTATCTGCCTCTACTTTGAAAGGAGATCAGACAGTGGAGTCTCATTATAGAGTGACTCAGTGGAAATGCCTTAGTTCCCCAGACATGGATACCCATGGGACGACAGCCATCAGAAACGTGGATAAAAACACTTCTTGTTATTTTATTCTATTTTTATTTTCCTTTCTTTCTTTCTTGCTTTCTTTCTTTCTTTCTTTATTAATTTTTTACTGGTCTTTGTTCTAGTGGAGTCATTTCTTTCCAGGGCAAATGAAGAGCAAAACCCTATACCACAATAGTAATCACTCTTTATCAGTAGATTTCCATTGCTGCTGCTTATGAATTGACAGAAATTACATTCATCAGATACTTTGCCCTGATAATGCAATAATGATTAATTCCAATCATTTACGATGTGACACACTGGCAAAGGCTCCAGCATACTTATGACCATACATCGGACGAGGTTTGGCGGTAATACACTTGTAACACACACACACACACATACACATACACACACACACATACATATACATATTATATATATATATATATATATATATATATATATATATATATATATATATATATATATATATATATATATATATATATATATATATATATATATATATATATATATATATTACAAGTTCAGATGCAAAAGCCCCTACTGTAAGTGCCATCTCAAATGTTCGTCTGAAATTACCTTTTTATTAGGCTCCTATATTTATATTCAGTTCTTTCATGTTAATGGCATAGAAAAGGACCTATACATTGCCATTAAAGCAAAATTACTGAACCTAAATATAGGAGCCTGGTAATGATACTGATTCAGTACCATGGTATTTGAAAAATGCCATGTGATATCACAGTACTGTTGAATCGCCATTGTATTTTTTTTTTAAATTTTTTTTAAGGTTCAACATTGGAAATTTAGTATTTTCAGGTGCTGGTCATATAATTAGAATATCATCAAAAGGTTTATTTATTTCACTAATTCCATTCAAAAAGTGAAACTATATTTCAAATGTTTATTTCTTTTAATTTTGATGTTTATAACTGAAAACTAAGGAAAATCCCAAATTTAGTATCTCAGAAAATTAGAATATTGTGAAAAGGTTCAATATTGAAGACAAGCTAATTAACTCAAAACCTGCAAAGGCCTTTAAATTGTCTCTCAGTCAAGTTTTGTAGGCTACACAATCATGTAGAAGACTGCTGATTTGACAGACTAATGACAACTAGTGACACCTTGCACAAGGAAGGCAAGACACAAAAAGTCATTGCAAAAGAGGCTGGCTGTTCAGAGAGCTCTGTGTCCAAGCACATTAATAGAACGGCGAAGGGAAGGAAAAGATGTGGTAGAAAAAAAAAAGTAATAGGGATAACCGCTCCCTGGAGATGATTGTGAAACAAAACCCATTCAAAAATGTGGGGGAGATTCACAAAGAGTGGACTGCAGCTGGAGTCAGTGCTTCAAGAACTACTACGCACAGACATGTGCAATCCTTTTTTTTGTATTGTTCTTAAGTTATATTCAAATTTTCTGAAATACTGAATTTGGGATTTTCCTTAGTTGTCAGTTATAATCATCAAAATTAAAAGAAATAAACATTTGAAATATTTATCAGTCTGTGTGTAATGAATGAATGTAAATATACAAGTTTCACTATTTGAATGGAAATAAATCAACTTTTTGATGATATTCTAATTATATGACCAGCATCTGTATATATATATTTTTCATTTGAAATCAAATTTGTCTAAAGTGGTTTGGCGAGTCTAAAGTGATAACATTTCACCACTTACTGGAAACACAGTCCTACAGATTCTGCAAACAAGCTTTGCAGGAATAAAGAGGATCAATTTCAATTGCTTGTTTGAGGTGCTGTGCTGTATGGATAGAGGCAGCAAGGGAGATGGCGAAAGACTGGGTCTGCAATTTTTCTTGAGTAAAAGAGGTCTCAGACCTTGCCCAACATAATATTAAACTTGACACGGGGCATGACTACAAACATTGCTAGTCAGAAAAGGACAAAGGCATGCTGGGACCACCTGCTGCTCTCTCCATCTTTACCATTGCAAGTACATTTTGTTCTAATTCTTATGTATCCCTTTAGTTGCTTTTTTTTCTCTTTAATCCATCAGTGCTATTTCTGTCTCTTTGTTTGCCTCGGTTCATCTGTTTCTCTGTTCTCTTCCTTTGACCTTTGAGCTAATGACTTTGTTTCCCTTCATCTATGAAAGATGACTCATCCTCACTTATGACCCCTTTCTCTATTCACCTCTTCTATCTATTTGATCAACTTGACCATATCTTATGATTTAATTTAACCAAAAATCCCTTTTAAGAGATAGCTTATCCGAAAATTAAAAATGTATCATCATTCTGTCACCCATCGTCACCCTTAAGTTGTTCCAAACCTGTAGGAGTTTCTGCTGTTGAATACAAAAACAAGGTTATTCATTTCAGCAAACATTTAAAAGAAGATCTGATTAATGTGAATCTTTCATTAGTCTTCTCCACAAGATGTCACCCTCTTATTTACCTTTTGCAAAGTTACAACCTGTTTTTATACTGTCTATGGTTAGAACTGAAAGTCGGTCACTCATTCAGCGCTTATGACGGAGTAACTGTTGACAAGAACCAAGAAAAAAGCGTGATTTGCAATGTTCAGGTAAAATTCTATAGTAATACTACAAATCCGTGGAAGCATTTGACAATGCGTAAAGGCGCCATAATTTCCGAATTGACTGAATGAATGAATGAATGGTGGATGGTGCGACGCACTGTTTTGTTTGCAGTGTTTTCATCCTCTGCCATCTCACTATGATGATATGAATACACCAATTTCATCCCCAGCTGAGTTCATTAGCATTTTATTGTTTCATTTGACAAAACTACCGTCATATAACATACACAGCAGCTGCAAGTTCTTCATGGCAACCCGTCAAAATAAAAGTTTATTTTAACCTGAAGAAACTGTCAAAAATATATTACTATTTAGTAGTCTTAAGACTCAGTGTAACAACAATGCTACTACTCATAAAAATTTATTAATCTTCATTTATAAAGGAATAATCACATTTAAGTAAAATAAAGACTAAAAGTTTTTTTTTTTTCATTTGATTCGGATAAAGGAATTTTACATGGCCCTATTATTGTTAAAAAAAATAAAATATAAAAAGGGCAAGGTTTAAAATACAGTCCTGTGGTCTTTATTTTTATACATTTAATATATTCTATATTCACTGAATGCAACAACAACAAAAAAAAAATATTTATATATATATATATATATATATATATATGATTTTTTTTTTTAAATTGCATTCAGTGAATATAGTTCTAATACAAATGTCATTAAAAATTAACAGTAAACATCAGTTTACAAAAAAATATAAAAAGTATATATATATATATATATATATATATATATATATATATATATATATATATATATATATATATATATATATATATATATATATATATATACACACACACATACACACACACACGTGAAGATTCCATATAAACAATATGCGAGTCAAATCACAAAGTGAATTGTGTGAACACTAAAATTTATACTTGTTTTTTTTTTTTTTAAGTTGCAAATTAAACATATTACTGGACATAATATTGTAGACTTTCCACTCCAGAATTTCACTTTTAATTCTACTTGACATTTCGTTGTCAATTTGTGAGATTTACTAGCAATTTCTGAGAGTAAATAAGTTAAGTAAATCCTCCACTTTTTTTCATTCCTACTGCCTATTGTTAATGCTAATGTTACAATTTCTCAAATTTTCCAGGATTGCTCCCATTTTTTCCCCTTTTTACTGTCTCTGTCCTTACCTTCCTTACCTTTTTTTACTGTATTGTTTGGCTCAATAATCTGCAGAGTAAAAAGGCAGAACAGCTCACTGCCATCTGAAAGGATGAACAGCAACACATTCTGATGTCAATCTCATTAACATAATTTTTAGATTCAGGCATCACGGGGTCAAGAGCCCAGAGTTCGATCTTGCCAAGTTTAAGTGAGAAAATCTATAGGACTCACAGGCACCTGAGAGCAGACACAAATAGCAGCACAAAGATCCAGAGTCAAAAAGCTCCATATTATGATTAAGAGCACAGTTCATGCCCTATGTGTGCAGCTAGTAGATCTTAATTCCAGCACTTCTTAGACAGCTCATTCCTGAGGACAGACTAAATCAGTGTAATACAGCTTTGGTCCCATAAATGGTCAGATCCCTGTGGTTCTCACTTTTTCACAGGTTCATTATCTAAAATCAAGGGAATTAACAGCAGAGATATTTGGTAAGGACTGCTCAATGCACTACAGTTCAGATTGGGGAAAAAAATCAATATGGCACAAAGACACTGGTCACATCACTGGTAGCCAGTCAATTTGTAAAACCCTTTGAAAATGATCCCTGCAACATGATCAATCCAGCTCAAGCACTTCAGCCACAGAGACCACAGATCCAGTTGTAGGTTCTAAACAGGCAAGCATGCGATTGGAGTGTTAAACATACTCTGTGCAACTATCAACTGTGACACATTCAAAAGGCTACTTTCAAATGTTTCTCTTACGCCTCTACAGGATTTTGACAGAGAATTACCACGAGCCTACAATAGTTGTCATCTTGAATGCCTCACGCCTTGCGCTTTGATTTCTGGCAGCCCTTTGCAAGCATTGTTAAGAGTTTTTTCCTGTCTCTTGTTTTCTTCTTCAGTTTTTGAGTTCAGAGTGCTTTAGGCAAAATCACAAAGACCATCTGCTCTCCACTGGCTGTTAAGTTTTAGCCTGTTATTGGGCCCCATTTATTTGGCTTCTTCGTAAGCACATTTACCACAGCATGCTCTTCTCTGGTTTCTTCCTTCTGCCTCATTTAGAGCAGAGTGCCAGCCGTGTGGATAAGGATACATTGCAGTTAACAAGCATCAGCATTTATTCTTCATTGCAACATATTTTACTTTAAACGTTTATTTCTTTTAATTGACGCATGAATGCCACTAGTTCCTGTTTACTATCCAATAGCAAGAAATTGCAATGTGTACATTCAAAATTTGGTCTGTAACACACACAAATTGTGTTAATTTTTACGGTGCTTTTTGTCATTTCTGGTATGTGACAGTAGAAACTGACATAAAAAGCAGCCTGAACACAGATCTAAATATCTCCACATCCAGCACCAAAGACAAAAGAAAATCATATCCATTTGGAAACTTGAGGGTGAGTATATGGTGATTTCTTTTTCTGGAAATTATTCCTTTATTTCTTATCTGAGAACAGTTACTGAGTTAAGTTAAAAATTGCAATTAATTCCAGAAAATACAGAACTACATAAGTCTTCTGAAGTCATATAAAATATTTCAGTTGCTTATACATATAAAAATAAGTTACTCATATGAATTATTTGGACCACTTTTATGGTGCTTTTTCAAAACTGCAAGAGCTTGACAGCAGGTTAAGGTATTTCTTTTTAGAGAATTTCAGATTTCTGAGCAGTTCCTGAGTTAAAATTGCGTAAACCTCCATTCTCCTTCACTACTTACGTATTGCTACAAAAAAAAAAAAAAAAAAAATATCCGGTATATTTAGCTACTAAACAAAATACAGGTGCTGGTCATATAATTAGAATATCATCAAAAAGTTGATTTCACTGATGTGAAACTTGTATAATATACTCATTCATTACACACACAGACTGATATATTTCAAATGTTTATTTCTTTTAATTTTGATTATTATAACTGACAACTAAGGAAAATCCCAAATTCAGTATCTCAGAAAATTTGAATATAACTTAAGACCAATACAAATAAAGGATTTTTAGAACCTTGGCCAACAAAAAAGTATGAAAATGAAAAGTATGAGCATGTACAGCACTCAATACTTAGTTGGTGCACCTTTTGCCTGAATTACTGCAGCAATGCGGCGTGGCATGGGCTTGATCAGTCTGTGGCACTGCTCAGGTGTTATGAGAGCCCAGGTTGCTCTGATATTGGCCTTCAGCTCTTCTCCATTCTTGGGTCTGGCATATCGCATCTTCCTCTTCCCAATACCCCATAGATTTTCTATAGGGTTAAGGTCAGGTGAGTTTGCTAGCCAATTAAGAACAGGGATACTATGGTCCTTAAACCAGGTACTGGAAGCTTTGACACTGTGTGCAGGTGCCAAGTCCTGTTGGAAAATAAAATCTGCATCTCCATAAAGTTGGTCAGCAGCAGGAAGCATGAAGTGCTCTAAAACTTCCTGGTATATGGCTGTGTTGACCTTGAACCTCAGCAAACACAGTGGACCAACACCAGCAGATGACATGGCACCCCAAACCATCACTGACTGTGGAAAGTTTACACTGGACCTCAAGCAATGTGGATTGTGTGCATCTCCTCTCTTCCCCCAGACTCTGGGACCCTGATATCCAAGGAAATGCAAAATTTACTTTCATCAGAGAACATAACATTAGACCACTCAGCAGCAGTCCAGTCCCCTTGAAGCAAGACACTTCTGACTCTGTCTGTTGTTCAAGAGTGAATTGACATAAGGAATGTGACGTAGTGCGTAGTGGTTCTTGAAGCACTGACTCTAGCTGCAGTCCACTCTTTGTGAATCTCCCCCACATTTTTTAATGAGTTTTGTTTCACAATCCGCTCCAGGGTGCGGTTATCTCTATTGCTTGTACACTTTTTTTCTACCACATCTTTTCCTTCCCTTCGCCTCTCTATTAATGTGCTTAGACACAGAGCTCTGTGAATAGCCAGCCTCTTTTGCAATGACCTTTTGTGTCTTGCCCTCCTTGTGCAAGGTGTCATTGGTCGTCTTTTGGACAACGGTCAAATCAGCAGCCTTCCCCATGATTGTGTAGCCTACAGAAACTAGACTGAGAGACCATTTAAAGGCTTTGCTGGTGTTTTGAGTTAATTAGCTGATTAGAGTGTGGCACCAGGTGTCTTCAATATTGAACCTTTTGAGATACTGAATTTGGGATTTTCCTTAGTTGTCAGTTATAAACATCAAAATTAAAAGAAATAAACATTTGAAATATATCATTCTGTGTGTAATGAATGAATATAATATACAAGTATCTCTTTTTGAATGGAATTATTGAAAACAAAAAAAAAAAACTTTTTGATAATATTATATGAACAGCACCCGTAGTTGATTAAATAATCCACTCAAAGACAGTTGGTCTACAGTTGGTTTCAAAATATTTCTTACCAACCTGCCAAATTGATTCAGGAATGTGGATCTACTCCAAGGATTATTTGATTGAATAAATAGGATGTTATCCTGATGTTTTTAGAGAGTTTGTGAATCCCTCACTGGGATCCAGGGCCAGCAGAAGTGCAATAGATATGGACTTTGATGCTGGCTGGGCTGGTTATTAATTCTCCTTTGCTTTTCATTTCAACATATAACATATATTCTCAGGGGAGGGTGAAGTCATGGCTGTGTCTACCTCCTTTGCTCCCCCACAAATGGAATAAAGCAAATTGATCCATGTGATATGGCACACAGGAAGCCTGTGGCATTGACTGAGGTCCCATTTATGACACCCCATCAATCCAATATGACCTATCCCATCCCACACCATCTTGATATTATCTTTGTTATAGCTGTAAGGATACAGACATAGTGAACTGTGCAGAGGATGAGGATGTCAACCCTCTCATTCCAAACTAGAACTAAACTCATGATGTAGCAATAAATCACAGATTATTTTTATGCGACATCTCAGAAATAGAGGCCTGATATAGAATCATCTCCCTTTATTTTATTTCATATATCACATGCTCGTGTAATGGAAAAAAATGGGGATGGCTTATTTTCTGTAATGAAGGGCCTGAAGCTTGAGACTCAACAAACTTAAAGCCTGCATGAAACTACAGAAGATTTTTCTTCTTGAGACACTGTGACTGGTGAGGGTATATGATAATGCCATTGTGCTGTAAATGTTGTCGGCTAATAACTGTTCCCCATAAGAAATCTTTAGGGTGCTTTCCTTAACATGTAATACATAACATTGCAACTTCAGCAGGGATTTGGATGGCAATGGATTTCATGGAAAAAGTTTAATTTAAAACATTAAATCATAGAAATTAAATACATTCCAAAGTTTCAAATGAGGGTTTATGAAGCTACTGAATGGATATAGAAATGTAGACATATAGATTATTCTATATAAAAATCTAGATAAAAAAAAAAAAAGATTATATTCCTATAGAAATCCAGAAACTTATTTAAAATAAAGAAAGAAAATTACTATATTCGTATTTAAAATTTGGTTATTTCCATTTATTTATTTATAATTTAAGAAAGATTGCTTGTATAATACGCAGCTAATTCTGTCTGGTAAGTACATTTCCCTGCTTTTATAGAATAAAAAATAAAATAAAATAAAACATTTAACAAATAAATATGCACAATATAGCAAACCGGGGTGTTTCAATATATGTACAGCTATTAACTAGGTCAACAATGGTGTAGGATAATGGAATAATATGAATTGTTATGGCAAGTTATTATATGGTTTTATGCTAACTTCCAATTCGACACTCTTTCCTATTTCCAAAATTTCCTCAGGAAAATTGCACTTTTCTTTGTAAAAACAATCCAATGCTCAGATTTTAATGTTATTTCATTGACTACGATATGACTACACAGCCAGCTTTTCATTTGCTGCTTGTCATGTGTAAATCTTTAATACAATAACATGTGCAGCTGAACCCTTAAAGTTTTTCTTTCGATAAGAGGACTTGAGCTTCAGGGCTGATACTAATACATACCAAGTACAACAATAACACTGTGGTCCCTGAACTGTTTAGTCACTTTACTCTGTCTCCTACACCAAACAAGACAAAGCCTTGACAAATTGATATAAATGATCACTTAGCCATATCAATGCTGAGGGGGGAGTGTTCTTACTTAAGCTCTTTGTTCTGGATCAAACAATTTCTTAGGGAAATGGTTGACAGTCTGTGAAACAAAGAAGAACGAGAACACTTTACAGATGTACATTCTGTTCTCGGAATTCAACCTCATTTCAAATAAGAACTTATTAGGGTTTAATCACACATGAGTGATGGTGAACTGAAAAGCTGAGCGATTCCAGAGTCACATATACGCACAACAAAGTACTTCTAAATGAGCCCAGCTAACTCAATAATACCCCACTGCACATTTAATAAAGCATGGAGTGTGCCAAGTGAACGTGACTGCAGAGAAATACCACCACATGTGCCATGGAGCATGAAAGCACAATGTGCACACGTGCATATCCAAAACGAGAGCAGAATGAAAGCGGAAGAAATACAGTGCAAATAATGTAAAAAGAGGATTGATGGCCCTGTATCAACCCTCTTCTGTCTCTCTCATTTGTCTCTTTCCATGTCTCTCATTCAAAATTCAAGAGTTGTAAGAATCTCATGGCTATGTTAAACAAAAGATTTATGTTGCAAAGGCATTGGTTAATAACAAGCACATACATATACACTTACAGGGACAGTTCCCACAAAAATTCATTTACTCACCCAAATACTAATTCAAAACAGTATTGTTTTTTTTTTTCTTCTTGTGAAAAGCAAAAACAAAATATATTTTATAAAATGTACAGCACTAAACTGAACAACACTGGAGTTTTTATATATATATATATATAATATCTGATCTTCTGTTCCACCAAATAAAAGTCATGCTGGCATTGGAACGAGATAAGGGAGAGTAGATTTTGACATTTATACAGTATACAGAATTTTTGGATGAATTTTCCCTTTAAATTAGTGCTAATGTGATATTTAAATCATTTCTGCACTCCTGAATGATGGTACAGATCAATTATACCGTATTGTTGGTCCTAATCTAGCAGACATGAGGGTTTTAGAATTTAGATTTCTGACTAAATTTGTTTTGATGGTTTGCAAAATGGGCAAATTATGTGTCCCTAACACATCTGCAGTTAGTACATGAGGCATAATGCGGTTTCTACCTCCTTTTGTGAAAAGTAACAGTCTGTACCATTTTGGTACTCAGCTGTGTCTTTTTTTCAAGGCTGTTTTCTAAACGCATCACCTGTCTTCAATTTTTGCCTTTTAAAATCAAATCTAGCGCTATTATGATAAGACTCAGAATGATGCAGAATGGTAAGTACCACATTATACCAGATTAAATGGTTGGGTAGGAGTTTTAGCATACTTCAGACTAAACATATTTCACTGGGCAGGTTCAGTGAAATATCTAGCTTGATTAATTTGTATTTGAGAGGATTTGCAGTAAAGTAAAAAAAAAAAAAAAAAAAAAAAAAAAAAAGTGAATCATTTTGAAATATGAACAGATAAATTATTATTTTTTGAGCATTTGTCCATCGCTGTCACTTTTCACTATGGGCACTGCTGCTAATGATTTTGCCTGCGTTTGTCACTGCCGGTATTGAGAAGAACTCATGCATGTAATGCTCAGAGAACCCAAAGGGGTATTAATAATTCTGTTTAGATTTGCAATAAACAACAGATGCAGGTAGAGAGGATGAAAGGACTATGCTGATCAATATGAGAAAATATAGTTGCTAGACTCTTTTACATTACCGTAAATGAGTAGGGTCTGTAAGAAAAATAAAAATTGTATATATAAGTCTTATTCTCACCAATGCTGCATTTGATCAAAAACAGTAAAAACAAATGTTGTGAACTACTATTTACAATGACAAAGTGGGATTTTCAGCAGCTATTACACCAGTCTTCAGTGTCTCATGATCCTTCACTCTAATATTATCAGTTTTGAAATGATCAATGTGGAAAACTTTTGAACGGTTGAAAGGTAATGATAAAATGGACTAATTATGACCTTTATCCAATGAGAGGAAAGCTCCACTCCTGTATGCATCTATATAAATTCAACACGGACAGACAGGTGGGAAAAAAAAGTTAAATTAAATCAAATTCCTCTAATGTTTTCAATCCTTGAAGTATCACGCTAATCCTCACAAGTGTGCAGAAACTGACAGAAAAAAAAGAAAAAGAGAAAAAGAGCCAGAACACCAGATGCTCTGTTCCAAAGCCTGGTGAGCTGCTTATGGAGGCAACATTTTAAGGTGTCTTGGGTAAAATTCCAAAAAGACATTTCCAAAAGCAAACTTCATTATGTAGTCAGAGAATAAACAGATTTCATTCCGTAATAAAAAGTATGGATTTAAAAAAAAGCTAATAAAAGTGCATTTCAATGTTTATTATTAGAATATTGCTTACAGTATGTAGGTATTAAAAAGATAAACAGTGAATAAATACATTTACATGAAGAGGAAATTAAATGATAAATAATGAGCGAGCAATAAGCCTGCATGAGTGTGTATACATGAGATAGATTGCAGAGTGGAGTGGGATGTGAAAATAACAGTGTGCAACTAACACTGATTGACATAATAGTGCTTATCTCTTTCACATGGCCAGTGGAAAGAGAGAAACAGACCCAGATAACCCCTACCAGTACACACACACACACAGAAATAAAGAAATACTGCAGCATAAACACAAGGGAAGTGAACAAATGCATACTATAAGTAAGGAACAATTACACTGACATTAGAGTCCAGATGACCCAGCTTTTCTACATTTGAAGTAAAAGCCATAGGCTGATATTTCTATTTTTGCTCCACAGTCGTAACACAAATGACTGTAGCCCATGGTCAAATCAATAGTACTGTTGAGTACTGTAACCGATGCAGGAGTCAGTGCGGACAAAATGAATAGAAGCATTTCGTCTGAATTACTGATTCAGCTCACTGCAGGGTGCACCAGGGGAGAGACTGCAGGAGAGAATGAAATGAAGTGATAGAACAACACATATATAGATAAGACATAACACTAGAATGATAGAAACAATAGATGGAGTAAAAGGCTGATAGTATGATAGAATGACTGATAGAACAATAGAAACGATGGATGGAGAGATTTTTATTTTATTTCATTATTATTTCTTTTCCCATGAAGATTGTAAGCAAATAACTTCTTACATTTTGTCCTCTGGCTCAAATAAAGATATCGTATATCAATGTTGACTCAATTTTCACTGAGGAATCTAAGAAGACACAAGAAAGGATGGAACAGATACACTATCTTCCCAGAAAACACAGTGCAGTACATTCTGAAGCTATCAAATAACTACACCAAAAAGCACGTCTGCACATTTCCCAATTTTGTAAAAAAAACAAAAAACTCCACTGAGGCAAGAAAACTTGCATTTGGAATGACTTATGGGTGAGTAAATGATACCAGAATTCATCATTTTTTTTTTTTTTTGTTGTGATCTGTCCCTTTAACACCAGAAGCAGTGAAGATAAAGAGGAATAGAGAAAGAGAGAACTGACTGAGTAAGCATGTACAAAAAAATGGCAGGTCTACGTGACGCTGAACCTGATGCAGAAGATATAAGTGTGTTCTCAGTGCTGTATGAAACAGCAGCTGGAGCAGCATGGGAGATGAATTGTGTTTATTATGTGTGTGAAAGGGCTTGCTGATGTGCTCTACAGCCTCCTGGCCTGCTTCCTCATCTTTAGTTCCCTGGATCAGCGCGTTAAAACTGGATGAGCTTCCCCTCGGTTGTGCATGACCTCACAAAACACCACAGAGACATGAATCAACATGGCCAAACACTTGCAGAGGTTCAAGACCGAATCACTGCATCTGAGCCTCGCTTTCCACTGACCACCTTTTTGAATTCACATCCAGAAGTCTGCTCCACCTTACCATACAGAATGTGCTTAAACGCTGATCATTAGGCTACGAACCAGTGAGATTTTAGTATCATTGAAATATTGCCGTAGTCTTTGATGATGGTTTATTATACTTAACTAAAGGTACATTTACACAACAACTATGAACTAAAAAAGGAATGCATTTTGAAATGTTTACACATACGTATGTGCATTAAGTCACAGTTTTTACAGATTTGCTTTTTGAAGTTTACACAGAGATGATATATCATAATTTATTATTATTTTTTTTTTTTTTTTTTTGCATTTTGAAACCAGTTTTGAAAAAGTTTGCATTTTTAGGCCCCCAAAAAGCTGTTGTCATGTAAATAAACGGCCAAAACCCATTACATTTTTTATATTTTTAGTTGAAAATGGTTTCGTTCAAATGCCCCTTAAAACTAAAACTCTTATGAAAATCATTAAAAAAATTTGATATAACATAAAAAAATAAAAATTCAGCTATAGTTGACAAGATAGCATTTCTGATTTTATTTCAGTTTAACTTTAAGAACTAAAACAAAAAAATAATTTTATAGACAAAAAAAAGACAAAAACACCCACACACAAAAAAGGATAAGATAAAAAATTAACAAAAAAAATAAATAAATAAAAAAAATAATTAAAACTGATATAAAAATAACTGGTTTTATTAATATTTAGATATTTAAGATACATTTAATTTTTTAGCAATTTAGTTGTTTTTGTAATTTTTATACTTTAATTTTTTTTTTTGTCTTAGTATTTCAGTATATCAATTTAACCTAAATCAACGTAAAATATTTGTATGTATTTTAATTTATTTCAGGTTAAATTTATTTTAAGTAACCTTTTTATGGTTTTAGTTTCAGTTAACTATAATAACACTGCTATGAAAAAAAGGAAATTCTATATTTGAATAAACCACTTACGTGATGTGTTTCCTATTCAAATGCAACACACTGGTGAACAGCAGCTCAATTTTCCCTGAGGAGCAAGATACAAGAAAGGAAAGAACAGCTACTCATTGCACATTATATACATCTGACTTCTGACACCACAGTACATTCCACAGCTATCAAGTAACTACACGAAAATGCACATCTGCAAAATCTAAGACATTTACTGAAAACACGGTTTTGTCTACAAAAGAATGTCACAGAAAGGAACATCATATATTGCATGTCTTGAATTGATATGCAGTACAGTTCTGGCTGTTTGAGTGAAGAAATACTGTGTTCTTTTATGTCTTCAGGCATAAATACAGAATTTGGATCTGTATTATCTAAGGCCTAGATGTAAAGCATGAAATATATGGCTCAATGTGCCCAGGGTTCTATATTGTACATATATAAAGTTTAATAAACAAAATGTGTTTATTGTTAAATCAAACATTATAAATGATATATTCCATCTGCAATTGTGAGTAGAGCATTCGAAGAATGCAGGGTTAACATGGCTTGACAAGCTCGGAAAAGCCAATTATTTGGACATCTCTGTGGTGAAGCGTCCTTTGCTCAGGCAGAAAGAACAGATCACACCTCTGAAGCACGTTAAAAGGTCAGGTAGCAGTTTCGCCTTTCACCGAAGTTTCATAAATTGGTATTTTTCAGAGATCATTTGGTGAGACAATTCAAGCAGAAAGATTATAGATTTTACATGTTTCATCATTTATACATTAAAAACAATGCTAAAAGGATGCTATACTTTAAAAACTGCTCAGAGGTTGGTACATCTTCAATTGTATACATTTATTAAAATTGTTAAATACTTTAATGTTTTCAATTATATATTTTTTTTTTTTCGCTCACACATTCCCCTGTAATATACAGTACTTGCTTACAGCAATTCTGTTATAATAAAGATACCACAAAAAAAGTGCAGAGAGAAGAAGAAACTAGTGAAATAATTGATGTCCTGAGGGAAAGCAGCACACAATAAATATATAATGTGGGGCAGAAATTGCTGATAAATTAGTTAGCTGAAAAAAATAAAAAATCTGTATCTACAGTATGCGCAATACTTTTGGGTCTACATGTTTGATTATCTTTGTTAAGCATCAGATTCTAAAATTATAATGCATTTAATTCTAATTTTGTTACTCCTATAAATAAAACATGAGACGTTTGATTTATATATACGCACACAGTCCTGACAGACTTATCAAGTTCTGACAGAGATGACACAAGGCATGTGCAGTATTCATCAGTAGACGTGTTCCATTCACTGTTGTCTCCTGCTGAAAATACAGGCCACCTAATGTTATAATAACAATCATTTACAGTACACGGCTGCACAACCGGTATGTTTCTCTCTCCCTTCTGCATTTAGCCTGCTATAAGCGCAATAGTGTATTGGGTGTAGCTCTGTGGGTGGTGTGATTTGCAGCAGTAATATACAGTTGCTGTGCTGTATCCCAAAACACGTTCTCTCCTTTGAAATTGAGGTTATTTTCACCATGATACACCTCCATTAACACGCACTGAACTACAGGACCATTACATGTAGAGAAACATGTTATGATAGACTTGTTTGGTTCTGTTGGGTTTGTGTCCATGTGTTCATTCTCTTTTTTTATCGTATCTTATACATGCAAATGTTTTACTGCTTGAGATGGTGCAACAGAAAGTGCACATTTTAATAATAAAAAAACTGACTTGTAATTAATCCTGATTATTGGAGTATGTTTTACAAGAAAATACTATTCTAAAATGTTATTCCAACACTACAAATGTTAATACAGAAAAAAAAAAAAAAAAAACATAAAAAAAAAGTTAAATAAAATAACTGTGACATTGTGAGACTCACTCAAACTCACTCAAAACTCACTTTTAAAATCTGATATTATAGGTGGCCTTGACTTCCATCAAAATGAGCATGTGGATTTTTCACTTGTATTTTTTTTTTGTCACTTGGATCTTTTTCTGCCTGTGTAATATGTATGTGTTTTTTTTCTCAAGTACTCCAGCTTGAAGCTCATTTCAACAGCAATTCACCAAGCTAACACTGGTTTTGGATTAGATTAAAGGGGTCATATGATGCAATTTCAATTTTTCCTTTCTCTTTAGAGTGTTACAAGCTCTTGGTGCATAAAAAAAATATATGTAAAGTTGCAAAGACTACTCAAATCCAAAGAGACATTCTTTATCAAAATTCTGTCACAGCCCCCTAAACCGGCTCGTTCATACCTCCCCTCACTTCTATGTCACTATGTGGAAATGTTTGTGTAACGCTGCCCAAATGCTTATGCTAAGAAAGAAGGCAGGCGTGGTTTCAGTAACTGCAGTTAGTGTTGAAGCAGCCATGTCAGGGAGATGCTGTGTGTATCTAGGTGAAAGCAAAAAGCACTTTATTTGGCCTTCTGAAAGTAGATGCATTTAGGAATCTTTAAGATTACTTACAATAGGACACCATGAACTTAGGAGAAGAGGCTATTCTGACTTTGCTACAACAATCTGGCACTTCTGTATCAGCTACTGTAAGTTTTGTTATTAGTTCAAGTATTTGCAATGCCTAGTTTTGAACGTTGCGAGAGAGAGAGAGAGAGAGAGAGAGAGAGAGAGAAATGGTCACACAGTGGAGTCAGCTGTCTTAACCGTCCGAGGCTTGTGTGCTGCAAACACATACGAGCTTCATCACTGTGTCTGTCACATGACTCTGTTCCCCTTTCAAGCTTGAACTGATGGTAAAACTAAGGACATTATCAACTGTCTTTATATTTATTTTGAAAGATGAAGCTCACGATTATGGTAAGAGTCATTACATTTCTGACAAGTGCTTGTGGTGGAGAGAGGCGGGGCATAGAGGACCTACAATAAATGTACAGTATTTGAAAATTGATGTGTTTTTTGAACATTAAAGCATGTCAACATATTCGGTTATGCCAATTACACAAAATGAGGATCTTTAAAAAAAGCATCATATGACCCCTTTAAGCATTAAATACATAGCTTTGATGTATTTTCCAGCAATAGAATATTAATTCTGAAGTCACACTCATTCAGTCAACACAACAGAAACATCACAGATCTCAGCCCAACAAACACCACCCTTCCATTAACTGGAGAAATTGACACTTTAATCCACTTTCGATCAGCACCTCACAGAAACACACACACTAAATGCTAGTGTAGCCATCTGTTCTGCAACAAACATTTAACAATCCACTGTCATTTTCTTTTTTGTACATAAAGCATCTTGCCAGGGGGGGAAACAAGCTTGATACTGTTTGTTCACAAGTTTTTTTTTCCTCAGACTCTGAGTTTGTTACTGTACTATTGCTGTCGAATCAATTTCATCACACTCTGTAAACCTTAGTGAGAAGAAAGTCGCCAATAACAGCACCAACACGCCGCCTGTAATAAATGCCTGATGCTGCTTAGTACTGTAAATCATTCCCAAGACTGTCAGACTGCCCTTGAAGCTCCTTGTTGTCTGTCCACTTTGCTGTTTCTTGTCCCCAGAGTCTGGCAAGACATTAGGATGATAACATTTATACACAAATATGCATATGCACTGACTCGCACCATTTTTAGCTGTCTGTTCTGTCTTCTCCTGTCATCGTATCTTTGTGGAAAACCATCTCAAAGCTGACATGCTCCCAGAGAGACCAGGAAAGAAAGAGAGAAACAGCGGAAGATTGTGCCAGGTCAGAGAACAAAGGAACATAAAAAAGACAGCAGTCACAGGCCCCCAAAAAATGTGTTCTCATATCCCAGCTTAACATGTGGGCAACTAGAAGTCATTATTACTTTGATGGCACTATCAAAACATTGCTGTTTGGTTGAGTATTCCGACCAGCAGGGTTACCAGGTCTGAGAAACAAACAACAACCAGTTATGCTTTATTTAAAAAAAAAAATTGATTTAACCCGCAGACTACAAAACAACCTGCAGCAACAGTGTAATAGTAGCCAACTTTCATAGGAAAACCACAGAAACTGCAACACTGCCGACCAGCAACGACGCCTCAACTAATGGTGCGAGTTTGGGGAGGCGTTATCTGTCTGTCTGACCAATAGCAGAAGGGTTCATGAAAATTAAGTTGTTTGCTAAAGACATAAACCCCTTGTTTCACAGACCAGGCTTAAGCCTAGTTTCAGACTAAAATGTAAGTCTGAGCGGTTTCAGCTGAAAGAAACTTGCACTGACTGATCTTAAACCTATGATTGCTTTTGTTTCGTCTCAAGATGCACACCAATAGTGCACAAAAAAGGGCACATTTATAAAAAATTACTTAAATGTCCTAAGTGTACTTATTTATTTGTATTATTATTATTATTATTTTTTTTTTTAATTTGAGCACATGGTTTGAACACAATGTTGCTAGAACTAGAGCTTCTTGTTGCAGTTTTATTTCTTTATTTGATGAAAGCTATGTAAGAAAATATAAATCAAAGAAATACGAGTTTACTAAAGAAAAACTTAGTAAGTCTTAGCTCCACTTATTATTATTATTTATTATTTTTTTTATCAAAAGGCACTTGAGGCTATATTTTGCCATACAAGATTAAACATTCTCAGTTCACATATTATTGGCAGGTGTGATAAAGTTCATTTTAGATGATAGCAGGACAAACCAGGAGAAATTTGACCTGTCATACAAGCCATCTATCTCCTGTCAAGAGTTTTATCACAGTAATAACATTTTTGATTCAAAGAGAATCCTTCACTACAGTGTAAACTGCCATGAAATAGACTGTGAACTAAATCAGACAAGACAACAAAGTCTCTTCACTGCAAAACAGGGATCACTGCTCAGAGCATGATCCACACAAGTTTCTTCACTTCATTGAGCCTATAGATGAAGGGTCTGTTTGGTCCTTCATTAATCACATAGGTGACTTAATTGGTTGGGGGGGGGGGGTATGGCTGAGAAACACCCAAAGGTTTCATTGTCATAAATGTCACGAAATATTTTTTAACAAACCTTTTCCAGCATGGAGAGACCTTTCACAGAGAGAACACAGCAGTCAGTTAAGTGCTTCATATGCATGGATTTTTTGGGTTGTTTCGATTCAGTTTCCTTTCCTTTCAGTCCTTAGTTGTCATGGTTGCTGAGTTGATTGTGTCATTCTGTTCAGGTGTGCATCTTTAAGTATTCTTGTTTGCTCTGTGTATTTTTGCCTTGTCCAAATATCCACACTTGTGGTCTTTGCACTTGACAACTAATATGACACATTTCCTGTATTTGGTCCATGTGTTCAAGTGAGGATGAACTTTTCATTACCTGATGTGACATACACATAGTGTCATAAAAAATAAAACTCTTTAAATAGCTTTATTTTAATTTTAAATTGAAATACTTTGCATTTTAAAACGTACTTCTAAATGTCTGTTCAGTAGTCCCTACAACATGACAATTTAAATTTGTGGTGCTTCTAATTAAGTGATAAAAAGCAGATACAAATGTTGTACAAAATAAATATCACCACTACTCATCTTTGCACCAATAAAAGGTAAAAACACAGTTTTTCTACCAAATGATATGTAATATCTTATTCTTATATTAATATTTAACTTAGGTTTCTGTGACCTCTTGTGAGATCTCAGCAAAAAGTCTTTATAAGATTTATTTCAAGAACATGCCTCGAATAGCGATCAGGAGTGGTATTCAAGATAAATCGTGTGGATTTTGCCCATTTCAAGACCTGGGACAGTCTTACGCATGCGCTCTCAAGTGGCCAAAACAGCAAGTGTGGGAATTTGGACAAGGCATTAAGTCAGCCTTATTTCAGTTCAGTTTGCCCGGTCTGTGTTATGGTTATGTTTATTCTGTCACTGGACTTATCTTTGGTGTTTATTACAGGACTGTTTGCTTGTACCTTTGTCTTTGTGTGACTACCACAACCAGATGTACAGTAACTTTATGAAGTGTCCTACGTTAATTATATTATAAATCTCTAAAAACTCCAATAAGGGAGAAGCTGTAAACCTCTGTTTTATCTGTAATGTTGTTTCTGACCCCAAACAGAACACGATGGCTAAACCCAAGCTAAAACTGCAACTATGTGCTTTTATGGATGGATAATATTCCTTATGAGTCTTCAACTTCCCCAAAGGCAAAAATGTGTGCCTTGTTTTTGTCTCTCTTGCCGTTCCACAGAAATCTGACATATGTTTTCACAGTGCACCTGCAGTGTGCTGTCAGTATAGCTCAGTTCTGATTTATTTTAAGCTATTTTTTTAATATATATATAAAAACACATCCCCCCACATGTTTCTTCCCCTCCTGCTTCCTTCGGCGCGCCAAACATTATGACCAACCTTTAGCCCAGCAGCACATGAAACAAACTGGACTTGGCTACCATCACGTTCTTTCTCTCTTCCCTGTCCCTCCTTTCATGGAGTACAGTGGCTGGGTGGAGAAGCAGAGTGAGATGAAAAGCAAGCAATAAAGTAAAAGAGAGGGAGGAAAACTGGCATCTGTTAGCGTCCAGCCACAGCGTGGGACTGATAAATCCAAAACCAGAGCCACCTTTCAATTACCCAGCATGCCTGCCTTTGAGATTAATGAGGACCCTTGGTGAAACCCAAATACTGGCAACAGGGCCCTGCTCCAAAAACAAGGAGTATAGAAGAAAAATAAAAGACTAGAATTAGCTGCTCTAGCAAAAACTGCTAGCTAAGGAACAGATGACAAAAATAATTGAATAGTTATAAAAAAATATTTCTCAGTCAATGTTTTGTCTCATTTCTAAAGCATGTTCTTTTCTTTATTCTTAATATTGGTCTATGGACAAAATGTAATAAATAAAAATCTCCACCTTGTCTTAACCCTCATGATGTGTTCCAATCATTTTGACCTACAGTAGGATGGATTTTCTTTTCCTCATAAATGCTAATGTTATCACATCGGACTAAAACTTAATATGCGTGCTCACAAATGTCTGGTATAGAAAAAAATAAAAATACTTATAAATGTATTGCTATATTATTTTATCAAATAAGAATTATGTGTGCTCAAAAAGAATAATGAGAGAGAGAAAGTTTTAGTCCCTCAAAGTCACTCAATTTGTCCGCACACTGAATTTTTATTTCAAATCAGACCAAAAAAGTTCTCAAAAATTCTCAAGGGCAGAAACGTCTGCTTTTTGTCTGTTTTTATTATTTTGCACTTTTGTTACTTTTGTATATGGATAATAAAAACATACATTTTTGGGTGACCTTTTTTGGTCTGATTTGAAAAATATTTCAGTGTGCGAACAAATTCAGCGACTTATGCTATATTATTACCAAATATTGGAATCAATATTTTTATCAACTTGCTGGCAGTAGCATGAGGACACTAGCCCACATGGGTATCATGAGTCCCATTACATCTTCATGAAATTCTAGTGAGACATGCTGCTAGCTACAACTGCTAGCAATAGCACTCGGATGTTTAACCTCACAGTACGAGACCCACTCGGTCTCTCTCTGTCTGTGGGTAATCACATCAACCCCTGCTCTACCATACCAAACACTGGCACATATCCAAACACAGTGCCATTACCATCCAAGCATTCAAAAAAGTCCTAATTTCTAACTGAACTTATCATTTAAACATACTCTTATTATATCTGCTTACATCCAGGTGGCACATGCCAAATAGCAATTGATTTATCCTTGGGTTGTTCATTGCTAATGGTCCTTGAGAGGCCCACTTGCTGTTCCATAACACTATCTTACTAAAGGTTCTCTAATAAAGCCCTGCACTGTAATCCAATTATTATAATCCATAATACACTGGTGACTACAGTATGCGCCAAACGTCTACAGTACCACTCAAAAACGGCTCCTAATCGGTTCACAAACAAAGTACCTTTACTGTATATAGAGCAAGATTTTGTCTGTTGTTGCCTCTAAACAGAAAAGCCCACTTGTTCAGCACTTCAAAATTATATTCAACTCAAAATTGTATTTGATAAAAAAAAAAGAATAATTGTATACTATTTTACCTAAATAAATAAATACAAAACATTAAAATTAAACATTTTAAACGCTATAAGGGAATTCTATATTTAATGAAATGACATAAAAAGTTTTGTTCAATTTATCATGGAGCGTGTGGAGAGATGATGAGGCAAGGACTCAAGTTACAGGAAGAATTGTCTGTCTTTTCAATAATAAAATAAAACAAATCAACAAAAACCACCCCGAGGGGGAAAAACAAGCAGACATAACACACACAAAGTAAAACAACTGACGAAAAACAGATCAGCATAGGACTGAAGTCACCAGGGGCCTGTTCTTTGTACGTCACTTATTACATCCGAAATTAAATGTTACATCCAAGATGATATCACCGCGCTAATCAGGTTAATTCGGTTCTTCAAATGCTCCGATTGTTGATGATTAGTGTGGCTGGATTGAGTTATCTGAGATAATTGCGCATTCAGGGGTCGGTTTAAAAGGGGCTATGTATCCATACTCGAAAACCATGATCAGCAGTGCCAGCGATTGGCTGGCGGCAATGTAATGACATCATATAATAAAAAATAAAAAAAGACACCTGATGAAAAACTTGACAAATTTCTGGACTTTTATAAGGAAACAGCCAAACAAAAAAAACAACATAAATGTTATAACAGGTAAATGGAATAAGCACTGTTTTTATTTTATTTTATTTTTTACATTATTCCCCATTACATTACATTATTCAGATTCACAATTTATAATATTTGTACAGTCTTTACATTTGTATTTTAATTTAGTAATTATTATATTAAAAAAAATTTGTTTTTTTATATAAGCCAAGAATGGTGACCCATACTCAGAATTCGTCCTCTGCATTTAACCCATCCAAAGTGCACACAAACAGCAAGTGAATACACACACACACCGTGAACTTACACCCGGAGCAGTGGACAGCCATTTATGCTGCGGTGCCCATGGAGCAGTTTGGGGTTTGGTGCCTTGCTCAAGGGCACCTCAGTCGTGGTATTGCCGGCGCGAGACTCGAACCCACAACCCTAGGGTTAGGAGTCAAACTATATAACTGCTAGGACACTTTCCCATTTTTTTTTTTTTTTTTTTTTTGCTATTTAATTTTATATTTGGACAGATTTGTTACGTGACAGCATTAATAAAAGTTTCTTTAGGATCAAGATCATGTTATCTGCATCTCCTGGGCTCCGTCAAGCCACTCCCATCATAGCCATCATCACTCAAAATAAATGCACAACACTACATTATCTGCAAGACTCGAATACAATTATGGAGTAATAATTTTATGAAAAATAAATATTTCAGTTAGTAAAACTGTCTGTGTCTGTAGTAGGCTATTAAGGACTACACAACAATATTATATTATATTTAAATATATTTTTAAATGATTATTATTTTAAATTATTGTCCCTGGATTAGAAGTATACTCTTAAAATAAAGTAGCGTTGGCAGCGGACATATTTTGAGCATCAGTTCTGGTTTAAAAGATGCAGTCTAATCCTATTGACATGAAATAAGCTACTCTCAAGCAGATTTAAGCTTACGGACCTATTGCTATAGCAGCAAGTCCAGGAAGCGCTTCAAAGAACCAGATGATCCAAGATCACGCCAAATCATCATCAATCAAATCCAGCTAACTGATTTAGCGATATTATGAAGAACAGACCCCTGGATAATATATAGGGAAACAAAGTAGGAGGGTAATGAGGGAGACACAGGTGGAGCAACTTACAATAATAACAACAATAATACAATAATAACAACAATAATGAGGTAACAAGATGGGCGTGGTCAGACAATAGACAGGACATGGCATCAAACAAATGCAAAACAAGCCATGTGCTCACAGAAAAACACAGTGTCATCTAGTGGCCATCATGGGGACACCAGCTCAAGACTAAATTAATACTGTAATTTTAAAGTTTTCCTTTCCAAGACAGGTTTATCATGCAAAACTTAACATTTAATGCAATGCACACTGTCTGCATTCTAATTAAAGTAGAGCTTTAATATAAATGAACTACATGAGTAAATATAGATAAATTAGTTAACCTCACTAATCAACTAGTCATACATTTGAGCAGTGATGAGCTAAAATCATGCACCTGTTTTGCTTTATACTGCACAATAGAGTAAAGGGCTGCAGCAGGATAAAGCAATAAACATTATTCACAGTAGTCCTGGGGTGAAGGAATGTCACTTCCTGCCAAGTTATGGTAGGATGGAAGGATGCCGTGTCTAGGGAAAAGCACTTCCATTTACAGCCTTACACCGAGACTTTGCTTGATGCAAAAATAACTTTCAGTGGCTCTGATGGAATTGCTTACACAATGTGTTCAGAAGACAGAGCTCTTAATTTTAACAGTTTAAATCTACACCAAGCCTGCAATCCTTCTCTCCCATGGCACTGGAGCAACGCGTATTCAATCTATTTCTATGAAGAGAGAAATGCACTTGTTTCAACAGAGTGAACCATTTAAAATATTTATGCTTGTGATATCAACAATACTAGTCACATTATTTCTTTTTTTGCCCGCAATGCATGCATCTTCTTTCCCTCTTATCTTCATTTATTTATTTACATCTAAAATATTGGATGAAAATTTTAAGAAATGTTTTGCCTTGCCAACTAACTGAAATAAGTTTAAGCTGAAGCACTTCAGTTACTAACAGGAAAAAAATAAACAAATAAAACAAACTTAAAACTAAAATGAAATAAAAATAAATTAATATATAATGTAAACAAAAATGAAACCACCACATTAAATTAAATTAAATTGAATTAAATTAAATTAAAAATATATAAACCAAATGTAGGCTAATTCAAAATTTTGTAAAAAAGTATAAGAGTATATAAATATTAATAGGATAACACTGGGACAGTCCGTTTTTAACAATAAGATCTAAATTATTTTTTTAGGATTCATCCATCCAATTATTTAGAAAAGCTGTTACTGGAAGACTAAATATACATTTTATAAAACATGAAAAAAATATAGATGAGTCTTTATTCATTAAACTTTTAAGTTGTTTTTATATTTTATGAAGGTTGCCCTAGGCCCCTGCATGGGGAATATTGTGCAACTTTCGAATCAGTGCTTGTGTTTGCATTGACATATATGTCTTTCTCTTTCTCTGGTAAATTAGTATTTAAAAATAAATAAATAAATAAATAAATAAATAAATAAATAAATAAACTGTGTCAATGACTGCCACACTTCAATTTTATGCTTGAACATTTCCTTTAATATTGGCAGCACTTAATTGCTCATCAACTTGAGTGTGGCACCGATGCAAGCCTGCTCAGATTGTTACTATTCATGTCAGGACTGAACTCAAAGCTCTTTACGCATCTTGAAAGGGCCAGGGTTTATCCGATACTTATAAAGATCATCAAATAACATACAGAAACAATCATGTATGCAAAGTTATAATGATTAGCACCACACTGGCTTTCCAGCAGGAATATCTTGAGAGGAACACTGATGGGAGCTTTGGAGACATGCCGGCTGTCAATCACTCCGAGTCTGTTTGCATTGTGGAAAGCTGGACCCAACAGCTGCCAGAAAAGTTGGAAAAGGGGATGTGGGAGCATTTCATCCCTCAATGAAAGCAATGACACAATTCTGCCTGATGGACTAAACTGAAGCTGACTAGGATTTGACAGCTCCCCTACTGAAAAAAAAATATAAAAATTACCAACCCCTAACTTTTTCCATAGCAGGGTGGAAGCAATCAAGATGGATGCTTCAAAGTGACAGAACATTTTAAGCCATGGTAACTAACATCAAAGACAAAACAACTCTTTCCTTAAAACAAAAAGAAAGAGAAACTTGATCAGCATGGTTAAGCTCAAAACTGCAGGCCTAATGACTTGCTATTGTTTTTCACTTCCTCAACATTTAAATGATGTATGTTTTGCTGAGGAGGTACAGAATTATCCAGTTGTTTCAGAGATTTTTGGCAAGACGGCACACTATGGATAGGAGTTAACGAAGGCATGGTGTTGGTGGGATGCTGTGAGAGACAGGCCCCCTGGGGGCCGCATGCTTGCAAAGCTCTGCAATAATAAGGCTGGACTGAAGGAGACCTGCTCTTCCCCCAATTCCTCCAGATAAACTCACTGATGGTTCCACTTTAATTGGACAATGGTAGTGCAAAAGCTAGTAATGCCTCACACAATCAAAACAAGCACACAAACACATTCCAACACATAAAGATACACATATAGTCTTAAAGAGACACAAGTATCCGGAGGACAGGACAAAATGTCGAACTACAAGCTCTAGTAAGCAAGGTCTCATTGGTGCAGCTATAGGACCATTACTACTTGGTCTGATACTAGAGGAAAATCCTCTGTAATATTTCTGACTATTAGCACACTGACATAATGACATGGTTGATCTTGCTGATAAAGAGTACGTCAGCAGTATGAATATATATATATATATATATATATATATATATATATATATATATATATATATATATATATATATATATATATATATATATATATATATATATATATATATACATATGTATGTATGTATGTATGTATGTGTATATATATATATATATATTTATATATATGGCCCCCCATTTAGGCTACTTTCTCCTCTTATACAGGCATCATACATTTTTCGCATGCTTTCCTCTCCTGGTTTTATAATGGAGGTGTCATGTCATATCCACCTTTTAAATTGGTTAAACTCTCTTCTCATTTCCTCTTTTAACTGTGGCTGTTTTAGGAATAGCCTTCATGAAAAAGCAATGAAAAGCAATGTATGCAGTAAGCTACTCATAATCATCTCTCATAATTAAGGCATTAAGTGCCCCAACTTCCTGTGGGTGCCAGGACTCCTGGCTGGAGCAGTGTCAGAGGTTTGGCAAGGTGAGCTGGGGCACTAGAGAGAAAGCCTTTTCTTTCTATGTTTGTGATCCATTGTCCTCTCTCCTGTCCTTTCACACACAGTGTATGTAAGACCCAGGGGCAATGCTATTTGGATTAAAGAGGAAAGGAGCTTCACAGACACTCACCCTGATAACCTATACTAATGTGTATCCAATGCAGCAAAATCAGCAGTCAGCACGATTCTGTTCATCTACAGTGCCATCTCGCTCCTTTCTGACACACACAAAAAAAACAGCATTCTCAGCAGGCTCATTATGATGGGAGATTGTGTGTGTGTGAATCTCAGTGTATGGAAGAGTTTTTTTTTTTCATAGGTTCTTCTTAGACTGAGAAGGAAATGGACTCCCATTGGAATGAGGCACAGTGCAAAAAAAGGTACCTCTTTATATATCACAATTGCAACACTGCTTCACATTACTTCAACTTTATATCTCACAATGCCGATTTCATTTCTTTTTAATGTTTGGCAATTTATTTATTTTTACTTGGGAGGCTGGGGGAATGTGGAAACAGGCTTTCATACACTTTGCTAATTTGTTCTCTAGTCAATTCAAGTCATGTTTAATCATATACAGGTGCATCTAAAAAATTTGAATATCATGGAAAAGTTATTTATTTTTTGTAATTTAATTTAAAAAAGCTAACTTTCTTATATCCTAGATTCATTGCACACAAACTGTGTGCACATGAAGTGCTTTATACAATACAGTGTTTTATACAATGCAGCTTGACTGTAATCAACATGAAAATAATTCAAACTTCATCAAATATAAGGTGAATTAAAATCTGCTATAAAGCAGCTCTTTTGTCTAAATATTGTCATCATTTAGCTTCAGTCAGTTCAGTGTTGTGTCAGTTCAGTTCAAGTACTGATGAAAGTTCATCAATTCTGAACCACTATAGATTAAAAACTGTCTGCGGAGGTTGAGTCGTACTGCAGCCCCCGCTGGCTGTTCATTGGCTGCAGCATCTTTTTTCTAAGTTCTAAAAAAATACCGTAGACGGCAAGGCACAAATTTAGATATTCATTTATCTAATTAATCTATAGCCTATGCACAAAGACAATATGATCTTTTTGTCCCCTTTTTGTTTTAAAGCTTGATGAAGAGAGAGAGCGCAAGTAGCTGCAGCTGAGGAGGACAGTGATGCACGCGTACAGGAGTGATTGACAGTTCGCGGCACTGTGTACAAAAAATACTCCGCTACACAATTATTTTGTTATTTTCGTTTAAGCTTATTAACGTTAGCGTTACAGAAAGGTCTGATTTACGCACTGTTACAGTCATTGTTTTTTTTTTTTTTAAACAATGACATTTGAGTTCATGATTTTAATGTTGCTGTTTCTTGTGGCAGACTAAATGAAGAGTAATGTTTCTTGTGGCAGACTGAAGAGTAATCCGGCAGAGTTTTATACTGAAACTTTCCGTCTAAAAGTCCTTCCTTGGTCTTATCCATATTTCTTTGCACGTTGAACACACATAGGCCACAACTGGAAATAAAAAAAACTGCAACCGCGTTAATTGCGTTATTTTTTTTTAACGCGTTAAATATTTCAAATTAATCGAATGCGTTAACGCGCTAATTTTGACAGCACTAGTATCCATTTAGTTAAAAATGACAGTGTTACAACTTCACATCCAATTAAGATCCTATGTAACAAAGAACATAACTAGAGATTATTTTATCGTTATAAAACATGAATCCCCTATTTAAATTATATTAAACAATATAACCAGGCTTGTTCAACACTTCTTAAACGACATCTTTGCATGTGCATTTTGTGTCTCCTCCTGTAAGTATTTCAAGCAGTAACTGCATGGTGCTGGTAATTCAAGTGTTAAAGGTATACAATGCCCTGCTTTCTATTGAATAAACTATACTTACACTAATGAGATCTATCTCTTAATGGCTATTCAATGAAGTGTATCTTCACACACACACACAAAAAAATAACGATCTGCAGTGACTGCGCACACCCACTAACATAAAGTGCTTAGTGAAAGTCCAATGAGTTCATTTTCCCATCACCATCTGCATAAACAATAACTACCAAAAATGAATGCATACAAAACAAAGAAGCCTTGCTTTCACTTTAAAGTAAAATAAACAATGAAGATAGGGCTATGTCAGAATGCATTAAGGTTTCATTAAATATAGTGAAAGCATCCATTACCTGACGCTTGTGCATTCTGAAAAGGCTGGCAGGGTTTATACAACATTTGAAATCACAAAGAATTGCCCATAAATTCAAAACAAAGCTGTCAATTATAATATTTCTTAACCCCACAGTCTGTCTCTCTATATTCCATATGTTTACTGGCTTCAAAAACACAACATCTTGAATAGCATTGTATGCTTCATCTCATTTTCAGCTATTCAAGTATGCTTTTCATTAATGCCTTATTGTTGAAAAAATCTTTGCATCTATTCCATAATCAACAAAGCTGATGTAACGCATCTCATTTCATCAGTCGCACTTAATCGTCCCCTCATTGGATTTAGTTGGCTAAGGATGGTGGCAAAAAACGAAACACACTAGTTGTGGCTCGAGCAAATGAGATCACTAATGTATAAAATAGATGCTGAATTATGTTATTGTTGCTACAGCCTGACTCAGAGCTAACAACCTCCAATGATATTCTCAATATCAAACAAAAGCTTTTGGAACTTCGGAAACAATAACAAATACTGTAACTGATCATTTCCTCTGCCATTCCACAGAAAGGAGCCTTTTACATACAGAACAGTTTTACTTGTGTGTGTGTGTTTATGAAAGTATGAACCATCTGTTCTGTTTTACTGCATAATTATCTAAAGGAATAATCATAAAATCTGTGACTACTGCAGTCCAGGTACCTGAACTGATACCATAAAAATTATTATAGCTTGTCCACTCATCTACACATATGTCCAGTTATAATGTTCTTCTTCTTGATTGATGGAAAATGTACACAAACATCTATTTTACATAGCATTCTATTCATCACTTGCATTCCACAGACAGTAATAATCTAGCAATAACTGCACCAGGCAAATGCCGCTTTTGGGAATAAGGTGCAATCTATAATAACCCTAATTTACATAAAAGGTGGTATGTTCATATTAAAAAGAATGGCAATGACTTAATTTGATTAATTAAGTGTTTATACGTGTGATTTCAATACATTTAGCACATGATTAAAATGTATTGTGGGTACTTTATAAATCAGATGTAGGTTTTTGTGCTGAAATACCAGTTAATACAAATAACGGTTTTGTGAATCCACCCCTCGATGCTGTACAAAAAGCAACAGCAGTGAGGAAAATGAAGAGAAAAAAGAAAGAGTGTTACATAATTACACCAAGAAAAACTGAAACTAATGTATAGACTAATACATACCAAGAAAAACTGATGCTAATGTATAGTATAATACATACCATTTAGCACTAAATTGCTGAATAAAAATATGCATTACATCAATCAAAAGTGACAGTAAATACATTTATGTTATATTTCCCCATAACAAATGTCTCTTGAGCACAAAATCAGCATATCAGAATGATTTCTGAAGGATCATGTGACACTAAAGACTGGAGTAATGGATGCTGAAAATTCAGCTTTACCATCTCAGGAATAAATTACATTTTAAAATATATTAAAATAGAAAACAGTTATTTTGAAATATAATAAAATTTCACATAAATAAATAAATTGGACTTTTCCTGAAGAATGTAAGCGATACAGTCACATCAAACACTTGAGGGAGTTTGGACTGGAATTATTTTTTTTAGTGATGCAGAAATTAAAAAGTTCAACATTTCTTTGTGTCAAACATATCCTTTCAGTCTTTAGCAGAAGGCAGAAGAGACACAATGATATCCTTAATGATGAAACTTGACCGTTTCTGTCCTGAATGACAGAAACCCATTTGATTGACACTTCAATATCTGGTCTCATTCATCTGGAAATGGATTCTGGTGCAGAAGGCTGAGGGGTTACACAGGTGTCAGCGCTGAAGAATGGCACAGGCATTACAGAGATATCAATTCCTCTGAGCTCCTGACTGGCGACTGAAGTGTTGTTTCAGCTGGTGTTTTGCAATATGTGTATTGCTGGGAACAACACAATTAGCAGTAATGGCGTTATTACCCACCGACTGATGCCACTCCATTTGCATTCCATCCTCGAGGCAATGGACATAGCTCAAATAATATTTAATAACTGCATGTGATGCAAGACATGTCCTAAAAGATACTACATTATAAAAGACAAACTCCAAATTTCTGTTTCTGCCTGATTTTGTTCTTCTATCTCAGTTGAAGTATATCATTTACATACCCAAATGTCATTTTTCTGCAGAAAATGTTGAATAAAAAATGATAATATACATAGAAGAACAATTTTGTCCAGATAATGAAATGCACTGAGGTCCAACACAACACAAAGTGCATCAGCGTGTAACGGCACTGATAAAACATGCGATGATGTGACCTCAGACACTTAACTCAACTCCACCATTCAGTGATTCAGTGACATCCGTCTAGCCTGTTTCTTTTAGAATTAGACGAAAAGTAAAAAAATTTACTGTGTAGCTAATGTTCTTTTTCCACTCATTTGTTCCTCAGCACGGCTGTTCATCTGTTCCTTTTGGACCCCCTCCCACCATTCAAAGTTTCCACCCCATAATAGCCGTGAAGCAAGCCAAGCTTCTGAATAAACCTGCTTCTCTCCACTCCATTTTAATTTCAATTCTAATTGGTCTACAATGTAGCCTTCTTGCTAAAATTAATCTCTACTACAGCGCACCACTGTGGAGGTAGACTGAGTTTGCGTGTGGGCCATTTGCATCTTTTAATTAGATACCTTTGCTCCTATCGTTCAGCCTCGTCATCGCCTCCTGGCCATGCAATGCTTCATTTCATCAATAATAAGGTGCATGTATTCGTTGTTTAGGCATTTACATTGGATTGTTGTTTACACCCATTATTTACCGTACCTCACCCTTTAAACCCTAGACCCTAAGCAGTTGAAAATGCATTCGGGACTGGTCTTTACGGGGTTGCCATGGTGACCAACTGAGTCATCCGTTGCTCTGCTCTGGCTTTGGGAGATTCATCTGCTAACCTCTGCCTGCCTGAACGTCTCTCCATCTGCCTGAATGTATTGTCGATCTCTGGTTGGTTATGCAGGAGTATCTATCATGACAAAACCTCCCAGTAGTGGGACAATAACTTAACCACTACATGTTCACACAGCTGCAAAACATGATTATGGTCATGTGCATTTCAGATATGGAAGTGAATCTAATGTGACTAAATTTTGTGAACAGAATTTAACAGTTAAAATTTAGTGGACTTGAGACTGTTTTTTTTTCATATGTAAATGATCATTCGTGCTAATAACACCGTTGTTAAGAAGAAAGACACTTTAGCATAGTTTTAAAGAGGACTATCGTAAAAACAAAAAGTAAAGAAAAAGTAATAGATATTGCTGTAATAGATTTGCTAGTACAGAGATAATACACTTCAAGAGAATATGCATAAGCACAAAGGGCTTATATTAAGGTTTTAGACACTAAATTGTATGTTAAAGATTATTACGATTATTAAAACATTTGGATTAAAAATAAAGTTATAATTTGACATTTAAACCTTTTAAAAGTGTACTTAAGTGCATTAAGAAATGTAAAAATGAAAATGTACTTTACTTTCTTCAAGTAGATGCAATTTGTTTTTATTTTACATGTGTATACTCAACAAAATTAAGTAAGCATTTTTAAAAACGTTTTCTATATAAACATGGTCATCACAGCATCAGTTTTTTAACATTGTATCAAGTCGCTCTGTCCTGGTTTTTTGCACAGAAATACAGAAAATACTGCAGCCTATAATGTACAAGACAACAACACATTAAACACTAGGTCATGAGAAGTGGTAATAATTCATATGAGATGGTGAAATAGCAAGATATCATACAGATTGAGTTGTTCAAAAACATATGACCAAACTTAAACATACAGTAATTCCCTTATTCAACCCTATATGTAGCAATGATTGCAATCTCTCTGCTTTTTCATCTTTCTTTGTTTTTAATGGCTTATGCAGCACCCTGCTTCCCTCATTTGTACAACACATGTTCAAAAACAGAGACTAATGCATTTTAGCAGAATTGATTAAGTAATACCATGGATACCTTTGAGAAAGTACTTTTTATATCACAAGTAAATAATTCACAACTCTTAACTGGGTTGACGTCACGCAAGAGTACTCTGTTCAACATCTTCATCATTTTTTAAAGATGTTTTCTTTCTCTGTTTTTCTTTTCACTCAGCATGTTCTCACTGCAGTTACTATCAGGTCATGCTGTATGCTGGAGCTAAGAGCTGAGACTAAGAGTGAAGGGATTACTTAGCAGCCTACTTCTTGTTTGTTTACTGTGGTTATGAAAGTGAACTGCCATCTCATGGATTGCAGGTGTTATTATTTATGCACGATGATGCACATCTGATACTGTAATCGTCTCTGATACCCACTTGAAGCCTGGACAGCGTGTGGTGTTTCAGGATATAGTAATTTGGGCAGAATCATTGGAAATGGGAATTCTGCCCAGTTGAAAAGATTAATGCTTTGGCCGTGATTGAGAGGGCCTGGAGGGTACCGCAGGCAGATGCTAACAGAGGACACAAAGCACCTTTTGTTTTTGGAGTTTATTCACAATCAGTAGTCTGTTGAAGATGTGTCTTTGCTTGAACAAATGGTGCTGGCCAATCAGTATGGGAAAGACACCGCCCAAGTGGAGGGGTCAATACAAAGATCAAGAAGGGGCATCTGACAATCTCTGCTGGAATGAGTAAATCCTTGGTTCATTGGCAGTGTGCAATGGGGATGAGGTTCAGTATAACTGGGTTAACATCAGAGAGAGAAAGAGGAGGAACTCCTGTGATTGTAACTGATCCAAGGTCAAGCAAAGACACCGTATCAAAGAGATCTTAGTATCGAATGCATAATGTAGTGCCACAACTGAACAGCTACCTGACTGCTCAATTTTATTAGCATTTAGAATATAGACCAGTTTATCTACATTTCACCTTGAATGAGATCTGTAGATAAAAATTACTACACTGCTAGAAATGTCATGCCAACTTCACTACTACTACAGTGCATAGCCTCTACTTCTTTACATGCTAAAGAAATCTGACACTTTTTGACATTCAACTTCCTAATAATCTCCACAACTACTGCCTGACATTGCTGCATCAATCTCTCAATTAGGATGTCATATCTATTAACGCATAGCTGTAGCTTGAAGTATGAGTATACTTAAGTGAGTGTGCCCAGTAGAGGCAGCGACACACACGGATTACTCTCCGTATTTATCAGCTCAAACATTTCTATTTGCAGTTTCTTGAGCTTTGACTTTATGCTGCAGTTTACACATAATCATGGACCTCCACGTTAAAACCCCCACAACAGAGGCAAGAAAATAAACCACGAGTGGAGAGCTAATTGAGTTTACTTTCAATCCCTCATATGGAGGAAAATGAGATCCCCCCCATCCATGTTAAATAACATCAAACCTCTCGAACAGCCTTACACAAAAGGCAGTTCAAATCAAAGGCACTGAAATGATTAATACACTCCAGCACTATGAAAACGACACTATATTTCTGAAACTTCAAAACGATATTCTGTATTTTCTGCTTACAGCAGCACAATCATACCTGCTCTTATAGAGAGATCTTTTGGTCCAGAAATGTAAACACATCACCCATAATAACCTCCACAGAGAGAGCAGCCTGGCCTCATCAGGGCTAGGTTGATTTCATCAACGCTTCATCAAAATTGAAATGTCAATTCCAATTCTGCTGCCGTAATTATAACTGACCTGTTTCAAAAAAAAAAGAAAAAAAAAAGAATTTAAATCTGCAAGTGCATTAAGCATGTCGGGTTGAACTTGAAGGGCAAAGATAGAAAACCAATGATCTCAACCCAAAGTCATTAATGGAAATATAATAATTGTAATATAAGAGTTGTTCTGTGTAACTGGTGTATTTTCCATTGCACTGTGTTTATTATATATATATATATATATATATATATATATATATATATATATATATATATATATATATATATATATATATATATATATATATATTTTTTTTTTTTTTTTTTATAAAATAAAGATATTAAAAAATAAGTTGCTATAAGCCACATCCATCAGATTTAGCCATTTATTTTGAAACCCTGCCTTTCTGTTGACAGATGTAGCAGGAGAAATGTTGAACACCATCTCTGTGTTGTCAAAATCCAGTGTTCTTTCATGACAAGCTAACCGTTATAAAGCTCCATTTGGTGTTAAACTTGAATGATCTGTCTTAGAAACCACACTGTCACAATCCTACTTCGTATTTGGGCGAACACAATATGACTGACAGGTAGAAAATGCCTTAAAGTCTGATATTTTGACCTGCACCTTTTATTTTTTTATTTATTTTTTTTTTTATTTTTTTACAAAAAACATCCAATGATATCTGTCAGGTAATATAGGTATTTTCTGACTGTTATCACATGAAAAGATAAGAAGAAAATAAATCACTTGGATCATCTATGTAAGTAGTCAATTGCATGTTAATAAATCAATTTTCTTAATCAAATATTTCATCTAATTATTGATATTATACTAACATCTTTAGAAAGGTAACCAACTCATAGTATGATGTGCCATTACAAGTGTTGCTGATAATGCTGACATTTCTAGAAATATCTACATTTCACTTATGCAGAATCATAATAACAGGAATGACATACAAATACTTGCCTTCAACAAAAAAAAAAAAAACTTCAATATGTCCTTAAACTGTTAGCTGTTAAATGGAGGATTTTTTTTTTTTTTTAATTGACAAAATAGACAATGGTAAAGAGTTTAACACTCAAAGTTCCCATTACTATGATATATCTGCTAAAGCATCAAAATGAAAACCAAAATGAAAACTATATTGAAAAATAAAGCAAAAACATTGCAAATATGTTATTAGCACATTTAGTTTTCATCAGTATGTGCATATACAAAAAGGATAGTGTGGAAACAAATGGGGTAACTGTAAAAGAAAGAAAAATACCAAAAGTATTAATAAATAGTTGTTGTTTTTTTAAATGTTTGGTTACACTTTATTTTAAGATGTCTTGTTACAGTGTAATTATACATATAAGTACTGAATAATAGTAATTAACTACAGGTACTATATGGTTAGGGTTAGGATTTAGGTTTGGCTTAGGGTTACTTGCATGTACTGTAATTATGCATAATTATTTGTATAATATTAAGTACATGTAACGTGTAACAAGGACACCTTAAAATAAAACATTACCAAATGTTTTAGAAAGAAGTCTCTTATGCCCACCAAAGCTGTATTTATTTCAACAAAATTATGGTAAGATCAGTAAAAGTGTAGACAGTACAATACTATTACAATTTAAAATTACTGTTCTCTGTTTTAACATATAATATACTCCTGCGATGAAAAAGCAAACATTTCTTATTATTATCAATACAGAAAACAGATTGCTGCTCTGACACTATTGATCAGTTTAAAGAGCCAGTAAGATGAAAATTCTAAGCTTCCTATCACTGTTTATGAGTCCTGTAACATTAGGTTTAAATCCATCCAAGGTTAAAAAACATTGTCATTTTGTCAAAATATCATTTTAAAATTACCTTTCGGTAGCATACTGTGTTCTGATTGGTCAACTAACATAGTCAGGTTTGATTGGTTGTTCCACACACACCTCCACGGTAAACTATGCGTTAGCATCTGTTTGGGGTGAATTATGTCCTATTCCTCTCACCGCAAAGCAAACAGTAAAATAAAAAACTTGAACAGTCTCGCTGCTTTTTCTTCTGTGTGGGTGTATTCAAGCCGCACGCTTCAGTTTGAATCTGAATAGCGCGTTCAGCGCGGGGGCATGGTCACATTGGATATAACAGAGAGAGACATGAAAAACAGACATAGCGTTGTTTTCATATTGATTACTTTATCACAGAATATTTTCGGCAGCACTTGTTTAGTTTTACTAACGTGTTTGACGTGTTTGTACATGACGATCAGCACAAACAAAGGCTGCAGACAGCACACATACTGATAAGACGCTCGGGAGAAAACAGACACATAACTTCATAATCATACTTTGTGTTGTGATTCGGAGATGCTCGTTGGTCTAAATAAAGTTGGTAATGAACCCTCTTTTATGGCCAAACGCTTTGAAAATCCCGCTGTACTCACCGAGATTAGAAAAGCAGTCATCAGTGAAATGTTGTGAACACAACAAGGATTTGTTGTACTGCTCTGGTATTGTGGTGAAAATGAATTGGTTTCCTCTGATCTTCATTCTTTGGCAGTGAAAATAAAGCAAACTTGCCTTTACAATTAAAAACACACTGTCTCCTCGACATGATGCTCTCACACCAACCAGAGCGTCTGTGTGGGGGGTGGGGCAGGTCAGAGTTCCGTTTCTCCCAACACGGTAGGCGGAGATTATTATGCAAAGTGCTCCTAGTGACGTACATAGAGATGGTCAAAAGATTTGAAATCTATAATGACTCGTTTCAGCGTTTCAGAGTCGTCTCCTTACTTTAGAAGCCAATAACTTTATAAATTGTGTACTTTTTGGTTTAATTACACATTGTTTACACTGATGGACAGCTACATCATACACTGTAATACAGGTAATTTTTGATTTCCCATCTGTGTGGCTCTTTAATGTATCTTTCTTTCTTTCTTTCTTTCTCTCTCTCTCTGTCTATATATAAAAACACAAATGGCTCTTGATTTGTACAATGACCTTGTACTCTACAATTCCACACAGGTTCCCTTTGGATATTATTCAATCTTCAGAGAAACATGATTTATCAACACCTGTCTCTCTCAGGGTTGCTATTAGTGTCATGCTCCCAGCATGTCTTTGTGTGTGTGTGTGTGTGTGAGAGAAAGAGAGAGGGAGAGAGAGAGAGTCCTAGCCGAATGCTTCTCTGTGTCTCACTGGACTGGGGTTATGATGGATTAGGATAAAACATTAACATGGCAGCGAGGAAGGAGCAAGGGAGTGAAAAGAATCATTTCATGCCCTTATTAGCAAGAAGGCCAAATGCTTACCACCTTCATCTGTCAAACGCAGACAACATCACTAAAATACAAAATGTTTTGTCTTAATTCAGAATTTCTGTGACTAGTAACGCATAGCGCATGTAGATACAATAATCTTGCCTTTTGGCATGGACATTTCTGTGTGTCCATTTCATGTTTTGATTTTTGACTGTTTAAGAGCCAAATCAATATATTCTTCCATTGTTTTCAAGATTGAAGTGCTTGATCATACAGTAAGCTTTTCACACTCGCTGCAAACAATCTCTCAGAGCAAAATGCAATAAAAATGCCCATCCTTTTTATTCCCAGACAAACACTTTACAGTATGTAACACAAATTTTAAAACCAAACACATTGTGCTCCTGAAATACCAAAGCCATACTCTTATCACGTACAGTATGCTTAGATATCTGCATTCTAAAACTAGCAAAGATAAATGTTACAGCAATTTTAAACATCATATGACTATATTCAAAATTGTACTTTGTGAACTCAATGTAGGGTTTTCTGAATGAGGTCATTTGTTTCCAATTCCAAAACAGGCTGTCTGAAGTTTACAAATTTCTTTTTGAAACCTTTATTTTTACGACTGCATGCTGGGAGCCAAAGCAGCAGCACAGCACACTATTACAGTTCATTTGTAAAAAAATTAATAAAAGAGATTTTATCCAAAACGCCTTACAAATGAGGAACTTTACAAGCCATTTATCATACAAGAGTCAACAATATTTTCAGCACCACAATACTGGGTTACAAGAGTAAATACAGAAGCTAGAGCAGAAGTCAAAATGCAGAAAACAGAGAACTAGAAGATATTTATGTTACGCCAGCCAGAAATAAACATTTAGAATTTATTTACAGTTTACAGTTTATTTACAAGAGTGCTTTGAGGGAAACCAGCCACTGATGGACATGAGCCATGGAGGTAACTGTCAGCCACGGATATGTATGGGAAGCGGACAGTAGGGAAGGACAGCTAAAAGCATGGCTGGGTACCAGCCTCTCTTTACCTGTGCCGCTCACATATCCCGTCACACTTCAGAAGTTAGGCTTCAGTATTACAGACTGACACCCATAAGCCCCTCACTCCTGCTGCTGCCATCAGCATGAAAGCACAGAGATCAGGATGGATGAAGTGTTTGAAATAATTATTTTAAAGAATGTCCAAGAGCTGATTAAATAAATACCTGCATGTCATAATGCATAAAAAAAGAAAGTTTAGTTTTATTTACATTAGTTTTATTTGTAATATTTTACAAAATACAGATACTCATGTCAAAAACACAAGCATAATTTACAATATCACAGACATGGCACATGCACAAGAGTGAAGTCGATCTGGATATGTTGCAATTCACTGGTCCAAACAGAATGATTAAAACAGATGAAACAGAAGCATATATAATTGTATATAGGCTAGCCATGTGTGTGTTGATTCTACTAATGTGTGATAATGACTATTAATTAAGTTAATGTTCAGAATTATTAGTATGTTAATATGTAGGCTGCGTGGGTTGAAATGTCGTTTCCATGGAAACGTGTATATGAGGAACAGCAACATAAATTTGCACTACAAATCTGTCTCTCTTTTTTATATAGTTACCTGATGCATCATGAAGTCTGAAATGTTTTGATGATTTGGTTCAATTTGATTAGATTATTATTTGGAAGTGATTTACAATATATATATATATATATATATATATATATATATATATATATATATGGAATTCATCAATATCCTTCATAATACAGTAAAGCATCTTTTTTATCTATAGCTATAACTATAGTAAAAGTGACTGACTTTTAAAATTACAGTCAATGGATTGATTTCACTGACATCAATTGCAGCAATGCATTTTACACCCCTAGTTAAGAAAAAAACAAGTGAAGCAGTAAAATGACATTCATGTGTGTGTGTGTGTGTGTGTGTGTGTGTGTGTGTGTGTGTGTGTGTGTGTGTGTGTGCGTGCTTGTGTGCGTGCGTGCGTGTGAGTGTGTTCAGTGCTTCCGTACTTGAAGCTAACGTAGGTTTACGCGTGCATGCATGGAAAATATTCCATTAGGCCGAGTCATGGGGGCAGGGATCCTGCTTGTGCGCTGCAGCTAATGCACTGAGCCCTGATGCCCGGGGTGATACAGCTAGTCAATGTAATTCACAGTCACAGAGGAGCATGGGAAAAGGAGGGGTTGTTTGCTGCCTGATGCCTTTCAGCTTGCCTGCTTTGATCTGCTCTAAAACTAACTCTGCCTTCTCGAAACAACTCTGCTCCACTGGCCCAGCGTCTTGCCTTGTCGCATGGAGTCACTCCCCCAAAAGCAGTGTGTACCTGCAGAGCACCACTGCTGGGAGGAAGTGTGCAGGAGCCATGATTGTTGTTGACTCGTGTGGCACTGTTTCCTTAAGGTGCTGTAATACTCAGTGGCATTCAGTGAACTTGAGGAATGAGCAGACACAATCCACTCTTTGTGTTTGTTTTAAGTCAATGCACAATGTAAATTCATGTTCCATATGATTTAAATGGGGTCCTAGTTAAATACAAACATCATACATTCTTGTTTTTATAATTCATATGTTTTATTTTTAAAGATTAAAAATAAACATTAATATTGTTAATACTTTATGTTATATTATCATGACTTAACATACTATACACAACATCATGGTTGACGGTTTACATTTGTAATGTTTTTGAAAGAAAGCTGCATTTATTTGATTAAAAAAATAATAATAATAATAAAAAAAGTAAAAACTGTCCTGTGAAATATTATTGCATTTACATTTTAATATGTTTTAAAACATAATTAATTCTTGTGATGGCAAAGCTGAATTATCAGCAACAATTACTCCAGTTTTCAGTGTCACATGATCCTTCAGAAGTCATTCTAAAATGCCGATTTGTTTGCATTTTTGTTCTTGTCTCCTCAGATAAAATGCAATATCAATTAAAGGGATTTAATTTGGTACTATCCCCTGCCGTCTCTAAAAAAAAAAAAAAAATCTCTGTGAAAAAAAAAATGTTATGAAAGAACAGTAAAAGCTTTGCTCTGAGAAATACAGGGAGGTCATGACGGCAGACTTTTGACCTGGATATGCAGGTGTAACTGCTACATCACTTAACCTGCCTTAGCCTCTTTGAAAATAGAAATGAAAAATAAAGTGGCTGCTCTCATGAAGTGAGAGCAATGTAAAGACTACTTCAAGTCAGACAGGTAAAGTTTAAACCTATATTTTAAACCTCAACATTTGAAGTTCTCTAAAATCAAAATCAACATTGTTGTTTTATAGCTGTTATTATATAACTTTGAACTCAGTTTGTCTCTAGCTAAAGCAGTGTTTCTTTCAAAATGATAATAAAGAGCAAATAGGGAATAGGGTATTTTCAAGATACAGAGTGTTTCGGTTGGTATGAAGGCCTTTTTCTACTTCAGAGTAAAAAAAAAAAAAAAAAAAAAAAAATTGCAACTATATTTCAGAATATACAGTAAATTGTGACTGTATCTCACAATGTGGCTAAATGCAACTTTGTTCCTTGTTATTGTGAGTTTGTTTCTCCCGACTACATCTGTTTCTCATCATTGTGACTTAATATCTGTGATTTTCTCTTAAACTTTATCTCAGATATACCTGAGGCACATACAGGCAACCGTAAGTATGCTGGGTGAATGAGGAAAATTAATAAACATGACAAGTGACAGTAACAGTGTTCTTCGGCGTCTAAAGCATTTGTATGGAAAAACAACAAATGTGTCAGCTCTGCGAAATGTCCTCCAGAGAACGTCACAAATGTGAAGGACATGGGTTCCTTGCAATCATGTGGAGTGTCTGACTGTGAGGAAAAAATGTGTGTGATTGTAAGATGGGGAGATCATCACATCTGAGTGCTCATCATAACTGTTCCAGTTAGATCACTTGAAATCATAGAAGCGCACTACCTACTGGTGCACTGCAGACTGAACAACCATCCCTGTGAAAGCTGTCCCACTGTGACTCAACATCTATCCTAATCAAACAGAAATCAAACACACACACACACACACACATACATACCCCTCTCATTGCTCTCACTCACAACTGTCTGACAGAAAAGCCCAACAGCTCACAAAAAAGTAAAAAAAATAAAAAGTAGCCCCAGGGGCCTTTTCTTAAAAAGTCTGGCAGGCACAGACAGAAGAGCAAAGCAAACCTTCTATCTGCTTTTGCTTCTCCATCTGAGCTAGGAAAACTGCTTTGAGTGGCTGGACAGGCTCCGTGAATCTAGCTTTTTAGCAATTCAGAAAGGCCAACGAACTGGCCAACTTTTCCCAGAGCACACACCTTATCTTCCATATTTGCCTTCTTGACAGGTTGAATTAGCTTCTGTGTGCAACCTTCCTGAAGGTGAGGTCCCATTAGTTCCATCATTGGCTATTCAAGTAGGACCTCAGCTTCAATCAGCTTGCTGGTAAACAGGGCTGCCGGAACCCATATTGGGTTTGACAGGCCCCTCGCCCTGGGGAGAAGGCCATGCTGGTTTTCAGGTTATTGTGTTTTCGGACCACACGCTTATGGGTGCCTGTTATTAATAGGGGCATCTTTTTATATGACCTCAGCATTCTTGGCAGCATTGAGGCTGGAGGTAATAAACATAATCTTGGTTATGGTATACACCTGTTCCAGTGCTGCTATACTGCAGATGGAATTACTGCATACTTTCTTTGAAATGAAAGAGTTGAGTGAGTGTTGTTCAACCAAGCAAATCAGGCCAAAGACAAGTCACTCTGGTAGACTTGAGCCCTAAACTAAACTTTACTTTGAAGTAAAGAATGGCTGCTATCTGTCTCCATTTATCTCTCTGGTTTAATGGTAGGTCCAACATCTTGAAAACTGCCATATATTGAAGAAAAAAGAAAAAAGTGAAAACTATCCCCAGCTTTGTCCGTTAAGCCGCCTGGCAGCTAAAGTGTCGGAAGCAGGAGTAAATTGTGAAAAATCTCATCCCTGACAGGTTGCTGAAAAGGAAAGTCTTGTCTGCTGTTCTGGATAAATATGGTGACATTTCATTTCTGCCTTCAGAGCAGTAACCCATAGTCTCTGAGTCTATAAAAAAAGGAGGATTAAAAAAAGTGACAGTTAATTCAGGGTGGACACTTCGATTGTCAATTCAAAACCATAAGCAAAGCAAACAAAGATTTGCTTTTAACTAAATAAAATAAAATAAAATAAATTAATCAGTGCTAAATGGAAATGGTAATTACTTTAGTTTAAGGGCAAATTCTCACCATTAACTAGTTGATCATTACTATGTATATTATTAGCATATTGGCTGTTTATTAGCCCTTAATGCCTTTTTGTGCATGGCCATATGTTTGATCACTTAACCCTACCCTAAACTGAACAACTACCCATTGAAGGGGTCATATGACATTGCTTAAAATAACATTATTTTGTGTATTTGGTGTAATGCAATGTGTTTACATGGTTTAATGTCCAAAAAACACATTATTTAAAACATAACAGTACAAATACACACTGTACATTATTGTTGCTCCTCTATGCCCCACATTTCCGAAACATGTCGATTTTTACAAAGCTCATCATTCTGAAAAGCGAGGTGTATGCTGACTGGCCAGCTATCTAGTGCGTTGTGATTGGTCGAATACCTCAAGCGTACGACAGAACCAAGTTCAAGTAACTTTCGTCCGTAAAATGCGCTGCACAGACTCAAATATTTGGGTTATATTGTTCAGGAACAGTGTTGTACTTAAAATTTAATCACTCATTTTGTTTTGTTTTTAGGTGCGTCCTCTATTGGAAAGCAAAGCAAAACTCACAGCTTCTCTACAACATGGCGACGACACCATCAATACTACAGCGAGAACAAAAGTTATGCCTTCTTTCTTTGCATATACATTTGGGCGGTCACATCTTCCCACACAGGGACGTAGATATGTGGGGACGTGTTTAAACGAGATGTGTTAGGGGGGCGTGGACGAGTTTAAACTTTTATAAAGAATATCTCTTTGGGTTTGAGACTTTATTCTCCGCAACTTTACGGATCTTCTTTATACACGAACAGCTTTTAACACTGCAAAGACAAAGGAAAACATGAAATCGCAGCATATGATCCCCTTGGATAGGCAGCAAATTAGGAGTTTATTGAAGGAAAAGTCGTAGTTAATAGTTACTGTAATTGTGTCATCATTACCAACAGCAAAAAAAAAAAAGGCATGATACGTTTTTTATGACTTTACAAAAAAAAGGGAAAAATAATAAATAACTCTGCTAGATTTACGCTGTTAATAAATGTGGGAATGCGTCTCAGTTCGGATAAGAGCTGACTATAAAGTCACTCACAAGAAATTGCTCCACAACACTAGGGGTAGCTCAACAGGGTATAATTTTACTATGTATTATGAAATATATATAGATATATAGATTTAACCCCATGAAAAATAAATAAATAAATAATAATAATAATACATTTGACTAAAAATGTGTTCCACTAGTATAGAGGTCAGAGCCTGAGAAGACAACATGCTGAACCAACCATGCAGGCAGACTCTGTCATTTGGATGGACCTAGACCCACTGGAGGAGGTGGGTGAGTATAGAAAGATGTCCAAATTAATTTGACCATCATGAACAACATCTCGCACCCCCTCCATGGCAAGCCTGTCAGAAAGAACAGTAGGCTGATCCAACAGCAATGCAACATGGAGTACAACAGAATGCTGTTTGTGTGTCCTGCTAAAAGAAATCTGTCCAGTCTATTGTGAATAAAATATTTATTGTTGATGCACTATATTTCCCCTTCTTTTTTAGCTAATTTGTATACCATAGAGATCATAATCATGCTTATAAAAAATAACATATTTAAAATCTTATGGTACCACAACACCCAAAAGACCTTAGGAAAACAATTTGTTTTTTGAATTGCAATATCATAATTTGCTACATCTGTTGGATAAGGCAACATGTTACAACAACACATACATTAAGATAAAAATAAACAAACACAATGTCAGTTCATGGTACGCTGTCAACATTTTAAGATGTAAAAAAAAAGGTATAAATAAATATACCAAAATAAATCAATGAATAAATAATCTTAAAATCTAAATAAAGCTAAAATAAAATGAAATAAAATATACAGTTTAGATGATCATATGAAAATATGTTGCATTTACTGTGAAAAAAAAAGTGGTCAATAAGTATATATATATATATATATATATATATATATATATATATATATATATATATATATATATATATATATATATATATATATATATATATATATATATATATATATATACCCTGACAATGAAATATGTGATCAACAATTTTGTAGCTAGACTTTTTGTGCGTAAAAGTAGCAGAAAGCAGGCAAGACCTCAAGGAATATGTATGTATTGAACAACAAAGGAGTTCAAATATTCCACCACCTCAATCCACCGGACTGCATGCTGCATTCCCATAAAAGCTTTATGCCACAAGCTTACTAAATGGCCTAGTGGCTGTTTAAAACCTCATCTCCATATCTCCATGTGGCTGTCAGTAACTGGCAGTATTAATTACCAAGGAACCCTCATACGTGTATGAGGCACAGTGTGCTTACAGCAACTACAGATCAACTCCTTTATTAACAACACAACTCTCTACCTGAAGAACACACTCTGAAGACAAAGACATAAAACCTAAATAGCACTATTATCATAGCTGAGCTGTTGCATAAACCAAAATGGAGGAATCTTCTGTCACATCAATATTGCAAATGTAAGAGTTGGTGTATGCCACCAGTGATGTCACACAACAATTTCTTGAGGTTCCAGTGAATAATTCATCAGCCAACAACCGTTAGGCCGTCATTATCTATTTAAATACCAGTGCAAACTCATCCCAAAGCCTGCATGTGGTGCTGTCATGGCCTGGTTAGAAAACAGGGAGGGAGGCCAAGGGAAAATACAGGAAATGATGGGTCTGCTCCTTTCTATCATTTCCCATCTCTCATTGTACCCTCTCTCTCCCTCCTTCATTCATTCATCTACTTCAGCATGTCATCCTTTCATTCTGAGTCACTGAGGCAATCTTTCTCCTTCTCAATCCATCTTTTTCCAACTCACTCTTATATTTCATCTCCTGCTTACTTCCCTTTGTTTCCACTTCCCCTTCTTTCCAATCATCCTTGTAAACAGCTGAGGAAAAACCTCCATAAAAGCTTTACACAAACTTGAGAAAACGATTCACTGTAAGCTAGAGTGGGGTTAAAAAGTCTAACACTACATTGCAATAACGCTTTAAGATGCCAGTCTCTTTACATTGAAAGAAAAAAAAAGTGTCACGACAAATCTGATTTTTAATATTTAGTTATGCAGAGCATAATTTTGGACAAATTAGATTTCACTGTGGCTGGGGCCACCCATCCAATCTTAGGTTGTTACTTATATATGCATATAAACTACAATGCACATTACTAACAGCATCTAAGACGTAAATAATTTAAGAATAAACATATTTAAAAAAAAAATCCTTATTTAATATGAATGTATGAATGTCTAATTAATACATAGATAGATAGATAGATAGATAGATAGATAGATAGATAGATAGATAGATAGATAGATAGATAGATAGATAGATAGATAGATAGATAGATGGACATCAATTTAAATCATTTGTAATGCTTAACAATTAAACTAGAAATTATTCAAAAACACAAGCATTTTAACTGGTGGTCTCAGACTACTGAACCCCACTGTGTATTAAACAGACGCCAGAGAGCCCTTTGGGACAGCTATAATCACATTTCTGAGCTACAGTCTGAAATGCAGGTGAAAAAGGGTTCAGACCATGAGTGCTTTGCAGATCTCATAATAACAATATAATTAGACCGAAGAGCATATTCTCTCAGAAGTCTATTGATCCATGATTAAAACCATTTATAAAATCCAGACCATTTTCAGAGCAAACAAAAAGAAAGTATATATATAAACACAAACCAACTTAATCACTCTCAGTCTTCATAATTCAGTGGATGCATATATCTTACCGTGTTTAGAGTATGAAAAGCTTGTGCAACAGCAACAACAATCATGAAAAACCATGTTTCACTCTTCTACTACATTCCCCACCCTCTCAGTTCTTCCCTTCTACACTCTCTGCACTCGTTCTCCATTCACTTTACTCTTCAGTCTTTGTCTGATGTGCCCGTTTCTCTGCACTGTGCTTCAGGAGCACTGCAGTACTAGCCCAGCTGAAGCTTGGGAGGTTTGCTCACAAGTGTCTGCTGCATAGCTGGGATGGGACGGTGGGGTGAAAAGGGCAGATTCAGAACCAGATCACAGAGAATATCAAAATGAATGGACATAAATGTAATTCATTTTCTTAATGCAGATACATTTGTGCCAATTATCCACTGCATCTTTAAGCTTCCAGCCATGTATTGTTATACCCTGATGCATTGGACTCGTTTGATGCTTACTCAAATCTTTCCACATATTACATCATTTTTTACTCTAGCGGCTGATGTGTGTTTCGCTTTTCCTCATCAAAATGTTAGATAATATTCCGACTGTTGTGCGTGATCATTTCCATTATGAAATATCCATTCAACTAATCGTCTCTTTTCTTTTTAACATACCAGTGAATTCCTTGCAGTCTTGAAAATTTATTTTTACGAATTTCCATAGAGAAATCAAAATTATTTTCTTCTGTCATTTCTAGACAGACCCTTACAACGGACCACCAGCATGATTATAATAATTACTTACCACTCAAACAATGCCTGCCAACTCCTCGTGTCTAAGAATGGCACTCAGTCATAGGCAAAGCTGATCAGAGCCATTCCCACCACCCAGAATAGACTTAAAAAAGGCTTAATAATACAGAAAAGCAACCACATCATAATGCAAAATGGCAGCACGTTTCCTGCTAACACTTTCTCACATACACTCTTAAAAATAAAGGCAATGACAAATCCAAAACTGTTCTTCAGTCTGACATCACAGTTCTTTAAAGGACTTTGAATGCTCCATTTTCAAACTTGATGAACATAATATACTTCTTTTTTTTTTAGTTGTTGGGTTCTAAATAATGAACTAATTTCTAGAAAATAATATAATATAATATAATATAATATAATATAATATAATATAATATAATATAATATAATATAATATAATATAATATAATATAATAGTCAGTATATCACTTCAAAATACTTAACATTAAAGGGTTAGTTCATCCAAAAATGAAAATTATATCATTAATGACTCACCCTCATGTCGTTCCAAACCCGTAAGATCTCCGTTCATCTTCGGGACACAGTTTAAGATATTTTAGATTTAGTCCGAGAGCTCTCAGTCCCTCCATTGAAACTGTGTGAACGGTCTACTGTCCATGTCCAGAGAGGTAAGAAAAACATCTTCAAAGTAGTCCATGTGACATCAGAGGGTCAGTTAGAATTTGTTGAAGCATCGAAAATACATTTTGGTACAAAAATAACTAAAATTACAACTTTATTCAGCATTGTCTTCTCTTCCGGGTCTGTAGTGAGCACGTTCACAACACTGCAGTGACGCTGCTCCGAAGAAGAACGGAGGTCTTACGGGTTTGGAACGGCATGAGGGTGAGTCATTAATGACAGAATTTTCATTTTTGGCTTAACTACCCCTTTAAAACGTAGCTGTGAAAATGTGTTAAATTAATCAAAAAAATCCAGATAATAGTCAATAATCGTATTTGGCTTTGATGTAGAGCCACACAAAAGCTAATAAATTAAATTAAATTATGAATATGATGATAATATTTGATATAATATGATCATATATTATATGATATGAAAACAAATCTATATACATGACAATATAAACATAATCTTTATATTTTAGTCAGTGGGTCTCTTCAAAATCCTTAGAAGTAAAAGTTTTAAAACCCCTACTTTTGAGAACCATCTGATGCTTTAAATAACACAGAAACCAGCATGCTGATATCATTAACTTAAAACTTTATCTCCAAAGAAGCGTATAGTAACTAAAAAAATACATAGAGCTAAAAAATGTTTTTGAGAAGTAGAGCATTCTTTACTGAACCTAATTGTATGAGCCAAAGAAAATGCTCTGGACGTATACGTTTTCTTGTATATTCAGGACTGGCTCATAAAGCACTCAGATACCCGTAAACTCCTGCATTGATAACCACAATGCAAAATGGCCTTTTTACTATGGGATACTCAGTGTGGTCAGACTGATAGTGGTGTCATGTGGCACAACGAGTATGGATCACTCCATTGAACATATATTTTGAAACAAATTTGACACATGGTTCAGAGCAGGTGTGAATTACTTTTTTTTTTTTTTTTTTACTAACATTTTAAGAATACGGTCACTTTCAAAAATCCAAAACTTTACTTCAGAGCCACCTCTTAACAGTTCATTCTGCTCATAAATGAGGCCCAATGATAAATCCATAGCCTCATAGCAGATAATCTTCATAATCAGTGTGTCTGGATAGTGCTCTGGCGTTGTGCTTGAGTTAAATCAAGAGAAATCAGGAGCCCGAGGAGGAATCTCAGAGGGGATAACTACTCTCTGAGTCCTGTTCCGTTGTTGTCTCCTTTTTGTAGTTTTAACTAATGATTTGATGATTTGATATTTATTTGCCACTGTCATGGCTATAATGCTTCTCTGACGCTGCTTCTTCTTTGGCTCTTGCCGTGGTCTGCGGGTTACACAAGCAATGCCCGGGGACACGGCAAACTAGCGATCTGCATGTGTACTGCATATCGACGTGGACAACGATGCAGAAGTATAAATGAAAACTGACGCATAGCCTACGGCGTAAAGGCTACATGAATATGTGTGAAAATGCTGAAGGAACTGTTCTGTGCCTTGAGAGAATGAGGTACTGTTGTGGTCCAAATAAAAATGGACAGTCAGATAGCCTGCAGTGTAACTCCCTTTAGGCTTACTTTATAAGTAGGCAGGGCAGTCGTGTTAAGGCAATGGTCAAGTGCTGAGGGAGGAAAAGTCAACAGCAAAGGCATTTGCTTGCTCCGCACCAGTCTCAAACCTAAATTAAACCCCTTTGCTCTCATGTGGCTATAATACAATGAACTTTAATTAGCAAGTAACGTGAAAAATAGAAGGATTCCAACATAACATCAGTGATGCTGAAAAAACCCACATTAGATAAAACACATAGTCGTGTATTCATGAATACGCTTCCATTATCTCAGGCTCTTTTAATATATTATTATTAATATTCTCTTTTTGACAATGAAAAGAATTAAACGGATTTTGAGGATATAAATAACCAAAGCATTGATCTTGGCATAATTAGCTCTGATCCCTTTTTTTTCTCTTCCAACAATTAGGTGTATGTTCTCTTCCCCCCCAAGCAAAAGCCTCTATGCCAGCAGAGTGAAATGAATTAAACTTAGCAGTTCATGTCTCATTTTTCTAAATAAGGGCGGAATATAATTGAGTCAATGAGCAGTTAGTTAACCTACTTATTCAGTATGCCTCTGCTCGAGCTACAGAAACTACACAGCACACTGGCAAACCAGTACCATCAAGACATCAGACAACAGATCATTGCAAATGATCTCATGACACGTTTATCATATTTTGACCCACTTCTCTTGAATTAAATTATATGCACCAGTGATATGAAAAATAGGCTGACAATAGCTGTTCAGATGAGTCACACTGAGAAGAATTCATATTTAAATACTAATTCCTTAGTGAAATTTTGCCTTGAAGACCCAAAAACACATCCCAAACCTTTTTCAGATCCTATATTAAAAAAATTAGTTCATTAAATCTCCATGTACACGGCCCATAGCTTTCGTGCAACAAACTGGGAAAGGAGACCAATCTTAATCAATCCCTTCTCACAGAATCACATGATTTCATCCAGGTCACATTATACATATTAGTTTGTATCTCAAAACCTCTAACCTATAGCTCAAAAGCCTTTACATATGATGTGCTTTGACAGTCTTCCTCCAGACCTGTATAATCCATCTAGCACCATAACTGGTGAGTGTGATTCTGCTTAGCGCATCCCTGTCCAGGACAGGCTTTCACAGTCAGCAGTCAATTATTCATTAACTTAAGTTGCTCCAAGGATCAGGGGTCCCTGATCAGCCCTCAAATTCGTAACGGTTCCAGTGCACCGTGACAAAACTTCCAAGTGCTGTCAAGTTATCACTGCCGCAAAGGTCTTGTTGAATGAAGCCAGGCTGATGGGTTCATTTACTACAGGTGCTTAAGATAACCCACTAGTCATCTTAAAAAATGAAAATAGGGACAGGCTAGCTTGTCATGCAGGAAATGCCCATCTGGATGTGCTTCCAGCATGGGTAACACATCCTTTGAGGGATAAACCATACCCCTAACATCAAAAGCATGCTTATGATGTGGCTAGATCATCTTGAAAGGTAAATCCATGTGCACTGTGACAGCTTCCAATGAATCTTTGCATATTATAGCCAGCTTTTAACTTATAGGACTCAAAAACCCCAGTAAAACCACGCAATTCACGCTAAGCATTGAAGACGCATCCGCATTCTGCTTACCTTGCGTTTAAGTAAGCAGGTCAGACTCGCATTCCCGTACTGATACTATTCAATATTCCTCCGGGCCGAGGGTTCGGTGCGCGTGCGGACGGTCCGTTACTCGCCTTTGTTTGAGATCCTGACAGCAGCGCTCAGGATTCCCTCTGTCCCAGCCTCGCGTTTCCATTGGTCCGCGGATCTCCCCGCAGCACCTCACTGGGAGGAGGGGCAGAGAGATGCGAGCACACAGGAGACGACATGCAAATACATCCAAAGAACGAATGTGCTTCTTAATGAATGAATATGCTGGTATGTCACAGTGGTTTAAGAGTTTTGAAATGAAGGATAAAATCAGCGCGTGCAATGCCATGTTGAACTTATGCGGGATCCATGGAGCAACGAATCGACAGTGCTTTGAAACAAAGGAGCTAGTTGTTCCCCCAGTACCGTGTAGCCTACTTCGGGGTCAAATTGACATTAAGCAGAAATGACTTAACTAGAATGGATGCTACATTTCTGAAAAGTACACTGGTGTGGCAGACGGATAAAGCTTCTGTAATATCTGCCTAATTTTTTTGTTAGGCTACGTCATTGTGACTTATTAAAATAATCTAAAGGGGAAGCTAAGAGATGCCTGAGTAATTATCGATACGAGGATTTAACAGTTGTTTCATACAATACAACAATGCACTACAGCGCAATTTCCTGTTGGATCACTAAGGCTGGGTAATTTTTCTGTCATTAATAAATAGCCAAGATAATTGTAGCGCTATTATGAGCCTTGTTATATCTGGTTGTTAACAAGGCAGATACGTCAACGCTCAGCATACAAAACCTGACTATATTACAAAACAAGTTGCTAAAGTGACAGTTAAGCAGTAATACCAAAGTGCATGCTGGGTGCTGTTTGTATGAAGAGTTTGGTTCCAAAATGCAATAAACGTTATTTAAAAAAAAAAAATAAAAAAATAATAATAATATTTTATTTCTGTAATAAATTCATAGCATTAACAAGATGACCTGTTGAATTAATTTGGGAAGCGATTACTGATTGATGTATTTTTAGTCCAGTGCCTGTATATATGTATTGATTATGATATAATATAATTAGTATTGACAAAGTTCAGAGGCTGTTATATGTGGATCAAATTACTATGTTGTGTATTTTCATCAGTTTCAATATGAAACATAACTTTAATATTGATTGAATGGATTTGCTGCATTTTGAGAAAAAAAAAAATCATGGATTTATTGCATTTTAGGGGCATTTTTCAGTTCATTTTTTGTAATAAATCTATAAAAAATCAAAAACCTAGATTCTTATTTTTTTATGTTATTATAACCTAAAGATGCTATATGTGAAAGTTTGAAACAGAAAATACTGGTTTTCATTTTGCCACTTTCTTGGTAAAGAAAACATTTTTTTTTTCTCAAATTAATCAAAATAGATTTATTGCGTTTTGAAACCAAACTCTTCATATATAGCACATGTTTTAAAGCAAGAGTTCACTTAAAATGTGCCTGAGGATAAGTACATTTTCAGATAATTTTAATTTTGGGGTGAACTGTTACTTTAAGGTCAACTCTTAAAAATAATATTATTATTATTATTATTATTATTATTATTATTATTATTATATCCTCATCCTAGTCATTCATTAAAACACATAAAAGTAATCACTGGACTTAATTTAATGCTTTCAGCATTGTGGTTCCATAGTGTCAGTAACACATTGTCACCATCCATTTAATATTCAAAACGCTTTTGGGGTTTCTTTTTTATCTGGCTCAGGCAACGTTTTGGCTGGCATGAGTGTTATTTTCACAGCCTCTGGTGTCAACTCAGACTCTGTGCAAATGAATGCAGCGTAACTTTGCAGACTTTGCACACACATTAGTAATCCAGCCGGTGGGAATATGACTTCTTCAAAAACTGCATAAAAAACATTCATGCCTTTCCAAATCAAAGTCTAGAGTACTAAACTGCTACATTTTCATGGGAACAAATACACAAAGACTCAAAGGAGGATACTATACGGGTGAAGTCCCGCTTCTGCTGCATGCAAAGATTTAATTATGTTCAGCACCTTGGCCAGCGACTGGAAGAATGATTACAAAGCAACTTTGCTGCAGCAGATCTCAGTTCAGCTTAAGCACCCCAATTAAAGAGCAAGTCCCACTGAAGTACACTGATAAAACTTCACAAATCTAACAGCCAACAGTGACGGCACTGTAACATTTGCATACAGAAATATTATTAGTTCAAATATTTGGCTGGCATGGTTTTGAAACACTAAATTGTTCAGTATCTCTCTCTTTCTCTCTCTCTCTTTCAATACATTTGTAAACACTTTTCTTGTGATTGAATGCAGACTGTATTTTATTCCATACAGTAAAACTTTAATAATATGAAATAATCCATGATCCTTCAGAAATCATTCTGATATGCTGATTTGCTGCTCGAGAATCTTTTCTTAGTATCATCACTATTGAAAACAGTTGCTTAATGTTTTGTGGAAGCAGTGATATTTTTAAAAGGATTTTAAAATGAAAAACAATTTAAAAAAATAAAAAATATTACTTCCATGTATATAGCATATCAATAATGATTTTATTTTATGATAAAATGATATTGTATGACATTATATTTTTCAGGTACTCATAAATTAAATAGCATTATACTTTGTACAACATCTCAAAGTTGTAATGTCACTGTATGAGCCAAATTCTAATCTGATAGACATTCTGATATATATATATCCCTTTGTAATAATTTCATTAAGCATGCTTCCCATTTGAATCGCTGATGTAAGTTTCAGCAACAGTGCTGGAAGCAATGCAGCCTCAGTATTATGGTAACATTTTTGCATCATTCTGTACTTCCTGTACAGATTCAATTAAGCACCTGAGAGACAGTCCCCCGCCACTATGCACTATAATTGTATTTGACAGTGATACAAGCTTTGATGAAACTGATGATTTGTGATGGGTGAAACACATCTGGTGGAGGGTAATTTTAGTACATTGAAGTAAATGATCATTTAGAAACGTATTGTGCGATATTGACTTTAATTTCTCCTTTAGACACGGGTTCTTAGTTAAGTATGATAAAGAGAGGAGAGAGCAGGTCCATAATTACAGGAGAAGCCACATTTATTATTGCATGGTTGAGTAATGACTGATTAGTGTCTGGTGCTGTAATAGCATAAAGAGCCTTCAATTTTACACACGGCACAACACACTTTCAAAATGCATGTTTCATCAATCAGCGCAATTTAGAGATTTTTTCTAAATCACAGTCAGGCTCATATGGCACTGGTAAGCTCAAAGCTATTTCATGATTCATAAACTCGGTTATATTTTCATGTCATGCCCACATTTTTGTTTCATGCATTTCATGTATTGCACACTCTGGGACAGGCAGTAGGGACACTGATATTTACTCAAGCGATCACATGGCCTTGTCATGCACAAGACATATCACAACATGTCTCCATTACACAGGGTGTCCTGGCAATTGCAGGACATAACAAAACCAAAATCAAATTTCCACTGAGGCTTGTGTCAAATCACAGCTAAAGGTCACCTCTGAATTTAGTGTGCGGTCACAGCCTCTACCTCCCATGTGTAGTCTGAATCAGAAGACATGAAACACGTGATAGCTATTGAATCCAAAGAATGTGCCCCCACACAGCTGTCCTCTGCCTCTCTCGAATGATTCTCCAAGATGATCGGTAAACTCCAACATTATATAATGGTAACAATATTAGTAGGCTAGTTAATGTATTAGTTCAAACAAAATCACCATTTACTCACCCTTATTTTGTTCCAAACCTGTGTGAATATTTCTTTTATAAGGAGAAAATGTTAATAATGTACTGGCCGTTCTTTTCAACACAATTAGAATCAATAGAGGACTGGATCTTTCAAGCTTCAAAAAGAATGACTTGTAAACTACATAAGCCGTTAGGTCAAATGATATTAGGAATAAACTTCAAGCGAGTTGACAACATTTTTTGCAACCACATCATTGAACTTAAGAACTTGTCTAGTCCAATTTATAAACAAATCATTGAAAATTCTAAGTTCTGACTCAAAACAAAACAAAAAAATTCAACACAAAACTACATAAAAAGCAAAAATAAAAGTTTGTGCCAAGAAAAAGTCAAGTCTGCTTTATTGTCAATTGTTCCACATGTACAGCACATGCATACAGAGAATTGAAATTGCGTTACTCTCAGACCCATGGTGTATTCAGATAACAGTTTAGAGTAGAACATGAAAATACAGATAGATACAGTTTAATTATAAAATACAAATAAGAAAAAGAGTGCAAACCACTGAAGTAAACAAACAGTGCAGATAAAAAGATTGTAGTGCAAAAGAGCTTATTCAGACAATTTTTGGTTTAAAATGACAAAAAGCTCAGAGAGCAGTTCTTTATATAAACTGACTGAAGAGGTAGTTGAATGAGGTGAGGTAGTGAGCCGAACAATGCTGCACAAAGTGTCTGGAGCAGGTCAGAGTTTGTTGGTGGGAGAGGGGAGTGGAAGGACCTGGGGATGTAAGAGCTGAAGGGGGGCAAAAGAGGGGAGGGGCTTCCTGACAGCCTGATGAATTAAACTGTCCTTCAGTCTGCTGGTCCTGGCCTGGAGACTCCACAGTCTCCTCCCTCATGGGAGCAGACTGAAGAAGCTGTGTGATGGGTGTGTGGGGTCACCTTCGATGCATAGGGCTTTGCGGGTGAGACGGGTTCCGTAAATGTCCTGGAGGGAGGGGGGAGAGACACCAATGATATTCTCAGCAGCTCTCACTCAGCGTTGAAGGGTCTTTCGGCAGGACATGCTGCAGGTGCCATACCACACAGTGATGCAGTTAGTCAGGATGCTCTCGATGGTGCCTCTGTAGAGGGTATACATGATGAGGTCCAGGGCTTTGGCTCTTCTCAGATTGTGGAGTAAGTAGAGACGCTGCTATGATTTCTTGGCCAGTACTGCAGTACTGCGGCCAGTATTGTCGGTCCAGGAGAGGTCCTCTGTGATGTGCACACCCAGGAACTTGGTGCTGCTCACTCTCTCCACAGTTGCACCATTGATGGTCAGAGGAACATGTTGAGTGTGTACTCTCCTGAGGTCTACAACAATCTCCTTCATCTTCTCCACGTTCAGATAGAGATTGTTGTCACTACACCACCAGGCCAGGTGGCTTACCTCGCAGTCGTGTTTCAGCAAAGTGAAGAGGAGGGAGATCAGAACACATCCTTGGGGGGCCCCAGTGTTCATTGTGATGGTGCTGGATGTGTTTCTGCCGACCCGTACTGCCTGAGGTCTTCCAGTCAGAAAGTCTAACAGCCAGTTGCACTCAGTCTAACAGCCAGTTCTTAGTACAAGCCCAGGAATGTTGTCAGGAGCTTTTCGTGCTTTGGTCCTTTTGAGGGATCTCCTCATGCTGTCCAGGGTCAGCGTCATCACCTAGTCACCATGAGGATGTGGAGTCTTCTATGCAGTGGTGCTGTTTTGTTCCTCAAAGTGAGCAAAGAAGGTGTTCAGCTGGTGCAGCAGGGAGACGGTGCTGTCACACGTCCGCGGTGAGGGCTTGTAGTCCGTAATGTTCTGTATCCCCTGCCACAGGCTCCGAGTGTCTCTGCTGTCGCTGAATTGATGGGCTATCCTCCTGGAGTACTCTCTCTTAGCTTCTCTGATGCCGCGGGATGTGTTGGCCCTAGCTGTCCTCACACACAAACAACAAACAAAACAATAACAAAGCAAGCAAACAAACAATTAAACATCTTTTGCAATTAAATTTTATATAGACAACACTCAAAGAGTTTATCAATGAAGTATTTTTTCAGTGAATAAAGAAAATGTCAGGCTTCAGAAGACTTTGAATATAATGCACAATATGGACCATGTTCATGATATTTTCTGTCATTTTGGAGCTTCACAGCCCCAGCTCTGTTTCACTTTACATAATTCTATGTTAACAATTAGTTTATTTAATAAAATAGTATTTGTGTTAACAATAAAATGTATCAAGCATTATTAGAGTATTCTTTATGACTCTGTTAATGCCTAATATACTATGCAGGATAACTAAATCATGTAATAAATAATGTGTCCCAGGTTAATTGTTGGGTATCATAAATGCTGGCACCTTTTACTGCTCAGAGCAAACAGTTATGATCATAATAACAATCCTACACTGAGAGCTTAACTCATCAGGGTGATTCAATGTCAGTTTAACCAGCTTTAAGAAATGCTTTTTTTGCCTGTAACCTGCCGCAGATTAAAAAAGAAGTCTTTATGTCAGTAACTTATCAGCATATTGACAGATTTTATGGTGCAGCACTGATTGGAATGGTTAACTGTTTCTGCTTTCTGCGATGCCAAGTACAAGGAAAAGACGACCATGGGGAATAAATACTGAGGTTGTTAGTTGATATATATAAAAATTAACTCAAGAATTAGAAATAATGAACTAATTTTTCACAGGGTTATCTAGGAATTACCAAAGGAGTTCATCAGGCTTTAGGAGCAGATTTCTTTGCTACGACCTGTGCTATGCAAAATGCAGCAAACAAAGGAAGAGGATAAATAGCATTATGAGAATGAATATTTTATATGTACGTGAATTATTAATGTTATTCCTCCAAAAATTGAATAAGTGAGCGCAAAACAAGCTTTTTGCTTTAAATTAAATACTCACTTTAAACAGATGGACCCCCCCCCCCCCAGAGCTATAAACATGAGGATTTAGCCCAGATGAAAAAAATTAAATAATAATAATAATAATAATAATAATAATAATACAATCCATGGGGGCATGAGTTACCTCAATCAAAAGATAATCTTCTCTTATAATCGAATGCACTGAGGTATTAGGAAGGATGAAACATGGATCCAGCTTACTATTGAACCTTCTGAATTATTCTGGCCATCAGTTTAGTATGACTTTTAAGGCAGCATTTCATTTCATGTTGTTCTTTAACCTGCACATGGAAGAAGAAGAAAAAAAGATCGATTTGTGCTAAAATTAACAATTAACTAACAATAATTAGTCACGTTTAGAATGTGCATTCCTCTATGCGTTCATCTGCCTCTTTATTGCAAGTCTATAGGGCCTCCCTGTGGTGAAGACAGAGAATACACAGATCTGTTTCTTCATACATTTCTGCTGATGAGTATACAGTTGCACATCAATTACATAACTGCATAGGTTATTATTTTAATTATTTTATTATTTGCTCAATATGTATTTTTAAGTACAAACTAAAAACAATATTTTGTCTTTACATAAGGTTAAGCTTTGATATACATGTAGAAACAGATGTACTGTATATGTCCTGAAACTGAAGTTCAAAATAGGTCAGACCGCAATATTAATTCTCAAACACTGTAATTCTCCATGACGAAATTGGTCTTTGAAAGGCTCAGCACAGAAAGTCTATTTTTGAATCCATCCTTTCCTTTTCCTGCACTGAGTTCCTGTGGGAGGGCCACTGTAAGGCATGGGAAAGTTCCCTTTCCCTCACTTGTTTCTTTTTTTTTTTCTGATTAAGCAGCTGTGCTTCGACCACAAGTCCTAAGAAAACTCAGCGGCAGAATCTCCTTAAACAGACAACCGAGGATAAACATAAAACAGGGTTGACAGGTAAGAGCACTCATTGATAAACTGTTTTAGAGTTCAGTTTTGACCACGCTATGAGAGCGAAGCTATGTAATATTTCATTTTAATTCAACAACTTATTTAACTTGCGCTGTCCTGAAAAAAATAAATTTCACTGACAACCAAATTACGTATTATTGTCCTTTTGTTTTGTTTCTTTAAACTATACATATTCATATCTTACTGTAGACTACATATGTATTCATAATATTGAAGAAAGAAAGTTGAAACTTGAAACTGTATTAGATTTTTAAGGATTTGAGATATTTCTGAAAGCTGTTTAGTGCTGCTTGATAAAGATGAATACCGATAACCGGATTCCTGGCAGCGTTAAATCTCAGTGAGCTAAACTTTCTGGGAATTCATATGTCTTTATTATACAAGACATAACTGCTTCAGACAGTGCCTCTGGCTAAATCTATTTAAGATAACCCCTTCAGCCATGACACACAGTACTTAGAAACATTTTAGAAGTTTTGAACACATCTGCCTGTTTGTGCAAGCAAATGCAAACCAGCCAAGCCTCCAGCCAAAAGTAGAAAATAAATAGGCAAACAGATTTGAAAAGTTTGTCGTCTAGCAGTCTTGATGGGATGTTTACATAAATGTGAATTGTTTCAAGAGGGAATGCTGCGGCCATAGTGTTTTGAAATATTAACTTAACTAAATGAGTTTTAGGTGATGGCAAATGTAATAAAAATTGACTAAATGACCCTGCACAATTAACTATCCAATATTAAACTGATAAAATATATAAAAAGAAACCAAAACACTAATCATGGCTGATAACATCTCGGTTACATACGTAACCCTTGTTCCCTGATGAAGGGAACGGAAACGTTATGTCGTGACATAACAAAGGGTCATAACTAATGTCACTATGACATAACTCGTAGTGACTGACAGATAGGGAGCTAAATTATATACTGTGCATTCCAATATAGTATCGTTCAAAAGTTTGGGAAACATTTGTTTGATCATTCTTGACGGTAAGACATTTATAATGCCATAAACTATTTGTATTTCTAATAAATGCAATTCTTTTGAACTTAAAAAATCCTGAAACTAAATAAGGAATTAAAAATACAGTTTCCACAAAACTATTAAGCAGCACTGGTGACAAAAAGAAATGTTGCTTGAGCAGCAAATATAGCATATATTAATATTATTTCTGAAGGATCGCGTGACACTGATTACTGGAATATCCAACTTTGTCATCTCAGTAATAAATTGCATTTTCTTTCAAAAACATAAAACAATTTCACCAAGCCCAAACGTGTGTGTATGTTTATATATATATATATATATATATATATATATATATATATATATATATATATATATATATATATATATATATATATATATATATATATATATATATATATATATATATATATATATATGACTTAAAGTGCTAAATAATTAATGAGCAAATGTTAACAAGCCAAACTTCTCCACAGCCTGCAGAATCACTTCCAGTACATTTTACAGCTGTTGATAAAATGGTCTCACTTCAACAAACGTACAAATTGCCCATGCAAAATTAACAATGATTAAACAGAAAAATATGTTTCCAGATGCAACCTGCTTCAATAATTGCAGGAGAAATGGAAACAGAATCAGTCTGTTCCCTATTAAATCTGGACAACCTGAAAAATCAGAGGCATTATCCTTTGAGGTAATTTTAAAAGTGACTCATGCTGTTTACTGAGGTCTATCTGGATAATTTAGAGAAAGTGTTTCTATATATGGTTCACATTCTCAAGCCTGTATTTCTGCTTGTGCAGAGGATGTCCAGAGCTGACTGGGGTTTTCTGGAGCACCTGCTAGAGGAAGGTCAGGAGTACTCGACTGGCGTGGGGCGAGTGTGGCTAACCGTGCTCTTCCTCTTCCGCATGCTTGTGCTTGGCACAGCGGTTGAATCTGCATGGGACGACGAACAGTCTGACTTTGTCTGCAACACCAAACAGCCTGGCTGTGAGTCCGTCTGTTATGACAAGGCCTTTCCCATCTCCCACTTCCGTTTCTTCGTTCTGCAAGTCATCTTCGTCTCAGCACCAACCATTTTCTACTTTGGCTACGTGGCCCTGAGGACTAGAAATGCAAAGAGGTCAGAAGGTAAGCCAGAAGAGGAGGGGAGAACACAGAGACATAGTAAAACCAACGAGTTTAAGCTGGAGGTAATAAAGGAGGAAGAGGAAGTGAGCAACGAGAAGGAAATAGAGAAAAATCACAAACCTCAAGTCCCTTCAAAGCTCAAAGGCAAACTGCTGTGTGCTTATGCGACCAGCCTTGTGCTAAAGATTCTCATTGAGATTGGCTTCATTGTGGGTCTATGGATCCTTTATGGGTTCGTTATCAAGGCCAAGTACGAGTGCGAGAGGTTTCCCTGTCCTCACACGGTGGACTGTTTTGTCTCCCGACCCACAGAAAAAACAATCTTCACCATATACACGCAGGTCATTGCCGCAGTCTCTGTTCTCCTCAACGTTGTGGAGCTTCTCCATCTAATTCAGCTAGCTGTAACCCATCGACTAGAGAGGAGATATCAATGCGAGGAGGAGATTAATAAACTTATTAGAGCGACTTCTTCTAGAAAAGCACCAGCTAGAGCTCAAATACCATCATTTGAGGGGAAAAAACATCTCTTTCTTCCTGTGGCGCATGACTGCTACCCTACATCAGGGTTAGACTGGGATAAAAGAGATCCTACTTTAACAGAGGACATGCTCCCTAGCTACACAAAGTGCATGAGCAATGTGAAATCTGCCATAACTAAAAACAATCTTCATAAAAAACATCACAGGACTGAAGATAAACGGAGACATTATGTATGAGGATTACAAAATGAGAACCAAGGCTTGCGTAAATGTCCATTAGTGGTTGACTGTGCATTTGAGGGCCATTACCTTTGTTTAGACAGGCAGGGAACTGCCTTTTGTGATATGTGGCCATATACGGGAGCCTCTCAAGTAGTGATTCGTTTTTGAGAGGCTCAAGGTCAAGAAATACTCAAAACACTGAGCCTATGTCTAAAAACGGCAAAGTTAAAGTCTAGTGCTGCAATGAATGATAGATATGGTACAGATAAGGAAGTCCATAATGTACAGTATTTAAGGCCAAAATCAAAGTCAAACTATACCAACCAAATGTATATACAATATTTAAAATCTATTTATGAATTCATTTCATTTAAAAGTTATTTTAATGAAAAGAGTTCTGGTTCCATTTTTGAAAATGATTCGGTCTTTGTTAGATATATACAGTATGTTGCGTTCACACCATGTTGTTATTACAGTTTAAGTTATTCAAGTTAAAAATGGTTACGCCAATCTTACATTAAAAATAAGGTGGATAGACAAATCCAAAAATACAAGTACTTAAAATGCCTTAAACTTTGTATGTCTTTTGTATTTATTAAGTTTTTCAGTCAGTAATTATTAAACAGAAGTATCACAAAATAACTGCATTTTACAGCTGAAGCAGCTGCCATTTTTGGTGTTTGT